>NC_047104.1:145773540-146467290 GCF_902500255.1 Thalassophryne amazonica | reverse complement strand
AATGGTGTCAATAGCGTTCAGAGAACAGCTGATCAATTCCATGGTTAATCCAATAGTAGTCCAATAGATCCAGAATCCAATATAATTTGAGGAATTCACAGTCTGGTGAAGTAGGGACTTGAAGGTCAAAGCAGAGAACAGAGATAAGGGAGAGTGGAGGAGATGTGACCGCCCTCGTCAGAGTCCCAAGCTTAGCTCAGAAATGTATGCACCTGCCTAATTTTGTTTCAATAATTATTGCACACTTTCTGTAAATACTATAAACTTCAGTTCACTTCTAAAATATCAGTATGTTGATCTGCTATATGATATATTTAACTGAAATTGCAGATCCAAACTACCAATGATTTATAAAGGAAAATCATGGAAATCATCAGGGGTGCCCAAACTTTTACATACCACTGTTTGATCCGTGAGTTAATTGCAAAGTTTACATAATTCCATAAAGTACAGAATTACTGTCATTTTAACTTGTTTTTGAAGTAATAACTGCAAATCCTGATGCAGATGTCAGTTAAATCAAACTGTGAGCTGATTGTTGGCACAGAAAAATGCAGAGCGTGATAAAAGTAGACAGTCTGCCGCATCGCGCTGCTCGTGCTCCGCTGGCGACAGCTTGTGAAGTCAAACACATATCCCTCTCCCAGCATGGTAAAATTACAAAGAAATGTCAGCGGGATAAGCACAAAATGCGCACACTGCTGTCTCTGAGATTGATCAGTGAGTGTGTGTGCTGTGCCTTCCTCAGTTGAGGGCTGAAGAGCCCACTGAGCTCAGGGTGGAGAAAAACGTTGGACAACATTTGCAGAGTGGTATTTGTCCTGAGAGTGCTATAGAAATAAACTTTCGATTGTTACTCAGCAGTTGATACAATCAACACATCTCACTGGACTAATCTGATGAGTTCAGGTCCAAATGGACAACGTGCAGTGCTTTAGGTCGGGGACCAGGGTTGGGAAATGCTGCTACATAATATAATCTAATATATAAAGCTGACTGTGTGTGTGTATATGTTCGCTATGCACAGCCACACTAATTAAGCAATCGACACCAAACTTACTATAGTGACTGGGAGCACCAAGGGGGAAGTCACTGGGGCCCTTAGGTTGAACACACACTCTCTCTTTCACACACACACACGCACACTGTCAGCCTTATGTAGTATTAGTTCACAACCCGCTCACCGGAGCCCTTATTTTCGCACTTCACATGGTACTCATGAAGGGCACCACATGCACTTTAACCAGCCAATCACGATCCACCAGCTGGTACACGTGCAACACATTTTGCAGTGACTCTCCTGATCTCAGTCTTCTAATCAAACATTATTACAAATAGCAAAACACCATCAACCCCATGCAGCATCTGACCTTAATGTAAACAGTCAATTTACATAGAACAGAAAAAGTTACACACATTTCCTTCCTTTATAACTCAGATTCTGCACCGGGCTACACAGGTTATACTAGCTGAGATACCGATTTAAAGTAGGAAATTGCTCGACACCCAGCTTTTCACTGCTGCAAGGCAATCTTCTAAGGATTTTATCTATATGAGATTACTAGCAGTTATCGGCATGTATAACTGAGTATCATCAACACAGCAATGAAAGATAATCCCAAAACACCGCACTGTGTGCCCAAGGGGTGCTATGTAAAGGGAGAAAAGCAGGGAGCCTAAGTCAGAACCCTGTGGAACCCCAAATTTCATTTCACTAAGGATAGAGGTAGTGTTATTGTACAAAACACAGTAAGAACGACTGGTCAGGTGTGACGTCAACCATGCAAGGACATTCCCAGTAATCCCAAAATGAATATCCAGCCTTTGAATATGATGATCCATGGTATCAAACGCAGCACTAAGATCTAACAGGACCAGAACCGTAGTGGTGTTCGAATCCATTGCAAGCAGAAGATCATTCACCACTTTAGTGAGAGCTGTCACTGTGGAATGATACTTTTTGGAATGTCACTTTTTAACCTCTTATTTTACCTCTTAAAATAGGTCCAGGTTATCCATCTTTGAACTTGTCCAGTGTCTGTCTCTCAAGAAAGTTCTCTGTGAATTTGAAGACTCTGGCAGTAATAGGACTGGACTTATACTGAGCACAGACAGACAGATGGGCAAATGTACGGATG
Organism: Thalassophryne amazonica; assembly: GCF_902500255.1. Taxonomy (NCBI): domain Eukaryota; kingdom Metazoa; phylum Chordata; class Actinopteri; order Batrachoidiformes; family Batrachoididae; genus Thalassophryne; species Thalassophryne amazonica. Next base: position 146,465,152 of record NC_047104.1, on the reverse strand, counting down.
GATGGACGGGCTCAAAGTCTTTGTAATACCTGATGGCCATATTTGATGGCCTCAGGGAAAAATGAAAACAATATAACAGAAATACAGTAAGTCTTCTTACCACAATGTCTTTTTGTTAGACCTGAATCTGAGTGCTTGTAAATCAGAATCACCGCATATGGCAAATAAAATTTGCATTGCATTACTACGCAATCTTATTTTCTCCCTCTGTATTTGAACATCTTGATCAAGTGCATCTGTGGGCACTCATCCAACAGTATTTCTTAATCATTTTCACTGTTTTCATTGTTACCGTGTTGAATCTCCATGTGGTTTATTTCTCCAAAGCTTGAGCCCTTAAATTACTATGAGCACCTTCATTGTGCGATGTTGATGGTTGATGTGCTAATTCTTGGTCAGAAGCAGGAGTAGATGAGAATACTGCAAATAGTACAAATTAACCATGTATTTTGAAATGAGCCATATTCTATTGGCACAATATCTGTTTCTAATATGTAATTACTCAAGAAAATTACAATAAATGATTTTTTATTTTTATTTTCTTGTGTCCTTGTACACGTCAATTAATCGACATAATCTCACCCAGGTGGGATTGAGTACTGTCTGGAGAAGTAACCTGAGATGGACAGGCTGCCCTTTAGCTGTATGTAAGCATGTACCTGTAGAACCAACTGTCGCATTTAACACTCAGGAAAAATAAATCCTAAAGACCCTTTCACACTGTTCCTCTGTAGAGATGCATAGTGCTGCATTTCTATTATGCAGGAATGGCTGTGCACAGGGGGAAGCTTTGGCATGCCCCTTCTTCTGTGGTTTTAAAGCTTCACTGTCAGCAAAGTTCAGCATAGTCCAGCGGGATGAATAAATTCTAGCAATGCATGCATGTACTGATAAAAACCCTAAAAGGATTTTGTGCCGGACTGGCGTAGGTTAGCGTACAATTGCAGAGGCTTGGTGTATGTACAGTTGCGCAGTGTTACTTAGACCTGCATACAGTACCGGAGTGTTGCATAGATTTGTGCAGAGCAGTGGACGCAGTGCTCTACTCTGAATGTCAGCAAAATAATTTTTGCGTCCATTTCAAGGATCCCTTTGCATTCCTCAGCAAATTGCCACGTTGGGCTGCATAAGCTCGGCGTAGTTGGTACGCCTCATTACGCAACTCTACGTTGGCCCCATGTGAAAGGGGCTTAAAAACTAAGCCACAGCTGCTGGTATTATCACTTTAGTAGTTTCTACCTTGGGAAAAGATGGCCGAGGTAGAAATGGCTCGGGCAGCTTTTCCAGATGCCCCCTGGATGCCTCGCTGGAGAGCTGTTCCGGGCACGTCCCGTCGGGAGGAGGCCCCAGGGAAGACCCAGGACACGCTGGAGGAACTACGTCTCTCAGCTGGCTTGGGAACGCCTCGGGGTTCCCCCGGAGGAGCTGGGGGGAGGTGTGTGTGGATCGGGAGGTCTGGAGCGGCTTTGCTTGAGCTGCTGCCCCCACGACCTGACCCCGGATGAAGCGGAAGAAAATGGATGGATGGATGGATGGATGGATGGATGGATGGATGGATAGTTTCTACCTTATTTGTTTTTCTGTCTGATGACAACTTTGTGCATGGATTTGAATGAAATTTGATGGAGTTGTGGGTCTAAATGCCGTGAAGACTGTTTTGGAGTTGAAAACAGATAGAGATGGAGAATGATTATTAAGAAATATTTTTAAGAAATATTTTCTTTTCCTGTTGATTCTCACACTATTTGGCCTTTTTATTTGTATTTATTTGTTAAAATTATTTTTCTGTGTAGATTTTTACTTGTGTCTGTACTTGTACACAGTGGACGTTGCTTGCAGTGTTATTTACCTCCAGCTTTTCACGTTTGACAGAAAGTGGTGAATGAGTTGATGTAGAATGCTGGCAGATGTTTCTGAATCTGATCAAGCCACCATTTGTCCAATTTTGGGGAATTGTTTTGTGGTTTGGTCATTTTTAATTTTTCCTCTGAGGAAGCCAAAAGCCACACAGCCTCCCTCACAATTCCAGAATTCCCTGCAGTGTCAGACACTGTACCAACACCAGGCCGCAGACAGGAAGCTCACCGTATCAATGTGCAGCCGGCAGGGAACTGCAGCCTCTTCTTTTTTTTCTTCTGCCGCCCTCTCTGTCAGACGTGCGATGTCTCACCACTGCCTCCCACGCTCCTGCTGTGCTTTGATGCACCCTCGTTTAACAAACCAGGAAAATGGTTTCGCTTCAGATTAGCCCTCATTCAGTTTTAACAACACAATCTACACGATGAAGGGAGTGAGTTCTTGTATTACCGCTGCGTGAAAAAGCACAAATTGTGTGGCAAGGGATTGGACGTGTAGAAACAGAAGAAAATATCAGGCTTTCATCATGATAAGATGAAAGCAGCAGCAGAGTGTGATTCGTCCTCGTTACCCTTCCAGCATAGCAGATTATTTTGAGTTTGGGGATAAACAGCCTCTGAAGTCTGTGTAGCGTGAGAAGATCCATGAGTGAGCCGTCAGCTTTGCCACAACACACAGATGAGCTGCAGAGGAGTCGTGTCTACCTGTGTGTGTCTGTGTGCTTAATGCCAGATTTTTAATTCAGACATGTAGGCGGCTTCTGGGCATGTTTCGATACAAATTGAAGGAAATATCTGTAGTACGAATTTTCTACTTTATAACCCCAATAAATAGATCAGAAGTGCTTAGAGAGCACAGCGACTCCACGCCTGCAGAAAAAGTGTTACATGGGCTTTTAAAGAGGTAAGTTCGCCAACAGTACACTTTCTTTAAAATGAGACATTTTCTAATCATGAAAGGTATCCTGTAGTGCTAGTACTAGGCTTTGGAAAATCTAAGCCCCCCCCCCCCCCCAAAAAATCAGTGAGTAAATAAATAAATTAGTTTCCATTGATGACTCAAAAACAGTTGCTGTCTTCTTGTAACACACCAATTTAAAAAGAGGTTCTGTAGGCCTTGAGGCCTATGTATGCCGTGGTTTCTGAGCGGATACCACCATGTTGAATTAGCAGCCAGAGAGAGACCAGCCAGTGATGTCACAGTGCCTCATTACTTTTGATTGGCTGTTACCCCCCCCCCCCCCCATTTAAAAAAATAACCAAATTTGCATGCTTTACAGCATAACAATAGGAAACAGGATGTAACCTTTTGACCTCTTAAAATAGGTCAAAGTTAGTCAACTTTGAACGTGTCCAAGGTCTGTGTCCCAAGAATGTTCCCTGTGAATTTGAAGACCCTGCAAGTAACAGGACTGGACGTATGCTGAGCACAGACAGATGGACCGACAGACAAACTGACACAAAGCCTTCACAATACCTGATGGCCATATTTTGATGGCTTTGGGTAAAAGTGGTCGCACCTCATGTCACCACCTCCTCCTGTCTGATGCTGCAGACAGAATTCTTCTGTGACAGTTTTTCTGCTGCTGACACAAAAGTGGCTCAGTGTCGACTGGAGGTTCATTGGTAAGCTATGGACAAGTACAGGACAAAACACGTGTACAACCACTGGAAAAGTTCTCTGTCTGATGTCTGCTCAAAGTTTTGAGCATGCACATAACTTTCCGATATCAGTGGATTGGTTCAATAGTAGTATGACTATTTTTTTCCAAGAGGTAGGCGGGAGGTTACATCACATCTGCTAGTACTTGCTTCAGTCTCTTATCAGCCGTTTTCAGCAGCAACAGTGAGAAACCTGTAAATCCAGATCTACAGCCAATGACTTTCCATCATTTTTGACAGCATTTTAGAACACACAAAATTGTACAGCCAGTATCACTTTACAGGTTCTCTTGAGAAGTCTGATTACTGCAATATTTCATTTTAAGAAATTGTCACTGTACAAATACGTAAAAACACTAAGGGCCCGATTTATTCAGATCACTGATGATCCAGATTTTTGCACATTGAAATGGACACAGTTTTGCCAAGAATAGACCAACAAAAAAATGCAGAGTTGATAGCAGGTGGTAATGTGATGAAGGTAGTCATATTTAAATGAGGATTTTGTGCTTGTAACTGGACGTAAGCACAAAATGAAATTAAATCAACCAGTTGCATCTGTGCGCCTTGTGGATCATTGCACACAAACTGCCACATAACTGAGCCTGTTTATGCAGTAACAATTATTTAAAATTGCAAGCAGCTAGTAGGGCTGAAATGATTAACTTGAATAATTCCATTACAAAACAAATGAGGCAAATTCTGTGCTTCGAAGCTCTGTTTAATGTTGTAGTACATATGCCAGCCCTGTGTGTGGCGCTGTAACATCAATAGAAAAAAACAGAAGAAGACTAGAGCATGCGCATAAGCCATGTAAGAGCTCATCAATGTAGCACCAAAAGCTACAGCTTTCCAACACGGCACACAGTAAAATAAAGCCTTTTAAGAGAAAGAGGCTCCACGCTCTGACATAGACTTACTGTGCATTTAAACCCAAGCAGTGTTTTTGTTTATTTTTAAAAAACACGGTTTGGTCTGCTGGCTGCGCTCCGCTCTACGTGCACTTTAAGTCAAGTTTATTTGAAAAAAAACACCTTTATTTAGATTTGATCAGAGTTTTCATCGACAGGGTGCAGAACAGATTTATCATTGTGTTTTTTGTGGAAAAGCTGCATTCCAGAGCAACGGCGCAATTTAGATCTAGAAATTGGGGGGGGATAAAATGCAAGGCCCGCAGGGCTGAAGCCCATAGGCCGGGGAACCCAGCGGTTTTTAGATAAGCTCAGATGCATTCTGAGCATCCAGAACAGTAATTTTAATGTTTTGAGAAGACCATAAAGTGGACACCATTTGACTTATACAATTTGAAACTGTGGATATAAGTACTTTATTCTGAGAATAGCCAGCATTGATTTTATTAACATCCTGGTGTAAATAAGGTATCACCACGTGTAGAACTCAAAAAGAATGATAGGTTGAGTTTTCATTAAAAAAATAAATAAAAAAATAAAAAACTGCAATGTGGTAAAATGTATTCATAAATATGAAAGAACAGGCTCTTAATAATTATTAACTATCACATACTGTATTTTTTTCCCTCAAGATTTGTTTTTGCATAAGTTTGAAAAAACAACAGATCATAAGTTTAGGATAAATTACTTATCATGAATTTAATTTTCGAAGTGGCACTAATGACAACTCATACTGAACATAATTTCGCTGCATAGACTAATTTTGGAGATCAAGCAATAATTGCAGATGGGCTTTCTGAGGTCCCAGACAGCTTTTCTGATTTCCTTTTCTAACTTTCAGAATTTAGTAAATTAGCATATGGTCCATTGATACTTATGTGTAGACACTAGCCCCTAGAGGCAACTATTTTTGGTTTCAAATCTGGGCAAATGCAGTCCCAGAAAATTCCAAATGTGACAAACAAGAAACAGGTGTTGTAAACAAGTCAGTGCTGCTAAAAATACAAACTTGCAGAAACAAAGGTACTATTCTGACATGGTTTTGCACATAAGACTGACATAGTATGTTTCAAGTACACACATATATGTCAGAAGGTGGGGGGGCATACCATATTCTGTCCCCCCTGGTTGAAAAGGTGTGTGGGGGGGTGTCCCCCCCATCCCCCACCAAATTGCGCCTGTGCCCAGAGCCTAGTTTTTCCACAGGCTGTGCTCACGTTCACATGCAGCCTGACTGACTGAGAATCAACCACCTGTGCTTACAGCCCGTTGTCAGGGGAGTCCTGATCTCCTGACACTGGGAGAGTGTCAAGGAGATCAGTTTTTGTCAGTTTTTGATCTTTTAATTTTATTTTACGTTGTACACACAGACACACTGAATTCTGATGTATGCATGAACTCTGCTGATGTGATTCAGTTCTCTGTGCACTTCCATGTGCAGAGCACAATATAGTTGTCTGCTTCAATACTGTCTGGGGAAGACTGATGACATATTTGAAAATGTGAAAGCTGCGAGACGCCTTGAGGTAACGCTGTCACGAACTGGCGTGTTAGAAATTGAAATTGTATTGAATTGAAGATTTGAAACTTGTAAAGAAAAAATGAATAATTACCCAGGAAAACAGAAAGGGATACACTAAATTTGACAAGCCGCGTGATGCTTAGGAAGAGCCCTGGACTATTGATGTTGTTTAAAAACGCAAAAGTACTTTTTGTCGGATTACTCGATTAATCGGTTTTAAAAATTTCTAGAATACTCTATTTCAGAAATATTCTGTAGCTGCAGCCCTAGCAGCTACTTCCTACTTCAGACATTTCATTATTCCTACAATTAAAGAAATTGAGCAAACTGGTAAATAATCATGGTGTTCTGCAAGTAGAACACACAAACTGATGTGTACAAATAACCGTTGTCTGTGCACTTCATGCACACAAAATGGATTATATCAGCTGTGATCAACCCGCAGATTCATGACACAGACAGCTCACAGATCTCTGCATTCCACTGGCAAAATGCAGCATAATTATTCACCAGCTTGTTTAATTACTGTGGATGGAGGAATAATTACGTGTGCAATAAGAGCTTTTTTTCCCCCTTTTCATTTTATTGTGTCTCAGCTGTTGAGCAGCATTACAACCCCTGGCAAAAATATTGGAATCACCGGCCTCGGAGGATGTTCATTCAGTTGTTTAATTTTGTAGAAAAAAAGCAGATCACAGACATGACACAAAACTAAAGTCATTTCAAATGGCAACTTTCTGGCTTTAAGAAACACTATAAGAAATCAAGAAAAAAAATTGTGGCAGTCAGTAACGGTTACTTTTTAGACAAAGCAGAGCGAAAAAAATATGGACTCACTCAATTCTGAGGAATAAATTATGGATCTGGCAACAGCAATCAGAGAAAGTTGGAGCCAGATTGATGAAGAGTACTGTTTTGTCACTCATTAAGTCCATGCCTCAGAGACTGCAAGCTGTTATAAAAGCCAGAGGTGGTGCAACAAAATACTAGTGATGTGTTGTAGCGTTCTTTTGTTTTTCATGATTCCATAATTTTTTCCTCAGAATTGAGTGATTCCATATTTTTCCCCTCTGCTTGGTCTAAAAAAGTAACCGTTACTGACTGCCACAATTTTTTTTCTTGATTTCTTATAGTGTTTCTTAAAGTCAGAAAGTTGCCATTTGAAATGACTTTAGTTTTGTGTCATGTCTGTGATCTGCTTTTTTTCTACAAAATTAAACAACTGAATGAACATCCTCCGAGGCCGGTGATTCCATAATTTTTGCCAGGGGTTGTATGTCAAATAATTAATGCTAAAATTTGAAACTCACAAACTATATTGTCAGCACCCATTAAATTTCCTTTTAACCTTGATCAATTGTGTTGTATGTGTAAACCTCATCTGATTGCATGTTCCCACCCAGAATTTTGCACACTCGGGTGGACAAACCTCATATTGTATAGGCATGAATGCACACACACTAAATAGAAAATATGGGCTATTTTGCACATGTGAAAGATGCCATCCTCCTCGCACACTTAGTAATTCAGCATGCAGATGTATTTTGGAGTGAGATGGTGATTGTGTCTATTTTTCCACAAACCTTTAGGAAATCAGGCCCTAATGCTTTTAATATATTCAGGCTTTTATAACAGGACTTTAATCCTGCAGTAGAATTAAGATGTGCAGTTGTTTATGTGTGTGTTAAATGACAGTGTACCTATGCACCTGCTGTGTCAAGGAATAAACACCTCCTGAGTGATTGATGTACCCTGCTGGTGGCTCCAGATGACCTGCACATCACATAATGAACGAGCGTCTGCAAAGTGACAGACAGCCAAATGTGTTCTCCCCCACCACAGGGTCCACACAAACATGACCTGACATAATCAGCGGTCAGTCCACCACAATACCTCACCACCTAATCCCCTGACCTCTGACCCCTTTCCCGCAACCTGCCTCTGACTGCACAGATAAAAGCACATTGGAGGTCATGTGGTGTGGGGTTGATGGTGGGCTGGAATGTGTTCATAATTGGTGTTTTTCCCAGGAGGGGAGGCATTTTTTCCCCTGGTATGGGGGTTCGGAGGTGTGGTTTTCCCCCATCACGAAAACATGAGTTGCTTCAGGATTAATGGGAGGAGTTACTGTTTGAGAGCTGGTGAAATTTCTGAAGAAGGAAAGCACAGACGTTATCACAGTCACTCAGCCGAACATGTTCATGATTTTGTCTTAAAAACACACACAGCTTTCACATTTTCAAATATGTCATCAGTCTTCCCCAGACAGTATTGAAGCAGACAATTATATTGTCTCTGCACATGGACCTGAAGGATGCCTTAATCATCCATCTTTACAAAAGGAAGGGCAGTCACCAGCAGGGTTGGGAGGGTTACTTTAAAAATGTAACCAGTAACGTAATCCAAGTACCATAATATTAAAGTAATGTTATTTGATTACTTTCAATTACTTCTGGATTACTCCAATATCAAATATGCTAATACAGACAAAATAAACTAAATATAAATAGTCTTGACCACATAGTACAGTTTATTAAGCCAAAATAAAACTGTTTCTTTTACATGGCATGCTCTGTTTTACTTCACATTATGAATTAAGAGCACCACAATATTGTTTTAAACACACCCAGTGTTCACCTGCTAAATTTTCAACAAAAAAATGCCAAACAAATGAAGGATAATGTAAACTCAGGCGTGTGGCGATGAATTTGTAATTAAAATTGGCTTGCAGAACAATATACAAAACAAAACAAAAAAAAGTCTACTACTTGTTCAGTAAATTCGCACCATGTTTAACATATCAGTCCACTTATTGAACTTTCAAAATAAGAACAAAAGATAATGAAAACCATTAAGTAAATCCTGTCAGTAAGGAGGCGTGGTCACCATTTTAATTCCGGGCAAGTTAGTGATTTACGTGCATAGAAGTTCAAGAAACAGGTGGAATGTGCCGGAAAGCTGTGCATGTTGGCAAAGCCACAAACGGAAGGAACAAGGCAGACAATATTTCCTTCCATAAGTAAGTGGTTTTGGTTCTTCTTGTCACTTTGTCCGTGATATTTGGATGATAAACAGCTGTATGTTTCCTGCCGTGTCGCCCGATGACACGGATCATTAACTCTTCACTTATGTCTAGTTGATATTTTCCACTGCTAGACCAATGTCTAGTTAAAATACTTGTCGTTAGTGATTAAAATTGTTCGACAAGACTGTGGATATTTTTAAATTGCACCTTAAAATAATGAGATTATAATGACCCGCGCTGTGGCGCTCACAGTCACACCCACACATAGAGATGTGTACCCACACCACTGACTTCATGAATGAAACTCAGTCAATAAAGGATAATTGAGTAAAAATACAATATATATAAATGTATTGTAATGGTTTTAGGAGCTGCGTTGAACAGCTGCTGCAGCAGGACGCCTCAGCTCAGCAGCTTGAACAGCGCAGATCCGTGTAACTTTCAACACTAATATTTGGGAATGTGTGTGTGTCAGAGTAAGTTTAATACTTTCCTGACATAATTTAATGTAATTTAATTTTCCTGGCTCGATATCCAGGTCAAAATGGCATTTTTTAACACGTATTTTGTGAGCATTTTTCTGTGTGTCCAGTCGCGGATCTCCATTGAAAATGCATTAACATCCGGAAACTTCATCAATATTTTGCCCGATTAGGAGACGTCATGTCGCTGTTCATGAAGGGACATTTTTGTTTCAAAGAAAACAAAATATTTTATGCAGATAACAGGGTTCTAACTAGGATTAAAATTTTAGCGTAGTGGTAATGTCGAGGGAGCGAAGCGACCGGGGGGGGTGCAAGGGGCGGAGCTTTTGAAAGTTCAAGCTAAAAATTGGCCATTCTAGGGGTACCCAAAGGTGAAAAGCCAGGTACGACAGCCCAAGTCCCTTCATCATGTCAATAAGGCTGGGGAAGTTTGTTGAGTGGGCAATCTCATTCTGGGTTAGCCAGTACATGGCCCTCAGTGAGGCAGTCGGAGTCCGTGGACATTTTTAAGTCAAGACTTAAAACCTATTTTTATTCTCTTTCTTATGAGTAGTTTTTATTTTGTTATGTTTTATTCTTTTACTTCTATTTTTAATTAGGTATTTTATTTTTTTTATTTATATTTATTTATTTTAATTTTTTATGTTGAACTGTTCTGTGTGAGGTGCCTTGAGATGGCTTTTGTTGTAATTTGGTGCTTTATCAGCTGATTAAATTGAAATTGAACAACATTTTATTAAGTCTTAAAGTAAATAAATATGAAATTGGTTACTGGATCCTTAAACTCTGGACATAATAAACTCTACATAGTGGATCCTTGTTCTCTGGACATAAACAGAAATAAAATCTGTTAGTTTTTGTCAAAAGTATTTCCTTTCAGACATTATTATTGGCATGAATGGCTTTCCATACCTATGAGCTGAGCTCTTGCAGATGTGCTGCAGGTCAGGTTCATAAAGAATACCAGACGTCTCATTTTGGGAGAAAAAACGTTTTAGTCGATTGTAGTTTGTCTGTATTGCAACATTTGTAAGAGGTGTCATTTTATTTAAAGCGGCGATTCGTTTTGAAGTTATTAATTCCGAGCGGACTCCATCTCGACAGAGAGCCGCGCAGCGTTTAAAGCTGTGACAAAACGGAGGCCGATTCTCATTTTTCGACAAGACCAGAGTCCCAGTTAGTGACTTTAATCCACACAAAAGTGACTCATGATATTTTAATGGCTTTCAGAGGGGTGAAGAAGCGGACTTACCGCTTCTGAAGAGCAGCGAATCAAAGAGCCACGAGCCATTGAATCGAAGCATTGCTTCGATTCACGCTTCAAACTGGAGTCACGCTGCAGAAATGGTTGATTACAGATGCTGTATTGAAAATCGGACCGGTCCAAAATAAGCGGAACGGTCCAAAATTATAGCGGAACGGGCCGTAACGCAAGTTTGCGCTAGCTAGAACCCTGGATAATATCATAAAATGCATTAAAACTAATCCTGTGAAGTAATCCCCATTTTTACTAAATATACCTGTAATCTGAATACGTCTTTTTTTCTGTAACTGTAGCGGAATACAGTTACCTTTTTTTTTGTATCCTAATTACGTAACGCCGTTACATGTAGCAATGTGACAACCACCGTGGTTTTTTCCATCACCGGCAAGATTCTCGCACAGGTTATTCTGAATCATCTGATTGAGAACCTTGATTCAGAGAGCCTTCTACCAGAAAGCCAATGTGGATTTAGAAAGGAAAGGGGCACATGGAATATGATATTTGCTGCTCACCAGTTCCAAGAAAAGCGTCACGAACAGAATGTGTGCCTCTTCATAACCTTTGTTGACCTCACAAAGGTCTTCAACTCTGTCAGCCGGGATAGCCTGTGGTGCATAATGGCCAAGTTTGGAAGCCCACCAAAACTGATCAGCATCGTCCGCTAGTTTAACAATGACATGACCGCCAGAGTACATGAAAGCTATGGATCATCCAGCCCATTCCCACTGAATAATGGCATTAAACAAGGTTGTGTACTTGCTCCAACACTTTATAGTATGATGTTTGCTGCCATGCTGACAGATGCCTTTTGAGACAAGACAGTATGTGTTGGCATTAAATATCGGTAAGATGGAAAGTTGTTGAATCTGCGGTGCCTCCAAGCCAAAAGTCAAATGTGACACAGTCAGGGATCTCCTCTTCACTGATGATTGTGCATTGTGTCCCAGCAAGCAAGAGAATATACAACCCAACAGAACTCTCTTCTCCAGTGCCTGGAAAAACTTTGGCCTTACCATCAGCAAAAATAGGCAAAGGTTCTGTACCATCCAGCTCCCAGTAAACCCTACTTGGAAGCAAATGCACATGTTGATGCTCATAAACTTGCCCCTTGTGAAAAATTCACCTACCTAAGTAGCACTCTCTCGAGATTGGCCACCATCGTTGAGGAAGTGTCCCTTAGAATCGTTCAAGCATTTGTCTCCTTTGGTAAACTATGATCCAAGATATGGGACCAACGTCGAATCGCCCTGAGAACTAAGCGTAAAGTATATTGAGCTATTGTACTGCTTAATCACTCTTGCTGTTGTACACTTCTGAGACTTGGACAGTCTACCCCTGCCATGCCAAAGCCCTCAACAGCACCATCAACAGCACATTGAGCTGGGTATGTTCTAAGGATGCCAGAACATCATCTACCCAAGCGTATACTCTACAGTGAGGTTCCTGTTGGGGAGCGCTCCCATGATGGACAGTCCAAGTAATTCAAAGACACTCTCAAGCCCACCTTAACCCTCTGGGGTCCGAGGGCATTTTTTGGACAGTTCACGCATCTGGCATAAATGTTTTATTATTGCTGTTAACAGCTCTCCCTGCAACCCACAATCAAGTTTTATGTCTCTTTTTTTCAGGACAACCTGTACTTTCAGAATATATATGTTTTTGTTGTGTTTTATAAGTGTAATAAAGGTTTACAATCAAAAATAGGCAAGGAAAAAATAAAGCAAAAAATAATTGTCCACACACATTTATTCAAAACACACAGCAAACTATAATAAACAACTGCTTTGACACTTTATAAAGGTAATTTGAGGTCTTGTGTGAAAGACTGTATAACAAAAAGGTTCAAACAATAAACACAAATGCACATTTTGAACAATATATACAAAATGGTCTATGCGTTTTGTTGTCCATTGATATGGTAAACAGTGCTTTACACAGAGAAAGCAACAGAGTTATCTAGTAACATTCACATGCAAACTAGTGGAGCAATCCTGATAGTTACACATTCTTTGTTTGAGCACGTGAGATTGTCATCAGAGGCTCTCCGTGTGCTCCTGCTTTCACTGATCGCTGTGCGTAATGGTGCAGGGCGCACTGAGTATGTACTAATAGTATGTAGTCATTGCAGCACCCAGAGGGCTATTCAAACGGGCCAACTAGTAACGGTGAACCAATTCCGATTGGACACTCACATTGCGCATGCCATCACACAGCTTCTATGAGGAGTACAAAGATGACTGATGGTTGGCTCGAAAGTTAACTTTCAAAGTCAGAGTTAACTTTTCAGCAAAAAAAGTAATTTTCTATCAAATATCATTCAAAAGTTATTTATAATTTAGTAAAGCTTGGTCCCAGAGGGTTAAAGAAGTGTGGCATCAATCATGATACCTGGGTGTCAGCATGTTCAAACCACACCCAGTGGACATCCACTGTTGAGGAAGGGACTTGGCGGTTCGAAGAACAGAGAATCATAGAGACTGAGAGAAAACGCCGTGAGAGGAAAGAGCACCTTGTCAGTACCATCGGCCATATCCCCTGCCCTCACTGTCCTCATCTCTTTCGCCACCGCATTGGGTTGACCAGCCATCTGAAAACCTATTCATAAGTGCCTTCACATATAGTCCCGTCCTAGTCTATAACTGTGCCACTTTCACATTTATTTCTCATATAGTTTTTATGTTTATCTTACATATGGAGAAATATTCTCATCTTCAAAAATGAAGAAGGAATGAAAAAAACAAACAAACCATATAGTGGCTTTCAATTATAATGGACAAAATTTGATATATGAATGACAAACCTTGCATTGCAACTTTTCCTCTTTCTGGTGGCTTCATTTTTGTCTGCCGAAGTTGGGGGCTTGTCCAATACATAGTGGAACTTCTTTCACAGTCAGCTGCAACACAAAGAAGAGATGCACTCATCCCCTTATGACCTTTCAGAGTAATTGTGCCAAATATACTGCACATTTAGCCAACTCAATAAATTCACTGGTAATATGTTTTTAACAACAGTTTTGTGAGGTGTCACATTACCAGGAATCATCAGAAGGTAATGACACCTTGCAGCTGACTTCCCATCTTACAGCCTGTACATTGCCCATTAAAAAAGAAAAAGAAAAACTCCCTGTGCTTCTAAGAACCCTTCATTATATTAGCATCAGGTCCATAAGTATTTTGGACAGTGACATAATTTTTCTTTCCTTTTCTGACAGTGCTTCTCTGCAGTAGCTGTAGCTTTACTTGAAAATATCTGAAAATGTATGAAAAGATGATTCCTTGAGCTGCTGCACTCTGAGAAAACTCCCACGAGAAAGGGAAATGTCCATCTGTGCTGCATTCTGTTCTCGGTGTTTTGTTCCACTGGATTGGACATGAGAAACGGGATATTAGCTAAAGAGTTGAGAGGGGCATTTGTCAGGTCCAGATAACGTGTTGCACAGATAAACCACAGCAGCTTCTATAATTACCCATGAACACCTGCTCAAACTCATTGCTACAATTTGGAAACTTTCACTGCAGATTGTGGAATACATATTTTAAAACATTCAAGTGATTAATCTGCACAGGAGGTTGACTGGATGAATCCCTGACCAGATGGATATGCAGAACTGGGTACAGAAGGGGGAAATAACAGCACATGTGCGCCATAATTACCATGATGAAGGTGCCCTTAGTTCCTTTATACACTGATTAGTATGGCCAAGCAGATGGTCACCCCACTGAGTCTAGTCTGCTTGGGGTTTCTTCCAGTATTCATAAACACCTGAGGTAATTTTTCCTTACTACTGTTGCCAGCGTACTTGCTCATGGGTGTGACTGGTCTGTTTATGGACTGTAAGACCTGTAGGGGCATAAAGGGCGCTTTATACTCAGCATGCAAACACAGCGTGCATCACTTTAAAACCCACTATTTTCAATGAGAAACATAGTGCAAATGCAGCATTGCGGTGCAACACTCCATTGCGGCCGCGCACCACCCATTGACACCACAGTCAAAGTTAGACTCAATCCAACTTTCATGCTGTGTGCTGTGACGTAGCTTCATACTTCCAATAGAAATGAGGCATCAGGCCAAAACATGGAAGACAACAGAGGTTAGAAATGGAACATCAGAACTGCTATTTTATACACATCGGTTATCTAAAGAAAATCTATGAATTTTTTGTTTTTTTAATTACCTCAAGATTCATTTCTGATTACTGTACATTTTGAAGTTTTTAGAAATCTTTTTCCATCTGTAAATTAAAACCATAACTTGTCCGGATGAGATGATTTCTTGATTTACATAATGAACCTTGGTATTTATTTTTAGTCAAATAAAATAGCGTGAAAATTGTGTACATTTTTAACTCTGTTAGATTAATTCATTCATATCTGCATTTCAACCAGGAAAAAAGACACTGTAAATAAATATGAATACTTATGTTAAACACAAAAGGAGATGATGTAACAATGACTGCAATACGTCTCTTAAAGATTAATGTATATTTTCTGTAGTCACATTTCTTTTAAACTCCTCCACTTGAGGCAAGGACACTCCACTGACTTGAAGAGGGCAAAGCACCTTTTTCCGGTCGAGAACCATGGCCTCGGATTTGGAGGTGCTGATTTTCATCCCAGACGCTTCACACTCGACTGCAGACCGCTCCATTGCACGCTGAAGGTCCTGATTTGACGAAACCAACAGAACCACATCATCCACAAACAGCAGAGACAAGATTCTGTGGTTCCCAAACCGGACCCCCTCTACACCCTGACTGCACCTAGAAATTCTGTCCATAAAGGTAATGAACAGAATCGGTGACAAAGGGCAGCCCAGGTGGAGGCCAACGTGCACTGGAAACAGGCTTGTCTTACTACCGGCAATGCGAACCAAGCTTCTGCTGCGGTCGTACAGAGACTGGATAGCCCTTAACAAAGGACCCCGAACCCCGTACTCTCGGAGCACCCCCACAGGGCGCCTCAAGGGACACGGTCGAACGCCTTCTCCAGATCCACAAAACAGATGTGGACTGGTTGGGAAAACTCCCATGAACCCTCAAGCACCCGATGGAGGGTGTAGAGCTTGTCCAGTGTACAGCGACCATGACAAAAACCACACTGCTCCTCCTGAATCCGAGGTTCGACTATCAGTCGAATTTTCCTCTCCAGTACTCTTGAATAGACCTTACCGTGGAGGCTGAGGAGTGTGATCCCCCTGTAGTTGGAACACACCCTCCAGTCCCCCTTCTTAAACAGAGGGACCTCCACCCCCATCTGCCAATCCAGAGGCACTGTCCCCGACCGCCACGTGATGTTGCAGAGACGTGTCAACCAAGACAGTCCCACAACATCCAGAGACTTAAGGTACTCCTGACAGATTTCATCCACCCCAGGAGCATTGCCACCAAGGAGCTTTCTGACCACCTCGGTGACTTTGGCCTATGTGTTGGGAAAGTGTTGTGACACGGACCCACAACAGGGGGCGCAAATGAACGGACAATAGATGAGCCAAAAATACAACACTTTACTGTTGTGAAGCATGCACAACGAAATACAGACAAATACAGAATTTGAACAGAGTCAAATGTACTAAGGTGACGTGTGGGCAGGCTCGAGGATAGAAGATGTCCGTCCAGAGAAGAGCCGGATCCCACATGATTTCCACTGCCACCAAACCCGGAGAATACTGGAGCCGCCACGTTCCAAGTCCCCAGGTGGCCACCGTCTCCGGCTGTCGGATCTGGTACTGCTGGCAGGAAGCAGAAACAGTTATGTGTGGGTGTGTGTACACCCAGCAAATATAAGTAGCGACAGTTCCTTAATGGTGGGTAAGACACCTCCTCCTCCAAAACGGGAACACAATAAACCAGTAACAGTAGCACCTATTGAATACGGCTGAGAATATACCTCCAAAGGCAGACGATATCTCGGCAGCGGGGTGGAGATGTCTTCCAGCTTATATGGAGTGGTTGATGAGTTGATGATTGGTGACAACTGTCATAGTGGATGAGTGACAGCTGTCACCCCGGCTGTTCCTGAGAGGCGGCAGCGCCCTCTCGTGCTTGAAGCCCGCACGTCAGGCAGGGCGTCCTCTGGTGGTGGTGGGCCAGCAGTACCTCCTCTTCAGCGGCCCACACAACACTGGGTGATGGATGAGTCCACCTCTGAGTCCACAGTCTCTGCTTCCTCTTCGGAAGATGTGACGATGGGATTGAGGAGATCCTTGAAGTACTCCTTCCACCGCCCGACAACATCCCCGGTCAGGGTCAACTGGAGTGGAGGAGTTTAAGTATCTCGGGCTCTTGTTCATGAGAGAGGGACAGATGGAGTGTGAGATCGACAGACGGATCGGTGCAGCGTCTGCAGTGATGCGGTCGCTGTATCGGACTATCGTGGTGAAGAGAGAGCTGACCAGGGGGGCAAAGCTCTCGATTTACCAATTGATCTACTTTCCAACCCTCACCTATGGTCATGAGAATTGGCTCATGACCGAAAGAAAAAGATTGAGAGTGCAAGCGGCTGAGATGAGTTTCCTCCGCAGGGTGGCTGGGCACTCTCTTAGAGATAGGGTGAGGAGCTCGGTCACATGGGAGGAGCTTGGAGTCGAGCCACTGCTCCTCCACGTCAAAAGGAGCCAGCTGAGGTGGCTCAGGCATCTTTTTCAGATGCCCCCTGGACCCCTCTCATTTTAGAGGTGTTCTGGGCGCCGGGGAAGACCCAGGACACGCTGGAGGAACTACGTCTCGCAGCTGGCTTGGGAACACCTCGGGGTTCCCCCGGAGGAGCTGGGCGGTCTGGGCGGCTTTGCTTGAGCTGCTGCCCCCCGCAACCCGACCTCGGATGAAGCGGAAGAAAATGGATGGATGGATGGACATTTTATTTACTTTTCTTAGTTATTTGTCAACACGTAGTCATGTGACATAAACCTCATGATGAATGCAATTTTTTATTTAATGCACATGTCTATTGATTCATTCATTTAATGTTAAAGTACAAAAGGAAACGGCTTTTTCAAAAATAAAATAGTTACCCTTTAAAGAGCTTTTTTTTTTTTTTGACGCATAGCAGCAGGTGAGAATTTTTAGAGACAACAGGTGAGTTGGACTCTCAGGACATTTAAGTAGATGAAGATCTCTGCAGATTCAACCTCTTGGTGGAGTTTTTGGAGACACTTTCCTCACATTTTAAAGAGCAGAGATGTTCTCTTCTTCCTTCTGGACTTCAGGTTTTTGTGTTCAGCTCCACCACTGTAAATTTTGAACTGCATCTGTACTTGCAAGGTTCTCTGCACAGCAAATATTGAAATGTTCTTCATGTGGGGAAAGTCAAATATATTTCTTAAAATATAAACAGTGGTTTATATAAAATATAAAATTTTATTACAGAGATTAGAGCAAGCCATAGGTATTAAAGGCAGTGCGCTGCGGTGGTTTGAATTATATTTATCTAACAGATTACAAAGTGTTCATGTAAATGGGGAATCTTCTTCACAGACTAAGGTTAATTATGGAGTCCCACAATTAGCTAAACTGCAGGATTGTCTTACAGACATAAAAACATGGATGACCTCTAATTTCCTGCTTTTAAACTCAGATAAAACTGAAGTTATTGTACTTGGCTCCACAAATCTTAGAAACATGGTGTCTAACCAGATCCTTACTCTGGATGGCATTACCCTGACCTCTAGTAATACTGTGAGAAATCTTGGAGTCATTTTTGATCAGGATATGTCATTCAATGCGCATATTAAACAAATATATGGGACTGCTTTTTTGCATTTGCGCAATATCTCTAAAATTAGAAAGGTCTTGTCTCAGAGTGATGCTGAAAAACTAATTCATGCATTTATTTCCTCTAGGCTGGACTATTGTAATTCATTATTATCAGGTTGTCCTAAAAGTTCCCTGAAAAGCCTTCAGTTAATTCAAAATGCTGCAGCTAGAGTACTGACAGGGACTAGAAGGAGAGAGCATATCTCACCCATATTGGCCTCTCTTCATTGGCTTCCTGTTAATTCTAGAATAGAATTTAAAATTCTTCTTCTTACTTATAAGGTTTTTTTAATAATCAGGTCCCATCTTATCTTAGGGACCTCATTGTACCATATCACCCCAATAGAGCGCTTCGCTCTCAGACTGCAGGCTTACTTGTAGTTCCTAGGGTTTTTAAGAGTAGAATGGGAGGCAGAGCCTTCAGCTTTCAGGCTCCTCTCCTGTGGAACCAGCTCCCAATTCAGATCAGGGAGACAGACACCCTCTCTACTTTTAAGATTAGGCTTAAAACTTTCTTTTTTGCTAAAGCTTATAGTTAGGTCTGGATCAGGTGACCCTGAACCATCCCTTAGTTATGCTGCTATAGACTTAGACTGCTGGGGGGTTTCCATGATGCACTGAGTGTTTCTTTCTCTTTTTGCTCTGTATGCACCACTCTGCATTTAATCATTAGTGATTGATCTCTGCTCCCCTCCACAGCATGTCTTTTTCCTGGTTCTCTCCCTCAGCCCCAACCAGTCCCAGCAGTAGACTGCCCCTCCCTGAGCCTGGTTCTGTTGGAGGTTTCTTCCTGTTAAAAGGGAGTTTTTCCCTCCCACTGTCGCCAAGTGCTTGCTCACAGGGGGTCGTTTTGACCGTTGGGGTTTTTCCGTAATTATTGTATGGCTTTGCCTTGCAATATAAAGCGCCTTGGGGCAACTGTTTGTTGTGATTTGGCGCTATATAAATAAAATTGAATTGATTTGATTTGATTTGGTGGGCACAGCTAACCAAAAAGTTAGCTTCGATAACCATTAATTGGATAACTGAAAAGTAATCTTTTATGATGCTAAACCGATAAACTTCTTAAAAAAAAACAAAAAAAACAAAGAGAACTGATAACTGATAACTTTTACTAATGATTCGCTGCTGGGTAAATTCAAGGATCACAAACACATAAGAACGCATAAAAAATGAATGAATAAAAAAAACCCAAACACTGTCATCATCTTTCAAAAGCAGTAAAACACTGTGTTAGAAGTACGCACCAATAAGCTGCTGCTTTTTTCACATGCTTTGAACACTGCGGCTTAAACACCTGAAACACATCCATTAATGCATTGATTGGCAGAGTAAAAGACACGTAGTAAATATAAATTGTTACCTGTTAGTTTCAGTGAAAGAAATAATCTGACGAAATAATCCACGTAAAGCATCCTTTTAATTCTAAACTGTCTAAACGGTGAAGAAAAGTCCCTCTGTACACAGGTGCGCCGTGAGAGCTCCTCTCCCCCACCGAGTCTTGGCGATTAAATTATACCATCAACCACAAATAAATAAAATAAAATAATGTTACAATTATTCCATTTTGGTTTTGTGTCAAGCGGACAATAACACTCACTGTAACGTCCAAAATGAACCTGAAGTACACTACCCACAATGCTCCCTGCGTCGACTGGCCAATCACATTTTGTGCTTAATGATGATGTAATCAGCAAGTGACAGGCAGCCAGTCTGCCGCAAACACACAACAGATGGACTAAAATGTTTGATTTTAGGTTTTACAAACGTTTCTGACTGTTAAACTTTGCTCATTTTACCTGCAAAAAAAAAAAAAAAAAATGTTATCGGGACTAAATTTATTGAAGATAATGGTCCGATGATGGTTTTAAAACTTATCTTTCAGCTTGGGACTCCGACGAGGGTGGTCGCATCTCCTCCACTGTCCCATATCTCTGTTCTCTGCTTTGAACCTTCAAGTCCCTACTTCACCAGACTCTGAATTCCTCAAATTATATTGGATTCTGGATCTATTGGACTACTATTGGATTAACCATGGAATTGATCAGCTGGTCTCTGGACGCTATTGACACCATTTTTTTCTACAAGAAGGTCAGGACCCGGGATCCTACCTGCCCAGATGGAACGTATCCTGCGGGCTATGTTCTCTACTCCTGGAGTTCCTGGCATGCTTGGCACCTTTCTCCGTTGAGGACGTCGAGGGTTTATTCATTTTTGGTCTTATGATAGCAGGGCTGGTACATTTTGGCTTATGTGCTGCCCTGATCTACCGGAAAATTGGCAAGACGGCGGCATCAAGAACCACGGCCCCTCACTTGTCTGTCATGATTAACGAGGTTGGCAAGGCAGTGCATTCTCAGACTGTGATGACTCTTGAACTCAGATGCAAATTGGATGACATCTTGGAGCAGATCCGTGCCTTGCAGTTGAAGTTGAAGATTTCAGAGGCCGGTGAATATTCTTAATTCATAATTGGGAATATTCTTAATTCATAATTGGGATTTGGTTGTGCAAGTGGAACTGTTAAAAAGTGTTTTTCACTGCTCAAACCATAACATTACAGGCTTATCAAGCCTGAAGGTCATATTGCCCGACTGTTTTCCTCCAGAGGGATTTTTTTCAGCCTGGGGAACATTGGCTGTTTCTTATCTCAACTCACAAAGACAATAAACTGCTTTTCACAGGACTGAAGCATGCTTCATTCCCTCTCCCCACCCGCCTCCTATCCCCCATCAACACTCACCTCTCCAGCGCCTGCTAATGTCACTCCTTTCCTCTTCGGCAGGGGCGGTGCAGTTTTAGCTGCAGCCCCCGTTCTTCCCCCCAAGCTGATGGCGGCGCATCTCAGGGTTGCTGCGTGGCCTTCACTCACTTGCCTCAATTCGGATAACGGACTTCTTCAAACTTAGTGCACATAGACAATGTCAAATGTGTACGTGCTGTCTTTAATTCTGATGTGTGCCATTATTACGGTAAACAAGTAATAATTGTGGACTAATTGCTGTCTGAGGTAACTGGAGTGTAAACATAATTTGTTCACTCTGAGATCAATAAAGTATATCTCATCATCTGAAAAGTCAATCCGCTAGCAAAAACATTAACTTCGACAATTATCTGTTATCAGATTAGCTGAATTGTGCACACCACTGAATATAATGAAACACAAAAGAACACCGCTGTGCTATTTTCTTTGAGGTCAGATTACTAGATGGCAAATAAATAAATAAATAAATAAAAAAAATCTAAATTATTTAAAGTTGAGACTGTTCTTGCAGTCAGAACACGAACAAACTATTGTATAGATTTATTTTTTAAATTGCTAACCAATGCAGCTAGCTTTTAACTGTATTTGCTAACTCCTTCCTGTAACCGGGTTGTGTGGTCTGGTCTGTCATTGGCATGCGGTGGTGGGCGTGTTTTGCAGTGTGCCGGGGAGTGTATTGTCGTCTAGTGTGCTGCAGATTGACACTGTTGCATCGGGTGGATCAGGTTTAAACTTTGATTGTGTGTATCGCCTTTCGGGGACTTACGTTGTGTCTTGGTTCTGTATAAATAAACTGAATGGAACTGAATTGGAAAGTTATGGAAAGTTATTTCAATTGAACTGATCAATGTCAAAAAATACTGCATTGTTTGTAATAAGCAGCTTCTCGTGAATGAGGGCTGGGGGATATTTTACGACACTGATCTGGTATCAACACAATCACTAATTTATTCATTAACTCTGCCTCATTTTTGACTCTGAATTAATGAAGGGGTTCAATAAAATTATTGCATTCACATTTGAGGAAAAGCAGCTTTCATGGTGCCTCTACTTTCAGAGCCCACAGCAGGGATCTCCCAAGCCCCTGCCACATTGCATATGGTGAATGAACACATGATGCGGTGATCAGAGTTTGCCTATGATTGGCCACTGTGGCAAACGTATAAAAAAAACAGAAGAGAAAAAACAACCCTTTAAAATTCTATCAGTGGTACTGTGAAAACTAGGACTTGTGTCCTTTTTTCATTTTTGATGAATGGTGAAAGCCCTTTTGTGTTCTGTGGTGTTGTCTGCATGTTCGATATATGTACCAGCCTTCTCCATAAAATGTTGAGTGGCTGCATGAAAATGGAAAAGAAACCCAACATAACGCAGACACACAAACATGCACCCACAGGTGTGTGTGTGTGTGAGACTCTCTGATCAGGGCTGTTCTCTGTGTGTTTACACTGACTGACTACTACATAATTATTAATCACTTTTCTTAAATACCATCTGCTGAGCAATTAAATGTTGCAGATTTTATTTTAGTTTTTTAAATTACAAGCACACAAACACACTCTGTTATGTTGGTGAGTTCATGCACAACTGCACAGACAGGAGTTGTGGATGCAGACATGGAGCACTTTCAGTTCCTGTGCGGCACGTGAAACTGCAAATAAAAAAATAAAAAAAAGAAATTTATATTAATTCCTTGGAGGTCTCGCCACGTTACAAGCATCTCACCTGTCAATGAAGAATGGAAAACAGAACTCAATAGATAACCAGGACCAGGGTCGGGTTAAAGATCATGTGTTGGGTGCTTAGTTATAGGACGAACCCAAACATGCAGGCAGTAACTACACAGGATGTAGATGGAAAACAAAGGTCATTTAATTACTAAAATACAGGGAAACAGTCCAACAAACAGAGTCCAGAAGGTACAATAGGAGTAAATGTAAAACTCGGAGGAAGGAAACAAACAACCAGGTTAAACAAAGGGGCAATTAGTACAGATATCTTACAAATAGCAAACTCACTGGGCGTGTCAACTAATAATCTGGCAACTAAAAAGGAAACAGTGCAGTACTAACATAGTGACACAAATGAACAGATGAGTGACAGGTGGTGTGATTATGGAATGTGAACCAGCTGTGTAGGGGAGACCAGTGACAATGACATGCCTACAAACACACACACAAACTGATGAGCACAAAGTGGCACAAACCTCAAGGAACTCTGGAGGTGAGTAGCACTCAATCACATACAAAAACCAAATACCAAAACACAAGGTAAAATCCCACAAACCAAAAAATGAAAGACTTAACTAAGGTGGAACTCAAACAGGCTAAAGTGTGCAAACATAGAAAAACAACATGGCTAACAGATAAGGATACAGGGCTGAACACAGTGACAGTTAACATAGGGACACAGACAGAGGACAGATCACAAGGACAAGAGACAGGGACAGGGGACAGAGCACAACATCAGGTTGCCTGGACTGAAGACCATTGGCTCAAAGTCACATGGGAGCTTCCCCATTAATGTCTACCAAAAGGTTTTGGAGAGCACAAATAACATGAACACAAATAACACATGGTATAATGCAAAAAAATACTATCATTACTAATTATATTACATTTATACAGATACATATACACATATATATATATAACACAACTACATATACGAGGTCTGTCCATAAAGTATCGTACCTTTTTATTTTTTTTTTTTAAACTATATGGATTTCATTCATATGTTTTCACATCAGACATGCTTGAACCCTTGTGCGCATGCGTGAGTTTTTCCACGCCTGTCGGTGACGTCATTCGCCTGTGAGCACGCTTTGTGGAAGGAGTGGTCCCGCCCCATTGTCGGATTTTCATTGTCTGGAAATGGCGGAATGATTTGGGGGTTTTTTCCCATCAGAATTTTTTCAGAAGCTGTTAGAGACTGGCACCTGGAAACCATTAGAAAAATGTATCTGGCTTTCGGTGAAAATTTTACGGGCTTCACAGAGAATAGATTTCACTTTTAACAAGAGATTTTGTCATGGAAAGCCGCGCAGAGGCTTCGCGCGTCACGACCGATTCGCTTTGGAAGCGAGACAAAGGAACACCTCCGTTTCAGCGTGTCAGAAGACAAGTTTGGACATGTCCAGCTCTCCACAATTTCACTGATACTTACTGGACTGGTAAGCATTGAAAGCCGACACAGACATGTCCAAACTTGTCCTCTGACAAAGTGTTAAAAGTGTTATCCTGTTAAAAGTGAAATCTGCCGGAAAATGGCTGATGTCCAGCTCTTGTGATAACCAGAGAAAGAGCACACGACGGTGTCGTATCCACAGAGCCATCCGTTTAGAAATGGTCCGGTGGCTTGTGCCGCGTCGTCGCAGCTCGGAGCGTGGCACGCTTAGCGTCCTTAAAGGGGTCCTTAAAGCTGTACTAACAGACCTTATTCTCTGTGAAGCCCGTAAAATTTTCACCGAAAGCCAGATAAATTTTTCGAATGGTTTCCAGGTGCCAGTCTCTAACAGCTTCTGAAAAAATTCTGATGGAAAAAAACCCCAAATCATTCCGCCATTTCCAGACAATGAAAATCCGACGACGGGGCGGGACCACTCCTTCCACAAGGCGTGCTCACAGGCAAATGACGTCACCGACAGGCGTGGAAAAACTCACGCATGCGCACAAGGGTTCAAGCTTGTCTGACGTGAAAACATATGAATCAAATCCTTATAGTTTAAAAAAAAAATAAAAAGGTACGATACTTTATGGACAGACCTCGTGTGTATATATATATATATATATATATATATATATATATATATATATACATACATTTTCTTCCACTTTATCTGGAGACGGGTCGCGGGGGCAGCAGCCGAGAGATGTAGTCCCTCCAGCGTGTCCTGGGTCTTCCCCGGGGCCTCCTCCCAATGGGACGTGCCCGGAACACCTCTCCAGTGAGGCGTCCAGGGGGCATCCGGAAAAGATGCCCGAGCCACCTCAACTGGCTCCTTTCGACGTAGAGGAGCAGCGGCTCGACTCCGAGCTCCTCCCGAGTGACCGAGCTCCTCACCCTATCTCTAAGGGAGTGCTCAGCCACCCTGCGGAGGAAACTCATCTCAGCCGCTTGTACTCGCGATCTCGTTCTTTCGGTCATGAGCCAAATCTCATGACCATAGGTGAGGATCGGAACGTAGATCGATCGGTAAATCGAGAGCTTTGCCCCCCTACTCAGCTCTCTCTCTCTTTCTCTCTCTCTCTCTCTCTCTCTCTCTATACATACATATATATATATATATATATATATATATATATATATATATATATCCTTGTCATTTGATTGGTGCTTTGTATGTCACATGACATGGATTAATTCATTCCATTTGTGTTTCATTGCATATAGCATGCAATTTGGTTCCATTTTGAATGCAAATTTGGTTCCATACATTTGGTACCATTGCACTCTGCATACGTGTGCACGTGCATGTGCGCACGTCCTCGTGCACGCACATCCACACATGCGCGTGCGTGCACAAATCCACTGTGCTGGCACGAGGTGTTGGCGGGAAGTTGGAATGAACTGGACTAATTTCTCATGTGATTTTCTTTTTTTTTTTTTTTGTTTTTTTTTTGTTTTGTTTTTTTTGCTTCACTGAGGATGTACAGTCTTTTTTTTTTTTTTTTTGGTAGTACACGCGCGTACAAGCGCCAACCTGGTTGCGTCTGTATGTGCCTGCGTGCGCGCGTGGGACAACAACTCTACCGAGACGTGATTTGCTTGACCTAACTGACGCTGGTAATTCTAACACACACACGCACATACACGTGCGTGTGGGTGTGCTTGTGTGGAAATACATAAAAACATACATCACTTTTGCAATGGGCTGGAGAAACGGGCCATCAGTTCCTGTGGAAACGCAGCAGGCGATCTGAATGTCATGTCTGACAGGACACGTGTGTCGGGCTGTGAGCGGTGCGCCGCAGTAAAAGGACAAACCAACAGTGCCACCAATACGCCAGTCGCGTATCAGTAGAAATGCTCCGTACCAAACGCCATTTGGTCAGTTATCACAGCGCTTTTTTCTTTTTTTTTAGAAAATACATTTATCTGCTTGTTGATTTCAGCCATTTCACGCTCCTGTTACATGACTGATTGTAGCACAGTGATAAAGTTTCCATCTGGTAATCAGCGTGTGTGGGTTCGAATCCTGTGGCTTTTTTTTCTTAATTTTTTTTTTTAGCAGGGTTATTTAACCATGGGGTTTTGTATTGCTTCCCCTTTTATGTATTATTTATATCAACTCAGTGATATTCACTAACTATACAGCTGGTTTTAATTAATTTTCCTCCACATCAGCGGCGCGATGTGGTGCACCTCATCTCACTCTGTTCCTGCTCAAAAGACACTGTCGCACTGGGATTGTGCACGCCTGCCCGTCGGCGCGATGTTTTGTGGTTTGCTCATACGAGCTGTTTCTCCGTGAGTCGCCCTGAGTTGTACATATTCATGCTATGCGTGAAGAGGCCCGTAACAACATCTTCAAAACATCAGTCCATTGTGTGGTAGGAGGCGAACAGCTGACCTCTCCCCCTCTCATTCGCGCCAGTTTTATCTGCACATAAACTGTGCTGTGCTTATGAAGAATTTGCAAACTTTGCATGCACAAACTAAGTGCTCATGCACTTTTAAACTGCACTTTACTGTCGAAGTTGCAGACTTTGAGAAAAGCTGATTGTGATTTTGCTGTTGTCATTTTTAAACTGTTGTGACTGTTGTGAACTACAAATAATTATCAGAACAAGTGCACTTGATTTCTTAACTTGATTACTTAAAAAAGTGTTACATAAAACGCTAAACTTGTGTAAAACACTGTATAACATTTTTCTATTTTTTTTTCCTGAAACTTCTCAATGTCTCTGAGATACCTATTTTCTGCAGATTTGTATATATTGTAAATATCACCTTTTACACAATAAGAAATACTGTTGTCCTCACTTCATTATACTGCAACACACCTCCCATGGCCGAATCTCATATCTTCTGAATCTGGCCCATTATCATAACACCAATTAATAAAACTTTCTTTCTCTGGCAGTACTATCCATACTTGCTACACATGTTTGACAGGAGTTGGCGAACTGACGTAAATCTCATCATCCATGTAGCTGGATCTCACCTGTGGAGAGTGAGATGCAGCATTACAGGAAATGATTGGAATGATGGCCAGAACTACAAACAATAAGATGTTCCCAGCAGCACATTCAGCTCTTAATAATCGTCCCATCATGCTTTGCGGCACTTGTTTTCATTGAGGGGAAAATGATGAAGCCCTCCCATGAAGCTATCCCCCACATTTATTTTGACATCTGGAGAAATGAGTGACGACTGAAAGAAAAGGATTGTGAGGAGCGAAGACGGAGCGCGACAACATCTGAATTCTACAGCATGAAGCTCTTATTAATGGATGTTTTCCACTCCTCTTCCTCACATAATCTGCTGTGTGCCATCAGACGCTCGGTCCGCATACGTGCACACGCGCGCTCACACTCCGTGGGCTGTCAGAGAGATGAATCTCTGTTGGTGAATGAGAATATATGGAGGCCAGGCTCCGCTGGGGAAATGAACTCACAACTATACTTAATCATTTACTGCACCTCCACCTCTTCCTCGGAGTCTTCTCTTTCCTTCGGGCTCGCTGTGCATTGCTCACCCTTTGATATTTGAACAGACATTACCACCATCTTCAAATCACAGCAGAAAATATAATAATGAGCACCATTCAGATTTGGAACTATCCTGAATAGATATAGGAACTCTTTTGTTCCTATATCAATCATAGCCCTTAACAAATATCATAATAAACACCGCTAACAATCAGGCACATTAGGAGGTTTTAGTATTTGTATGTTTTTATTTATTTATTTTTATTCTTTATTTATGTATTTATTTATTTTTATTTATTGTTATGAACTGTTTATGTCTTGTTCTGTATCTTTGTATGGGTCATGATTTTTGAGACGTCCAAGACAAATTTCCCCATGGGGACATTAAAAGTATATATCTATCTATCTATATCTATCTATCCACAAGAGGATTTCTGTATATCGACATCAAAATGCGACTGGTGTGAATTTCAGTCTCAAAGCTTTTCTTTGGGGTATGATCTGCATAATGGCTGCTAAAATTTGTTAAATGGGAAGAGAAGAAAACAAACTGGAACATAATGCAAATCAGATAATTGGCTTCTGTCTTGATGGCTGTTCATCCACACGTAGGAGTGTACATTAAGTTGTAATATTAAGGTTAAAGGTCAGGTGAGGGAGCATGTGCTGGTGCCATCCGTCGCTGCATCCACCTTCACTACAGAACCACCTTTTGATTCTGAATGGCAACCAGCCCAGAACGCAAAAATATCCATCTCTGAAAATAACCATCTAGATGTTGCAGCAAAGTGAGACATAGACGTCCCATTGCAACTGGGGTCCTCGACACTGAGGCAGCTCCATGCTGGATGATTTCCACAGAAGTACACCGCATATTCACATTCCGACATTCTGCAAGTTATATTCCTCATCTGGGCCTTTCAAATACTATTTGTTTGACACGGCATCATTCCAACAGCACCCGAGGGATCCAATTGTCACATTAATTCACTTGTTAGTACTCAGGTCTTAGAACCATACCATATGGCAGGAAACACCAAGCCCATAAAGACCTAGAACTTTGTTCCCCCTGAAAAGTTATTAGCATTGCCAAACTTCTCTTCTTCTTCTTCTGAGTCTCTCCGTTTCAAAGGCCAATGACCCAGATGCATAAATGTCACTGCTGAAATAAGTAAATCTAAAGTCAACAGCAGTGAACTTTTCTTCATTGATAAAGGCAAAGACACTGAAATGAAAAAAAAAAGGCTAAGTGACACAGGTTCTCTTTTAAAGATACTATTTTTGTTGTGTGGGCCGCTGAAGAGGAGGTACTGCTGGCCCACCACCACCAGAGGGCACCCTGCCTGGAGTGCGGGCTCCAGGCACCAGAGGGCGCTGCCGCCTCACAGGAGCAGCCGGGGTGACAGCTGTCACTTATCACCTACGACAGCTGTCACCAGTCATCTGATCTTCAGTGGTATATCAGCAAGACGACATCTCCACCTCTTTGCCGAGATATCGCTCTACCGAGGAGGTAAAGTACTCAGCCAACTGTGTTGTCTTTCTGACGATAATACCTTGTTGCTTGTGTGTTGGATAGCAGATAGTGAGTATTACAGCTGGAGACTGTATTGGACTGTTTTTCTACCTCTTGGATAAGTACTCACACTCTGCACTTACCAGTTTTTTCCTGACGAGAGGTGGAGGTGGTTTTCCCACCATACGTGTTGCTGGGTGCAAACGCACCCACATCTAACTGTTTTTGTTCCTCGCCAGCAGTACCAGATCCGACAAGCGGAGGCAGTGGCCACCTGGGAGTTCGGGACTTGGCGCCTCCAGTATTCCCGGGGTTCGGTGGCGGAGGAAATCGTGTGGTTCTGGTTCTGCTTTGGACAGACGTCCCTTATCTTCGAGCCTGCCCACGTGACACATTTTGTGATTTGACTTCATTGTCTACTATTGTAATTTGCCGTTTGTTGTGCTTATTCACAACAGTAAAGTGTTATTTGACTTCCTCCATTGTCCGTTCATTTGCGCCCCCTGTTGTGGGTCCGTGTTCCTACACTTTCACAACAGGATATCTCGGCCAACGTCATGGACCCCGAGGGGCATCAACCGGCTGTTGAACGGCCAATGGAAGAACAGGGCGCACAGGCGTCTGCAGGAGGAATGATCGGTGAGTTGCAGCGGATCCTCACCGCCTTTACGGCTCGGTTGGATCTAATGACCGAGCAGAACGTCCTCCTTAACCGCAGGGTGGAGGCTCTTGCCGCGCAGGTGGAAGCGCGCCCTCAGGGCGCTGCTGCGGCTCCCCCTCCTGTCGATCCTGTGCGCAACAGTGATGTTCCACAGGTCGTTCAACGACCCCTCCCACCTTCCCCTGAAGCATACATAAGCCCTCCAGAGCCGTACGGGGGTTGTGTGGAGACGTGCGCGGACTTTCTTATGCAGTGTTCGCTCGTCTTCGCACAACGTCCCGTCATGTACGCGACTGATGCTAGCAAGATAGCTTATGTGATAAACCTGCTTCGCGGTGAGGCACGCGCTTGGGCTACAGCGCTCTGGGAGCAAAATTCACGGCTCCTTCAGACATATGATGGGTTTGTGAGGGAGTTCAGAACAGTGTTCGATCACCCAAATAGAGGAGAGACCGCTTCAGCCGTGCTGCTGTCAATGAGACAGGGGCGCCGGAGCGCAGCTGCTTATGCAGTCGACTTCCGCATCGCGGCTGCGAGGTCCGGCTGGAGTAGCACTGCCCTCCGTGCCGCCTTCGTAAATGGACTGTCGTTGGTCCTGAAGGAGCACCTGGTGGCTAAGGACGAACCGCGGGATTTAGACGGGCTTATTGATCTCGTTATACGATTAGACAATCGGTTAGAAGAACGCCGTCGGGAACGAGACGAAGGGCGTGGCCGGGCACGCGCCGTCCCTCTCCCTTCCGGTTCCGACCGAGCTCCGCCCTCCCCACGCTCCACGCCTCTACGCTCCGCGTGGTTACAGCTCCCCCTGCTGATGAAGCTATGGACACGAGCAGGGCCACATTTAGACCACCGGAAAGACAGAGGAGGCTGGTCTGCGGAGCGTGCTTTGTTTGTGGCTCGATAGAGCATCAAGTGAGGGACTGCCCCGAGCGGTTAAACACCAACGCCCGCCCTTAGAAACTGGGCTAGGGGTGGGCCAAGACATTCACGTGGGACACACCCATATCGCCACACGACTCCCAGTTACAATCCTTTATGAGGATTTAACCCTTCAGGCCCCAGCACTGGTGGACACGGGCTCTGAAGGGAATTTGCTAGACAGCAAATGGGCCAGGGAGGCAGGGCTCCCTCTGGTGGCACTTACTTCACCTTTGCAAGTACGGGCACTAGATGGCTCCCTACTCCCTCTAATCACACATAAGACACCTCCAGTAACTCTGGTGGTGTCAGGGAACCACCGGGAGGAGATCGAGTTTTTTGTGACTCCTGCCACCTCCCGTGTGATTCTCGGGTTCCCCTGGATGTTAAAACACAATCCCCGGATCGATTGGCCATCCGGGGTAGTGGTTCAGTGGAGCGAGACCTGCCATCGGGTATGTTTAGGTTCCTCGGTTCCTCCCGGTTCCCAGGCTAGGGAGGAGGTCAGAGTCCCGCCCAATCTTGGGACGGTGCCGGTGGAGTACCATGACCTTGTGGATGTGTTCAGTAAGGATCTGGCGCTCACCCTTCCCCCGCACCGTCCGTACGATTGTGCCATTGATTTGGTTCCAGGCGTTGAGTTCCCGTCCAGCAGGCTGTACAACCTCTCACGACCTGAGCGCGAATCAATGGAGACCTACATCCGGGACTCTTTAGCTGCCGGGTTGATCCGGAATTCCACCTCCCCGATGGGTGCAGGTTTCTTTTTTGTGGGGAAAAAGGATGGCGGACTTCGTCCATGCATTGATTACAGGGGGCTGAACGAAATCACGGTTCGTAACCGATACCCGTTGCCCTTGTTGGATTCAGTGTTCACGCCCCTGCATGGAGCCCAAATATTCACTAAGCTAGATCTTAGAAATGCGTATCACCTGGTTCGGATCCGGAAGGGAGACGAGTGGAGGACGGCATTTAACACCCCTTTAGGTCACTTTGAGTACCTGGTCATGCCGTTCGGTCTTACAAATGCCCCCGCGACGTTCCAAGCATTGGTTAATGATGTCTTGCGGGATTTCCTGCACCGATTCGTCTTTGTATATCTGGACGATATACTCATCTTTTCTCCGGATCCTGAGACCCATGTCCGGCATGTACGTCAGGTCCTGCAGCGGTTGTTGGAGAACCGGCTGTTTGTGAATTGCGAGAAGTGTGAGTTTCACCGCACTTCTTTGTCCTTCCTGGGGTTTATCATCTCCCCTAACTCCGTCGCCCCTGATCCGGCCAAGGTCGCGGCGGTGAGAGACTGGCCCCAACCTACCAGCCGTAGGAAGCTGCAACAGTTCCTCTGCTTTGCAAATTTCTACAGGAGGTTCATTAAGGGCTACAGTCAGGTAGTTAGCCCCCTGACAGCCCTGACCTCACCAAAAGTCCCCTTCACCTGGTCGGATCGGTGCGATGCCGCGTTCAAGGAGTTGAAACGGCGCTTCTCGTCTGCACCCGTTCTGGTGCAGCCCGATCCTAGTCGCCAGTTTGTGGTTGAAGTGGACGCCTCGGACTCAGGGATAGGAGCTGTGCTTTCCCAGAGCGGAGAGACCGATAAGGTCCTTCACCCGTGTGCCTATTTTTCCCGCAGGTTGACCCCGGCCGAACGGAACTATGACGTCGGCAATCGAGAACTCCTTGCGGTGAAAGAGGCTCTTGAAGAGTGGAGACATCTGTTGGAGGGAACGTCCGTGCCATTCACGGTTTTCACTGACCACCGGAACCTGGAGTATATCAGGACCGCCAAGCGGCTGAACCCCAGGCAAGCCCGCTGGTCACTGTTCTTCGGCCGTTTTGACTTCCGGATCACCTACCGTCCCGGGACCAAAAACCAGAGATCGGATGCCTTGTCCCGGGTGCATGAAGACGAAGTCAAAACGGAATTGTCGGATCCACCGGAACCCATCATCCCGGAGTCCGCTATCGTGGCCACCCTCACCTGGGACGTAGAGAAAACCGGGAGGCCCTGGCAAGGAGCCCGGACCCCGGAACTGGGCCGAAGAACAAACTTTACGTCCCACCAGAGGCCAGGGCTGCAGTCCTGGACTTCTGTCACGGCTCCAAGTTCTCCTGTCATATGGGGGTGCGAAGAACCGTGGCAGTTGTCCGGCAGCGCTTCTGGTGGGCGTCCCTGGAGGCCGACGTCCGGGATTATATCCAGGCCTGCACCACCTGCGCCAGGGGCAACGCTGACCACCGCAGGGCATCGGGACTGCTCCAGCCGCTGCCTGTGCCTCATCGCCCCTGGTCCCACATCGGCCTGGATTTTGTCACGGGCCTCCCGCCGTCCCAGGGCAACACCACCATCCTCACGATAGTGGACCGATTCTCCAAGGCGGCCCACTTCGTGGCCCTCCCGAAGCTCCCGACTGCCCAGGAGACAGCGGACCTCCTGGTCCACCACGTCGTCCGGCTGCATGGGATTCCAACAGACATTGTCTCCGATCGCGGTCCCCAGTTCTCCTCGCAAGTCTGGAGGACCTTCTGCCGGGAACTGGGGGCCACGGTGAGTCTCTCATCCGGGTATCATCCTCAGACCAACGGGCAAGCAGAACGGGCCAATCAGGAGGTGGAACAGGCCCTGCGCTGCGTGTCGGCCGCGCACCCGGCGGCCTGGAGTACCCATTTGGCCTGGATCGAGTATGCCCATAACAGCCAGGTGTCTTCAGCCACCGGCCTCTCCCCTTTTGAGGTGTGTCTGGGGTACCAGCCCCCGTTGTTTCCGGTGGCTGAGGGAGAGGTCGGTGTGCCCTCGGTCCAGGCCCACCTGCGGAAGTGCCGTCGGGTGTGGCGTGCCGCCCGTTCTGCTTTGCTAAAGGCCCGGATGAGGGCAAAAGCCCATGCAGACCGTCGGCGGACCCCGGCCCCTGCGTATCGGCCAGGGCAGGAAGTGTGGTTGTCAACAAAGGACATTCCTCTTAAAGTGGACTCCCCTAAACTGCAGGATCGTTACATCGGTCTCTTCAAGATCCTCAAGGTCATCAGTCCAGCCGCAGTGAGGCTTCAGCTTCCGGCCTCACTGCGGATCCATCCTGTTTTCCATGTGTCCCGGATAAAGCCGCATCACACCTCACCCCTCTGTACTCCGGGTCCGGCACCACCTCCTGCCCGGATCATCGATGGCGAGCCGGCTTGGACTGTGTCAGAGCTGCAGCATTACTCTGTGGAGGAGAACCTCCCAGAAGGACAATCATCTCTGCAGCAATCCACCAATCAGGCTTGCATGGTAAAGTGGCCAGACAGAAGCCACTCCTTAGTAAAAGGCACATGGCAGCCCGTCTGGAGTTTGCCAAAAGGCACCTGAAGGACTCTCAGACCATGAGAAACAAAATTCTTGGGTGTGATGAGCCTGGTGTGAATGCCAGGCATCATGTTCTGTACGAAACCAGGTACCATCCCTGGAGTGAAGCATGGTGGTGGCAATATCCAATCTGATGGAGCTTGAGAGGTGCTGCAAAGACAAATGGACAAAACTGCCCAATGATAGGTGCACCAATCTTGTGGCATCAGATTCAAGAAGACTTGAGGCTGTAATTGCTGCTGAAAGTGCATCAACAAAGTATTTAGTAAAAGGTGTAAATACTTATGCACATGTCATTTCTTACATTTTTTTTATTTTTAATAAGTTTGCAAAAAAACAGACAAAAAAATGTCATTATGTCGTGATGTGAGTGGACTTTGGAGGGAAAATTTAATTTACTCCATTTTGGAAGAACAAGATGTGGAAAAAGTGAAGCTCTGTGAATACTTTGTGGATGCACTTTATAAGTCACAGCTTATTTTCTATATGTGGAACACCCTAGATAACAGTGTTTGTGTGAGGGTAAGTTTAACAATGGACAGGCACTCTCTGCAGCACATGTGCACACCACAGCCTGTGCTGTTGAACATAAGGATTCTTAAATTCCAAAAATAAGCTAGATGGAAAAATAAACATGTGTTGGACAACATATTAAATGTTATTTGATGCAGTTTGGACAGAATAAATCATCAGATAGATGGATGACCTGTCCACAGTGCTGGAAACACAAGAAAAATAGAGATTAGATTCAATAGAACTTTATTAATCTCTTGGGAAGACTCCCTCAGGGAAGCATTGTGCTGCAATGTATAGCAGCACAGAGGTTAAGAAGCACACAGAGTGTGAAAAGTGAAAGTAAAAAAAGCTATTAGCAAATCTATATATAAATACCAGAAATACTGCTCGCTACTGACTTCCTGGCTACTACTGTTCCTCTCCTTCTCATACTCTGTCTTCCTGTTACTTCTCCTCCCCTCTCTGCTCCTCCCATGAATCCAAAAAAAAAAAATCAGCTCTTTAATTTGACATTTTGTGCACTGTTGTTGTGTACTTTTATTACTGGTGTTTCATTCTGTTTCTGGAAAAGCACTATATAAAGTCATTATTTTTATTATCATTCTTATTACCAGATGTGTGGTTTTTCAGTATATGTCGCAGGTCCTCACAAACTATATAAAGAAGACTTATACTCTGGAAAATACCGTAATAACGGTAAAATTAAAGTGGCACTGTGAGGCACTGTCAGCTATGACATTTTGGCTAAGTCACTTATTTGCCTGGGTATGGTCAATCTCTGAGGTGCTTCAATGTTGAGAACCTGAGAGAATGGAGAAGACCAAGGTTCAAGTTTCACCTGTTTATGGCAGGCAGATCATTACTTTTGAGAGGTCGGGATGCACCAGTTGTCTGCCGTGGTGGTTGCTCTCTGGGGCTCAAGTGTGTTGGATTCCATAGTGTGTTGGATGCAGCAACAAGCAGCGGTCAGGTCATGCTCCTGGACCTAAATGGTAAAATAAACAGCGCTTGCTTCTTGACCTCATCAGTCCTATTAGCCTGTGGAGTAAATATGGATGACGTCATTCTGCCAGAGGTGTATTGTATGTTTAGATGTCAGATGACAAAGTTCTAGCTCAGATGGTTCACACTCTGTGATCAATGTGACATTTTCTTAAACAAGACTTCGAACCTTGAGTGGGTCCTGGTCCCAAGCCAGTTAAAACAGAGGAATGTCAGCTTTAGTTGATGTTAATTAACCTAAATTTGTTCATGTCAGGGAGAAGGGTACAACAAATGGGGTAAAACTGTAGACGATCATTACATTGTTTGGTGCATGAGCATTGAGTACCCTGCAAGTCCCTGATATGGTGAGCAACGTGGTTTAATGCATGCTCTACGTAACTACACGGACATGGGTGAATCGATGAATAAGACTGGCAAATTTACCCAAAGAATGTGTCCCAGATGTGGTAATCAGAACAAAAGGCAATACATAGTACAGAACATTGGCATTGGTAGCTGTAATCCTGTATGCCCTGTGTGAACATTTTTTCATTAATTTCCTTTTTGTTCATGAAAATCACTCAATATTACAACAATAAAAATAGCTTGTGTGAAACTACATTTAATGTCTTAATTCAGACATGCTTCACACAGATGACAGCTGTTTTTAAAAACATTCACGTGTACTGCTCCAGTCTTCATGAAAAGAAGAAACCAACTCAGTATTTTTTCAGGCATTTCGAAACAGTAAAAGGCACACTGTAAGCAGCGGTGCAGGTGAACTTGACCTCACCTCTTGGACTTTGTCCCCACACCTGGAGGTCATGGGGTTGCTCAGCTTGAGCGTGTCTCTCCCCAGCAGCCCTTTCAGTTGACATTTCCTGAGTTTATTGCAAAGCAAAGTATCCATATCAGAGGGGCTGTCGGTATTGGATCTGGATGACATTTTTTTTTTGAACTGTTCAAAAATTTCATCTCAATTTGCAAAATCATCTGTAGTACGTGGTAACGTTCGGGTGTTCATAGTCTTAACAGCTTGATTGATTGAGTACAAGGTTTTCCTCCTCGCTTATCACTGCATCCATGGTAATGCTCCCCCCTACCTCAAGGAGCTCCTTAACCCCCAAACTGCCACATGCAACCTCCGCTCTGGAACTGCTAAAGTCCTGAAACCCCCCAGGACCAACCTTCAGACCATTGGAGACTGGGTGTTGTGTGCGCCGCTGAAGAGGAGGTACTGCTGGCCCACCAGCACCAGTCGGCGCCCTGCTTGGAGTGCGGGCTTCAAGCATGAGAGGGCGCCGAGACAGAGAGTGACAGCTGTCACTCGTTTACACCAGCTGTCACCAATCACCACCATCTCTACAAAAGCCGGATCATTACTCCACCTCCTCACCGAGAAATCAACTACCATCGAAGGTAATTCTCTGCATTTCATACTTTCTGAAGACTAATTATTGTTCTGTGTGCAGCCGTATTCCTGAAGTCTGTAATTGGATTGGCGTGCAGTGAGAGTCTGCGACGTCTTCGCCTCTCACTCCATCCAAGGAACAACTGTCAGGAGCTGCACGGGTGATTCTGTATCGGAGGTGGAGGTTTTCCCTCCGTGAAGACCTGTAGAAGAAGGATTACTGGGTGTGTGGATACACACTCACCATAACTGTTTTGTCATCTTCTGCCAGCAGTACCAGGGTCTGCAACAGAAGACGGTGACCACCTGGGGACTCAGGACTTGGCGGCTCCGGTGTTCTTCAGGCCGTTGGTGGTGGAAGCTGTGTGGGTCCCGGCTCTCTGATCGCCAGAGGTCTCCTATCTTCGAGCCTGCCCGCACGTCACCTTGTGTACAATTGGCATTATCTGTGTCTGTATTCAGTTGTGCGTTTCACAACATTAAATTGTTACTCTTTGTCTTATCCATTGTCCGTTCATTTGCGCCCCCTGTTGCGGGTCTGTGTTACGACCCTTTCCCAACACTGGGCTTTTTGCTCAGCTGCTCCCAGGCTGTGGAATGCTCTCCCTGAGCATCTGAGAATGCCACAGTCTGAACATTCCTTTAAACAAGGACTGAAAATCCATTTATTTATTAGAGTTTTCTCTTAGACCTTTTATAAGTGATCCTATCATTTTTGCCTTGAGTAATTGCTTTATTTTTACCTCAACTGTTTGCCATGTTTCTTGTGGTTGTTATTTTATGGTTGTATGTTTTTAATTCTAGCATTTAATGTTGTAATGTTTCTCGCACGTAGAGATGATCAAATGTAAAGTGCAATATAAATAAAATGTATTATTGTTAACAGCTTCAGTCATATTTGAACATCTTTAAACAGGGTATGCCTAATAAGTACAGCTTGATACAGACTTGTTTGATCGTGCTCCATTGGGGCAAAAATTTGAAGCAGAAGGAGCGTTTGTGGCAGTTCTGGCCAAGGGTGCAGCTTCTTACTTTTGTTTTTGGGTGGGTTGCCAAGTCTGCACTTTATAAGACACCTAGTTGCCAAGTCTGCACTTTATAAGACAGTCTGTTAGGAGGCAAAATGGATTAAACCATTTCATCCTGTTTTTGCACTTTTTTTGGACAGTGGGCAATCATAGCAGAATGCCGCCGTATGGAACAGGCTGTGAGAGCCACTCCTCGCACATTAGTCAATTCATGCTTAGTCATGTGAGATTTACACACACCTAAGCATGTGCATTCACAATGTAACAACCGTGTATTGCTCCATGTTTCAAATTGTCTTCAGTTCACACAATCTGCACTTGCTCTTGCCTGCCCGCTGTCAAACTGTCCAGTCAAATCTGTGCTGAAGTGCTGTGGTGTATGGTATGTTGTAAGATGCACTTTGCAGCATCCCCATGTTTGATTCCCTGCCTGCCGTCCTTTTCCACCCGTCTCTCTCCATCTCGTCGACTGTAACTGTCACATTTAAAGGTCACCCCCTCACCCAAAAAATAAATAGTTTGTTGACTGACATCTCTTGCAAGATCATATTTGACTTGTAAATGTGTTGTGGTTCATGATGGATGCTGGAGACATATGCAGGTGCTGATGCTAGTCTTATTTTTGTTCTGTTTCATATTATTTTCAAAGACTGGTGTTTCAAATTAGCCAGCGCTCTAAATGCAGTGGCATTGGCCAGTGCTTTGCTCTTCAAATGCTTTTTTTTTTAAATCAATGTATTTCATTGGAGATTATAAATAATATGAACAAATGTGCAAAAAGAAGCCCCAAATGAAACTTGTATATTCATTCATTACACACAAACTGATATATTTCAAATGTTTATTTCCTTCTAATTTTGATGATTATAACTGACAACTAATGAAAATCCCAAATTCAGTATCTCAGAAAATTAGAATATTACTTAAGACCAATACAAAAAAAGGATTTTTAGAAATGTTGGCCAACTGGAAAGTATGAACATGAAAAGTATGAGCGTGTACAGCACTTAATAGATACTGTAGTTGGGGCTCCTTCTGCCTGAATTACTGCAGCAATGCAGAGTGGCATGGAGTCGATCAGTCTGTGGCACTGCTCAGGTGGTATGAGCCCAGGTTGCTCTGATAGTGGCCTTCAGCTCTTCTACATTGTTGGGTCTGGCGTGTCTCATCTTCCTCTTCATAATACCCCATCGATTTTCTATGGGGTTCAGGTCAG
Organism: Thalassophryne amazonica; assembly: GCF_902500255.1. Classification (NCBI taxonomy): domain Eukaryota; kingdom Metazoa; phylum Chordata; class Actinopteri; order Batrachoidiformes; family Batrachoididae; genus Thalassophryne; species Thalassophryne amazonica. The sequence goes on along the minus strand of NC_047104.1, from coordinate 146,425,658 downwards.
GCGAGTTTGCTGGCCAATTATACCATGGTCCTTAAACCAGGTACTGGTAGCTTTGGCACTGTGTGCAGGTGCCAAGTCCTGTTGGAAAATGAAATCTGCATCCCCATAAAGTTGGTCAGCAGCAGGAAGCATGAAGTGCTCTCCAACTTCCTGGTAGACAGCTGCGTTGACTTGGACCTCAGAAAACACAGTAGACCAACACCAGCAGATGACATGGCATCCCAAACCATTAGTGACTGTGGAAACTTTACACTGGACCTCAAGCAACATGGATTCTGTGCCTCTCCTCTCTTCCTCCAGACTCTGGGACGTTGATTTCCAAGTTGTCCAGGTGATTTCCATAGTAGAGAAGCTTGAATCTTTGACTGGACTGGTTGCTTGACGCGAAGATGTTTCGCTTCTTAATCGCAGAACCTTCCTTAGCTAAAGTTCTTGCTCTGGTAACAGAACAAGAAGTTGTCAGTTATAATCATCAAAATGAAAAGAAATAAACACCTGAAATATATCAGTCTGTGTGTAATGAATGTATACATCATACAAGTTTCACTTTTTGAATGGAATTACTGACACAAATCAATGTTTTCATGATATTCTAATTATATGACCAGCACCTGTTAGTGTGTGTGTGTGTGTGTGTGTGTGTGTGTGTGTGTGTGTGTGTGTGTGTGTGTGTATATATATATATATATATATATATATATATATATATATATATATACACTCACAAAAATATAAACGCAACACTTTTGGTTTTGCTCCCATTTTGTATGAGATGAACTCAAAGATCTTAAACTTTTTCCACATACACAATATTACCATTTCCTTCAATTATTGTTCAAGAACCAGTCTAAATCTGTGATAGTGAGCACTTCTCCTTTGCTGAGATAATCCATCCCACCTCACAGGTGTGCCATACCAAGATGCTGATTAGACACCATGATTAGTGCACAGGTGTGCCTTAGACTGTCTACAATAAAAGGCCACTCTGAAAGGTGCAGTTTTATCACACAGCACAATGCCACAGATGTCGCAAGATTTGAGGGAGCGTGCAATTGGCATGCTGACAGCAGGAATGTCAACCAGAGCTGTTGCTCATGTATTGAATGTTCATTTCTCTACCATAAGCCATCTCCAAAGGCGTTTCAGAGAATTTGGCAGTACATCCAACCAGCCTCACAACCGCAGACCACGTGTAACCACACCAGCCCAGGACCTCCACATCCAGCATGTTCACCTCCAAGATCGTCTGAGACCAGCCACTCGGACAGCTGCTGAAACAATCGGTTTGCATAACCAAAGAATTTCTGAACAAACTGTCAGAAACCGTCTCAGGGAAGCTCATCTGCATGCTCGTCGTCCTCATCGGGGTCTTGACCTGACTCCAGTTCGTCGTCGTAATCGATTTGAGTTGGCAAATGCTCACATTCGCTGGCGTTTGGCACGTTGGAGAGGTGTTCTCTTCACGGATGAATCCTGGTTCACACTGTTCAGGGCAGATGGCAGACAGTGTGTGTGGCGTCGTGTGGGTGAGCGGTTTTCTGATGTCAGTGTTGTGGATCGAGTGGCCCATGGTGGCGGTGGGCTTATGGTATGGGCAGGCGTCTGTTATGGACGAAGAACACAGGTGCATTTTATTGATGGCATTTTGAATGCACAGAGATACCGTGATGAGATCCTGAGGCCCATTGTTGTGCCATACATCCAAGAACATCACCTCATGTTGCAGCAGGATAATGCACAGCCCCATGGAGCAAGGATCTGTACACAATTCTTGGAAGCTGAAAATGTCCCAGTTCTTGCATGGCCGGCATACTCACCGGACATGTCACCCATTGAGCATGTTTGGGATGCTCTGGACCGGCGTATACGACAGTGTGTACCAGTTCCTGCCAATATCCAGCAACTTCGCACAGCCATTGAAGAGGAGTGAACCAACATTCCACAGGCCACAATTGACAACCTGATCAACTCTATGCGAAGGAGATGTGTTGCACTGCATGAGGCAAATGGTGGTCACACCAGATACTGACTGGTATCCCCCCAATAAAACAAAACTGCACCTTTCAGAGTGGCCTTTTATTGTGGACAGTCTAAGGCACACCTGTGCACTAATCATGGTCTCTAATCAGCATCTTGATATGGCACACCTATGAGGTGGGATGGATTATTACAAATGATCTTCTTATGGCCTCAGACAGTGGACTCATCTCTGTGCTTGTTCTGTTAGACCTCAGTGCTGCTTTTGATACTGTTGACCATAAAATTTTATTACAGAGATTAGAGCATGCCATAGGTATTAAAGGCACTGCGCTGTGGTGGTTTGGAACAGATTACAATTTGTTCATGTAAATGGGGAATCTTCTTCACAGACTAAGGTTAATTATGGAGTTCCACAAGGTTCTGTGCTAGGACCAATTTTATTCACTTTATACATGCTTCCCTTAGGCAGTATTATTAGACGGCATTGCTTAAATTTTCATTGTTACGCAGATGATACCCAGCTTTATCTATCCATGAAGCCAGACGACACACAACAATTAGCTAAACTGCAGGATTGTCTTACAGACATAAGGACATGGATGACCTCTAATTTCCTGCTTTTAAACTCAGATAAAACTGAAGTTATTGTACTTGGCCCCACAAATCTTAGAAACATGGTGTCTAACCAGATCCTTACTCTGGATGGCATTACCCTGACCTCTAGTAATACTGTGAGAAATCTTGGAGTCATTTTTGATCAGGATATGTCATTCAAAGCGCATATTAAACAAATATGTAAGACTGCTTTTTTGCATTTACGCAATATCTCTAAAATTAGAAAGGTCTTGTCTCAGAGTGATGCTGAAAAACTAATTCATGCATTTATTTCCTCTAGGCTGGACTATTGTAATTCATTATTATCAGGTTGTCCTAAAAGTTCCCTGAAAAGCCTTCAGTTAATTCAAAATGCTGCAGCTAGAGTACTGACGGGGACTAGAAGGAGAGAGCATATCTCACCCATATTGGCCTCTCTTCATTGGCTTCCTGTTGATTCTAGAATAGAATTTAAAATTCTTCTTCTTACTTATAAGGTTTTGAATAATCAGGTCCCTTCTTATCTTAGGGACCTCATAGAACCATATCACCCCAATAGAGCGCTTCGCTCTCAGACTGCAGGCTTACTTGTAGTTCCTAGTGTTTGTAAGAGTAGAATGGGAGGCAGAGCCTTCAGCTTTCAGGCTCCTCTCCTGTGGAACCAGCTCCCAATTCAGATCAGGGAGACAGACACCCTCTCTACTTTTAGGATTAGGCTTAAAACTTTCCTTTTTGCTAAAGCTTATAGTTAGGGCTGGATCAGGTGACCCTGAACCATCCCTTAGTTATGCTGCTATAGACTTAGACTGCTGGGGGGTTCCCATGATGCACTGAGTGTTTCTTTCTCTTTTTGCTCTGTATGCACCTCTCTGCATTTAATCATTAGTGATTGATCTCTGCTCCCCTCCACAGCATGTCTTTTTCTTGGTTCTCTCCCTCAGCCCCAACCAGTCCCAGCAGAAGACTGCCCCTCCCTGAGCCTGGTTCTGCTGGAGGTTTCTTCCTGTTAAAAGGGAGTTTTTCCTTCCCACTGTCGCCAAGTGCTTGCTCACAGGGGTCGTTTTGACCTTTGGGGTTTTTACATAATTATTGTATGGCCTTGCCTTACAATATAAAGCGCCTTGGGGCAACTGTTTGTTGTGATTTGGCGCTATATAAATAGAATAGAATTGAATTGAATTATCTCAGCAAAGGAGAAGTGCTCACTATCACAGATTTAGACTGGTTTGTGAACAATATTTGAGGGAAATGGTGATATTGTGTATGTGGAAAAAGTTTTAGATCTTTTGAGTTCATCTCATACAAAATGGGAGCAAAACCAAAAGTGTTGCGTTTATATTTTTGTTGAGTGTGTGTGTGTATATATATATATATATATATATATATATATATGAGGTCTGTTAGAAAACTATCCGACCTTTTTATTTTTTGCAAAAACCATATGGATTTGAATCACGTGTGATTGCATCAGCCAAGCTTGAACCTTCGTGCGCATGTGTGAGTTTTTTCACGCCTGTCGGTTGTGTCATTCGCCTGTGAGCAGGCTTTGTGTGAGCAGTGGTCCACCCCTCTCGTCAGATTTGTATTGCGAATAAAATATCTGAACGATTTGGAGCTTTGCTGCATCAAATTTTTCCAGAAACTGTGAGAGACCTCCAGGTGGACACCATTCGGAAAATTCAGATGGCTTTCAGGGACGATTTTATGGGGATTACACAGATTAAGGAGTGCTCCAGCCGGTTTAAAGACCGCCCACAGCGTCTGAGAGCACGGCGCACTCCGAGCACGATCGACAGGCTGAGACCTCGCTGAAACAACCAGATCTTTTCCAAAGTGAAGGCTTGTTGATCCGAGACGTTGTCTGACTTCCACAGGAATGGCAGAAGACATGGACATCAGCACTTTTTCGGCATATTCCACTGTTACAGGAGTTTTTGTCATGGAAAGAGAAGCGGAGGGATGCGCCACAGAGCCGCTCATGGCACGGACAAAAGCACCTCCGTGTTGGTCTCACAGGACGGCTTTCAGATGGCTTTCAGATGAGTGAGTATCCGAGAAATTGTGTAACAGCTGGACATGCCCCAACATGTCCTGTGAGACTTCCAACACGGAGGTGTTTTTTTTGCTTCCTTTTTTTTTTCGCATCCTGAGCTGCTCCGTGCCGACTCGCAAAATCCTCCGCATGTCTTTCATTTCAAAATCTCCTGTAACAGTGGAATGTGCCGCAAAAGTGCTATGTTCAGCTCTGTTGCCATTTCTGTGGTAGTCACATGATGTCCCGGATCAACACAGCATTCAGTTTAGAAATGATCTGGTCGATCCAGCCTGTCGAATGGCCGCTCGGCGCGCCGCGTGCCCTCCGCCGCTGTGGGCCGTCCTTAAAAAGGTTTTAACAGTCCATAATCCGCATGACGCCGACAGAATCTTCACCGATATCCAACTGAATCTATTGAATGGTTTCCAACTGCCTGTCTCTAATAGTTTCTGAAAAAAATTTCATGGAGCAAAGCGGCAGTTTCTCAGCAAGTTCTCAGACAAAAGAAATCCGACGGGAGGGGTGGACCAGTGCTCACGCAAAGCCTGCCCACAGGCGAATGACACAACCGACAGGCGTGGAAAAACTCACGCATGCGCACGAAGGTTCAAGCTTGGCTGATGTAATCACACGTGATTCAAATCCATATAGTTTTTGAAAAAATAAAAAGGTACAATACTTTTTGGACAGACCTCGTATATCATATGAGCATATTCAAACAAATAACCAATGACCTTCTTGCCACCAATGGCATGGTTGTAAACAATATATTTGGGTTGTTGCTGTTAAATTGTCTTTTGGCCACACTAGATCCGGTACAGATCTAGATTAAAATTTGGAACAAGTTTTACTCCAAATGCCCTTCCAGACACAACTCTAGCCATCGTGGAGAAACACAGACAACCCCTAACCTTCCCAAGTGGTCTCTCAGCCAAATGCTAAGGGTAGTATCTTACTGGGCTGTGACATCCTGCGAACAGCATCCATGAGGAAATTTGTGCAGTTCGGCATGACTTTTGTAGCCATTGACTGTCCCCTTACCTTAGTTGCGGGGCAACGCCTGTGCATCACTTGATTTTTGAACAGAACAAAAAATTTGTGTGTCAAACTTCCTCACCAAATAGTCAGGTGGGCACGTCGTACCCCTCACCACATTGGCTTTACGACTCGAACATGCACAACATGTGGGACAACTTGTGAGGTGTTGACACACAAGGAACAGCACTTCTGGAAGTAGCTGAATGAGTCCAACAGCCTCCAACCACCTGAGATGACAGCCACTTCCCATATGAAGCAGATATATACAACCCAATTCCAATGAAGTTGGGGTGTTATGTGAAATGTAAATAAAAACAGAGTACAATGATTTGCAAATCCTCTTCAACCTATATTCTATTGAATACATCACAAAGACAAGATATTTAATGTTCAATCTGATAAACTTTATTGTTTTGGTGCAAATATTTGCTCAATTTGAAATGGATGCCTTCAACACATTTCAAAAAAGTTGGGACAGTAGTATGTTTACCACTGTGTTACATCACCTTTCCTTCTAACAACACTCAATAAGAGTTTGGTAACTGAGGACAGTAATTGTGAGTGTCATGGTTGGGTATAAAAGGAGCATCCCTAAAAGGCTCGGCTGTTTACGAGCAAAGATGGGATGAGGATCACCACTTTGTGAACAACTGCATAAAAAAAATAGTCCAACAGTTTAAGAACAATGTTTCTCAATGTTCAATTGCAAGGAATCCAGGGATTCCATCATCTACAGTCCATAATATAATCAAAAGATTCAAAGAATCTGGAGAACTTTCTACACGTAAGTGGCAAGGCTGAAAACCAACACTGAATGCCTGTGACCTTTGATCCTCTCAGGCGGCACTGCGTTAAATACCGACATCATCGTGTAAAGGATCTTACTGTGTGGGCTCACGAACACTTCAGAAAACCATTGTCAGTTAACACAGTTTGTTGCTATATCTACAAGTGCAAGTTAAAACTCTACCATACAAAGCAAAAGCCATACATCAACAACATCCAGAAATGCCGCCACCTTCTCTGGGCCCGAGCTCATTTGAAATGGACAGATGCAAAGTGGAAAAGTCCACATTTCAAATTGTTTGTGGAAATCATGGACATCGTGGCCTCCAGAAAAAAGAGGAAGAAGACCATCCAGATTGATACCAGTGCAAAGTTCAACAGCCAGCATCTGTGATGGTATGGGGGTGTGTTAGTGCCCATGGTGTTGTGTGTTGGGGGGGTGTGGCTGGACATTTTGGTGTTCTTTTCTTTTCTTTGCTCTCCAGGTGTTATGAAAACTGATTTGTCTGTGGAGAAGGTGCTGGCTGAAGAGTCCTTCACCCTCATCAACATCATGTGCAGCACCTGTGGATGGTGCTCACATGCAACCTTAAAGACTTTCAGCTGAAGCAGATAATTAGATGGCGTTCTGCATTTAAGTCATGTGTGATTCAAGCAGAATTGCCGGGAACTCGACCTTGTGATGTTCGTTTGTGAGACGCTGAGGACCGCCCCTGGGTTTGACACATCGTGCCTGTGAAGCAGGAAGGGTGAGGGACACATGCTGTCAGCACACATCAGAGGTGATTAATTGTTTGACTACTTGTTGATAGTAACTTGGTATTTTGTTACGCAGTAGATTTGAATTGTGATGAGAATTGTGCAGCTCGCTTCTCACTGCTGTGGCGTGCGGACAAGTGATCCTTCACCTGTTGTGAGAGGCTGCTCATTTGCATAAAGCTTAAAATACAGACCTGAATGTGTTGCTGATGGTGTGTGTCTTTTGAAGGATATTGGTTGTAACTGCTGACTTACCTCACCTCTTCTGTCCTTCACAGAGAGTCGGTTTGTCGTGTCCACCTGGGGGGTGTTTGGCGGTAACAGTGAGTCCAGAAGCGCCGGGCTTCAATCCTTTTGGGCGCTGGAGAGCGTGCCAGCCTTCACTCCACCAGAATGACGCTGTTTTAGTTTCTACACTTTGTTTAGCACCAGAGGGTGACTCAATAAATTGTTTTTGTTATTGGAACCGCTTTCTGGTTATTTTAGCGCTGGGTTCCGTCAGACGCAGGTCCGCTCCTCAACCCGCGTCGACACATAACACATGGCATGGGCAACTTACATATCTGTGATGGCACCATCAATGCTGAAAGGTACATCCAGGTTTTGGAGCAACACATGCTGCCATCCAAGCAACATCTTTTTCAGTGACATCCCTGCTTATATCAGCAAGACAGTGCCAAGCCACATTCTGCACATGTTACAACAGCGTGGCTTTGTAGTAAGAGAGTGCGGGTACTAGACTGACCTGTAAGCAGTCCAGAGCTGTAGCCCATTGAAAATGTGTGGCACATTATGAAGTGCAAAATATGACAGTGGCGACCCTGGACTGACTGAAGTCGTACATCGTGCAAGAATGGGAAAGAATTCCACCTACAAAGCTTTCACAATTAGTGTCCTCAGTTCCCAAACGCTTATTGAGTGTTGTTAGAAGGAAAGGTGACGTACCACAGTGGTAAACATACCACTGTTCCAGGTTTTTTGAAACGTGTCAACTTCATTGGAATTGGGGTTAGGGTTTGGGCTTCTTTTTCAAAGACATATTTACTTGTTTCTCTCCTGATATCTGCCAATACAAGACTGTTGATCACACTGAAGAAATTGTGTAGTTCTTTCTCAGTATCAACCTTTTGCTTTTTTTCTGTTTATCTGTTTTTTTTTTCCCCCCACTGTACCGCAAAGCTTTTTGGGTGAATATTCTCACAGCAGGTCGAGGTGTTACAGTTTGTCAGCTGTTGCTCAAATTCAGCATAGATTCTTTCAAAAATTATTCATCATACTTTTGGTGTGACCAATTATATAAATTTAAAACTTTAAAATCCAAAAGTGTAGTGTGACATTTTACTAAAGTGAAAGATTTAGCCCTTGAAATTATGAATGCTGAAGAAAACAATTTCTGGCAAAGTATCTTCACAAATGTGTTCGGTTTTGTGTTGAAATAAATTGGGTTTAGTTATTTATTTATTTTACCGACCGTACTCGTTTTTAGCACTCAGTCTTTTGCTTCAACAAGACGCTTGACGGCAAAAACCACACAAAGCACTCCTGCTGCTTCTTGTCTCACATCTGAGAACAGCACTTGTTATTCAGCCGATGCAGGGAAGCTATTGATCAAGGTCTTTTTTGGTGGTGAACGGCCACAGCGCCTCGTCGAATGAGTCACAACAGTGGACTGAAAGCGTTGTGATTGACATCAGATGACCTCAGTGGCTGGTGGATGTTTTGAAGCAAAGGCGAACTGCTACAACACTGTTAATGTGTCCTGGACATAAATAGCAACATGTTACTCACCGCATTAGCAGAAGCCCAGTGGAGTCTCATGGTATCAAAGAGCCATGAACACTTTGAAATGTATGACTGACACTGCTGCCAGAATAGAAAACTAAGCCTTGTCCTCATGGAAAAAAAAGCTGTAGTACATATGCCAGGCCTGTATGTGTCGCTGTAACACTTCCACAGAGCCTTTATTGTCTTTGTACATATATACACTCAACAAAAATATAAACACAACACTTTTGGTTTTGCTCCCATTTTGTATGAGATGAACTCAAAGATCTAAAACTTTTTCCACATACACAATATCACCATTTCCCTCAAATATTGTTCACAAACCAGTCTAAATCTGATAGTGAGCACTTCTCCTTTGCTGAGATAATCCATCCCACCTCACAGGTGTGCCATATCAAGATGCTGATTAGACACCATGATTAGTGCACAGGTGTGCCTTAGACTGCCCACAATAAAAGGCCACTCTGAAAGGTGCAGTTTTATCACACAGCACAATGCCACAGATGTCGCAAGATTTGAGGGAGCATGCAATTGTCATGCTGACAGCAGGAATGTCAACCAGAGCTGTTGCTTGTGTATTGAATGTTCATTTCTCTACCATAACCCGTCTCCAAAGGCGTTTCAGAGAATTTGGCAGTACATCCAACCAGCCTCACAACCGCAGACCACGTGTAACCACACCAGCCCAGGACCTCCACATCCAGCATGTTCACCTCCAAGATCGTCTGAGACCAGCCACTCGGACAGCTGCTGAAACAATCGGTTTGCATAACCAAAGAATTTCTGCACAAACTGTCAGAAACCGTCTCAGGGAAGCTCATTTGCATGCTCGTCGTCCTCATCGGGGTCTCGACCTGACTCCAGTTCGTTGTTGCAACTTCGCATAGCCATTGAAGAGGAGTGGACCAACATTCCACAGGCCACAATTGACAACCTGATCAACTCTATGCGAAGGAGATGTGTTGCACTGCATGAGGCAAATGGTGGTCACACCAGATACTGACTGGTATCCCCCCCTCCTCCCAATAAAACAAAACTGCACCTTTCAGAGTGGCCTTTTATTGTGGGCAGTCTAAGGCACACCTGTGCACTAATCGTGGTGTCTATTCAGCATCTTGATATGGCACACCTGTGAGGTGGGATGGATTACTTGTAGTTCCTAGGGTTTGTAAGAGTAGAATGGGAGGCAGAGCCTTCAGCTTTCAGGCTCCTCTCCTGTGGAACCAGCTCCCAATTCAGATCAGGGAGACAGACACCCTCTCTACTTTTAAGATTAGGCTTAAAACTTTCCTTTTTGCTAAAGCTTATAGTTAGGGCTGGATCAGGTGACCCTGAACCATCCCTTAGTTATGCTGCTATAGACGTGGACTGCTGGGGGGTTCCCATGATGCACTGTTTCTTTCTCTTTTTGCTCTGTATGCACCACTCTGCATTTAATCATTAGTGATCGATCTCTGCTCCCCTCCACAGCATGTCTTTTTCCTGGTTCTCTCCCTCAGCCCCAACCAGTCCCAGCAGAATACTGCCCCTCCCTGAGCCTGGTTCTGCTGGAGGTTTCTTCCTGTTAAAAGGGAGTTTTTCCTTCCCACTGTAGCCAAGTGCTTGCTCACAGGGGGTCGTTTTGACCGTTGGGGTTTTACGTAATTATTGTATGGCCTTGCCTTACAATATAAAGCGCCTTGGGGCAACTGTTTGTTGTGATTTGGCGCTATATAAAAAAAAAATTGATTGATTGATTGATTATCTCAGCAAAGGAGAAGTGCTCACTATCACAGATTTAGACTGGTTTGTGAACAATATTTGAGGGAAATGGTGATATTGTGTATGTGGAAAAAGTTTTAGATCTTTGAGTTCATCTCATACAAAATGGGAGCAAAACCAAAAGTGTTGCGTTTATATTTTTGTTGAGTATACATGAATACAACAAAATTTGTCCTCTGAATTTAACCCATCGTAATTACAGTTAGCCACGATCCAACCACTAGGATGAGTGGTGCGGCGCCCTGGGACCAACTCCAGATGTCGAGATGCTGCCTTGGTCAGGGGCAAAGAAAGTAGCAGACCCTAAATAACCAGTGTAAGGAGCTAATCAGTGTAGCAGCAGAAGCCAGAACTTTACATAGCGGCATGCTGAGTAAATATAAAGTCTTTTAATCTGACTTGTTGCGTCCTTTCAGCCTGATTCATCATCACAGCTGAAAACTGTTTTCCACATAAGACACCCTTGTTTTAGAAGATGATGGCTGGAAATGCGTTAATTCCTTGCTGTTTACTACTTGTGAATAAATGCCTTGATGTTAAAGACGTCTTTCAGTAGGGGAAACCAGGGCACGGTGAATGACAGGGCACCGTGAATCAGTAGCTATATCTGCAAAACTACATACAGTGAGGAAAATAAGTATTTGAACACCATGCGGTTTTGCAAGTTCTCCCACTTAGAAATCATGGGGGGTTCTGAAATTTTCATGTTAGGTGCATGTCCACTGTGAAAGACATAATCTAAAAAAAAAAAAATCTGGAAGTCACAATGTATGATTTTTTTTAATTTATTTATTTTTTATAATTTATTTGTATGTTACTGCTGCAAATAAGTATTTGACCCCCTACCAACCAGCAAGAATTCTGGCTCACACAGACCTGTTAATTTTTCTTTAAGAAGCCCTCTTATTCTGCACTCTTTACCTGTATTAATTGCACCTGTTTCAACTTGTTACCTGTATAAAAGACACCTGTTCACACACTCAATCAATCACACTCCAACCTGTCCACCATAGCCAAGACCAAAGAGCTGTCTAAGGACACCAGGGACAAAACTGTAGACCTGCACAAGGCTGGGATGGACTACAGGACAACAGGCGAGCAGCTTGGTAGAAGACAACAATTGTTATGATTATTTATTAGAAAGTGGAAGAAACACAAGATGACTGTCAATCTCCCTCGGTCTGGGATTCCATGCAAGATCTCGCTTTGTGGGGTAAGGATGATTCTGAGAAAGCTCAGAACTACACAGGAGGACCTGCTCAATGACCTGAAGAGAGCTGGGACCACAGTCACAACAATTACATTAGTAACACATGATGCTATCATGGTTTAAAATCCTGCAGGGCAGCAAAGTCCCCCTGCTCAAGCCAGCACATATCCAGGCCCGTTTGAAGTTCACCAGTGATCATCTGGATGATCCAGAGGAGGCATGGGAGAAGGTCATGTGGTCAGATGAGACCAGAATAGAGCTCCACTTACCATGTTTACAGGATGAGAACAACCACAAGAAAACTGTCCCAAACGTGAAGCATGGGGGTGGAAACATCATACTCTGGGGGTGCTCTTCTGCAAATGGGACAGAACGACTGCACCGTATTGAAGGGAGGATGGATGGGGTCACATATTGCGAGATTTTGTTAAACAACCTCCTTCCCTCAGTAAGAGCATTGAAGATGGGTCATGGCTGAGTCTTCCAGCATGACAGTGACCCCAAACACACAGCCAGGGCAACTAAGGAGGGGCTCCGTAAGAAGCATTTCAAGGTCTTGGAGTGGCCTGGCATGTCTCCAGACCTGAACTCAATAGAAAATTTTTGGAGGGAGCTGAAACTCCAAACCTGAAAGATCTAGAGAAGCTCTGTATGGAGGAGTGGACCAAAATCCCTGCTGCAGTGTGTGCAAACCTGGTGAAAAACTACAGGAAATGTTTGACCTCTGTAATTGCAAACAAAGGCTACTGTACCAAATATTAACATTGATTTTCACAGGTGTTCAAATACTTATTTGCAGCCGTAGCATACAAATAAATTATTTAAAAAAAAACCATACATTGTGATTTTCGGATTTTTTTTTATTTTTTTATTTTTTATTTTTTTTTTTAGATTGTCTCTCACAGTGGACATGCACCTCAGATGAAAATTTCAGGCTCCTCCATGATTTCTAAGTGGGAGAACTTGCAAAATTGCAGGGTGTTGAAATAATTATTTTCCTCACTGTATATATTTGCAGCGGTTATGCCATATTTGTATGTATAAAGACATCCCCCTTATAAATTACTGTTTTGTTTTTGGATACTTTAAGGGTAAAACTAAGTGGCAAGTGAAGTCAGTTTTTTTCCTATCAAAAGTAAATTTTGTGGATGTCAGTGTCTTTGTATTTATTTCTCACAACAGAGGAAAGGTGGCCCAGACATTGTTATTAGGTAGAAGACTACCCCATCCAACTGATGAGCATGTGTTATGTCTTCTCTAGACTATCAGCAATTTGATAACATGACTCGTGTGTCACATGCACCCGGTATCCATTGAATGACAAATATTACTTGTTAAAGCTTCTACATTTTTTTTCCATTAATTATTTCTATAATTTTTCTATATAAACAACTGTTTTCACATTTGAACAGAAATGATGACAGCTGTGTTTCTAATAGTTTCTAAAGGACTTATATCATTATATAAGACACTCACACATTACATAGCTGGTTTGCTGGATTATCATTTGTATATGCATCAGCATGCATTTAATAATGTTGAAGAAATCTTTATAATCATGTGTTTTTTCATTATATTCTAAGTTGATTCACTGTGCCCCGTGAATTAGTGTCTGGGGCACAGTGAATCGGGGCACAGTGAATCAGTCTAGAAAGTGATTTACTAAGCCCCACTGTCAAGTGGATGACAAATATTACTTGTTGAAGCTTATACATATATTTTTTGATAAGACTGAAATGATGGTTCTAGGTCCAGCGAGAGACATTAGCATCAGTTTGACCAGCTGCCGCACAGCCTGGGTTCGTGTGTCATACATCATACGGACAAAGTGAGGAACCTTGGGGTAATTTTGATCCCACGTTGTCCTTTGACCTCCACATCAGGGATGTTACTAGGACTGCTTTTTTCCATCTGTGAAATATAGTGAGGATCCGCCCCATCCTGTCTATGGCTGATGCTGAGACCCTGATTCATGCTTTTGTTTCTTCTAGACTCAATTATTGTAATGTTTTATTTTCAGGGTTTCCACAGTCCAGTTTTAGGGGTCTTCAGCTGGTTCAGAACGCTGCCGCCAGACCTTTGACAAGTAGCAGAAGGTCTGAACATATCATACCCATTTTGGCATCGTTACACTGGCTCCCTGTCTCTATGAGAGCAGATTTTAAGGTTTTGTTATTGACTTATAAAGTTGTTCATGGACTGGTGCCAACTCAACCAGTCCCAGCAGAAGACTGCCCCTCCCTGAGCCTGGTTCTGCTGGAGGTTTCTTCCTGTTAAAAGGGAGTTTTTCCTTCCCACTGTCGCCAAGTGCTTGCTCACAGGGGGTCGTTTTGACCGTTGGGGTTTTTATGTAATTATTGTATGGCCTTGCCTTACAATATAAGGCGCCTTGGGGCAACTGTTTGTTGTGATTTGGCGCTATATAAATAAAATTGATTGATTGATTGATTGATCTTAGGTTTCTGGTCTGGTGTAACCTTATGTGCCAGCCCAGGCTTTGCGGTCGCAGGATGCAGGACTTCTCTGTGTTCCCAGGGTGAAGAAGAAGTCAGCGGGTCAAAGAGCTTTTATTCATTGTGCACACACCCTGTGGAATGGTCTTCCTGCGACCGTGAGGTAGTCGGAGTCCGTGGACATTTTTAAGTCAAGACTTAAAAACTATTCATAAGAAAGAGAATAAAAATGGATTTTATTTTTTTTTTATCTGTTTTATTCTTTTACTTCTGTTTTTAATTATGTATTTGAATTTTTTTTGTTCATTTTTAATTATTTAATTTTTATATTGAATTGTTCTGTGTGAGGCGCCTTGATATGGCTTTTGTTGTGATTTGGCACATTAGAAGATGATTAAATATTTAAGCAACTGTTTTCATGTTTGAACAGAAATTATGACAGCTGTATTTATAACAGTTTCTAAAGGACTTATATCACTATATAAGACACTCACACATTACATAGCTGGTTTGCAGGATTATAGTTTGTATATGCATCAGCATATATTTAATAATTTTGAAGAAATCTTTATAATTGTGTGTTTTTTTCATTATCTAATGAAAAAACACAAAATCAATTTTAAACACCTGTAAATTACACTTGGGGAGACATAAATAAAACAGCCTTACAAACAATAACTTATTAAATCCACAATAGAATGACCTAAACCTGTGCATAAAGTATTTATGCTGCCACAAAACATTTCTGATCCACTGTGCCCCAGCTTCCCCTATTTGTCTGCCTTGAGTGCATTTCTCAGCCTGAGCCGCACGAAGCCACCTCATTGTCCTGCCACCAAGAAGAACAAAAACTTGATTTTAACAGCTAAAACTCTTTTCTGCAATTATTTTATTAGTGTTACAATGGTTTTAGCATTCATCATGGGCGTTTTTTGTCTCTTCAGTGTTCTGCTGGTGATGAAAATGAATCACATTAAGGATCCACCAAGATGGAAAAAAAATTGTTAAATTAACAACATGTCATTCATTCACTCAAAGGAGACATTCGGATGATGTAAACGAGCTTTTTTCCGACAGGCCTGGACACATCTGAAGTAAAGATGTCTGTAAATATCAGCCCATTTGATCTGTGATGGTCATTTCAACTAAGTAGTTTGATCCAAATTCAGTCAAAGGCCAGAGACAAAGTGCACAGGCCTTCAGAGATATTTTAATTTATTTTCCCCATTTGAATCCAAACTTACCAAACTCAGCGCATTGGTAGATTCAGGGGAGACAAAATGTCATCCTCTGCTAGGATAGCATTTGATCCCAGTCCAACTAGAATGAATTATACTCTATCACAGAGCTAAATCACCTGAAAACAGTGTAAAATCAACTCTTATTGGAGTAAAACCAATTGCATTGAACAGATGGTGTCGCAGACTGAACGGTCCTCCGTCCGCCCTGCCTTCACTCCGCTTATGTCATCAGTCACGGTTCACTGATAATCACCTCATTTCTGCTTCAAACTGCACTCCAGTCATCATATATCTCAGCGACAGCTATCTGAAGGTTTTGTACAACAATCCTGTCTGCATAAATTCAGCATTATTCTATAATAACCGATGGAGGAAGCGATCAGAGTTGTGTGGCTGCACAAGCCATTAGCTGATGTGTTCACCGCACGTCAGACAATTCACTAAGTTGCGGTCTAAAGCCTCGTTTCTGCTTAAAACTTACTTCCGAATGATTCAAGAGGTCTTACCTTGTCATCTGATGGTTAATAATCCCATTAATCCATTTGATCATGTTGAGTGGAGAGACTCTGTGTCACACGGGTGGCTGTGCTCCAGCATGACACATGCACAGTGGAGGCTGTGCAGACCAATGTTTAGGGACGGATCGTTCAGTCTGCAACAACTGTCGAGTAGAGCTGAAACAACTAATTGAGTTAATCAATTAAAATCGATTATTAAAATAGTTGTCAACTAATTTAGTCATCGATTAGTTGCTAAATAACTTTGTTTTACCGCAAATGTTTTGTTTCTTCCATATAATCAACTGAGCTTTGCTTTGAATCTTGAACCAATGAAGGAGTGCTTCGAGCTGCTGCTTCATTGATTTCATTTGTTTTATTTTGCTTAACATTAGTTTTTCTCCACTAAAACCCTAAAGAGCATATGTCTGTGAGGAATACGAGGTCTATTAGAAAAGTATCCGACCTTATTATTTTTTCAAAAACCATATGGATTTGAATCACGTGTGATTACATCAGACATGCTTGAACCCTCGTGGGCATGCAAGAGTTTTTTCACGCCTGTCGGTTACGTCATTCGCCTGTGGGCAGTCTTTGAGTGAGGAGTCGTCCACCCGCTCGTCGATTTTTTTCATTGTTTAGGAATGGCTCAGAGACTGTTGCTTTGTTTGATAAAATTTTTTTCAAAACTGTAAGGCACAACTGAGTGGACACCATTCAATAAATTCAGCTGGTTTTCGGTAAAAATTTTAACGGCTGATGAGAGATTTTGGTCTGGTAGTGTCGCTTTAAGGACGGTCCACGGCGCCTGATGGCGATCTGCGCTTCGAGGCGGCAGCGTCTCGCCGTTTCAAGTTGAAAACTTCCACATTTCAGGCTCTGTTGACGCAGTAAGTCGTCAGAGAACAGAGAACTTTCAGAAGAAGTCGGCATGAGGAGTTTATTCGGACATTCCATTGTTAACGGTCATTTTGTAATGAAAGAACGTGCGGGCAGAGTCGCATGTCGGGCTGGACCCGACCGCGGGGGGGTCGCGGCAGGAAAAACACCTCCGTTGGAAATCTTAACGGGCAAGTTGGAACATGCCCAAGCTGTCACTTGTTGAAAGCCATTAAAAGCCGCCTGAATTCTACAAATGGTTTTCAACACGGAGGTGTTTTTCCTGTCGCGGCGCACACAGATTTGCCGAGTCATCACGGAAACGACTCGGCGAATTTGCGCGCACGTCTTTCATTAAAAAAATGTCCTTAAACAGTGGAATGTCCGCATAAATTCCTCATGCCGGCCTCTTCTGAATCTTCTCTGTTCTCTCACGATGTCCTGGGTGAATTAAGCCTTAAATTAGGATGTTTTCAGCTCGAAACAGGCCGACGACAGCGCCTGGAAGCGCTGCAGGACGTCCCGCTCCGTGGGAAGTCCTTACACCGACAGAAACACCCCATAATCTCTCATCAGCCGTTAAACTTTTCACAGAAAACCAGCTTAATTTCTCGAATAGTGTCCACTCGGATATTCCTCACAGGTCCAGAAAAAATTTTGATAAAGCAACGCGCGCCGTCTCGAGCAGCGTGTGAAACAAAGGAATTCAGCCGAGAGGGCGGGACCACATCTCACTCAAGGCCTGCCCACAGGGAAATGACGTCACCGACACGCGTGAAAAAACTCACGCATGCGCACGAGGGTTCAAGCATGATTGGTGTAATCGCATGTCATTCAAATCCATATAGTTAAAAAAAAAAATAAAAGGTCGGTTTATTATCTAAGAGACCTCGTATGTACCTTTTTTATGTTAAACTGACCTGTTATGGTCTTCTGAAACAGTTGATAGATGTATTTTATGCTAATGCCGATACTAACGCGTTAGCATGTCTATGGCATTTTCATTGTTAAAGTTAGCATTAAGCTGCTGGCATTTCAGCATGTTTGTGCATTTGTTTTCTGAATAATAATTAATGGCTCAGCATTTGTTGTAAAAGAGTCAAATGTATTACAAATTATACTATTTTTAAATTTATTTTTATTTATATACTAATAATAATAGCAACAATAATAATAGTAATAATAACTAATAATGCTACATTTTAGAGAAAGAGACATGAGTCACATGTGTCATTGTGAAACGAAAACATAGTTTACAAGTTATACAGAGAATGTTGCACATATAGTAATGAGTCAGGCTACAGTTTTTGATTTAGGTTTTATGGTTAACTGGTTATGCTAATTTCTCATTTGCAGCAACAAAAATACCTCTTTTTTCACCATATATTTTATAACATTTATATGTTTCAATGTTGTTTTATGGCAACTCAGCACTTTGATAAAGCTATGCCATTTGAAATAATTATTTTTGTTCTTTATTATAAACTGTTTTATTCTTTATTATTTTATATTAACAGCCAAGTGACATTTGATGATTTGTTGATTTTTCAAGTATTTTAAGTTTTCAAATAATGTTCTGTTGTTAAATAAAGTGATGGAAGGAGAGAAAAACTGTTTCCCTGGCACATTTTTAAAAAATTCCCCGCTAATCCGATTAATTGATTAATCATGTCGAAACCCCATCAGATTCATGGATGATCCAAATAATTGTTTGTTGCAGCCCTACTGTCGAGCTGATTCACTCTGTGATAAAGTGTAATTTGCTCTATTTAGACTGGGATCAAATGCCATCCCGGCAGAGTAAATTTAACACTGCAAAATTTCCTATGTACCAACAGTGACCTAATTTGTTTTGTGTTATGTTTTGGCTCATAGAGATGATGTTTTTGGGCACCATAGTGGAAAGCCACCAGTGCCCCATTTTCCATTTACATGTGGAATTGTGTCAGGAATGGCATCAGGAATATATCAGATCCACTGTGGTGACCATGAGCAAAGAGGGAGAAGCCAAATTAAATTTCTTGCGAGAAAACATTACTTTAGTTGGCACACATAATTTTGGCCGAACTTGCAACAGACCCCAAAGCAACTGCTCAGTAGCAGATGGCCTTTACTTTACCTATGACTTGAGCTCAGAAATGATCCTTTTGCAGCCCAGATAAAAATTGTAGTGTGAAGACGGTAACAATTTGGATAGTATTTAGGTCATCTGGTCGTCCAGTGCAGAGTTTTACCCACAGCTGGGTGGGGGATTTGTTGGTTTGCAGCTTATTATTATATTAATAAACCTTGGCATCTCTCACATCGTTTGCCCTCGTCTCCACCGTGCCAGTGAATCTGCTTCTCTGATATAAATACAAGTGTATTTATACACCTTTGAAATCATTTCCTTCAGGATTAATAAAGTTCTTTCTTGTTCTTATATTTTCTACCAGTAAATTTTAAGAAGTTTGAGAATGGCTACACAAGGTATGGACAAAATTACACATTTTTCTATGGATTATTACAAGTGTAACTGAGTACTCGTGAAATTCTATGTAGGACATAAGTTTGCTCACATAGTCCTATACATCAAGTTTAGTTCTCAACTCTCTCTGTCGCAAACACACACTCCAGGATCGAGGAGAGTTTAGATGTCCCCTCTGTCAGAGAAGCACTGCTTAAAGGCTTAAGCACAGCTTCCCTTCCCCATTTTGATGTCTGTTTTGGTCATAAATCGCACCAGCACGGTGACAGCAGCAATTACACTTTCTGGGTTAACTCGTGAAACGAGCCACAACAGCGAGGTGTCAGAAATCGCACACCCTCACTAAGACTGCTTGTGTTAAGCTACTTTGAACCTCCCTTCTTGATAATTTTGTAATTTTGTCAAAGGGATGCATTTTAATTTGCACTAATCAGAGCTTTTACTGGGTGAACGTCTGTCTCACACTCTCATTGTGTGTATCACAATATGGCACTTGGGTTTAGCATCTTGTCTGTCTGCCATTTTGTTTTTTATGTCTTTGTCTTTCTTACAGTAAATGTTTATTTCCAGTTATTTCTTCAGGAGAGTTTGGATTTTCATATGCAGGCTGTACACGAGTACTGTGAGGTACTTATGGAGTGGAGGCAGTCTCTATTTTTCTTAGGGATGTCTGGCATTGGTCAGGGATACGTTCTGGCTGACTGACCTTGACTTGCTTGACAGTGCTGTGATGTTTGCACAATCAATGAAGATCCTGATTGCAGCACTTGAGAAGTGAGGAATCAATGTCTGTGTTTTCAGGTGTCCTGGATCAAGACTAAGATCCAGGCTTTCAATGATTGGTTGGACTCAGCCATCAGAAATGTATCTGTATGCAGTGAAAGTGTTGAACTTGTAGAGACATTCACTCATCTCAAGCAGTGACTATCGTCTCTGGGTTCTCCGCCTTTGACATAAAGAGACACCTGGGAAGAGCTTATGGAGTCACAAGATCGCTGATCAGAGGTGTTTGGTAATAGTGATAACTAGAGCCTGACCGATATGGATTTTTTGAGGCCAATGGCGTTAACGACATTTGGATGAAAAAATGACGATAATCAATAAATCGGCTGATTTGCTGATAGCCGATAAATCAGCCGATATATATATATATATTTTTTAATGAATATAATGTTCTTTTTTTGGACCCTTAACAAAAAAGGTATGAGCTAAAAGCTGAAGCTTTGTCCTTATATTGCTTAACTTTATAACAGAGAAGAATTTTCAAGTTCAAAAAATGCAAAAATGCAATTGGAGCAGTTAGGGGGCTATTCAAACGGGGCAATTAGTAAGATATCACTCCTGAAAACGATCTTTGCTATATCACGTGAGGTAAATCTGCCCTACGATTGGATTTTGGAAAACCATGTGACGGAGAACCAATTCCGATTGGACACTCACTTTGCGCACGTCATCACACATCTTCTATGAGGAGTACCAAGATGGCCGACGGTGGATCGAAAGTCCGCAGAGTTAACTTTTCAGCAAAAAAAAAGTAAGTTTCTATCTTACATCATTAAAAGGTTAGTTACAATTTAGTAAAGCTTGGTCCCAGCCATCGTATACGACAGCATCTGCCCCAGAGGGCTAATGGCGAATGGCAGCAGTTCCCAGAACCCTTTCGGACGACCAGTGAATCTGAATGTTTCAACCTCTTAGCAGTAAATGAAAATTTTTCATGCTAGAAATAAGATCTACACAACATGGGCTTAATAAAAAGCGTGACCGACGCAATGAAGCACATTTGACACATTACTACATAAAATAAGTTCATCAAACTGAGCTGAACTGAAATGGGAGAAATGTGGGGTGAATGTAATTGCAAAGTTATTACAAACAACATCCTTATAAACTTACTTGTATGCTTTTGTCAGCCGATCAGTACAGTGTGATGGCGAACTACGGGGGCCAGTGATGAACACATTTAAGCAGGGGCGTAAGCAGTTCTCAGTTGAATGGAGTCAGAGCTCCAAATATTGGACAAATGGTGCAAGGACATTTTACATTGCCGACACAAACATTATTTCAGTAACTGTTCTAACAGCGTTCTATCGGCAAAATTTCGGCGGATACTGAGTACTTTGAAAAGGTAATAATAATATCGGCCAGGCTCTAGTGATAAAGTTGGACAAGAACCATGATCCAAGTCTTCCTGGTCCTGTCTCACTATATTAGATTAGAATAGATCAAACTTTATTGACCCCTTGGGAAGACTCCCTCAGGGAAATTGAGGTTCCAGCAGCATTGTATAGCAACACACAGGGTAAGAAGCACACAGAGTATCAAAAGTGAAAGTAAAAAAAATAAATAAATAAACAAAACAGTTTGCTATATAAATACACAATATCCTGTAATTACCAGACATACTGATCAATGCTGGTTTACTGGCTACTACTGTTCCTCTCATTCCCGTCCTCTGTCTTCCTGTTACTCCTCCTCCCCCTGAGTGAGGAGTTGTACAGTCTGATGGTCTGAGGGACAAAGGAGTTTTTCAGTCTGTTGGTCCTGCACTTGATAAGGAGCAGTCTGTGGCTGAAGAGGCTCTTCTGGTTGCTGATGACGATGTGCAGCGGGTGACTGGCATCGTCTATAATGTCCAGCAGTTTGTCCAGTGTTCTCTACCACCGTTACTCAGAGTCCAGCTTCATGCCAACCACAGCCACATATAACTGTGAAATGTGGATGGTAACCAGTGATCTAAAGCAATGATTAAATATTTTTGGGATTAGGTCTCTTCAGAGGATCTTGTGCTGGAATAACTTTGTGCCAAATGACCGGTTACTCTGGGAGCCTAAGATGAGGGGTTACATTGTGAGGGAATGTCAGCTGGAGCATTTTGGCCATGCGCTGTATTTCTTGGGGTATGATCCAGCATATGTTTGCTGCAAAGTTGAGGACCCCAGTGGTTAGAGAAGGCCTGGGGGACTCCCACGCTTCACCTGGCAGTGGCAAATAAATGGCTCCTTTTGAGAGGTGGGGACGGATCGACTGTCTGCCTGGTCAGGATGGGTGATAGCGATTTAAAATTATATCACAGTTCAATTCATTTATTTCCCATGAATGTTTCATACAATCACAATACACATCACAATGTTCCATGGTATTTTGTGGTGATAATATAAATTATGACCTGAAAATGGTACCTTTCATCACAACCACCCATGACAAAATTTTATCAAATGTCCATAAACTTTGCCTGAAGTGGAGATGGTTGTTTCCAATTTATAAAGTCAGCTGTAATAAAAGAAAAGTGGTGCACCTTTAAAGGCCCAGATATCCAAAGTGTGCACAAAAATGTCCACTGAAAAGCCACAGACAACCGAAGGGGTCATTTAGATCATTCCCATTGTTGGATTTGGTTTGATGACAACCACCATGATTTACAAGAACTGCCTCACCTTCCAGTTAGCAAGTGATGAAACTTTTTGTTCTTTCAAACCACAGATGTTTAAAATCAGTGTGCTTTTGAATTTCTAAACATCCAGATTCTATTAGTCTACACAGAATTCATCAAATGTGGTTTTCTAAAAGGTTAACTGACCATTTTGAGTAGAAGTATATCAGTATTGTTTTTAACTTGTTCAAATGGTCCACTTCATGGGAAAATAGGATGCCAAGCTAACATTTTTATTTTTATTTAACAAACGTTCACGCTAGATAAATAATAAAATTTAAGTGAAGCGTTCAAAGTTTCTATGTATTTTCCTGAATGACATCATGACAAAATCATATTGCTCTTACAATCTTGAGTAAACACAATGAACATCTTAATTTGTCACTTCTACATGTTCTTCACTATTTCATTTAGACGTTATAACTGATGTTTATAATTTGTTGATGACCGGTGGTTACAGAATGCTATTTATGAGGAACAAAGTACTAACAAACGGTGCATGTATTCTGACGTCCAGGTTTTTTTTGTTTTTTTAAATCGTGACCAACACATAAATGACCATTAGACCAAAGCAAGAATTCAAGACAAATATTCAACATCCATGTAATAACAACAAGCATGTTTGTTGCTGAGAGAACACATATTTATTTATTTATTTATCTGGGGCCAACGCAGTCATATACAATGGCTGAGACCAAGCTTTACTAAATTCTAAATAACTTTTAATGATATCAGATAGAAACTTACTTTTTTTTTTTCTTTTTTTTTTTGCTGAAAAGTTAATTCTGCAGACTTTCGAGCTACCGTCCATCTTTGTACTCCTCGTAGAAGCTGTGTGATGACGTGCACAATGTGAGTGTCCAATCGGAATAAGTGAAGTGCGCATCTCAGGCCGCGTGGTGCATTATCTATCTATCTTTGTTAGTTGGCTATGTACCACAGGCTTTTAAGGTGGCAGTAATTAAACCATTACTTAAAAAGCCATCACTTGACCCAGCTATCTTAGCTAATTATAGGCCAATCTCCAACCTTCCTTTTCTCTCAAAAATTCTTGAAAGGGTAGTTGTAAAACAGCTAACTGATCACCTGCAGAGGAATGGTCTATTTGAAGAGTTTCAGTCAGGTTTTAGAATTCATCATAGTACAGAAACAGCATTAGTGAAGGTTACAAATGATCTTCTTCTGGCCTCGGACAGTGGACTCATCTCTGTGCTTGTTCTGTTAGACCTCAGTGCTGCTTTTGATACTGTTGACCATAAAATTTTATTACAGAGATTAGAGCATGCCATAGGTATTAAAGGCACTGCGCTGCGGTGGTTTGAATCATATTTGTCTAATAGATTACAATTTGTTCATGTAAATGGGGAATCTTCTTCACAGACTAAAGTTAATTATGGAGTTCCACAAGGTTCTGTGCTAGGACCAATTTTATTCACTTTATACATGCTTCCCTTAGGTAGTATTATTAGACGGTATTGCTTAAATTTTCATTGTTACGCAGATGATACCCAGCTTTATCTATCCATGAAGCCAGAGGACACACACCAATTAGCTAAACTGCAGGATTGTCTTACAGACATAAAGACATGGATGACCTCTAATTTCCTGCTTTTAAACTCAGATAAAACTGAAGTTATTGTACTTGGCCCCACAAATCTTAGAAACATGGTGTCTAACCAGATCCTTATTAATGTGAGAAATCTTGGAGTCATTTTTGATCAGGATATGTCATTCAAAGCGCATATTAAACAAATATGTAGGACTGCTTTTTTGCATTTACGCAATATCTCTAAAATCAGAAAGGTCTTGTCTCAGAGTGATGCTGAAAAACTAATTCATGCATTTATTTCCTCTAGGCTGGACTATTGTAATTCATTATTATCAGGTTGTCCTAAAAGTTCCCTAAAAAGCCTTCAGTTAATTCAAAATGCTGCAGCTAGAGTACTGACGGGGGACTAGAAGGAGAGAGCATATCTCACCCATATTGGCCTCTCTTCATTGGCTTCCTGTTAATTCTAGAATAGAATTTAAAATTCTTCTTCTTACTTATAAGGTTTTGAATAATCAGGTCCCATCTTATCTTAGGGACCTCGTAGTACCATATCACCCCAATAGAGTGCTTTGCTCTCAGACTGCAGGCTTACTTGTAGTTCCTAGGGTTTGTAAGAGTAGAATGGAGGCAGAGCCTTCAGCTTTCAGGCTCCTCTCCTGTGGAACCAGCTCCCAATTCAGATCAGGGAGACAGACACCCTCTCTACTTTTAAGATTAGGCTTAAAACTTTCCTTTTTGCTAAAGCTTATAGTTAGGGCTGGATCAGGTGACCCTGAACCATCCTTTAGTTATGCTGCTATAGACGTAGACTGCTGGGGGGTTCCACTGTAGCCAAGTGCTTGCTCACAGGGGGTCGTTTTGACCGTTGGGGTTTTACATAATTATTGTATGGCCTTGCCTTACAATATAAAGTGCCTTGGGGCAACTGTTTGTTGTGATTTGGCGCTATATAAAAAAATTGATTGATTATGGGTAGGCTAAATTTTTCGACTACCAACCACAAGCGGCAGAAAGGAGCGAGCAGTGCTGTGATTTGGATAATTTCAACTGCTGGAAAGTTGATGATTTAAAGTGTTTTTGTAAGCTCCGTGGATTGCCTGTTACAACCAGGACTATGTACCGCAGTGGACAGAAGCGGAAAGAAGAGCTGGCTGTGCTTGCGTATGCTGCATTGTTACAGAAACTACCGTTGGTGCCAACAAAGGAGGAAGAGAGAGCCACTGTCGAAAATGACCAGTCCTTGTTGGTAGTTGGAGACAAATTTTTGACCCCTTGAAGCCAACTAACGGATGATTAGATGAAGTCCAGAGACTGAAACTTTTTTCAATTTCAATTTATTTTCCTTTATATAGCGCCAAATCACAACAGAGTTGCCTCAAGGCGCTTCACACAGGTAAGGTCTAACCTTACCAACCCCCAGAGCAACAGTGGTAAGGAAAAACTCCCTCTGAGGAAGAAAACTCAAGCAGACCAGACTCAAAGGAGTGACCCTCTGCTTGGGCCATGCTACAAACAAATTACAGAAATAATTCACAGAACAATTCACGGACGACACCATTCCACAGAACAGGGGCACTATAAGAGAAAGCTCTATGACCCGCAGACCTCTTATTCACCCTAGTGATACAAAGTAGTCCTGCACCCTGAGAACGTAAAGCCCGGGCTGGTACGTAAGGTTTAATTAGGTCAAGTACGTAGGGAGGTGCCAGTCCATGAATAATTTTCTAGGTTAGTAGCAGAACCTTAAAATCTGATCTCACTGGGACAGGAAGCCAGTGAAGAGACGCCAAAATGGGTGTAATGTGGTCAAACTTTCTGCTTCATGTCAAAAGTCTGGCTGCAGCATTTTGAACCAGTTGGAGAGCCCTAATGCTAGGCTGCGGTAAACCAGAAAATAGAACATTGCAGTAGTCCAATCTAGAAGAGATGAACGCATGGATCAGGGTCTCAGCATCAGCCATAGACAGGATGGGACGAATCTTCGCTATATTTCGCAGGTGGAAGAAAGCAGTCCTAGTAATATTTCTAATATGGAGGCCAAAGGACAACGAAGGATCAAAAATTACCCCAAGGTTTCTCATTTTGTCAGTGTGATGTATGACGCACGAGCCTAGGTTGAGTGTTAACTGGTCAAATTGATGCCGATGTCTCACTGCACCAAGAACCATCATTTCAGTCTTTTCAGAGTTTAAAAGTAGGACGTTTCTAGACATCCAACTTCTCACTGCTGCAAGGCAATCTTCTAAGGATTTTATGTGAACGAGATTACCAGCAGTTATCGGCATATATATAAAACTGAGTATCATCTACATAGCAGTGAAAGGTAATCCCAAAATGCTGCAATATGTGCCCAAGGGGTGCTATATAAAGGGAGAAAAGCAGGGGGCCTAAGACAGACCCCTGAGGAACCCCAAATTTCATGTCACTAAGGTTAGAGGTAGTGTTACTGTACAAAACACAGTAAGAACGACTGGTTAAGTATGACGTCAGCCATGTAAGGGCACTCCCAGTAATCCCAAAATGATTCTCCAGCCTATCAAGTAGAATATGATGATCCACTGTATCAAATGCAGCACTGAGATCTAACAGCAGCAGAACCGTAGGTGTCCGAGTCCATTGTAAGCAGAAGATCATTCACCACTTTAGTGAGAGCCATCTCAGTGGAATGATATTTTCTAAAAGCAGACTGCAGTGGCTCAAAGAGATTATTCTCAGTAAGATAGTCTACGAGCTGTCGTCACACCACTTTTTCCACTTTTTTTTTCTTTTTTAGAGCAAAATGATAGATTTGATCTCAGTCGATAGTTTTTCAATACACTAGGGTCAAGATTAGGTTTCTTAAGTAATGGTTTAATCACTGCAGATTTGAAACGTTTAGGAGCAGATCCAGAAGTTAAAGAAAGATTAATAATTTCCAGCACAATCGGCCCAAGAGTGGGCCACAGGTCCTTAAACAGTTTTGTTGGTATAGGATCAAATAAACAGGTTGTGCTTTTTGTTGATGTTACGAGTTTCGTTAGCATGTCTAGAGAGATACTATCAAATTCTGTAAATCTAGGTAATACCTCAGTAGTGGCGCCCACCTCAATAGCAGGGTGTAGTGCCTGGGTTAAGGCATGCTGGGATATGTTCAACCTAATGCCATCTGTTTTCTTCTCAAAGTAATCTAGGAAATCTTGTGCTGTAAAGGAGAGCGACCTACAGGTGGTTGTCCATGAATAAGTGTTGCCACCGTATCGAACAAGAACTTTGAGTTATGCTTGTTTTTGTTGATCAAATCAGAGTAATAGGTCCGCTTTGTAGCCAATAATGCATGCTTATAGTCTAAGATAGCATGACATCACGCAAGGTGGAATACTTCTAATTTTGAACGAAGCCGTTTCCGTTCTAGACCTCTTGCTTTATGCTTGAAGTCACGCAGGTAATCATTGAACCAAGGTGACTGCGATTTGGGGGGAGCGCGGTTTCAACACAGGTGGTGCAATCATGTCGAGTGTTGTTTTGAGCACTGAGTTTAAACTATCCACAAGTCTGTCTACTGACTGGGTATTTGTCAGAAGTGAGGCTAAGTCATCAGGCAGTCTTGCTTCTAGTTCAGTCTTAGTTGAGAAGTTGATGCATCGCTGCAGTGATAAATAAGGTTGTTGTTCCACTAAACACGACAGCGAAACTGTAAACTTAATAAGTGAGTGATCAGAGACCACTGATGTAAGAGGCATGATGTCAATATTCGTGACAGCAATACCATGTGCGAGAACCAGATCCAGGGTATTTCCACTAATGTGCGTCGAATCCCGAATGCATTGCCGAAATCCTAATGCATCCACAATTTCCATAATTATATGAACATATTTATATGAACGTTAAAGTCACCAATGATCAGAATGTTATCTGCACTAGTTGACAAGTTAAAGATGAACACACCAAATTCATCTAAAAATTCAGAATATGGGCCAGGAGGCCTATATACAGTGACAAAGTAATACGGCTGATTTTTATTCTTCTGACCTTGGCAATGCTTAATATCCTGAGCGGAGCGGAGAATCAGATGCTCAAACGAGTTATATTTGTGACCCCCAACAGCTAATAAGCTAAACCTAGATTTATAAATAAGAGCAACACCCCCGCCTTGCTTCGCATCACAAGGGACGTGACTAAATGTATATGCTGGTGGGCAGGCTTCATTTAAGGGGAGGACAGCTGTAGGTTTAAGCCAGGTTTCACATAACCCAATCATATCTAAGTGATGATCAATAATTAAATCATTAATCAACAATGATTTTGAGGACAGTGATCTTATGTTAATGAGACCCAGTCAAAGGACCTCAGTGGGGTTGACAGTTGAACTGTTTGGGTTTAGCGGTGGTTCCAGAGTAGCATATATAAGATGCCTAGAAGTAGGTTTAGGTTTGAGACATTCCACGTGCATTGTAGGTAGCAGACACAAAATCTTTGCCATTACTGGAACAACCACTGAGCCATCCTCAATTTCAACATGATGCAATATAGTAATGGGTATTAAGTTTGCAAAGCATATCCCTCTATGATTTTTATGGACACGTCTACGGAAGCAGGCCACAGTCTCAACTTGTTGAATTTCCCTCCCTGGCAGATAAAATGCACTATCACCATAGTGGATTTTCTGCACTAATTTCCCTGCTAAGCTAATGGATTCCACACCCACTTTTTTCATAAGCATTGCAGGGTCTCTAATCACCTGCTCCATGGCCTGCTGTGTATTTCTAATGTTACCCTCCCTGTAGAGCTCTATCTATGTTCGCAGACAAGATGGCGGCTCCTTCCCCAGTAGGGTTGAGGCCGTCCGGCATCAGCAGGCCACGGCAGCCACAGAACCAAGGCCAGTTATCAATAAAGCTAAAGCCTTTGCTGTTGACAAACTGCGCCAGCCACCTTTTTAATGATGTCAGCCTGCTAAACGCCTCATTAGTACCCCGGAGGGGAGGGGACCAGAGACTATTAATCGATGCTGATACATCTTTCTGGCAAGGTCACAAGTCCTCTCTATGTCCATTTTTGTGACCTCTGAGTGCTTCATCCTGATATCATTGGTGCCGACATGAATAACTATGTGACTATATCGAATGTCATGTTCCTTCATCTGTCTTCCCTTCTGCAGCATCAGCACCCTAAGATGGGATGCAATGTTGGGAGCTCTGGCCCCAGGAATACATTTAACATCAGCCGGCATCTGTAACCTGACTTTGCGGGTGATAGAATCCCCTATCACTAAAGTCCGGTGTTTCGGCCTGGAGATAGGAGTGGAAGTCAATTGTGGACTCGGACAATTCACATCAGGTACATCCAAGGGGGAGAACCGATTCACAGTTCGCAGTGGCGAGTGTGATCGGGGTGCCACAACCGGGCACCAAGCCCTACGGGGCTTCCTCCACCTTGCCACAGTCCAAAAACCGTCCTCCACAGCCGGCATTTCTAGGCTGATGCTAATGGGTTCGCTAGCCGGCCCAACACTGACCTCATCTGGAGTGCCCGTAACATCTAACTCCACTGCGCTAAGAAGCTGCTCTAACTTACAGACACGGCTCTCTAAGAGAGCCACCCTATCTTCCAACATCACGTAGGATTTATGGAGGATGTAAAGTAGGTAAAGTAGTGTACTTTGCACACTAGGAAATTCAAGAGTATAGCCAAGCAAGCACAAGCTAACCAATAATGGATAACCTAACCACTCCTAAGGCTCACACAGATGCAAATAAATGAATTAAAGTTCACAGCAGTTACACTGAAAGAGTAGCAGAAGTATTAGAAATGTTGTTGTTGGCAGTTTCCTCGCTTGCGAGGATAGTGGGAAGGCCTTTTTTTTGTTTTTTTTTTTAGTTTATTTTCTACAAGCCCTCTGATGGCTGAAAAGGCCGATGCGGGATGCACAAGACCTGTTACAAATGGGGTAAATGAACACTTGAGTAGGCAGGGCTTGTGCTGCTGCCCGCTCTTTCTGTCTTTGACGCTTCTGGCGTGAGGCCTCACTTCTTTCTGCCTCAAACTTCAGGCTGGCGGATTTGATGCTGGAACGCCAGCTGAGTCTATCTGTAGCTAGATGCTGCCATGACTGATGCTGAATTCCTGCAAGGGAGAGCTGTTTTTTCAGCTGGTCCTTATAGGGCTTTTTGGGGGCCCCTTGGTTTCGTCTCCCTTCCTTGAGCTCGCCAAAGAGAATTAATTTCGGCATGCGTGTATCATCCATCCTGGCTACGTGACCTGCCAACAAAGCTGTTGTTTGAGTATAATAGACTCCATACTGGGCAATTTGGCTCTGGTAAGGATGTCCTCATTTGAGACGTAGTCCAGGGTGGTCCACCGTGGTCCACCTTGGCTGACGTAAAAACATATGAATCAAATCCATATAGTTTTTGAAAAAAATAAAAAGGTACGATACTTTTCTAACAGACCTCGTATTTTTCAAAATGTTTGTGTCTTCTTTTTTGTTGTACAGATTTTCACACAAGATCCCAAATTACCTTTCTAAAGTGTCGAAAGAGTTGTTTATTATAGTTTACTGTGTGTTTTGAATAAATGTGTGTGGAAAATTATTTTCCCGCTTTTTCCTTTCATATTTCTGATTGCAAACCTTTGTTACACTTATAAAACACAACTATAGCATATATATTCTGAACGTACAGGTTGTCCTGAAAAAAGAGACATAAAACTTGATTGTGGGATGCAGGGAGAGCTGTTAACAGCAATAATAAAACATTTATGCCAGGCGAGTGAACTGCCCAAAAAATACCCTCGGACCCCAGAGGGTTAAACTTGATAAACGTGATATGTGGAAACATTATTAAGCAATATTCAAAACTGAGACAGTAACATAAGATCACATTGCACTTGCTAGACAACATCATCAGTAAAGACCATTGGCTGAAACAAATAAATACTATACTACTAAATACTACTTTTTCCTATTTAGGGATATATTTCTAAGTATGTCTTTCCAATGACATTTTTTAAAATTTGAGCTTGATATCCATTTCTCCAAGATTCAGGAGAGTTTATTCCAAAAAGAGTGGATACAAACATCTACTCAAAAATGCTGCTTCCTGAAAAATAATGATGTTAAACGGCCTCGTCTATATTAACTTTGTTCAGCATCTCTGGTTGGAGCCAGACTTTGTTCTCTCAGTCTAATTGTTGATGAGGTTCAGGTCAACAACATACTTGTTCGTAATCATGGTTGTTTTTGCTTTTCAACTGTCATGAACAGTTGTCAAATGGAAGAATCATGAATGAGCATTTCAGCTGTTTGATGCCACAGTCATGTCTGAGGCTGTGTGTTAATGAACAGTCTATCTCTGTGCTTGATGAGGTGGCTCCTGCAAAAGCAAAATGCATCTCCACAAACAAATCATGTCCTTGACTGATGGCACTATTTGCTGTTTTAGCTTTCAGTGTTAGAAAATAGAACATTTATGAAAAGCCACTTGGCTTAAAGTTCAACAGCTTGATCTTTTTTGTCAGATTTTAATATTGTTGTGAAGGATGCTTCAGCTGCATCCTGGTGTTTTGCAAAACTTTTTTTTGACCTAGAAATAGGAATACAATCAAAGTTGCAAAGTTGGAGCACCTAGTGTAAAGTGTAATCTTGATCTAGAAAATTTTGATTCAGAATCTGGATCTGGATCACCTCCAAAATTCAGTAGAGTCTTCCATGGCCTAATATCTGTGTGGTGAAAATTTAATCAAAATTCGTGCAATAGTTTTGACATAATCCTAACAGACAAACAGACAAATAAATAAATAAATGCAGATGTGTCACTTTCAATTCCTTCTGCACATCATTCCAGAACAGGGCAAAAAATACAGGCCCAGTATCGCCAATATCGATACTGATATCAATACTTTTTTCATATTTAAGCTTCATAGATCCAAAGGATCCAAAAGACCTAGGATAGAATTTCGCCAAACATTGTAAGTGACAACATAATACTTTATTATCACAGTCAACATTTTTGTTTAAAAAAAAATCACTCAATACAACTTAAAACAAAATCTCCTGAGGTAGAGGGCTGACAAACCACAATACAAGGGTGCGCTGCTCTGTGTTGTGTGACACAGCACAGCACTGCTCTTACAGACAGAGAGTAGACTTTGATGAATCTGCGTGCGCAGCAGTCAGTGCGTGCGGGAGAGAAAAAAAGCTTGAGTATCGATCTTTTTACACGAGGATCGTTTAGTATCAATTCCAGCGTTGGTATCGATATTATCGATATTAGGATCGATCTGCCCACCTCTACTTTCAACTCTATAATAAATATATTATCCATGACACTCACACGCAGGATTTTAATGGAGAATTTTTCCCTTTCAGCGGACTAATCTGTGTTCGCTGCCCTCCTCAGCTGTATGCTGGGGTGGCATTTCACAGCCTCAGGACAGTGAAGTGGCTAACTTTTTAGCACACATTTTCAGCAACAAGTCAGTTATTTTTTCAGAAAATCCGTGCTTGACGAACAGGCAATCTGAACCCAAGAGCCAGGGAGAAATTTGCTGCTAACTGCAGCTAGAACATTGTGGAAGAGAGCTCTCTCAAACAGTTCGACTTCAGAAAACCTCCCCCTCTCCTCCTCCCGCTCAGCAGTAAACAAGCAGAGAGCAGACAACAGCAGTTGAGATGATTCACTGTGGCTCTTGTCCAGTATCGGAAAATGTCACAAGTGGGATCTGTATTTTCTGATACATGAATTACGTTGGTATCAGAACCCGATACTGATCTGGGATCGGATCAGTCCCATCCCTACCTGCAACTGTATGATGTCCTGAGAGCGTAGGAGTAGTATGGTTTCTACACACGTGTGATCACAAATATGCGGGCAGAAGTCCAAGAATAGATTTGAAAATAAAAATCAGCCAGTGAGAGAATCTACAAACAATGTACAATGTGCAACAGCACATAAAGAACAGTAATATACATGATAACTGCAACCAGTAATAAAATACAAAGCACAGTGGTAAACGGTATCCAGTTTCTTTAAAAATTGATCAGGCGCAGTCATAAAACGTGGATCTCCATAGCCCAACAAGAGTAAAACAGTTCTGGTGATTAAATGTTTTCTGACTTGCTTTGAAAAACATGATTTTTTTTTTTTTTCCAAAAAAAGAAGCCCAATTTCAGTTTCAGCTTTGAAACATGTTTATCTATATGCAATTTAAAAGACAGGTTCTCATCAAACACAATTGTCATCATCAAAACAAACTCTAATCAGAGTGTGGCTTCCCTGACATTGTCTTGAAACTGTTTCCTGTCCTTTGCCATCCTGCTTGCTTGCTCCATAGAGCTAAACACATCAATTATAGTCTTCTCCCACTTGTTGGGAAAGTGTAGGAACACGGACCCACAACAGGGGGCGCAAATGAACGGACAATGGAGGTAAGTCAATAACAACGCTTTACTGTTGTGAATGTGCACAACGAATACAACCAATCACAGAAATGGACAACAGTCAATTTACAAAGTGTCGTGTGGGCAGGCTCGAAGATAGGAGATGCCTCTCCCAAGGTTAAGACGGTACCACACGGCTTCCTCCGCCACAGGACCCCGGGTATACTGGAGCCGCCAAGTCCCGAACTCCCAGGTGGCCACTGCCTCCGCGTGTCGGACCTGGTACTGCTGGCGAGGAACAAAAACACAATTAAAGGTGGGCGCGTTTGCACCCAGTAATCCACACGGCAGGAAAGCTACCTCCACCTCTCGTTGGAAAAAAAGGTCTGTTATCACTCACAAAAGTCACAAAAGGTTACTGTCAAGCAGTCAGCTGAGAATATTACCTTCCAGGTAGTACGATATCTCGGCAATGAGGTGGAGATGCCGTCCTGCTGATATACCCCACTGATGATTGCCGTCAGCTGTCTCAGGTGATGGGTGACAGCTGTCACGCGGCTGCTCCGTGAGGCGGCGGCGCCCTCTGGTGCCTGGAGCCCGCCCTCCAGGCAGGGCGCCCTCTGGTGGTGGTGGGCCCAGCAGTACCTCCTCCTTCAGCGGCCCACACAACACCACTTGCATTTTTGGCCTTCCTCTTCTTCTCTTTCCAGGAATGTAAGCCTCTAACACTCTCTATCTCATGCCATGCTGCCACTTAAGCACAATACCTAAGTATTTATAAGTGATGCACCGATCTTGATACTTGCATCGGGTATCGGCCTGATCCAGTATTCATTTAGTCATACTGTAACCATAAAATGTCTCTGATAATACTGACACCGATAACCCTTTACAGCAGTGTGATGTCAACCTCTCAAGAGGGATTTTCACACACATGCTCCAAAATTTCCGGAATGCAAGCCGCTACTTTTTAATCCATTTCATCCATTTTGATCACTGCGTCTTAAACACTAACTGAAGCTAATTTGTGGATTTTTTACAGGTTTTCATGTAATTTACTCATAAATCGAAATACCTCCATCAATGCTGTCCATCAATGCTGAAACTACAGTCATCATGTGGAGTAAATTCACACACAAATACACAGTAAATAATAAAGTGTTATCTGTTTCAGTGGAATTCATCATCACATGATCTGAAGAAAAAATTATCCAGATAAAGCCTCCTGAGTTTGGAAAAAACATCTGAAAATACATTCATTCCTTGTCATTGCTGAAAAAAAAAAGTTCCTCTGTGACACCACACTTTGCGCAAGGTACTCCATCTGATCACGGTTTCAGTGGCAGAGGTTGTCCATCAGGTTGGTGAGTTTCAGGCCCGGTGTGGCTGCACCAGGCGGATGGAAACCGGCTCGGTATGCTAAAGGTGTAATGCGTTTGTTGAATGTCTGTGGCGCTGCGTTCGGAACTTTTACTCGCCCCACGGGCCACACTTTTGTGCCACAAGTGGAGTCACTGCTCCTCGTTCCAGTTTCAATTTATTTTCATTTATATAGCGCCAAATCACAGCAAGATTACCTCATGGCGCTTCACACAAGTAAGGTCTAACTTTACAAACCCCCAGAGCAACAGTGGTAAGGAAAAACTCCCTCTGAGGATGAAACCTTAAGCAGACCAGACTCAAAGGGGTGACTCTCTGCTTGGGCACGCTACAGACATCAATTACAAAACAGTTCACAAAACAAACATACAGGAATGTTGCCGGTGCACAGGACAGTTTCCTGAACAGAGTCCACACCCATCTCTGGATGGAGCCGAACCTCAAACAGAGGGAAAAGAAAAAAGCAGAATCAAGCATCAGAAAGACAACAAATACAATGTCATTTGTCAGCATTAAGCAACAAGAAAAAGAGTTGAAATACAAAGATGATCCTAAGTGTCACTAAAGACCCAGAATTTAGATAAAGTTGATGGTTGCAGCGCGCTCCGTTTCCTAATAAAATGAATTAAAAGAGCAAAAAGCATAGTAACATACTATGCCAGTATGCTAGCCATATGAAAGGGGAAAAAAAGTGCGTCTTAAGTCTTGACTTGAAAGTCTCTACAGAATCTGACTGTTTTATTGATGGTGGGAGATCATTCCACAGAACAGGGGCACGATAAGAGAAAGCTCTGTGACCTGCAGACTTTTTATTCACCCTAGGGACACAAAGTAGTTCTGCACCTTGAGAACGCAAAGCCCGGGCGGGTACGTTGGGTTTAATTAGGTCAGCTAGGTAGTTCATTACCACAGGCAACAGGCCATTCTGTCTGCACACAATGAAATTATCCCATGGTCCACAAAGGAAAAAATAAAATAAATAATGTTAAAATTACTCAGTTTTGCCTCCGTGTGGAGAGAAGATGCTGCGCAACAGGATTAAATGGGTCCTGGCACTTATTTAGCCTGGTCTGGAGCAGGTAAACTCTACAGACTAAATTTCCATGGTGTCTTACGCCGCATCTCACTTTCAACTTTACTGCTTTTGTGCAGCTGGATCACAGATAAATTGAGCCAGGATAACCACAATTTCTCGGCTTAATCCCTTATCCTACTTTGGTGCAATGGGGCCCAGGACTGTAACAGACCCAGAGCAATTAATACTAAGGTGCCCCCCAAAAAATAAGTTCCAGAGATCTCAGAGTGGGGGGAAAAAAAAAAGAATTGCAAACATCCCTGATTCAAGCTTAATTAAATCAAAGACAAACATTAAACATTTAATCAACATTAACATTCAGACCTCACATTTCAGACCTGACAAACAAAGTTGGCTGCATGATGTTCAACAAATTAGAAAGTGTTTAAAAAAAGCTAGTATTGAAAATAGTCAGATCAGCTGTGCTCAGACTCCTTTTCCACACTTTCCTCACATGAAATGTTTTTCTTTTCAACAACAGAACTTTGTAAGACTGAGATTTCAGTCCTTCAGACCTTATCAGGAACAATTCCACCTCCACAGAGCCACAGAAAATAACACAAAGTTATTGAAATTCTCAAACGTGTTCAGAAACTTAAGTTGTTTTTTTGTTTTTTTTCTCTCATCACAACCGCTAAAAGGATTCCGGTGTCAACAAGACAGCTGCAGAAGACGGGGGCGACCTGTGAGCCTCAGATGGAGCGCTTAGCTGAGGTTGAAAAGAAGCAGGCAGTAGTTTTGTTATCTCCAGGCCTTCGTTCCATCTCCACTGAGGTTTAACTGCAGCTCCTCCAGATGAACGAGCAAGTATTGCCTCCAGTTTGCTGAGCTCGATTATACACTTTTCAGTTTACCATTTCCTCCGTGTGCGTGTATATATAGCAACGAAGTTAATGTGGTGCAGTGAGTCAGCCGAGCTGGAGTTTGTCTTCCTAATCGACTGCTTTTCTACAACAAGACACATTTTTCTGTCTGATAAAAGTATGTTTCAGTGGTGCTGTGGCTTGCGGTGTCACCTCAAAGCGACCAGCTGCTGGATTTGATTCTAAAGCCTTTGTGTTTAGACTTTGGACAGCTTTATTCTGCTTCATTTTCTGGTCGTGGCCTATACCACGGCCTCAGTACAGCAGTATAGAACTTTAAACGTGAGCATCTACACAACTGTCTACAAACACTGGTTGGATTGATACCAGTGTGCAGTAAAACCCGGCCTTTAAACAGCTCTGCCAGTTTTGTCAGATGACCAGTCAGTTGTGTCACGGTGTCGCTTTGCTGCTATGCTGAGCACAGGATGGTGGATGTGGAGATGACTCAGCAGGCCCAGGCTTGAAGCACACTCTTTCTGATAGATGATGCACGAGGTAGAAAATCTACACCCGAGGTTGATCTAGAGATGCCTGTGCGTGCGTTTGTTTTACCTGGCGATTGTCATTGTGTGCCGACAAACACATGGTCCTTGACAAATCCTTAGCCTGGTCCGATGGCTGGGAAATCCCAGATTAGTGGGGTCTGAG
Source organism: Thalassophryne amazonica (assembly GCF_902500255.1). Classification (NCBI taxonomy): domain Eukaryota; kingdom Metazoa; phylum Chordata; class Actinopteri; order Batrachoidiformes; family Batrachoididae; genus Thalassophryne; species Thalassophryne amazonica. The sequence continues at coordinate 146,387,864 of NC_047104.1, read as the reverse complement.
GACCTGCTGCAGCCTTCATCTGCCTTCACAACCACTGGGTGAGAAGCCATCACCTCCTTTGCCCGATTCGCCATGGAGGACTTCTTGTTTCACTAGAGCCCTATTAGCTGTTTTGTGTTCAGGGTTCCTGTTGGGCTTTGCAGTTAATGTAGTGGCCACAGGACACACAAGATCCCCACTGTATTTCACCCCAACAGGCAATTCCCTATTTGATCGGTTGCCCATATTTAACCCTGGAACTTTTGGAATCTGTTATTACAAAGAACAAATTGTTAGACTTCATGTGAAGATCTGGCTCCCCCATGGACAGAGCTCACAGGAACCCCATCTGAGAAAGACCCAAGCACAGATTACAGACATATTCTATAGACAGTCGGAGACAATGGGTGGACCCAGATTTTCTGTTGGCAAGTAGTAACCAAGAGGCATGTGTGTGTGCATGTGCTACGAGGATATGACAGGCTATTTTGGCTCTGCCCTCTTGCACACTTCGTCGTAACAGTCCCACCTGCTTTGTGCGCCAGACACTGTATATAAAATAATTATTTTGTAGTGGATTAATCATTTACTGTCAGAGTTTGGCAGTTGAAAACACCTCTAATCGCTTCTGGAATCACAGGTCCGTTTCATCTGGATCTTTATTGTCCTCTCTGTATCTCGTGTGCTGAGGTGGAGAACATATTTGGAACAGCTTAAAAGGTAAGTATTTGTAATGTTTTTATTGTCATGGTTTGGTAAAACAGTTGCATGTTCATTCCTTCTTCATAAGCAGCGATAAAAATATGTTTATGGTAGATTTAACATCTTGTATAATGGGACAGGTGAGCCTCGCTGTGTGCACACTGACACAATGTCTCGCACTCAAGACGAGCATTTACACAGAACGCGAGCTCGCAAAAGATTGATTTTTGAAGCCAATAACGGTATGAACACAAAGTAAAAGTGGATCACGGTGTCAAAATGACTGTAAAGTTGCGTAAGAAATAAGCCAACAAGTTGAAGCACAGAGGTGACTGTACAGGATCGCAGAATGCCAGCACACAAAGAGCGATTTTGCAGACATTAACGGTATTGAACATAAAGTTAAAAGTTGGATCACAGTGTCAAAATATCTGTAAGCGGCAGAAGAAATAAAGCCAGCACTGTCCAGGAACCCATGGTTTGGTTCTAGCTGGTCTGGTGCATTTAATGACTCTGGAACACAGGTGAACAGCAGCCTGGCACACGGATGCGCACACCGGCCGGACTGTACAGGAGGATCTTTCTTTTTGGACTGCATTTAAAAAATGTGACAACATCCTGAATGGATGCTGTGAATTGAAAACCCACACTTTAAAGGGACCAAGTGTGGGAGGGTGGGAGGTTTGGACCAAACCCATATCTAAACATGCACCAATATTGTGTTACATGCTGATACATGGATCATATGTGGTTTAACGTGGATCATATGTGGCGACACGAACCATTCGAGGCTGGACAGACTCAAATAACAGGTCAGTCGTGGCTCACTAGAGCTAGATGCCTGGCACATGTGCGGTACAGAGGCACATAGAGGCGCCTTCGTAGCGGCTACGTGATAGCTTAAAACGTGGACAATTGTTCGAATAATCGCTGATACACCCATGCATGACTCATTATTCATGACTTATTATTCTTGGGACAGAGGGTTAAGCTGTGTTCCAGCCACCTGTAGTCAGCTTGTTGTTACTACTGAATAGGTGAAAATGGCAGGAGTATGGCTAGGATCCCTATGTAGGTACAAATGTGCACGTTTACAGTCGGGTCCATAAGTAGTTTGACAGTGACATGATTTTTGTAGCTTTGCTTCTGTACAAAACGGTGGCAATTAAGATCTGCCAGTTGGAATATCAAGTTGTTTAACCCTTTACCTACTAAGGCTATAAATGGACGATTGGTTATAATTTTTTATTATAGCAATAAAATTAAGAAATAATGTTATATATTTGTGTGCTTGGGTACCCTTTTCCAAGAGTACCTGAATTTCAATTATATTACACCTGATTAACTATTTATACACATTATTTGTAAGTTTTATCATTTAAAATGAGCAAAAAATACAAAAACGAACTTGATTTTTTTTCAGTTTTTTTGTGAAAACTGATTATGTAAAGGAAGCTTGGATTTCACATTTTTAACAGGAAGCTGTAAGTGTTTACAATCAAAATAATTAATTTTGTGTGTCTAGAACTCAGAAGCAGTGCAAAAGTAAACATTTTACAAGGCGGAAATATGCATAAAGTAACCAGTTTTAAAGTGCAGAAACAAACAATATGAATAACAACAAACAAAGTACAAAACTATATATAAATATATCAATTATTATCTGTAATATTAAAATGTGCAATAAATCACTCATTTGATCACTCATTTTGTGCAAAATTATACAATATGAATAAAACAAAGTGTCAAACTATATACAAATATATAATCAAGAATCAATTAGATCTAAACTACATCAGTCAGTGTGGTACTGTTCTTAACAGTTTCTGTCTGGCTGAAGACAGAGGCCAATTTTACAAAGTTTGCACATCCAGCAGGTTGACCTCTTGCAACCCTTGCAAGAACGCCGCCCCTTTGTGGATCGCTGGCAAGTTGGGATTCCACTGCTTGTTGGCACCGGGCAGTGGCTTGTGGCTGATGGAGCCATCACACCCACACAAACACGCACACACACCTTCACAAATGACACTAACACCCTGCCTTTTCCTCAAAAATGACTACATTTATGTTTGCTGTCTGTCTCTGTACTTTTCTGTCACTTTTGCGCTCTTTTTCATACTTTTCCCTCGTTTCAAAAGTCACCGTTACCATAATATATGCAACATATAGCATACTGTTGGAAACCACGGGTTCTTGGCTTGCTGTCAGTGTTGATTTTTTTCAGATTGAGGGCTTACATGAGAACTTACGGTAATGAGAATCAGCGGCGCTCTCGTGTGAAACTTCCGTGTTTTTCCTCTGCGTTATGACGTCACAGGCTTACATTTACCGTAATATACCATATATCATCGGAAAGCCCTTTGTGTTAGCTTAACAATGCACTTTGAATCATTCGGATTGGACAAACTATGGCGGAGTTACGGTAAAAAAATACGCATATGGAAAATATGGCGTGGGCGCCATCGCCGTAGATAAAGGGTTAATGTATTTTCTCAATGCATTTGATATTCTACATGCCTAGACTTTTCCAGTGCGTAGGAATAAGAGAGAGAAGGAAAAGCAGAGAAGCTTGCACAGATTGGAGTTCATATATTTCAAAACAATATCGAGCGCTTCCGAATACAGATTCTTGTTCCAAATGTACAACGGCTCTGTTGCCTGTATCATCATAGTAAAGTGTAATTTTGGCAAGTTGCCCTATTGCAGTATCATGCAAATCAGAAATCTTTCTGCCCCCCACCCACTCTCTTAATTTGCAGTCCAAGTTGTCTGTATTTGAAGCTGGTCTGGAAATGTGACTTTTACATATCATTGATGCCATCTTTCATTTTCACTTAATGAAAGGGAATATTAAGGGGATACACAGCTTTGAGTGCAACAGGAGGAAGAGGCTAATAATAGTGTTTCAGTAGTTATAATGCATCACCATGTCAGCGTACTGACCTTTGAGGGTTTTAGTGGGCGGGGGATCATTATTCATTCAAATCAGCGCTTGCGAGAAAGTTTTGAAATGCAGAAAACTCAGCCACTGACAAAGCAGCCATCTGTGTTTGTGAGCAGCCCTGTGGACCTGCACAGATGCATTGTTGTGCATTTGTTCTAAGGGACAATACAAGTGTTGTTTATTGCTGCGGAAGAACAGAAAGCGTCGGATTCCCAGCGACGCCTTTCACCCTCTGCTGTCCTGAAGCATACTGTCTCTATACCAATGTGCAGTGTGTAGGCAGGCCGGGGCATAAAGAAATAGACAGACGTGTGTGCACATGCGCGCGTGCGTGCATGTAAACTGTGAGCCAATTGTCATATTATTTTTACAGTCGGCGTGGGTGGGTAGCACAGTGCCAGAGGGCAGCACATGTTTACTCAGAAAGAGATGGAGGCAGATCCTCTCTGCTCAAATCCACATCTTTTACTTTGTGAATTTCAAGTAGTTCAGCTCAGATTTACTTTACAGCAATGTTGTCTGTGGTCTGTTTTTTTTTTTTTTTTTCTGCAGCTCGAGCATACGTCAAAATGCAAAATCAGATCTCATGAATGAGTTGCTCCTTTGTTGCCACAGTGGTTGACCAGAATGACACTTCCATTAGAGGCTATAATGTTGGATTTGCTACTGATTATCACTGCATGTCAGAGAGGGTAAAGGTCACCAATACAACACACAAGACTACACAAGCAAGTTAAGACAAACATAGAAAAATCTAATAACAAGACACAAGGATGTGGTCTTGGTTGAAACATCATCAGGTCAGCAGAGCGAGTTTTAGAATTGGTATTAAAGTCATGAATCAGTACAGTGATTAAAATACATCCCACACTTACATGTGAGATGGCACTTGTGTTGGTTTTCTGCATAGCGCCACTTATTACAGTTTTCATGTCATATTTAAATTCCAAAGGCCAGTCATTCTTTACTATGAAATCAAAGGTAGAAAGAACTGATATTGAATATGAATTAATGCTACTGTTCAAGCTACAATGGAATCGGAGGGCATGTACTCCTGCACAAAGCCAAACAGTTACTTTTAATTTAAGGTTAGCCCCAAAACCAAATTCCAATACTTTCTCATCTGTTCACTAGGTCATGGCTTATTATCTAAATATGGACCAAAGTACAGTGATGGATTGACAATCATGCAATTCCAATCTCTCACCTTTGATCCGAATTGCTAAGCTTTGATTGTGATTGCTGAGCTTTGATCCTGATCAATATTTTATCTTCTGATCTTTGATCATAATTGTAAGCCTTTAAACCTGACCGCTGATCTTTGAGGCTGGTTGTTGAACACCTAACTGATCATTCCATGATGGGTGTAGTATGTTTTCATTCCTGTTTGTCTGCCATCTTGCTTCAAAGGAATTGCGATCAAGGGGCAGATCCTGACCTTTGCACGATTACCAAATGAATCACTTCTGATGACAGGATAAAATAAATCTGGTTGAGAGGTCGAAGTACAAAGGACAAACGGGATCAGGATCCAGTGATGAAAGATTTCTGGAAATTTCTGGAATTGGGGGGGAGTGGAAATTTCGGCAACATTAAGCAAACTGATTAAAGCAGAATGTTCTCAGAGTTGTTCCTGTCGGCCATTTTGATGTTTACTGGTTCTGGCAGCCAATCACAAGGCTTAGGACAAAGCAGTGCACTATTCTGGCCTCTTATTGGTTGGTTGCGTCATGTGCCTAGTGGCGAACGTTTCCGGGTTAGGTTTGTTTTCTTGGCGGCACGTCTGATTTAGTCTGTGGTCTGAATTCATGTTTGTATTTGTAAATTGTTTTGAAATGTCTCTGAGACACCACAGTGGATATTGTCTCACGTTTTAGCATCCGGATCTGAGACTGAAGGATAAATGTAACGTGCCACCGCTCGTCCACACAGCAGCAAATGAGAGGCGCCGTTACAGATTTGACTGTGAACGCTGCACCCTGTTGAAATTACAAGAAAAAATTCTGACCCAGCTTTTTTTTAATAATCATTTATACAGAAAAGCTAACACTCCCAGTGAGTCTTAGATTTTTATATCATGTTTCAAAATCTGCCATTGGGAAGAATTTACTTCAAATTGTCTCCATACAAACTGTAGCCTGCTTAATCTGCATTTTATGGTTTGTTCTGTTACCTGGGTGTGAAATATCCAACTGGAGGAAAAGATAAACATTTTACAAGCTCTAAAAGTCAAATGATGTGAAAAATGTTTGTCTGTCCTTTTGCACGACATAAATTGTCAGTATCCCAGAAATGCTGACGTCATCAATGGACGGAAAAATCCATGTTATTGCTTTTCCCATTTATACAAGTGAATAAGAATCGAATTTAAACACAAATCAGTGTCCCTGAGAACTAAAAGTGTTATTGTTCTTCCAAACTGCTCCTTTTCGTTCAGTGGTTTGTAATGTTTTGTTAATTTTGCTTTTCTCTTTTTCTTTTAAATGAATGAAATAAATCCTCAATAAATAAATAAATAAAAATTGTCAACTTAATGAACAGCAGGTGAAGCTTTACTTGGATCAAATTTTCAGTTGTTATAAAAGCACAAATTGCTGAAGTCAGATGTTTGGATAAATGTAGAGAGAGAACAGTCCAATGTAAATATATGATTTTTTTATGGAATAGTAATAACACCATATTCTAATCTATGTGACAGACTGTGAATTGTAGTTCTGACATCTTGCCAATATGAGAAAATATGGTTTTTATGACTAAAACGAGCAAGAAAATGAGACAGAGAAATAGCTCTCATTTAGCTTATTATTGCACCAGATTGCACCAAATTACATGTAGTTTTAACCGCTGTACCCCCACTAGCTGCAGCGGCCCCAATGTCATGAAGAAAAGTAAGATTTCTTTTAGTCCCCACCCCCCAGGCCACTTTCATCACTGAGGATCAAAGGAATGTATATAAAAAAAAAAAAATTCAAAGGCAAGAGCCAGTTATTGATCCCTGATCTGCAGCAAAACATCATCAATGTTGTTTGACCCAAGGCACAACTCTTCAACCAATTCCACTGAAATACATTAACTCTTTAATGGTCAACTCATCTGTTTGGTAGAGCATATTGATATCTACTACATTCTGTTGAAAATGTGAGGATATTGTCCTTTGTGAGGTAGTGCCAACAAAAAACAAAGAAACTAACAAACAGCAGCAAAACATAACATCCTTGATAGCGGTACAGTCACTGGGTACCCAAAATTGGTCCTATGTGTATTTTGTTAATTACTGTGTCCAGTATCAATCATTTTTTCTATTTAATTTTTATCATATTTAATTCTAATTTCTTCTTTATTGTAATAATATAATAATTACGTATATTTAATATTTTATTCTATATAATATTATATTTGATATTTATTATATATAAATATAATTTATATGTAATATAAATTATAATAATTAAAAGCACTCAGACGCTTTCAGGGTCACAGAGTGTGAGGATGTGACTGGGAGAGGGAGATGAGCCAGTCGCATCCTCAAGGCCAGGCTATATATCAGACGTCTGCTTGGCTCACTGGCTAGTTTTAACTTAATGAAAGGATGAAACTATAATTGAAAGTTTCTTGGTTGATTTGTTTTTACTTTCCTTGTGCCTTTATACAGGAGAGAAAAAAAACCCTTTGGAGAGCAAATTATAAAACTTAGGTTCATTGAGAAATTCTACGCCTCAGCTTATCGGCAAGGGATGTTGTCATTACCCCGGTGACTGGGGAGGGAGGCATTGTGTGGCATCAACATTTGACTTGTTAGCGCAATTACCAAACTTTCAGGAAAGGCATGTCAGGTCAAGACCTCCATCAAGTTCATAAATGGAAGGTCAAAGTCACGCACCAACATTTTATAACTTTTTCTAGGCATGATTGCTCTGGAATGGAGAGGCCTAGCACTAAACTTAGAGGAAAGGTGTATCAGGTCAAGACCTCCGTCATGTGACACCAAAGGAATTCTGCCACACAGGGATTTCACCTCCATGGAGGCTGAGGGGTAGCATTGGCAGCTGCCAGTAGTTTTTTTTTTTTAAACATAATTGTGTTGTGTTTTCAATAGCCACTCAAAAGTGTGTTTAAAGACATTTAAGGAAGCTTTTTTATGTCTTTCAGTAAGTAATCTTGTCTATAAGGTTATTATTTTTGTTTGAAATTTCACTTAAAGATTATTATTTTTGCAGGAAATTGCACTTATCAGTCTCACGACTGATATTTTATTGGTATGTATATATGTGTGTGTGTGTATATATATATATATATATATATATATATATATACATGGTCTATTAGATAATAAACCGACCCTTTTATTTATTTTTTTTACTTTTTTTAACTATATGGATTTGAATGACGTGCGATTACACCAATCATGCTTGAACCCTCGTGCGCATGTGTGAGTTTTTTCACGTGTGTCGGTGACGTCATTTCCCTGTGGGCAGGCCTTGAGTGAGATGTGGTCCCGCCCTCTTGGCTGAATTCCTTTGTTTCACACGCTGCTCAAGACGGTGCGCGTTGCTTTATCAAAAATTTTTCTGGACCTGTGAGGAATATCCGAGTGGACACTATTCGAGAAATTAAGCTGGTTTTCGGTGAAAAGTTTAACAGCTGATGAGAGATTATGGGGTGTTTCTGTCGGTGTAAGGACTTCCCACGCAGCGGGACGTCGTGCAGCGCTTCCAGGCGCCGTCGTCGGCCTGTTTCGACCTGAAAACATCCTAATTTAAGGCTTAATTCACCCAGGACGTCATGAGAGAACAGAGAAGATTCAGAAGAGGCCGGCATGAGGACTTTATGCAGACATTCCACTGCTTAAGGACATTTTTTAATGAAAGACGTGCGTGCAAATTCGCCGAGTTGTTTCCGTGACAACTTGGCAAATCTGTGTGCGCCGCAACAGGAAAAACACCTCTGTGTTGAAAACCATGTGTAAAATTCAGGCAGCTTTTGATGGCTTTCAACAAGTGAGTAACTGAGAATGTTTAACAGCTTGGGCATGTTCCAACTTGCCCGTTAAGGTTTCCAACGGAGGTGTTTTTCCTGTCGCGGACCCCCCGTGGTCGGGTCCGGCCCGACATGCGACTCTGCCCGCACATTCTTTCATTACAAATGTCCGTTAACAATGGAATGTCCGAATAAACTCCTCATGCCGACTTCTTCTGAAAGTTCTCTGTTCTCTGACGACTTCCTGGATCAACAGAGCCTGAAATGTGGAAGTTTTCAACTTGAAACGGCGAGACGCTGCCGCCTCGAAGCGCAGATCGCCGTCAGGCGCCGTGGGCCGTTACGGCGACTCTACCAGACCAAAATCTCTCATCAGCCGTTAAAATTTTTACCGAAAACCAGCTGAATTTATCGAATGGTGTCCACTCAGTTGTGCCTTACAGTTTTGAAAAAATTTTGATCAAACAAAGCAGCAGTCTCTGAGCCATTCCTAAACAATGAAAAAACAACGAGAGAGTGGGCCACTCCTCACTCAAAGACTGCCCACAGGCGAATGACGTAACCGACAGGCGTGAAAAAACTCTCGCATGCCCACGAGGGTTCAAGCATGTCTGATGTAATCACATGTGATTCAAATCCATATGGTTTTTGAAAAAAATAATAAGGTCGGATACTTTTCTAATTGACCTTGTATATATATGGAACAATAGATGCATATGCAGTGTGGTCAAGGTCCATTATTATGTGTGCACTCATATTGAATAAAAGAATAAGATTGCCATTTTGATTTAAAGCTGCATTTAAAGGATTTTCTATGTGGTCTTCAGTTCACTGAGTCTTGGTCTAATGCTGAAACTGAAGCTGGAAGATTCATTTATAGCACAGACTGACTATTGTAGCTGGTAATGATGTTTGTGGAACTCAGACTTCCCTGAATGTCAGAAGGAAAAGGAGGAGGGAAGTGCAGCAGGTGCAAGGGGGAAACCCAACTCCGCACGCCACTCCACCGCTTTATGTTTGCCAGGGAAACCCAAACCTTTGGTTGTTTTTCATCCTTCACTTGTTTATGTGTGAAGTGCCTGTGTAAGCTGGTATACCTGACCTCTGACCCCATGAGAAGGAGGCACTGCTGGCGTTAACCTGTCAAGTCGTCTGAGGTTTGGTGGCCCAATGCTCTGAGCAGCGTAACTCACAGCCCGAGAATGAGAGTGAGGAAAGAAAAGGGCTTGTTTTACTTGGAGCAGGCTACTTAACCCTTTATGACTTGTATATCTTTTTGTACAATTTACATCTGATATGCCCAAAAGTAAAGGCTTGCTCCTTTTACTCTTGAACCCACCTTACTTTCTGCAGGATAAGTCGCACCAGAGTATACTGTAAGTTTCACCTGTCATAGAAGAGGAAGATGAATTTTTTTTTTTTTTTACATTTTTTTTACATTTATTTCATTTTTATGTAGCGCCAAACAGTGATGCCGTAATGCATTACGAACTTAGTTTTCAATTTTCAATTTATTTTCATTTATATAGCACCAAATCACAACAGAGTTCCCTCAAGGTGCTTCACACAAGTAAGGTCTAACCTTACTAACCCCCAGAGCAACAGTGGTAAGAAAAAACTCCCTCTGAGGAAGAAACCTCAAGCAGACCAGACTCAAAGGGGTGACTCGCTGCTTGGGCCATGCTACAGACACAAATTACAGAACAATTCACAGAAACAATTCACAAAACTAATATACAGGATATGCTGTTGGTGCACAGGGCGGGAGGGTCTCCAGCACAAATACAACTCCCATTTCTGGATGGAGCTGCACCTTAACCCTCTGGGGCCAAATGCCGTCATATACGATGGCTAAGACCAAGCTGTACTAAATTATAAATAACTTTTTAATGATGTGAGATAGAAAGTTACTTTTTTTGCTGAAAGGTTAACTCCGCGGACTTTCTCCAGCCAGCCATTGGCCATCTTTGTACTCCTCATAGAAGCTATGTGATGACGTGCACAATGTGAGTATCCAATCGGAATTGGTTCACCATCACATGGTTTTCCAAAATCCAATCGTAGGGCAGATTACCTCACGTGAAAGCCAAAGATCGTTTTCAGGAGTGATATGTTTCTAGTTGGCCTGTTTGAATAGCCCCTGGGTGCTCCAATGAGTACATCCAGTGTGCCCTGTGCCATTACGCACAGCGATCAGTGAAAGCAGGAGCAGACGGAGAGCTTCTGATCACAATATCACATGCTCAAACAAAGAGTGTGTAACTATCAGGATTGCTCCACTAGTTTGCCTGTGAATGTTCCTGGATACCTCTGTGCTTTCTCAGCGTAAAGCACTGTTTACCATATCAATGGAGCGACGGGGGCGCTCCTCAGACTGTAAGGAGCCAAAGTGGGCCAAAGTGTGAATGATAGCGGCTTTAGAGCAGCACAGAACAGTCCAAAACACAGTAGAAGTAGACGTTTGTGTTGTAACCCTTTGTGTAATAGCAGACAGAAATTGCTTTGAGATGAAGATGAAAAACGCATAGACCATTTTTGTATATATGTTCAAAATGTGCATTTGTTGTTTATTGTTGAACCTTTTTGTTGTACAGCCTTTCACACATGGCCTCAAATTACCTTTATAAAGTGTCAAACCAGTTGTTTATTATAGTTTGCTGTGTGTTTTGAATAAATGTGTGTGGAAAATTATTTTCCGCTTTACTTCTTTCTTTCTTATTTTGATGGTAAACCTTTATTACACTTATAAACACAACAAAAGCATATATATTATGAAAGCGCAGGTTGTCCTGAAAAAAGAGACATAAAACTTGATTGTGGGATGCAGGGAGAGCTGTTAACAGCAATAATAAAACATTTATGCCAGATGAGTGAACTGTCAAAAAAAAAAAAACACAGAATCAGGCATCAGAAAGACAAGAAATACAGTATAATTTGCCAGCATTAAATACCAAGAAAAATGGGAAATACTAAGGTGATCGCCGGCCACTAGCCTTAAGCATCACTAAAAGACCCAGAATTAGGTAAAGTTGAGGCCGCGGCAAGCTCTGTTTCCTAATAAAATGAATTAAAAGAGTAAAAAGCATAAAACAAAACTATACTAGTATGCTAGCCATATGAAAGGGAAAATAAGTGCATCTTAAGTCTGGACTTGAAAGTCTCCACAGAATCTGACTGTTTTATTGACGCAGGGAGATCATTCCACAGAACTGTGCCACAATAAGAGAAAGCTCTATGACCTGCAGACTTCTTATTCACCCTAGGGAAACAAAGTAGTCATGCACCCTGAGAATGTAAAGCCCAGGCTGGTACGTGAGGTTTAATTAGTTCAGCTAGGTAGGGAAGTGCCAGTCCGTGAACAATTTTATAGACTAGTAGCAGAACCTTAAAATCTGATCTCACTGGGACTGGAAGCCAGTGAAGGGATGCCAAAATGGGTGTAATGTGGTCGAACTTTCTGCTTCATGTCAAAAGTCTGGCTGCAGCATTTTGAACCAGTTGGAGAGCCCTAATGCTAGACTGCGGTAAACCAGAAAATAGAACGTTGCAGTAGTCCAATCTAATAGAGATGAATGCTTGGATCAGGGTCTCAGCATCAGCCATAGACAGGATGGGACGAATCTTCGCTATATTTAGCAGTTGGAACAATGCAGTCCTAATAATATTTCTAATGTGGAGGTCAAAGGACAATGTAGGATCAAACAATTACCCCAAGGTTCCTCATTTGTCAGTGTGATGTATGACACACGAGCTTAGGCTAAGCGTTAACTGGTCAAATTGATGCGATGTCTCACTGGACCAAGAACCATCATTTCAGTCTTATCAGAGTTTAAAAGTAGGACCTTTCTAGACATCCAACTTCTCACTGATGCAAGGCAATCTTCTCAGGATTTTATGTGAACGAGATTACCAGCAGTTTCTGCATGTATAACTGAGTATCATCAGTATAGCAGTGAAAGGTAATCCCAAATGCCGCAATATGTGCCCAAGTGGTGCTATATAAAGGGAGAAAAGCAGGGGTCTAAGACGGACCCCTGTGGAACCCCAAATTTATGTCACTAAGGTTAGAGGTAGTGTTACTGTACAAACACAGTGAGAACAACTGGTCAAGTATGTCAGCCATGCAAGTGCACTCCCAGTAATCCCTAAATGATTTCCAGCCTATCAAGTAGAAAATGATGATCCACGGTATCAAATGCAGCACTGAGATCTAACAGCACCAGAACCATAGTGGTGTCTGAATCCATTGCAACCCATTTTGCCCCACTGGTAACAAGTCTTGCCAAAGTGTATCACTGTCATTTTCTACTCAATAAAAATCTCAAAGGTACTAATGCAACTTTTTCCACTTATTAAAAAAAAAAAAAATCTGGGCATAAACAGGTTCATCACTGCAGATTTCAAACATTTAGGAACAGATCCAGAGGTTAATGAGAGATTAATAATTTCCCAAGAGTGGGCAACAGGCCCTTAAACAGTTTTGTTGGTATAGGATCAGATAAGCAGGTTGTGCTTTTGAAGACATTACGAGTTTTGTCAGCATGCCTAGTGAGATACTATCAAATTCTGTAAATCTAGGTAATACCTCAGTAATGGCACCCACCTCAATAGCAGGGTGTAGTGGCTGGGTTAAGGCATGCTGAGATATGTTTAACTGAATGTCGTCTGTTTCTTCTTGACGTAATCCAAGAAGTTTTGTCCTGTAAAGGGAGAGTGACCTACAGGTGCTGTCCATGAAGACGTGATGCCACCGTGTCGAACAAGAACTTTGACTTATGCTTGTTTTGTTGATCAAATCAGAGTAATAGGTCACTTTGTAGCCAGTAGTGCATGCTTATAGCGTAAGATAGCATCACACCATGCAAGGTGGAATACTTCTAATTTTGAACTATACCATTTCTGTTCTAGACCTCTAGCCTTATGCTTGAGGTCATGTAAGTAATCATTGAACCAAGGGGACTGTCCACAAGACTGTCTACTGATCTACAAGATGTATTGTGAGAACCAAAAAACAGTGCACTCTAACTCATGGCATAGTTCCAAGTGGTTCTGTTACAAGTGGAATGCTATAGAGTGTGACGTACACAAATGTGACATACCATCTCTGGGTATCATTAATGGACCCTGATATCAAATACATTAAAAGAAATAGATGACTAAGTAGTAATTACATCTTAACTATAACTTAACTAGTGACATTCCATTAAACAGCTGATCTGCATCATTGGTATGTCATCTCTGGGGTGAAAGTTTTTGTAACGTACAAAAATATGATGTGCTCTGTAACAATAAATGAGTTGTACATGTTCCCATGCAACAAGCCTCACTCCAAGTCTTGTCCAAGCTGAGAGAGCTGTAAAGGGATCTGAAGTAATGATAATGATCCACACTCTAAAACTGTCTGGTATTCAGTTATAAATCACTGTTTCACCCCAATCACTACACCCGCGTCTTTTTAAATGGTCAAGCCAAATCGGTCCTGACAAGAAGCCTCATTCAAAATGTTGTTTTGTCACAGCAGCAACAGAGGCTGTTGGAGCTGTTTGTGTGTTCCTTAATGAAGCCTTTATCAGTGGAGCTCCATTAGCTCAGGCATGCAGCAAGCTCAGACCCGTCCTCTGCCAAACACAGCATGTCTGTGGTTCTGCTAATTACAGAGCGCTCACCTCACTGTAAGGCACATTGTTCTTGTAGAACTCACCTTCATTCATCTGGCTGCAAAAATCTTGGTTGAGGTGTACCAAAGCCACAACTGCAACCAAAAAAAAAAAAATCTCCTCCTTGTTATAAATGAAACCTGTAACCACACTAAGTCTAGAATCCTTAAACCTCATTTGATATACCAGGTGCATGTAATAAGTATTCAACCTTTAATGATGAAAAGTACAATCACTCATCTGGGAGTCTGAAATCCTCATCTCCTTCAAAGTAGTCTCCTTCAGACTGCACACACTTCTCCCAGAGTTTTTGACATTGTTGGAAGCACTTCTGGAAGGCGTCTTTTGGAATGGTGTTGAGGTGGGTCGTCGCGTTTTACATGATGCATTCTTGCGACTCAAATAGAGTCCCTTTTATTGTTTTGATCTTGCGGAACAGTCAAAAATCAGAGGGAACATGTCAGTAGAGCAGATCGCCTGACGAATCATAGGAGTGCTGTGTTTGGCCAGGAAAGCCTGAATTAGCTGAGCAGAATGGGCACTTGCATTGTCATGATGGAGCTGCCAACTTTTTGCTGTCTACAGATTCGTTTGTTTGCGATGCACAGCATCGTAAAGGTGATGTAGGACCTCCCGATAATATTCTTTGTTAATATTTTGGCCTCCTGGTGCATACGCATACGCTGGTCATACGCTTTCTGGCCTTACTTTTTGGCCTCGGTGTTGGTGGATGTTTTCATTGCAATGACTGAAATTTGGTTTCCGGGTCATACCCATAAACCCATGTCGCATCACCAGTGATGACAGTGCACAGGAAATCAGGGTCGCTGTTTGCGAGCACATTCTGCGAGATTTCCAGATGGATGGCACCTATCCCACCGCGCCCCAGTCCAGTCACGTACGGCTTGCTCACCGGGCCCACCCCCCCGGGTAAAGAGGTCTGTGGGCCCAGCTATCAGTGCCCAACCAAAAATCTACAGCACTTCCGTATCGCTTTGTCAAGGCAAGTAACAGACGTCATTACAAATTTTCCGTCAAAGTCAATGGGTGATTCTTAGACTACGGGCACTTATGTCCTTTGATCATACTGTATGAAAAACAGAAAAAAGGGGAAAATTTCACACTTTATCGTTATCTTTACCAATGAAAGTGTGTAAGAAGTTTGTTCTAGTAGTCTATGAGACTTTTTCACCTTTTTTCAGCATCATTATATGCAAATATTGCCGTTTTTGTGCTTGTCCCACACCCAGACTTTTGATCTTCAATGATAAAATGAATGATAAAAAAAACGTTTTTTTTCTAATGTTTAAAATATCTCTGAATAAAATATCAGTAATATAATCAAAACATAATTGGGGTATTTAATGTCATACAACTGTTGTGATTTTTTTAAATAAAATGTAGTTGTCCCACACTATTGCCGTAATTTCCACCACAACACTGTAATGTCCCTTTAAACAGTTTGTATGAAAGATGTTTGGGTAGTTTCTATGGAGATAAACAGTGACATCAGAGCACATGTATATAGCGCCAAATCACAACAAACAGTTGCCCCAAGGCGCTTTATATTGTAAGGCAATGGTGTGGTGGAAATTACATTTACAAGGCCAATAGTGCCCGTAGTTAAAGAATCACCCCAATGGCATTCTGAAAACAATCCCAAAGCAAATCATGTATGGTTAGCGGTCCGGGCGGAATGGACGTATCAGGCAGTGGACCCAAATGCTAGGGAGCAGGACAGAGGAATGATTACAAAGGAAATATATTTATTTATAAGAATAAAATAAAATGCTGTGCTGGGGGTGCCTCTAAAATGGAGAGATGACCCACCTCCTGGTGGTGAAAATAGGGAGCTGCAGTATCCCGAGCCAGTTTTGAAGGAGAACTAATAACAGGGGTGCAGGGACCAGGACCAGGTGGAACACTTGTCTGTGAGACCAGGAACTAGGGAAATGAAGACGCAACCGGTGAGTGAATGCACTCGTAACACTGAAGCCACCAAACAGTCACAGTTCACAGAAGACAGCACAGGATTCTTCAGAGGTCTGGAAATAATGTTCTCTTCTTAGGAAATAAGTTTTACTGTTCAGGAATCGTTCACAGTTCATAAATTATATCCAGAGATCAGAGGTCAAGTGCTGCTTTGTGACACCGTTCCAATTAAGCAGGTCTTAGACAGCTTGGTTCTTAACAGTTTGATATCAGAGTTCATACAGTTCTTAGGAAGAGTTCTTGGAACAGTTCTTTATCTGAGCACAGTCACAGACAGGAACGAGTGTGAACGGAATCCCACTGAGATGAGAAGGAACTTAACTGGCATGTAGCAGAGCTGCGCTCTGAGCAGAGAGCTGTAGAGTTCCAAAGTGGCGTTGCTGTGCAGGTAGCCAGGAACCAGGGCAGCGTGGGAGCCACGCATGAAGCATCTGGAACACCAGGAAAGACAGTTCACTCTAATACAGGAATTAGAGCGTTGGCCAGGTTACCTTGAGCTTAGCTGTGGAGAGCTCCGATGTCTTGGGTGTGTGGAAGCAGCAGGATGTGATCAAGGTCACAGAGAGGCGTCAGGCTCAGTCCAACTGGACAGTCTGGATCATGGAAGTGTCTGGTAAGACTCTTGAAGTCTTAGGCTTGAGGAGTCTCACGGAATGTCCTGTAAAATACAAATAAATTAACAAAAAATCATACATTGGAATTTCCAGATTTTTTTTTTTTAGATTATGTCTCTCACAGTGGACATGCACCTAAAATGAAAATTTCAGACCCCTCCATTATTTCTAAGTGGGAGAACTTGCAAAATCACAGGGTGTTCAAATACGTATTTTCCTCACTGTGTGTGTGTATATATATATATATATATATATATATATATATATATAATTTATGAAATTCTAATATCGAGTTGATTTTCTGCCACAGAGTGAGTTCGATTTCAGAGAATGAAATGAAAACTTCATCTGCACCAAAAAAAGCTATCACATCCCACCTCGTATCCTGGATTTCAGAGAACTGTTAGAGCGTGACGAAAGCAGCCTCAAAAGAAGAGACAGCTGCTATCACTACTACTACTACTACTTCTACTACTACTGGTACTACTAAAGAGCTCAATAGCCTATAGCCACCTTGACACTTGCACAAATTTAATCCCTGCACAGCCGCACAGTTCGTTGTGCCAGTGTGACCCGGTTTGTCCCGCTGGATGCCACTCTTCATGCCACTGGATGCCGCATTATATGAAATAATTGTTTCGTAGCGGATGATCCAGTTGCTCCCTGGAATTTCACTGAAGAAACCATATCTTATCGCTCCTGGAATCACAGAGAAATTATCTGCAGCTCCAACTTGTCTCATGCACGATGTGTGGCGGAGAACGGATTTGGAATCGTCTCAAAGGTAATTATTTGTAATATTTGTATTGTAATGGCTTTGTAAAACAGCTGCATTGTCATTCTCTCTTATGAGTTAATAATGTTGATAATGTATCTGTAACATGATGATTATTGTGGATGTAACATCTCATCGTTCAGATGCACTGCGCTGTGGCAGTGCGACACACTGGGCACAGTGTTTTTGAATAGATTCTGCAATGTTCATCTGTAGTTCACAAAATTAAAGCGTGTCAGAGATTTTCAACATTTCAAAATTTTCCTTGCGCACTTGCACGCAGCCACACTCGGCACACGCACAGTTTATAACAATTTGCAAGGAGTTGACTCGCTGACACGCCAGATTGCGTGCCAGTGCGTATATCAAATTTTTGCAAGTGTTAAGGTACCTTACGTCAGGCTCTGCATGTTAAAATATATACACAGACACCCCCCACACACACATATCCAAGTGTCTGTTAGTATATAGATGGTGTATTATAATAATCTGTGTGACTGACTATGGATTATAGGCCCATCATTTTGTCAATATGGGAAAATATACTTTTTTGTGACTAAAATTAGAAAGAAAATGGGACTGAGAAATATCTGTCATTTAGCTTATGAATTGCCCCAAATTGCATGCAATATTTGAAAATTTGGCCACCTTTTATTGAGAAGGTCATAAAATTCACATAACTGACATAGTAATGACAACATTTTGCATGAAAGGCAAAAATAAATAAATAAATAAAAAATAAAATAAAATAAAATGAAAAGCAAGTGGAAAATCTCAGCCACATGGGGTGTGCAGCCAGTACATTCTCAGTGCTGGTCCCAAGCCTGGAAAAATGAGGAGGATTGCATCAGGAAGGGCATCCAGCGTAAAACAAGCCAACCCAACCATGCAGACTAAGAATCGAATTTCCATACCGAATCGGTCCAGGCCCGGGTTAACAAAATTTGCCACCGGTGCTGTTGACCAACAGGGTGCTGGTGGAAATTGGGCTACTGCTGGGCGAAGAAGAAGAGGAGGACGTGTCCACAGACAGTGGGAGAAGAGGGAAAACTAGAAGGGTGGAGATGAGAGTGGGGACTTTAAATGTTGGTAGTATGAGTGGTAAAGGGAGAGAACTGGCTGGTATTGATGGAGAGGAGAAAGCAAGACATATTGTGTCTGCAAGAGACCAAGTGGATGACTAAGTAAGAGCAGGAACATCGGCGGTGGGTTCAGGTTGGTGTACCATGGTGAGGATAGTAAGAGAAATGGTGAAGAGAAGAGGGAGGACAAAGAGGAGGTTTATGGATGTGCTGAGGGAGGACATGCAGGTGGTTGGTGTGACAGAGGAAGATACAGAGGACAGGGCGAGTGTCTGACAGGGTGATGACTGTGAAGTTAGAAATTGAAGGGGTTATGATGAATATCATCAGTGCGTATGCCCCACAGGTAGGTTGTGAGATGGAGAAAGATTTCTGTAATGTGTCAGATGAGGTGGCAGAGAGTGTGCCCAAGCATGAAAGAGTAGTGATAGGAGCGTACTTAAATAGGTATGTTGGTGAAGAGAACAGAGGTGATGAGGAAGTAATGGGTAGATATGATGTCAGAGACATAAATGTGGAATGGCAGATGGTAGTTGATTTTGCAAAATTGATGGAAATGGCTGTGGTGAATACCTACTTTTAGAAAAGGGAGGAGCAGAGGGTAACATATAAGAGTGGAGGAAGGTGCACACAGGTGGACTACATTCTTTATAGGAGATGCAAGTTAAAAGAAATCAGAGACTGTAAGGTGGTGGCAGGACAGAGTGCAGCTAGACAGCTTAGGATGGTGGTTTTTAGGATGACTTTAGAGGTAAAAATGAAGAAGTGAGTGAAAGTCCAACAAGGGATAGAATAGAATGCCTTTTATTGTCATACAATGTACGAGATTAAAATCCAACTCCAAAATCAGTGCAGGCAAGTAAGAAGAAAAGCAGCAATATAAAATAATAAGTATCAAAAAATATATATATGATGTAAACATTAGAAGGTAAGGTGCACGGTCCTGGATGGTATGTACATTGCAGAATAAGTATGTTATTATATACATTGTTAAAAATGATAAATATTGCACATTATGGGATGGAATGTTGCACATTATCGTTGGTGCATGTGGGAATTCAGGATGGTTACCACATTGGGAAAGAAACTGTTTTTGAGTCTGTTTGTTCTGGTCTTAATACACCTGTAGTGCTTCCCTGAGGGCATCAGGTCAAACAGTTCAAAGCCAGGGTGGGAGCTGTCTTAAGTGATGTTTAGGGCTCTACTAAGGCTCTGCTAAGGATCAGATGGTGGAAGCTGAAAGAGGGAGACTACTGTGTGAAATTTAGCGAGCAGGTGAGAGAAGCAGTGGATGGAGGGGAAGCAGTTTTGTACAGCTGGAAAAGTACTGCGCAGATGTGGTGAGGGAGACAGCTAGGATGGTACTGGGTGTGACATCTGGACAGTGGAAGGAAGACAAGGAGACTTGGTGGTGGAATGAAGACGTCCAGGAAAGCATGAGGAGAAAGAGGTTGGCAAAAAAGTTTTGGGATAGCCAGAAAGATGAAGAAAGTAGATAACAGTACAAGGAGATGTGGTGTAAGACAAAAAGAGAAGTGGCAAAAGTGAAGGAAAAGGTATATTGCAAGCTGTACAAGACTTTGAATAGTAAGGAAGGAGAAAAGGACTGGTACCGATTGGCCAGACAAAGGGACAGAGCTGGAAAGGATGTGCAGCAGTTAGGGTGGTAAAAGATGCACATGGAAATGTGCTGACAAGTGAGGAGTGTGTGTTGAGAAGGTGGAGGTAATATTTTGAGGAGCTGATGAATGAAGAAAATGAGAGAAAAATGGCTGGATGATGTGAGAGTAAGTCAGAGAGTACAAGAGATTAGTAAGGAAGAAGTGAGGACAGCTATGAAGAGGATGAGGAGTGGAAAGGCAAATGGTCCAGATGACATTCCAGTGGAGGCATGGGAATGTCTAGGAGACATGGCAGTGGAGTTTCTAACCAGATTGATTAATAAAATCTTGGAAAGTGATAGGATGCCTGAGGAGTGGAGATGAAGTGTGCTGGTTCCTATTTTTAAGAACACGGGTGATGTGTATAGCTTCAGTAACTACAGAGGCATAAAGCTGATCAGTCACAGCATTAAGTTATGGGAAAGAGTAGTAGAAGCTAGGCTTAGAAAACAGGTGAAGATCTGTGAGCAGCAATATGGTTTCATGCCGAGAAAGAGCACTACAGATGCAATGTTTGCTCTGAGAATACTGATGGAGAAGTACAGAGAAGGCCAGAAAGAATTACATTGTGTGTTTCTGGAGTTAGAAAAAGCTAATGACATGGTGCCAAGAGAAGAGTTGTGGTACTGTATGAGGAAATCTGGAGTGCCAAAGAAGTATGTTAGGGTAGTGCAGGACATGTACAAGAATAGTGTGACAGCGGTGAGATGCGCAGTCCGAATGACAGACTCATTCAAGGTGGAGGTGGGATTACACCAAGGATCAGCTCTGAGTCCTTTCTTGTTTGCAGTGGTTATGGACAGGTTAACGGATGAGATCAGATAAGAGTCTCCATGGACTATGATATTTGCTGATGACATTGTGATGTGTAGTGGCAGTAGAGAGCAAGTTGAGTCTAGTCTGGAGAGGTGGAGATGTGCTCGAGAGAGCAGGGGAATGAAAATCAGTAGGAGCAAGACTGACTACATGTGTGTGAATGAGAGAGAGCCCAGTGGAATAGTGCAGTTACAAGGACTAGAAGAGGTGAAAGTAGATGAGTTTAAATACTTGGGATCAACTGTCCAAAGTAATGGAGAGTGTGGTAGAGAGGTGAAGAAGAGAGTGCAGGCAGGGTGGAGTGGGTGGAGAAGACTAGTCCGAAAAGTCTACGAGACAGTAGTGAGACCAGCTATGTTGTACGGTTTAGACACGGTGGAGGTGGCAGAGCTGAAGATGTTGCGATTTTCTTTGGAAGTGACGAGAATGGACAGGATTAGGAATGAACATATCAGAGGGACAGCTCAGGTGGGACGGTTTGGAGACAAAGTCAAAAAGTTGAGATTGAATTGGTTTGGACATGCGCAGAGGAGGGACCCAGGGTATATCGTGAGAAGGATGCTGAGGATAAAGCCACCAGGCAGGAGGAGAAGAGGGAGGACAAAGAGGAGGTTTATGCATGTGCTGAGGGAGGACATGCAGGTGATTAGTGTGATAGAGGAAGATACAGAGGATGGGGCGAGATGGAAACGATTGATCTGCTGTGGTGACCCCTAAAGGGAGTAGCCAAAAGAAAAAGAAGAAGAAAAAGCAAGTGAAGCCACATCGGAGAAGTAACAATATTTGCATAAGTTGAAAGATGGGACCATCTATTCAATGAGACACCAACCGTGCTGAATGATGCATTCTATCTTTCAAAGAATTACATTTTTTTTCCATTAGACAAATGTCAAACATTCATTATTTGGTTTATATGGCACCTAAATAGATCTATCTCAGTTGACATAAAATTAGAAAGGTGTTTCTAGAAACAGGGAGCCGACAGCAGAGGGCAAAGCCGGCTCTGTTTCCCACCTGCAGTTCACAGCAGTCGGCAGGACATATGTGACATACAGTCCACCAATTAAATGACAAGGCTCTAATTAGATGTCATATAAAAGTCAGTTGTTTGCAATGGTGGGACAATTGTTTAGACAACATCCAGGCGCAGATCAGAATCCCAGAGAATGGACTGCATACATAAGTCAGTGAGGTGATTACAGCTCAATCATTGAGGTGAGAGACCTTAACTTTTTGAGTTGAACTGTCTTTCTATTAGATGACAGTGTTGACCAGATAAATGTCCTTTGACACTGAATATTTATTTGTTTGCTTATCATTAACGTGAGGAATTAAATATGTCATTTTGTAAAACAATTAGTTGTCTATCTTTTTGAATGTGATGCCCCCCCATCTCCCCACCTGTAATTAACATGGCAAGCAGAGGATTAATCGAGTTTGTTAGTCAGTGAGTAACTTGGTGTGCAAGTTTCATAAGACTTCTGTAAAGATGTTGAGTTCTGATAGAGACAAGTGAGGAGCAGTGAACCCTGTATTTTGGGCCATGATGGGATCAATCCACATGCACAATGACTTTAACATACAATGAAGACAGACCGATAAAGTTGTGTGCGTACGCACAAAAATGTGGCATCCGTACAGTAGTGTTCAGAATAATAGTAGTGCTATGTGACCAAAAAGATTAATCCAGGTTTTGAGTATGTTTCTTATTGTTACATGGGAAACAAGGTACCAGTAGATTCAGTAGATTCTCACAAATCCAACAAGACCAAGCATTCATGATATGCACACTCTTAAGGCTATGAAATTGGGCTATTAGTAAAAAAAAAAAAAGTAGAAAAGGCGGTTTTCACAATAATAGTAGCATCTGCTGTTGACGCTACAAACTCAAAACTATTATGTTCAAACTGCTTTTTTAGCAATCCTGTGAATCACTAAACTAGTATTTAGTTGTATAACCACAGTTTTTCATGATATCTTAACTTCTATGTGGCATTCATTTTGTTGGTTTGGAATCAAGATTTTGCCCATTTACTAGTGTGCTTGGGGTCATTGTCTTGTTGAAACACCCATGTCAAGGGCATGTCCTCTTCATCATAAGGCAACATGACCTCTCCAAGTATTTTGACATATCCAAACTGATCCATGATACCTGGTATGGGATATATAGGCCCAACACCATAGTAGGAGAAACATGCCCATATCATGATGCTTGCACCACCATGCTTCACTGTCTTCACTGTGAACTGTGGCTTGAATTCAGAGTTTGGGGTCGTCTCACAAACTGTCTGCGGCCCTTGGACCCAAAAAGAACAATTTTACTCTCATCAGTCCACAAAATATTCCTCCATTTCTCTTTAGGCCAGTTGATGTGTTCTTTTGCAAATTGTAACCTCTTCTGCACATGTCTTTTATTTAACAGAGTGACTTTGTGGGGGATTCTTGCAAATAAATTAGCTTCACACAGTTTCTGTGTAGGCTCTCAGTTGTCCATGTGGTTTCCATAGTAGAGAAGCTTGAATCTTCGACTGGACTGGGTTGCTTGACGCGAGGATGTTTCGCTTCAAATCGCAGAAGCTTCTTCAGCTAAAATTCTTGCTCTGGTGGTCTGACTTCTGTCTTGACTCTTGTAGAGAATAATAATCAAGAAGTCACAAAAGCTGGAGTTTTAAACCTAACCAGACCCTTCCTACAGAGAGGCAGACTGCTATAGGCTAGTGACTAAACAATAGCTCTAATTAGCACCAGTTGTGCTCCA
Organism: Thalassophryne amazonica; assembly: GCF_902500255.1. NCBI lineage: Eukaryota > Metazoa > Chordata > Actinopteri > Batrachoidiformes > Batrachoididae > Thalassophryne > Thalassophryne amazonica. Next base: position 146,363,907 of record NC_047104.1, on the reverse strand, counting down.
GTTAGCACCCTCCTAATGACAGGGCAGCTGTCCCTCTCCTGATGGCTCCTTTGACGACTCTGCTGATCACGTGAATGACTCATTGCCATGAACAAAAGACTGAAACTGCTTTGATCTGAGTAGCCCATTGTAAACAGGGGATAAAGTGTGTCTCAGACCCCCTCCCTGGTTAAGGCTGGGTTTCAAACGTTTCACAAAGAATGCCTCCTTGACCCCTCTCTCAAACCATTACTTCTCTCTGGCTAATATTTTACCTTCCTTGTCCTCAAACGTGTGGTTAGTGTCTTTAAGTTGGAGATGAACTGCAGACTGAGGTCCACTGGTGCTCTCTCTGCGGTGCTGGTATAGCCTTTTGTGTAAAGGTTGCTTAGTCTCACCTATGTAGTGTTCGTTACAGTTTTCCTGACATCTGATAGAATACACTACATTGCTCTGTTTGTAACTAGGGATCCTGTCCTTAGGGTGAACTAATTTCTGTCTCAAGGTGTTAACTGGTTTAAAGTAAACTGGGATTTTGTGCTGGTTGAAGATCCTCTGTAGTTTTTCCTCTACTCCTGCTAAATAAGGGAGAGACACTCCTCTTCTTCTTGTCTCCGTCTCCTGTCTATCTGGTGTCTTTGTTCTCTGGGACTTCTGCACTTTGTCCAGGGACCATCATGGGTACCCACATACTGTTGTGGCTTTCCGGACAAGTTGTTGTTTTTTAGCCCTTCCCTCTGCAGTTGTGGGCACCTGTAGGGCTCTGTGTTGAAGTGTCCTGATCACCCCGAGCTGGTGTTTGGGGGTGGTTTGAGCCAAAGAGCAGATATTGGTCAGTGTGAGTTGGTTTTCTGTAAACCTCTGTCTGGAGCTGCCTGTTCTCTCCAATTGTAACATCACAGTCCAAGAAAGCGAAATGGTTGTTTCTGGCATCCTCACGTGTGAACTTGATATTGGAGTCCACTGAGTTGATGTGTTCTGTAAAGTCCTCAACTTCCTGTTGCTTGATTTTAACCCATGTGTCATCAACATATCTGAACCAGTGACTGGGAGAGATACCCGTGAAAGACGTCAAGGCTGTCTTCTCCACTCGCTCCATGTACAGATTGGCCACAATGGGGGATACCGGAGACCCCATCGCACAACCATGAATCTGCCTGTAGTAATTCCCCCTAAACAGGAAATACGTGGTGTTAAGACAGATCTCCAAGAGTTGTGGTCTGGTGTGAGTTTGGTCCTTTCAAGTAGAGACACATCCTCCAGCAGTCTCTGCCTCACAGCTGAGACTGCCTCAGTGGTGGGGATGCAGGTGAACAATGATGTCACATCAAATGACACCATAGTTTCATCTACCTCCAGCTGCAGGTCCTTGATCTTGTTCACAAAATCTTGTGTGTTCTCCACATGGTGTTCTGAGTTACCCACTAGAGGAGCCAAAATCCACTTGAGGTGCTTGGCCAAATTTTACGTGATGGAAGCTGTGCTACATACAATAGGCCTGAGTGGCACGTCCTGTTTGTAGATTTTGGGCAGTCCATAGATGCACGGAGTGGCGTCCCCAGGGTACAGTCTGTAGTATGTCTGCCTGTCGATGAGTCCCTCTTTCTCCAGGTTTTGGAGGTAGCTAATGATTTTCTTCTTATAGCCGCTCGTGGGGTCTCTCTTAAGACGTTCGTATGTATTGGAGTCACTGAGCAAGTTGTTGATCTTGGCCTCGTAGTCCGATGTGTTCAGGACTTCCATGCATCTGCCTTTATCCACTGGCAGGATAAGGATGCTTTGGTGCTTTTTCAGTGCTGACAAAGCTTTCCGTTCTTCTCCTGTGATGTTGGATGGAGGAGGCTTAGCACTGTTAAGCACTGCTGTGACTCTTAGTCGGAGGTCCCCAGCTTCTGACTCTGACAAACTGTTATGTTTAATGGCTGACTCTACTGCAGTGATGTAATCTACTGTCGGTATATGTTTAGGGGTCACTGAGAAATTTAGTCCTTTAGCGAGCACATCGTTTTCTGTCTATGTAAGAACCCTGTCGGACAGATTCTTTACCCAATTATTAGACTCAGTTGGCTTCGCCCAAAATGTACATGAGCCCACCCACCACTTTAGCCACACTTTAGATCTTGTTCTGACATATGGCATAGAAATTGAAGACTTAACAGTATTCCCTGAAAACCCCTTTTTGTCTGATCATTTCCTAATAACATTTACATTTACTTTAATGGACTACCCAGCAGTGGGGAATAAGTTTCATTACAGTAGAAGTCTTTCTGAAAGCGCTGTAACTAGGTTTAAGGATATGATTCCTTCTTTGTTATGTTCTCCAGTGCCATATACCAACACAGTGCAGAGTAGCTACCTAAACTCTGTGAGTGAGATAGATTATCTCATCAATAGCTTTACCTCCTCATTGAGCACAACGTTGGATGCTGTAGCTCCTCTGAAAAAGAGAGCCTTAAATCAGAAGTGCCTGACTCCGTGGTATAACCCACAAACTCGCAGGTTAAACAGATAACCCATAAGCTGGAGAGGAAATGGCGTCTCACTAATTTAGAAGATCTTCATTTAGCCTGGAAAAAGAGTCTGTTGCTCTATAAAAAAGCCCTCCGTAAAGCTAGGACATCTTACTATTCATCACTAATTGAAGAAAATAAGAACAACCCCAGGTTTCTTTTCAGCACTGTAGCCAGGCTGACAAAGAGTCAGAGCTCTGTTGAGCCGAGTATTCCTTTACCTTTAACTAGTAATGACTTCATGACTTTCTTTGCAAATAAAATTTTAACTATTAGAGACAAAATGATTCATAACCATCCCAAAGACATATCTTTATGTTCGGCTGCTTTCAGTAATGCTGGTATTTAGACTCTTTCTCTCCGATTGTTCTGTCTGAGTTACTTTCATTAGTCACTTCCTCCAAACCATCAACATGTCTATTAGACCCCATTCCTACCAGGCTGCTCAAGGAAGCCCTACCATTAATTAATGCTTCGATCTTAAATATGATCAATCTATCTTTATTAGTTGGCTATGTACCACAGGCTTTTAAGGTGGCAGCAATTAAACCATTACTTAAAAAGCCATCACCTGACCCAGCTATCTTAGCTAATTATAGGCCAATCTCCGACCTTCCTTTTCTCTCAAAAATTCTTGAAAGGGTAGTTGTAAAACAGCTAACTGATCATCTGCAGAGGAATGGTCTGTTTGAAGAGTTTCAGTCAGGTTTCAGAATTCATCATAGTACAGAAACAGCATTAGTGAAGGTTACAAATGATCTTCTTATGGCCTCAGACAGTGGACTCATCTCTGTGCTCATCCTGTTAGACCTCAGTGCAGCTTTTGATACTGTTGACCATAAAATTTTATTACAGAGATTAGAGCATACCATAGGTATTAAAGGCACTGCGCTGCAGTGGTTTGAATCATATTTATCTAATAGATTACAATTTGTTCATGTAAATGGGGAGTCTTCTTCACAGACTAAGGTTAATTATGGAGTTCGACAAGGTTCTGTGCTACGACCGATTTTATTCACTTTATACATGCTTCCCTTAGGCAGTATTATTAGACAGCATTGCTTAAATTTTCATTGTTACGCAGATGATACCCAGCTTTATCTATCCATGAAGCCAGAGGACACACACCAATTAGTTAAACTGCAGGAATGTCTTACAGACATAAAGACATGGATGACCTCTAATTTCCTGCTTTTAATTTCAGATAAAACTGAAGTTATTGTACTTATTGTAAATCTTAAAAACATGGATGGCATTACCCTGACCTCCAGTAATACTGTGAGAAATCTTGGAGTCATTTTTGATCAGGATATGTCCTTCAATATGCATATTAAGCAAATATGTAGGACTGCTTTTTTGCATTTGCGCAATATCTCTAAAATTAGAAAGGTCTTGTCTCAGAGTGATGATGAAAAGCTAATTCATGCATTTATTTCTTCTAGGCTGGACTATTGTAATTCATTATTATCAGGTTGTCCTAAAAGTTCCCTGAAAAAACTTCAGTTAATTCAAAATGCTGCAGCTAGAGTACTGACAGGGACTAGAAGGAGAGAGCATATTTCACCCATATTGGCTTCTTTTCTTTGGCTCCCTGTTAATTCCAGAATAGAATTTAAAGTTCTTCTTCTTACTTATAAGGTTTTGAATAATCAGGTTCCATCTTATCTTAGGGACCTCATAGTACCATATCACCCCAATAGAGCGCTTCTCTCTCAGACTGCAGGCTTACTTGTACATCGTTCCTAGGGTTTGTAAGAGTAGAATGGGAGGCAGAGCCTTCAGCTTTCAGGCTCCTCTCCTGTGGAACCACCTCCCAGTTCAGATTAGGGAGACACACACACCCTCTCTACATTTAAGATCAAGCTTAAAACTTTGCTTTCTGCTAAAGCTTATAGTTAGGGTGGGATAGTTGACCCTGAACCATCCCTTAGTTATGCTGCTATAGACTTAGATTGCTGGGGGGTTCCCATGATGCACTGAGTGTTTCTTTTTATTCACCTCTTTTTGCTCTGTATGCACCACTCTGCATTTAATCATTAGTGATTGATCTCTGCTCTCTTCCACAGCATGTCTTTTTCCTGATTGTCTCCCCTCAGCCCCAACCAGTCACAGCAGAAGACTGCCCCTCCCTGAGCCTGGTTCTGCTGGAGGTTTCTTCCTGTTAAAAGGGAGTTTTTCCTTCCCACTGTTGCCAAGTGCTTGCTCATAGGGGGTCGTTTTGACCGTTGGGGTTTTTCTGTAATTATTGTATGGCTTTTGCCTTACAATATAAAGCGCCTTGGGGCGACTGTTTGTTGTGATTTGGCGCTATATAAATAAAATTGATTTGATTTTGATTTGATTTGATGTGTTGCACTGCATGAGGCAAATGGTGGTCACACCAGATACTGACTGGTATCCCCCCCCAATAAAACAAAACTGCACCTTTCAGAGTGGCCTTTTATTGTGGGCAGTCTAAGGCACACCTGTGCACTAATCATGGTGTCTAATCAGCATCTTGGTATGGCACACCTGTGAGGTGGGATGGATTATCTCACCAAAGGAGAAGTGCTCACTATCACAGATTTCGACTGGTTTGTGAACAATATTTGAGGAAAATGGTGATATTGTGTATGTGGAAAAAAGTTTTAGATCTTTGAGTTCATCTCATACAAAATGGGAGCAAAACCAAAAGTGTTGCATTTCTATTTTTGTTGAGTATATATATATATATACGAGGTCTATTAGAAAAGTATCCGACCTTATTATTTTTTTCAAAAACCATATGGATTTGAATCACGTGTGATTGCCTCAGCCAACCTTCGTGCGCATGCGTGAGTTTTTTCACGCCTGTCGGTTGCGTCATTCGCCTGTGAGCAGGCTTTGCGTGAGGAGTGGTCCACCCCTCTCGTCGTTTTTTTCATTGTTTAAGAATGGCTCAGAGACTGCCGCTTTGCTTGATCAAAATGTTTTCAGAAACTGTGAGGCACATCCAAGTGGACACCTTTCGAGAAATTCAGATGGTTTTTGGTGAAAATTTTATGGGCTTCAAAGAGTTTACGGAGTGTTACTGTCGCTTTAAGGACGGCCCAGAGCGACTGGTGGTGCGGCACGCTCCGAAGCCGCCATCGACAGGCTGATCTACCATTTCATTTCTAAACAGATGGCTGTATGGATCCGTGACCATCGTTTGCAATTTCTCTGGTTATCACAAGAGCTGGACATCAACCATTTTCCGGCAGATTTCACTTTTAACAAGAGATTTTGTCATGGAAAGCCGAGCGGAGGCTTCACGCGTCACTATGGATTCGCTACTGGAACGAGACAAAACCACCTCTGTTTTGGTTTCACATGACGGCTTTGAGATCGCGTTCAGACAGCTGTCGGTGGTTTTTCCATCGAGTGATTATCCGAGAAATTGTGGATGTGCCTGGACATGCCAGAACATGTCCTGTGAGGCTTCATCATGGCGTTGCTTTGCGCCATGCGGCACTGCCGCGACGCGCGAAGCCTCTGCTCCTCTTTCCATGACAAAAACTCCTGTAACAGTGGAATGTGCCGTTCATTTCCAAACTGGACGCTGTGTTTTATCCGGGATGTCATCTGGCTAGCACAGGAATTGTGAAAAGACGTGGACATCAGCACTTTTTCGGCACATTGAGACAGACGTGCGGAGGAATTCTGCGCCTGGTTTTTACAAATGGTTATCAACACGGAGGTGTTTTTCCTTTGGCGGCGTGCCGCGCCGGCTGCCTGCCGATGCGCCAATCCGTCCGCACGTCTTTCATTACAAAATCTCCTTTAACAGTGGAATGTCCGGATAAACTGCTGATCCCGAGCTCTTCTGAAACTTCTCTGTTCTCTCACGACGTCCTGGGTCAATAGAGCCTGAAATGCGGTTTTCAGCTCGAAACAGGCTGACGACAGCGCCTCAGAGCGCGGCGCGACGTCCCGCTCCGTGGGAAGTCCTTAAAGCGACAGTAAGACTCCATAATCTCTCATCAGCCGTTAAAATTTTCACCGAAAACCAGCTGAATTTCTCGAATGGTGTCCTCTTCGATCTGCCTCACAGGTTCTGAAAAAATTTTGATAAAGCAAAGCGCCAGTCTCTCAGGAAGAAGTCGCACAAAGGAATTCCGATGAGGGGGGTGGACCACTCCTCACTCAAAGCCTGCCCACATGCGAATGACATAACCGACAGGCGTGAAAAAACTCACGCATGTGAAAGAGGGTTCAAGGTTGGCTGATGTAATCGCTCGTGATTCAAATCCATATAGTTTTTGAAAAAATAAAAAGGTACATTATTTTTCTCACAGACCTCGTGTATATATATATATATATATATATATATATATATATATATATATATATATATATATATATATATATCCCATCCTGTCTATGACTGATGCTGAGACCCTGATCCATGCATTTATCTCTTCTAGATCTACGGCAATGTTCTATTTTGTGGTTTACCGCAGTGTAGCATTAGGGGTCTCCAATTGGTTCAACATGCTGCAGCCAGACTTTTGACACGAAGCAGAAAGTTTGACCACATTACACCCATTTTGGCATCCCTTCACTGGCTTCCTGTCCCAGTGAGATCAGATTTTAAGGTTCTGCTACTAACCTATAAAATTATTCATGGACTGGCACCCTCCTACCTAGCTGACCTAATTAAACCTTACTTACCGGCCCGGGCTTTACGTTCTCAGAGTGCAGGACTACTTTGTGTCGCTAAGGTGAATAAGAAGTCTGCGGGTCACAGAGCTTTCTCTTATCGTGCCCCTGTTCTGTGGAATGATCTCCCTGCATCAATAAAACAGTCAGATTCTGTGGCGACTTTCAAGTCCAGACTTAAGATGCACTTATTTTCCCTTTCATATGGCTAGCATACTGGTACAGTTTTGTTTTACGCTTTTTACTCTTTTAATTCATTTATTAGTAATTTGAGCGGGCCGCGGCCTCAACTTTACCTAAATTCTGGGTCTTTTAGTGAAGTTTAGGGCTAGCGGCCGGCTATCACCTTAGTATTTCTCTGTTTTTCTTGTTGTTTAATGCTGACTACTTATACAGTATTTCTTGTCTTTCTGATGCCTGATTCTGTTTTTTCTCTGTTTAAGGTGCAGCTCCAGAGATGGAAGTTGTGTTCATGTTGGCGATCCTCCTATCCTGTGCGCCAATAGCATTTCTTGTATATTTGTCCGTGAATTGTTCTGTGAATTGTTCTGTAATTTATGTTTGTAGCATGGCCCAAGCAGACGGTCACCCCTTTGAGTCTGGTCTGCTTGAGGTTTCTTCCTCAGAGGGAGTTTTTCCTTACCACTGTTGCTCTGGGGGTTAGTGAAGTTAGACCTTACCTGTGTGAAGCGCTTTGAGGCAACTCTGTTGTGATTTGGCGTTATATAAATGAAAATAAATTTAAATTGAAAATTGAAATATATATATATATATATATATATATATATATATATATATATATATATGTGTGTGTATATGTGTGTGTGTGTGTGTGTGTGTATATACTCAGCAAAAATATAAACGCAACACTTTTGGTTTTGCTCCCATTTTGTATGAGATGAACTCAAAGATCTAAAACTTTTTCCACATACACAGTATCACCATTTTCCTCAAATATTGTTCACAAACCAGTCGAAATCTGTGATAGTGAGCACTTCTCCTTTGCTGAGATAATCCATCCCACCTCACAGGTGTGCCATACCAAGATGCTGATTAGACACCATGATTAGTGCACAGGTGTGCCTTAGACTGCCCACAATAAAAGGCCACTCTGAAAGGTGCAGTTTTGTTTTATTGGGGGGGGATACCAGTCAGTATCTGGTGTGACCACCATTTGCCTCATGCAGTGCAACACATCTCCTTCGCATAGAGTTGATCAGGTTGTCAATTGTGGCCTGTGCAATGTTGGTCCACTCCTCTTCAATGGCTGTGCAAAGTTGCTGGATATTGGCAGGAACTGGTACACGCTGTTGTATACGCCGGTCCAGAGCATCCCAAACATGCTCAATGGGTGACATGTCCGGTGAGTATGCCGGCCATGCAAGAAGTGGGACATTTTCAGCTTCCAAGAATTGTGTACAGATCCTTGCAACATGGGGCCGTGCATTATCTTGCTGCAACATGAGGTGATGTTCTTGGATGTATGGCACAACAATGGGCCTCAGGATCTCGTCACGGTATCTCTGTGCATTCAAAATGCCATCAATAAAATGCACCTATGTTCTTCGTCCATAACAGACACCTGCCCATATCATAACCCCACCGCCACCATGGGCCACTCGATCCACAACATTGACATCAGAAAACCACTCACCCACACGACGGCACACACGCTGTCTGCCATCTGCCCTGAACAGTGTGAACCGGGATTCATCCGTGAAGAGAACACCTCTCCAACGTGCCAAACGCCAGTGAATGTGAGCATTTGCCCACTCAAGTCGGTTACGACGACGCACTGGAGTCAGGTCGAGACCCCGCTGAGCACGACGAGCATGCAGATGAGCTTCCCTGAGATGGTTTCTGACAGTTAGTGCAGAAATTCTTTGGTTATGCAAACCGATTGTTTCAGCAGCTGTCCGAGTGGCTGGTCTCAGACGATCTTGGAGGCGAACATGCTGGATGTGGAGGTCCTGGGCTGGTGTGGTTACACGTGGTCTGCTGTTGTGAGGTTGGTTGGATGTACTGCCAAATTCTCTGAAACGCCTTTGGAGACGGCTTATGGTAGAGAAATGAACATTCAGTAACATGAGCAACAGCTCTGGTTGACATTCCTGCTGTCAGCATGCCAACTGCACGCTCTCTCAAAACTTGCGACATCTGTGGCATTGTGCTGTGTGATAAAACTGCACCTTTCAGAGTGGCCTTTTATTGTGGGCAGTCTAAGGCACACCTGTGAGGTGGGATGGATTATCTCAGCAAAGGAGAAGTGCTCACTATCACAGATTTAGACTGGTTTGTGAACAATATTTGAGGGAAATGGTGATATTGTGTATGTGGAAAAAGTTTTAAATCTTTGAGTTCATCTCATACAAAATGGGAGCAAAACCAAAAGTGTTGCGTTTATATTTTTGTTGAGTGTGTGTGTATATATATATATATATATATATATATATAGTGTGTGTATGTGTGTGTGTATAGTACGTAATTGTTGTTTTTTTAGTTTGTTTATTTAGAAATTGTTTAAACATACATAACAAAAAACATAAAAGCATTGCATTAAAACTGGCTGCATTCATGTTTTTAGAGGACCTTGCAATCTGACATGAGTGTGTATTCAGGGAATGCCAGGATTTACTTGCAAATGACGATAATTGGCTCATAAGCTTATTTTGTGTACCAAGGCCACTGTTTGTGCTCATTTTCATTTTCAGTCTTAATTTTCGTTGACATGATGCACATTTGAAGCGCGTAGAAGTACAGTGACGTACAGCATCTTAACAGCCCTTAAATCTTTGATATTTTTTCATCTTTCTGTGCGACTCTGACAAGTTAAAACGGTTTCTAGAGACCTCAGAACCACGCGACCCCGGGACCAGCTGTCTTGGAAGCACTACGACCTTGGAGCCACTACAACAAATGTATGAAAATTCTGGGTTTTTTTTTTTTGTTTTTTTGCCTTTTTAACATCATTTCTAACACTGAACGGCATTTACTCTTCAACCTGTCTTAAAGTCTGCTGCAGAAAACACGCTGTGCTTTGTAGCATTCCGTCAGTGTAGTGGCTCAGAGATCGTATCGGTACCACTGTTACTGAGGTCGATTGATTCTGAGGTCTCCAGTTCCTGACAAAACCTGTTATAATTCCTACATAGCAGTAATGGACAGGATGCAGGGGTGATGGATAAGTGGTTAGTACGCTTGGTTTCAGTGCGGAAGGTTCCCAATTCAAACCCTACACCTGCCACATAGTCCATGAGCCAGTCATAAATTTTGACCTAATCAGTACTAATTATTGGTTGAAATAAAAGGATCAATAAATGGAATAGTTTTGACTGTGTTGAATGCTTTGTCTCCAAAGTAAAGGTCAAACAAGGTCAACATCCATTGAATTCTATGACATGCGACATAAGTTACCCTGTAACATGATAACTAAGCATGACAGATGGTGCAAACTATTCCTTTTAGAACCTTATTAACCCACACAATAATTTGCATTTTTTTTTTTTTACTGAAATTGGAGCAACTTTAATATTTGACACCTGTACAAACTGAAATTGATCTTTGTCATCATTTTTGTTGTTTTGACCCCATAACTCCAAAATATTCCGTCATAGATAGTCCAAACTATACATTTTTGGAATTGTTATGATCAGACAAATATTGTGATATAGTTTTCAAAATGATTGGAACATTTTTAAAGTTTGACCTCTGTGTAATTCTTCATTGATCCCTACCTGACTACAGTTGCCACACTGGGATGGCTATCATACATTTTTTGTGTAGGCCATGATACACTGAGGCTGGATTCTACTTGTCATTTTTTTCCCCTTAAGTGGTACTGAAAACCTGCTTGGCCCATGGACTAACATTTCTCCATGTAATGTGCCGTTGTGTCAGGAAGGGCATCAGGCATAAAACTTGTCCATTCAACATGCAGATCTGCTGTGGCAACCCAGAGTCAAAAACAAGGGAGCAGCCGAAGGAGCTCAGTTTTTTTGTGTAATGAATGAAGTGAATTTGAAGGTTCTTTTGGGCACCGTGTAGCAACAAAACCCAACAAAGCCAATGCTCTTCTTTTTTATTTAACAGTATGTAAGGTGACACTGCTCCTTTCTCCCTCTCTCTCCCTCCCTGTTATTAAACTCCTTTCTACCTTTCTCCTCCCATCTGTCTGTTATAGAGGAGAGGAGGGGGGCTGAAATCAGAGCTTTCCCTTCAGAGGAGGCGGAGGCGATTAATGGCGTGCCTGTACACATGAGCAGGAGGAAGAGGAGGAGAAGTGGGAGGAGAGCAGCAGCAAGAAGGAAGGAGGGGATGAGGCAGCAATAGAGGTAGAAGAATTGGGACAAAAGTCAGCCAAGCCAGAGAAAAGACCGCTGAAGTTGAATCGGCGAGCTCGGAAAGAGTGAAGGAGGGAACGATGAAGCACCCTCGGTTTGCTCAGTTGCTATGCAGATGATCTTCTTGTTGTTATTACGCTGAAGGAGCTCCAGAAGGGAAATACTCAGGTAGGACGGTGGGGCAAAGGTTGTCGCCACTGTTTACTCTGTCACATTTTATCTATGTGTTGTGCATTTGTTGCTTTTGTCACTGCTGCGCGAGTTCAAGTTAAGAGACGGTTGGATTAAGGAGGGAGGACTGTAGGAAGAGGACAAACATTTTCAGCTGTGTACTGTACGTGCACAGGAGTAGGCAGCACGTAGCATTAATCCGGTACATCCACACGGTTTTGCTCCCACACGGTGCAGAGCGAATGCTCCTCTTTAACTTTGTTGTCTTTCAGCTTCTCATCATGTGCCCTCTGTTTTTTCTTGAAAGATTGAAAGACCTCTCGTGCCTCCTCCAGCTTTTATTCATCATGGTTATGATGTTTGAAGTGTTATTACTGAGCTGCACAGCCTTCTTTACACCTCACTACTTACGGACTGGGTTATTACGGAGAAGAAGAACACTCACATACTCAGGTGGATTTTACACTCAGGTTCTATTGAAAGTGAGCCTGTAATGAAAAATGTACCAATCAAGTTCTTACCTTGAAATGTGCTGCTATCTATTGCAATACTGGCATAATAATTTGTAGCTGTAATGCATCACGTGTCTGCCAAGCATAATGACAGCTGATAGGTTCCGATTGAACCTTAATGGAAAGAAGTTGTTTGAGGACAAATGAGAAGACTTGCAAAATTTCACCGTTATCATACAACTACTGTGCATTGTGTATATATCCTATAAAATGGGCACATTTTTCAGTCTTCTAGCCAGAGAAGATTCATCACCAAGAGCCCCCATGTTGTGTTGTTGTTGGCGTTTCTCCGTGATCTCATTGTGTATTCCCATAATGTTTTCTTTCTCCCTACACAGGGAGCAGTCTGGGCTATGTTTGAATTCAGTATCATCTTCTAAACCTGTGGTGCAGTGGTAGTTAAGGTGTGGGTTTCAAAGCCCACCCATGCCCCAACTGTCCTGTACATCTGGTATCAGGAAGGGCATCCAGCTTAAAACTTGTGCCAGATCACCATGTGACCATTCTGGATCCACTGTGGTGACTGCTTGCCAAAAAATAAGCCAATCAATCAATCAAACTTTATTTGTATAGCCCTTTACAACAGTGACTACTGAACCAAAGTGCTTCACATCAATGCATAAAATCAACAACAAATGAACAACCACAATAAAACTATGTACTAAAAGCAACTCTGAACAAACATTTGTGAAATTTCATACTGTCTTCTTAAGTTAACTATTTCAACAGTTCTTTTAGTCAGACAGGAAAAATTGTTTTACCTGCTTTACATGTTTCGGCGTATGTTCCCCCTGCTGTCTGGCCGAATCAAGAAGTAGCAGCCTATAAGACACGTCACTTCTCCATCTTGTGACGCTTCTGAGGAAGGCTACAGGAAGTAGCCGAAACATGTAAAGCAGGTAGAACATTTTTTCCTGTCTGACTAAAAGAACTGTTGAAAAAAATAAATAACTCTGAACAGATAGGTTTTTAGTTTAGCTTTGAACAGAGATAGAGTACATATCGAGCGCAACTAGCCAAACTGAGCCCACAAGCTAAAAGAATCATGAATCAATATGCAGACTGCATATTTTGCATGGGTGGCACAGTCATATTAGGGGTCAAGTCTATACCAGTTGAAAAAAATAGAAATTTCTCAAATTGCTGGAGTTGCTGTCTAATCCACATTGTGACAAGGCTAGGCCAATGACAGATGTGAATGAAGTGTGGGTAGAGGAGAGTGTTAATAATATTCCACATTTTAAACTGACTGTTATTAAATTTTGAATCCGTTTCTTCAATCTCTATAATGGCAATTTACTTTCAAATGGTCCATTTGAAGTTATTCCCAATACAAAGACCGAATCTGCAGTAAGTCTACTTTTAAATGGTAATTGAACTATGTGTATAAACCGTCAGGTTTAGTGGAAGCGCTTATAGTTTGAGTATAATTAAGGCTTGATGCTGTTTTTTCTCAAAAGTCCTCTCTATTTACCTCCATGTTGGATCAGTTTGTATTGCCTTTAACTGTGGAAGGGGCCCCGAGCCCCTGGAAGACATTCAATAGAAATTGTTTGAACTTGCCACCTTCTTATTTAACTACTACCATCATGGCACTATATCTTTGGAATTGATTTTTTTCCGACAACAAATATATTTGTTCCTGTGTATCTACGTTTGCAACATATTTTACGAAAACTCAGTCCAATTTTGATCAATTTTGGCATATACATTGAGCCAAGAGCAGCAGGTTGGGAATAAGAAATTGAATTTAGGTTAGGATTGGTCAAACACCAATTCCCTTCACCTAGCCACAAGGCTTCAGAAGTAACTTAATAGGCTTATTTTATGTTATGGTCATTGCACACATGAAAAGATCCCAACATTGCCTAAAATGGGAGATTCACTGGTTCGCATTTATATCTATCAGAACCCAAAATTTCAGATCTGGATATGCAATAGGTTTTACAGTTACATATTGAAATTTTGCAAAGTTGGCTCACTCGCTGACTCGGTCAGTTAATCCTATGCTTGCCATGCTGATTTCAGGGAATATCAGAAAATATGTAATTTTATGGAAATGAGTTCAGATATCTTATTGTGAGTGAACTTGACTGTTTAAATGCAGCCTTTGAAACATTTTCTGATATGTGTGTGGTGTTGCGGTTTTGCACTTTTGTTCTCGTTTTCTGTTGCATCGCTAATGATATGTATGACATTATGCACATCATTTGTATTATAGAAGTGAACACTTGTATGGATGTATGACAAGTATGTGTTTGTATTTTTAGAGTTTAATATTTACTGTGTATATTACATATCCCTGTCGACATGAAGGTGAGGTGTAGAAAAAAAAATTGATCCCTACTCCCACAATAAGAGGAGTGATTATGTAAAAACCTGTGTGTGGTGTGTGTGTGTGTGTGTGGGGGGGTGTAAATGTCAGAAATACACCAGTGGCAGAGACCAAGATTTTTTATTTTTTATTTTTTATTCACTCTATCCATGGACTGCGGGAGTTGTACCACTGTAGGGAAACTAAATGAAAAGGTCGCTCTGGTCACACACCCACTAATCTCACCTCATTTTATGATGATAAATCACAGAGAAATACACCCGACCCTTGAAAGCAGGTCAGTACAACCATGCATACATAACAGTACAGCAGATTACATCAAGCATGCCTCTGTGACCTAAAGGAACAGAACTCAATGGGGGCAAAAGAGGGAAATGGTTCAGACGGACTATGTGTTCCTGCCAGAATAAAAAAGTAAAGTAAGAGAACAGGAAAGTACATACTGAAACAGAAAGAAATGTCTGACAGTAATTTATGTGTCTGTTTGAAGAAATAGAGACCTTCTCCTTCCATAAACACTAGATCAAATGGCATTCATCTGAAATCATAGTGGAAGGTGCCAACAAAGACGGTACTTACCCAAAGTTGCATCATCAAGTCCCAACAATGAACTTGCCCAAGGTCATTGTAAGGTTACTGACTGCATGTACCAATGCTCGTTAAGTTTTTTTTTTTTTTTTTAAAGATATTGCATTCATGAGGTGTCAGATACTCTGCTCCCACATGACCACAATTACCGTCAAAATCATCCATCACTGAATTTGTCCAAGGCATTAATGTGGTGAGCTTGTGTACGTGGATTCCACTTTATACATAAAGTTTTTTCAAGATATTGTGCACGGTGTTGCGGAGACTCTGCCCCGGTGACCGCAATCCAATCAAAACATGTTTAATGTCAAAATTGTCTGAGGTCTGGGTGAAGTGACCTTGTGCCACACAAGGTTTGAGAAACTCTGCCCCTTGGTGGCCACAAATAGAACTGAAACATGCCCAATGTGGAATTTGTCTAAATGGGCAGTAGTTTAGTCCCCTAAGACCAGGAATAAGAAATCGGTGACCTTGGTTAATTAGTGTACAATAAATGCCAAATGTCCAATATTCCTTTTGTTAGACTATGACACTGTCTTATTTCACATTTGACATTTGTTTCGTCAAGATAACAGATACAGATCAGGTGACACTGGGGGACAAGAATTGGACAACTAGTTTAGAGACCAGGGTTCAATTCCAGGTTTGTGCTTCAGGCTAGCTGTCCTGTGTCCTTGTCTCAGTCCACCCAACTATAAATGGGCATCTAATTTATGAAAGAAGTATAAAAGATACCAACATGGCCCAAAATGGGAGGCTTGCTGGTTCTCATTGGTATTGATCAGAATCCAAGATTCCAAAGGTGAATTGTGCAGTCGTTTTTACAGAGTTTGTGATGGGAATTTGGCCTACTCCCTCATTGATTTGCTGACTGATTCCATTATGACTACGCTTTTTCTGCAAATTGCTGCGAAAAGTGTGACATTAATTGGATCTATGTATTTAAGTTGAAAATGCAAGTGCACAGTACATAATTAGAAATTATTGCATTTGTGCAAATCCAAAGGTACCACTGCAGAAAAATGCCCATCAGTGCCCAGCCTCAGGAAACAGTAGTGCTGAAAGGCATTATTAGCTCCCATTTTTTTGTGGCTGAATCGCTCCTGATCTTATCTTGGATTTTATCTGTAGTTTCCCTTTGCTGAATACACCTAATTGCATGATAAATGCTAAGGGATTATGCTGTTTTATTGTTGACAGGAAGTGTGTTCCTCTCTCACTGAGAGTCATGTAGATGATGGCATTTTCCCAAGTCTTCTCTCTGACTTTACGGTGCAGGGCAGATACTCAGTGGCTGATGAAAAGACTCGTTCCTCCTGAGTAGCTGCTGCAGAACAGTTTGGTCACAGGAGGGGAGCAGCAACACGCCTATGATTTGAGCAATGTTCTGAAGCCGAGGGGGAGGAGGAAAAAAAATTAGGGCAGGAAGATGCTGAAACACGATAAACAGCAGTGCAGCAGGCCAGAGGATGGTGCGTAGCCAAGATTATAAAGCTGCACAAGGCACATTTTTGCGGGCTGGGGCCAAATTTTGACATAGTCAGTACATAGAAAAGCTGAAAGATGGCATCAGTATGGACAACAGATCTGTGATGCTTAATTCCAAATACCTAAGAGAATAGTTATGATATTGGATGATGTTGGTGTGACTGTCCTTCTGCTGGCCTGTTGAAAAAGTGATTCAATTAACAATGTGGATTATTATGAAATTTTTGAAAGAGGTTGGTTGGTTGGTTCACTTCTCCATTTTAAGTGATTATACATCTCATCTATGTTTAAGCCCTGTGCCCTGTCTAGACTTGTTTTTCAACAGCATGCCTTTGGGGAGTCAACTGTCCAGCCAACAAACTCTTTGTGTCTTTGCCACATACCGTCATTCCATGAATTAGAAGACAAGATCAGACATGAGAATTCTGTTGCCACCGCTTAAAAGTAACTATCTGCTGTGTCCTCTTGCCCTTCTCAAGCCACTGGGATCCTCAGCACTGAGGTGGCAAAAAATAAAATAAAATAATATATATGTCAAAGTAGAGTCTGTGGCGGTAGAATTGGAGAGTCTACTAATAGAGATTCCCATCAGAAACTCTACTGGTAGAGTCTCCGATCGGAGAATCTACTGGCAGAATCTGAGACTCTACCAGGAGAGTCACCGATTCTACCAATCTATTCATTACCATGACAAGATGATATCTAGACATAGAATGACTTCAATACCCTACTGTGGAAATTAGACAAAAATCTGTGATATTATGACAAGATGTCTAGACAGAATGACTTCAATGCCTTACTGTGGAAATTAGAAAAATATCTGTCATATCAACTTTGCATTAGAGCCACACCATGCTGAAGGTGATCACAGTAAGACGTTAAGAACTTGTAATCAACTTGACATCACAGACACACCTTGCTCAGTGTGAAATCAAAAACAATGTTTTGTGTAGAGTCTCTGATCAGTCTGTACTGAGATTTTGCCGGTAGAATCTGAGATCGGAGACTCTAGTAGTAGAATCTCTGATTCTACCAAATCGCAGACTCTACTCTGACACACACACACACACACACACACACACACACACACACACACACACACACACACACACACACACACACACACACACACACACACACACACACACACACACACACACACACACATCAGTCAATCAATCAATTTTATTTATATAGCGCCAAATCACAACAAACAGTTGCCCCAAGGCGCTTTATATTGTATGGCAAGGCCATACAATAATTACGGAAAAACCCCAACGGTCAAAACGACCCCCTGTGAGCAAGCACTTGGCGACAGTGGGAAGGAAAAACTCCCTTTTAACAGGAAGAAACCTCCAGCAGAACCAGGCTCAGGGAGGGGCAGTCTTCTGCTGGGACTGGTTGGGGCTGAGGGAGAGAACCAAGAAAAAGACATGCTGTGGAGGGGAGCAGAGATCAATCACTAATGATTAAATGCAGAGTGGTGCATACAGAGCAAAAAGAGAAAGAAACACTCAGTGCATCATGGGAACCCCCCAGCAGTCTAAGTCTATAGCAGCATAACTAAGGGATGGTTCAGGGTCACCTGATCCAGCCCTAACTATAAGCTTTAGCAAAAAGGAAAGTTTTAAGCCTAATCTTAAAAGTAGAGAAGGGTGTCTGTCTCCCTGATCTGAATTGGGAGCTGGTTCCACAGGAGAGGAGCCTGAAAGCTGAAGGCTCTGCCTCCCATTCTACTCTTACAAACCCTAGGAACTACAAGTAAGCCTGCAGTCTGAGAGCGAAGCGCTCTATTGGGGTGATATGGTACTATGAGGTCCCTAAGATAAGCTGGGACCTGATTATTCAAAACCTTATAAGTAAGAAGAAGAATTTTAAATTCTATTCTAGAATTAACAGGAAGCCAATGAAGAGAGGCCAATATGGGTGAGATATGCTCTCTCCTTCTAGTCCCCATTAGTACTCTAGCTGTAGCATTTTGAATTAACTGAAGGCTTTTCAGGGAAATTTTAGGACAACCTGATAATAATGAATTACAATAGTCCAGCCTAGAGGAAATAAATGCATGAATTAGTTTTTCAGCATCACTCTGAGGCAAGACCTTTCTAATTTTAGAGATATTGCGTAAATGCAAAAAAGCAGTCCTACATATTTGTTTAATGTGTGCTTTGAATGACATATCCTGATCAAAAATGACTCCAAGATTTCTCACAGTATTACTAGAGGTCAGGGTAATGCCATCCAGAGTAAGGATCTGGTTAGACACCATGTTTCTAAGATTTGTGGGGCCAAGTACAATAACTTCAGTTTTATCTGCATTTAAAAGCAGGAAATTAGAGGTCATCCATGTCTTTATGTCTGTAAGACAATCCTGCAGTTTAGCTAATTGGTGTGTGTCCTCTGGCTTCATGGATAGATAAAGCTGGGTATCATCTGCGTAACAATGAAAATTTAAGCAATGCCGTCTAATAATACTGCCTAAGGGAAGCATGTATAAAGTGAATAAAATTGGTCCTAGCACAGAACCTTGTGGAACTCCATAATAACCATAGTCTGTGAAGAAGATTCCCCATTTACATGAACAAATTGTAATCTATTAGATAAATATGATTCAAACCACCGCAGCGCAGTGCCTTTAATACCTATGGCATGCTCTAATCTCTGTAATAAAATTTTATGGTCAACAGTATCAAAAGCAGCACTGAGGTCTAACAGAACAAGCACAGAGATGAGTCCACTGTCTGAGGCCATAAGAAGATCATTTGTAACCTTCACTAATGCTGTTTCTGTACTATGATGAATTCTAAAACCTGACTGAAACTCTTCAAATAGACCATTCCTCTGCAGATGATCAGTTAGCTGTTTTACAACTACCCTTTCAAGAATTTTTGAGAGAAAAGGAAGGTTGGAGATTGGCCTATAATTAGCTAAGATAGCTGGGTCAAGTGATGGCTTTTTAAGTAATGGTTTAATTACTGCCACCTTAAAAGCCTGTGGTACATAGCCAACTAATAAAGATAGATTGATCATATTTAAGATTGAAGCATTAAATAATGGTAGGGCTTCCTTGAGCAGCCTGGTAGGAATGGGGTCCAACAGACATGTTGATGGTTTGGATGAAGTAACTAATGAAAATAACTCAGACAGAACAATCTGAGAGAAAGAGTCTAACCAAATACCAGCATCACTGAAAGCAGCCAAAGATAACGATACGTCTTTGGGATGGTTATGAGTAATTTTTTCTCTAATACTTAAAATTTTATTAGCAAAGAAAGTCATGAAGTCATTACTAGTTAAAGTTAAAGGAATACTCGGCTCAATAGAGCTCTGACTCTTTGTCAGCCTGGCTACAGTGCTGAAAAGAAACCTGGGGTTGTTCTTATTTTCTTCAATTAGTGATGAGTAGTAAGATGTCCTAGCTTTACGGAGGGCTTTTTTATAGAGCAACAGACTCTTTTTCCAGGCTAAGTGAAGATCTTCTAAATTAGTGAGACGCCATTTCCTCTCCAACGTATGGGTTATCTGCTTTAAGCTGCGAGTTTGTGAGTTATACCATGGAGTCAGGCACTTCTGATTTAAAGCTCTCTTTTTCAGAGGAGCTACCGCATCCAAAGTTGTCTTCAATGAGGATGTAAAACTATTGACGAGATACTCTCTCACTTACAGAGTTTAGGTAGCTACTCTGCACTGTTGGTATATGGCATTAGAGAACATAAAGAAGGAATCATATCCTTAAATTCATTCCAGTATTATTCTGCTCTTACTAGGATGCAGCAGTTTTCTAGTTTGGCATATAGTTCTGGAGGAAATCACTGAAGAAATTAACACATTGAATATATGGTTTGACCAAAACAAACAGTCATTAAACTTAAATAAGACGGGGATGAAGTGGAGGTGTAAGAGTCACTAGGTGTTCACAGGAAACACTTATTTCTGTATGTATTTATTTATTTATGTATGTTCATTGTTAGTTGCTTTTATATTTTCTGTTGCGTTTCTATTCAGGTTCTTTTTGTCTCTTTCTCTAAAATTGTATATAATAACTAATCATTAGATTATTAATATATAAACAAAAACAAATTTAAAAAATATTACAATTTGTAATACATTTGACTCTTTTACGACAACAAATTATACAGAAAAATGCACCCGAACGTGATGACAGCTGCAACTGCTTAATGCTAGCTTTAACATTGAAAATGCCGTAGACATGCTAACGTGTTAGCATCGCTCCCGTTTTTAAGTTATAAAATACAACTGTTTCACAAAACCATAACAGGTCGGTTTAACATAAAAAAGGTGAATAATACTCACAGACGTATGCTCTTTAGGGTTTTAGCTGGGGAAAATTAAGATACAGCAAAAGAAAAAAAAAAGAATAAATGAAGCAATAGATTGAAGCACTGCTTCAATCTGCGAACCACTGCTTCGATTGGTTCAAAGGTTCAAAGCAAAGCCGCACTGCAGAAAAGTTGATTACACACCCGCTGCAGGGTCTGTAATCAGTGTAGAGAAATTATCATTTTCCTGACAAACACCCCCCAAAACAACGGCCGCTCTGAAGGACCGATAACGGAATCATTAAGCAAAAAGCTTATTGATGTCGGTGGATCGAATAATTTCTTAACGATACCCGAAAGGAACCGGTTCTCGATACCCATCCCTAGGTTTTACTTTGTCATCTGATGATTAAAAATCACATTATTCCCTTTGATCACTTTGGGTGTAGAGAGTCAGACTCAGAGAGTCAGACTCAGATGTGCTGCTGTCACGTTTTGATCGGTCCTCCGTCTTTTATGATGAAATAATGCTGCATTTATGTGATAATGATTGTTGTACAACAGCTTCAGATATCTGTCGCTGAGATAGATGATGACGAGTGCAGTTTGAAGGAGAAATGAAGCGATAATCGGTGAATTGATGCTGACCCTTTGAAATTACGCATGCAGAGTGAAGACAGGGCAGACTGATTTTTAGGGGAGAAGCGTTCGGTTGGCGACACCGGATCGCTCGGTGGAAACAAGGCTTATTCTCTTTGGATAGAAATGAGCCGGTACTAAAATCATTTCTGATCTTCTGGTTCTGTTGGAGTAAGTTGCCCAGCAGCTGTTCCCAGCAGAAATCAGATTTACAAATGGCTCTTTACCATCTGACAAAACTGGCGGTGACAAAGAGAAAACATCCTCACTTTTCCTGTCCTGTATTATCTCACTGGCATCACTCACACTGGCTGTTGGTTGAATCTGACTAAACAGGCACTTGCTTGTAGGCAAAGGAACACTATTTGTGCTGTAATTCCTGGTTATCTTTCTGAGTAACCGAGGCAGTGATGTGTTGATGAATCTGGCTGAGAAACAAGTCGACCCCATCGCTGGCTTTTTTCTTTATGAACCACTTTGTCTCAGGGTTAATGGAATTGTGTAATCTTTTGCTCCCATCTGAGCAGTACCTTGTTATTTTTCTTTTAGTATCTCTTTAAAAGGAGAGCCAAAATGGCCAGGCTGCTCTGACTGTACATCTTTTTTAATGTATATGTATGTTGGACATGTATAATGTGTGAGAATTTTTCTTCCCTCGAAATGCTTATTCAAATTGAATGTAATTATTCATTTTATAAAACACACTGAACACTTTAAAAGCCTCTGTGCCATTTTTTGGATACGTTCTACACATTTATGCCTTTGTGTTGATGAGAAATGGAAAGTCAGTGTTGTCATAACTGTGACACTAAGCCACAAATATGATCAGAAAGCTTCATTTCATGTTTTCATTTATTGGTACTTGCTTGAGTCGTCTGTGAATGTCAGAAGGACATAACTGGTGTAAATATTCAAGATGCAACCTTGTGGCTCTATCACACGTGGGCCCTTGAGGAAGGTCCTTAATGGGACGTTCACACTGTGATGTTGAAGTAGCTGACACTGGCTGATAGAGCAGATTTTCAAAGATCTTTGTGAAACTTCAATTTCAATTTATTTTCCTTTATATAGCGCCAAATCACAACAGAGTTGCCTCAAAGCGCTTCACACAGGCAAGGTCTAACCTTACCAACAGTGGTAAGGAAAAACTCCCTCTGAGGAAGAAACCTCAAGCAGACCAGACTCAAAGGGGTAACCCTCTGCTTGGGCCATGCTACAAACATAAATTACAGAACAATTCACAGAACAATTCACGGACAAATATACAAGAAATGCTGTTGGCGCACAGGACAGGAGGATCGTCAAAACGAATACAACTCCCATCTCTGGATGGAGCTGCACCTTAAACAGTGAGAAAAAACAGAATCAGGCATAAGAAAGACAAAAAAATACTGTATAATTTGAAACTCAAGAAAAGTCTCGCTCCAGGGGTCCAAATTTGTTGTCTTCAGTGTAGAACGATGTAGCTCCTTTGAGGGTGACATTGTAATGGTGTAGCTCTGATTATTTGTATTAGCTTGTCGAATTAATTTCTGTTTTGTCGACTTAATTACTCTTCTTTTTTTCCTGATTGCTTAACATATGTCGGTCCTGTTCATTGAGTTTAGATTGCAATTATTGAACTTTGATCTTGATTGTTGTCCTTTGTACCTAGACACGAATACTTGAGTTCAGTGACTGTTTGATCATGAAACACTCATCGTAATTTTGATGTATCTCTTTAAAGCCCAAGTGCTGGTGCTGGTGAAATCAGGAACAGAGGTTTGAAGATTTATGATCAATGTTTGACATCATCATCATACTTTGCCCCTTCATCTTGGATCCACATGAATATTTAATGTTTTGGGTTTTTTTTTGTTATGCCCTACAGTTTCCAGGGATAAGCATCAGCCCGATGGAAGTCAAGGTGTGTGTAGAACGTATATGTTTTACTTATCCTCTTCCCAAAATCTCTACTGAGTTTAACCCTCTGGGGTCCGAGGGCATTTTTTGCACAGTTCACTCGCCTGGCATAAATGTTTTATTATTGCTGTTAACAGCTCTCCCTGCATCCCATAATCAAGTTTTATGTCTCTTTTTTTTTCAGGACAACCTGTGCTTTCAGAATAGATATGTTTTTGTTGTGTTTTATAAGTGCAATAAAGGTTTACAATCAAAAATAGGCAAGGAAAAAATAAAGCAAAAAATTATTTTCCACACAGATTTATTCAAAACACACAGCAAACTATACTAAACAATTGTTTTGACACTTTATAAAGGTAATTTGAGGTCTTGTGTGAAAGTCTGTACAACAAAAAGGTTCAAACAATAAACACAAATGCACATTTTGAACAATATATACAAAATGGTCTATGCGGTTTCTTGTCCATTGATATGGTAAACAGTGCTTTACACAGAGAAAGCAACAGAGTTATCCAGTAACATTCACATGCAAACTAGTGGAGCAATCCTGCACTCTTTGTTTGAGCACATGAGATTGTCATCAGAGGCTCTCCGTGTGCTCCTGCTTTCACTGATCGCTGTGCGTAATGGCGCAGGGCCAGTGTACTCATTGGAGCACCCAGGGGGCTATTCAAACGGGCCAACTAGTAACACATCACTCCTGAAAATGATCTTTGGCTTTTCACGTGAGGTAAATCTGCCCTATGATTGGATTTTGGAAAACCATGTGACGGTGAAACAATTCCAATTGGACACTCAAATTGCGCACATCATCACACAGCTTCTATGAGGAGTACAAAGATGGGTGATGGCTGGCTCGAAAGTCTGTGGAGCTAACTTTTCAGCAAAAAAAAAAGTAAGTTTCTATCTCACATCATTCAAACGTTATTTATAATTTAGTAAAGCTTGGTCTTAGCTGTCGTATACGACGGCATTGGCCCCAGAGGGTTAATTTAAATGTGTTCATTAGTATTTGCATAATCCTACATAATCCTGATTGTTTAACCTCCAGTGTGTTTAAAGTATTCAGACATTTTACTTATTTCTGTCTGATTGTAAATATTAAATTTGGCATTTTATCTTTTTCAAAGTAAGTTTTAGGCCCTTTAAATGTCTAAAGCATCTGCACTTCAGTGCACTCAGGAAGGCTAACTTTTGCTTAAAACAGGGTAATTTCTTAATGCATGGAGTTTCGACGTTGAGGATGTTTAACATGAAAGCATAATTATAACTTTAATACGTAGATGAAAGCTAGTGTTGCACAATATGACAACCTTAGATGTGTAACAAACCCATCTTTCAGCTGGAGGACAGCAAACTCACTTGATTCACTGTGCAGAACATACAACATTACAACTGAGAATACTAACACAGCGTCTTCCTGCTGGGCATGAAAGCAGCTTAATTTGAGTCATTCCCATGGTCCAAAGCAGGGAGGCATAATCATATTACTGTGTACAGACACACTGTGCAGGAGTGACAGGGTAGTGCACATGTGTCTCTGAACACAGTGTGTTTATGGCTATACCTCATTATTCCAGATGCAACAAACAATTTTTCCCTTCACATGCATAAAATAAGCTGGCGAGTCAAACCAGACTAAAATTAGCAATGAAATCATTTATGTTAAAGCAGATGTTGACCATACTTTCGCAACCAGTTATACAGTCAGACTACTGCTGTGTGTTGGAGTTGGAATGTCCACAATAATACTGGTATAAATTTTTATGTGATGAAGAAGTGTCATATCGTGGTACACAGTGCATCCACAAAGTATTCACAGCACTTCACGTTTTCTATATTTTATGTTCCAGCATTATTCTAAAATTAAGTAAATTCATTTTTTTTTCCTCAAAATTCTACTCACAACACCCCATAATGATAGGGAAGGGTGTTATTTAAATTTTTTTTGAAATCTATACATTTTTGCATGGAATACTGAACTATACATGGAATAAACCATAACAGTATAATTTTTGGGTCATTTGGTTCCAAAAACCCATATGGACGGAGCGTTTGAAAATTTCAAGTAACGCGTGTGTTGTATATGTGCTGTTGACGTAGAAAACCACTCTGTTGCTTATAATTAGTTCATTGTGGCCATGTCATTCTTTTCATGTGATGATTATACTCAGCTGATGTTTCTGAAATAAAAAATACATAGATTTTGTTTGTTCCAATTGATCGTAACATATGTAATGAAATTAGGGTTTTTGTCACTTACTCTTAAAAAAACACCAGATAGGCTTATTGTTACTATAGAAGTTGAATATAAACTTGGGGTCAAGCACCATTTGGAGCCAAATTACAAGTCTCTAGGTGCAGCAGTTCTCGAGATATGACATTTTCGTCGATATTTTTGGCTATTTTTGAACCCGATATTTTCATTGGCTCGTCCATATGGATTTTTGGAAACAAATGACCCAACATTTATCCTGCTATGATTTATTCTGTGTATATTTCCATATCCCATGCAAACATTTATAGATTTCCAATTTTTTTGAAATAACACCCCTCCCTAATAATGACAACATGAAAAAAATGTTTTTTGAAGTATTCCCACCCTTTGCTCAGTACTTTGTTGATGCACTTTTGGCAACAATTACAACCTCAGTTCTCCTTGAATATGATGCCTGGGACATCCTGAGGATTTCTGAAACCCTCTAGTTGTTGCTGGATGTCATAGCCAGCCTTTACAGACACTGTAAGTGTTGTGCAATGGTTCTAGGGCATTTTCCACTCAGTCATTTCCCCCCTGGTCTTTTTCCTCCAGTCCTTTCCCGATTACCCCCCCACCCCTGTGCATGTTTTGTTTTGTACTACATTGTATTTACCTTTCAAAATGTATGTACAACAGTAAATATAATCATGTTCCTGTTTTATTGGGACTTTATGTTGGGAAAGTGTAAGTACACGGACCCACAACAGGGGGCGCAAATGAACGGACAATAGAATAGGTCAAATAACAACACTTTACTGTTGCGAACGTGCACAACAAACACAACAGATTCCACAATAGATCAAAGGTCAAATTACAAGGTGTCGTGTGGGCAGGCTCGAAGATAGGAGACGCCTGTCCAAAGCAGAACCGGAACCACACGATTTCCTCCGCCACCAGACCCCGGGAATACTGGAGCCGCCAAGTCCCGAACTCCCAGGTGGCCACTGCCTCCGCGTGTCGGACCTGGTACTGCTGGCGAGGAACAAAAACACAATTAAACGTGGGTGCGTTTGCACCCAGCAATCTGCACGGCAGGGAAGCTACCTCCACCTCTCGTTGGAGAAAAAGTCTGTTATCACTCACAAAAATCACAACAAAAAGGCTTTCTATCAAGCAGTCAGGCTGAGGATATTACCTTTCAGGTAGAACGATATCTCGGCAAAGAGGTGGAGATGACGTCTTGCTGATATACCGATGCAGATCAGATGAGTGGTGACAGCTGTCACGGGTGATGAGTGTCAGCTGTCACCCCGGCTGCTCCTGTGAGGCGGCAGCGCCCTCTGGTGCCTGGAGCCCGCACTCCAGGCAGGGTGCCCTCTGGTGGTGGTGGGCCAGCAGTACCTCCTCTTCAGCAGCCCACACAACACTTTATTTGGAACAAGTAAATATTTACAAAAAAATAATTACATTACTATTTGATAATTTGGCATGGAAAGTGTTGTATCAATGAGTCTTTTCAAATATGCAGTATAGTCATTTTTAGGCCATTTTTTACAGCTGCAAATTGTGGGCAATACCGCGGAGGAAGTCCAAGTGATCTCTCTCTTGGTAATCACAATAGTTTGAATTCTGCGGGTGGTGTCCCGGTATACTTGGCATTGTGGTGGGGCAGGCTCGCTGACTCCCAACTGCTGGACAGCGACTCTGTTCATTGCTTATACCTTCTTTAGTATATCCAAGAACACCCAGATGTTCTTGGATATACTAAAGAAATGCCATGTGGCAGTGCCAGCGTTCTACACTGTTGTTTGCACATGGCAGCTCTTCCTGTATTCTGGCTCATACGTTCCAGCAAGGTCGAAAACTGGACCTCCGCAGTTTCTCTTAATGGGCGACTGATAAAGGTGTACTCAAAGTGGTTGACCACAAACTGGAGCTCTTCAGGCAGTCCCTCCTGAACCAGCTCAAATGAAGCAGTTGCATCTTCTGGTGGCACATAGGCCAGAGCAGCCAACATCCTGGTTGCAAGGGAGAGTGCAGCGTCAGCAGCATATCTCTCCTAGAGCTCTGCACCCACCTTCCGCCTGCACCCAGCGGTAGACACACTGGGCCAAGTGGTAAAGGCACCCTTGCGGCTCTGTTTCCCCGGGGGGAATGACCGGAGGTGAAAAGGTCCGGGAGGAAATGACCTAGGGGGGAAATGTCCAGGGAGAAATGACCTAAGGGGAAATGGTGAGGAGGGAAATGCCCTGATACCTTGTGCAACAATTTGAGGACAAATGTATGGATGTACATTTTTGGGTTTTCACAATATGTTTTTGTTTTTTGATCAGTTAAGAGGAAAAGTTAATTTTAAAGTTGTCTTTTGTTGTTTTTATTCATAAGGAATTCATGCTGAAGTAATGACATGAAGGACTGATGACTATTTCATATCTGAAAGAGGGAAACTTAATAAGATGGCAGTTCAGCGTACACTGAAGTGACATTCAGTTATATGATATTGGAACCTAGTGTTTATTGTTGAATAAAAAATAAAACCAACATTAACATAAAATGATTGTCTGAGTTCCATGGAGAAAACACAAATGGTGCCTAAGGTTGCTCTGACACAGTGGTGGATCTAACATACTAACAAACAGGCAGGTGCTTCTCAGCTCATAAGGTAAACTGTTGAATCATTTTTATAGTCTACAGAAAAGAAGAAAAAAAGGGATTCTTGCAGAAATCAAAGTTACAGAATCCATACCTTAATTAATGTGTTCATAAATTAATTTCATAAAATGTTTATCTGCCTAACCTGGAGGATACGGACGGTGCAGAATGTGTGCATCTTATTGAGGTCAACAGAGAGTGAATGGAATTGATTACCCATCTCCACTCTTATCACTGCCCTCTAATGCAGGAAGCTCCTCCTGATTATTACCTTAATCAGTACTATCTCACTCTGTGATTAGCTCACTGCTAAAAAGCCCTTCAGCTGCAAAGGAGGGCACAAATGCTAACTATCCTGGCCCCCTGGACTATAGAATCACTCTCAGCTCTTAATTGCATTATCATATGTTCCTTTGCATGGAAGACTGACAGAGCACTTTCTACTCCCTTTGTGGATGTGTTTAAACCTGCACACAGCCTAGAAGTGCAGATATTACCTACTTAGGATATTATAGTCCGCCCCCGTGTTTGTTAAATTTTTCACTGAGCAGGTAGATCACTGGGATCAGAGTTAAGCTACTAATATGTACAACTGGGTTTGAGTCCCGGTGTCGCAGACCGAACGGTCCCCCCTAAAAATTGGTCCGCCCTGCCTTCACTGCGCATGCGTCATTTGGGACCACAGCAGCACATCTGAGTATGACTCTCTACACCCAAAGCGATCAAAGGGCTTAATGTGATTATTAACCATCAGATGACAAAGTAAAACCTCTTAAATCATTCTAAAGTCAGTTTTATGCAGAAACAAGGCCATTTTAAGCAGAAAGGAGGCGATAATCGGTGAGTCGTTACTGATGCTCTGAAATGACATAGGCGTCACAGCGGCTGCTGTGCACTCTGATTGGTCCGCAATCTTTTATTATGAAATAATGCTGAATTTATGTGGAAATGATTGTTGTACTAAAGCTTCAGATATCTGTTGCTGAGATAGATGATGACTGGAGTGCAGTTTGAAGCAGAAATGAGGTGATAATCAGTGAATTGCTGGTGATGCTCAGAAATGATGCTGCTGAGCTGTGAAATGATGCATGGACAATGAAGGCAGGGCGGACAGATTTTTAGGGGGGACCGTTCAGTCAGCGACACCCGTCATGCTACCTGTCTGTGTCCTTAACCAAGACATTTCATCTGCATTGTCCCAGTTCACCCACCTGTAAATGGATACTGGCCTTGGCTGGGGAAGTTATCTGCAATGAACTGGAGTCCCATCCTAGAGGAGTCATAGACCCTCTACCACTTTACACTATGAAATCTGGGGATAAGCACCAGCACCAATGGGCCTCTATATAGGACTCATTTCCCAGATGGCCTGGGTAAGAGTTGAACCTAGATTTGATGTATTTTCTTGCATGAAAATACAACAGTTAAAAGTTGCACTATCCTTAATTTTTCCCATCAAAATTCGCACAGACTCACAATTGAAAGCAATACCACAGCAAACACTACAGTTTAATTGAATTTATTTCATTTATATAGTGCCAAATCACAACAAAGCTGCCTAAAGGTGCTTCACACATGTATGGTCTAACCTTACCAACCCCCAGAGCAAACACACAGGTGACGGTTGTAAGGAAAAACTCCCTCTGATGATTTGAGGAAGAAACCTCAAGCAGACCAGACTCAAAACCCTCTACTTTGGCCATGCTACAGACACAATTGACAATACAAATATACAGGAAATTTTGGGAGTCTATCCTGGTGTATAGGACGGGAGGCTTGCAGAAGAAAACACCACTCCCACCTCTGGATGGAGCCGCACCTCAAACAGAGAGAAAAAACAGAATCAGACGGCAGAAAGACAACAAATACAGCATAATTTGTCGGCATTAAGCACCAGGTACAACAGAAGAAATACTAAGGTGATCGCCAGCCACTAGCCCTAAGCTTCAGAGTCGCCTCCACCTCCTGAGAAGACTGAGATCCTTTGGAGTGAGCAGGCCTCTGCTTAAGACCTTCTACGACTCTGTTGTAGCCTCTGCTCTCTATGCTGTCGTTTGTTTGGCCCCGGGCAGCACAGAGCAGGAGAGAAAGAGACTGAATAAGCTGGTCAGGAAGTCCAGCTCTGTCCTGGGCTGTCCTCTGGACTCTCTGGAGGAGGTGGCTGAGAGGAGGGTGTTAACCAAGTTCAAATACATCATGGACAACTCCTCTCACCCTCTGCACCGGACTGTAGTGGAGCTGAACAGCTCGTTCAGTGACAGGATGAGGCATCCTCTGTGCAAGAAGGAGCAATACCGCAGGTCGTTCCTCCCTGCCGCTGTCAGACTGTACAATAACCACATGCAATAATATGTCCACAGTCACTTGGAATATTAATATGTCCACAAATCATGTGCAATAACAACTCGTTTACAAATCCCTGCGCGAATGTCACCTTACCACACCTAAACTCCATCTCACATATTGTAAATAAGATGCTCCTATCTCTTTTTCAATCCCAATCATGTTTATATATATGCATATGTATATGTGTATGTGTATAGGTATGTGTGTGCATATGTGTATGTACATGTACATATATATATATATATATAATATGCATGCATATTCTATTTCTACCACATTTTCTTATTTTATCATACTGTTACAAGTATTATTATTATTGCTTATCCTTGCACACGCTGTTTGATGAACATTTTCCTCTACTTGCACCCATCTTGTGTGTTTTTTAAGAGCTGATGTAACATTTTCTCCTCTGTCAGATCAATAAAGTTTATCTTATCTTAAGTCTGGACTTGAAAGTCTCTACAGAATCTGTTTTATTGATGCAGTTCGATCATTCCATAAAACAGTTGCACGACAAGAGAAAGCTCTGTGATCCACAGACTTTTTATTCACTTTAGGGACACAAAGTAGTCCTGCACCCTGAGAACGCAGAGCGTGGTTGTTGAAATGAAAATAACAATAATGCCAATAACAATAATGACACCATGTTTACGGACTTCATGAGGTTTAAAGGTTGTGTTTGGTTGTTCAGAGGTGACATTCTTTGACAGAGGTGTTCTGGATATTCTCACACTTTTATTAGCTAGTATCACTGGGTGAATGTCTGTCAAATGATTAAGCTCATCACTTCTCTTCAGTAATCTTTGCTGACCTTTTCTTGAAATACAGTAGATCATTTCATTGGGGCTAAAGGACAAAACTGGTATTTATGGTCTTTTTTAGGAAAAAAAAAAAACACCCAGTTGAATCAACGGCAGACATGTTGTCCATGAGACAATAGTGCTGAAAATCTGCCCATTAGTCTCTGTGGTCAATGTGATACTGTGTGAGGGGACATTTGATTTGGGACAAAGATCAGAATTTGATTTGGGACAAAGATCAGAACAGGTATTTCCAGTCACTCTCATGTGACAAGTAGACCAACATTACGTGCTTTTCTTTAAAATTCCTGTCTCAGAGCAGATCAGTGTATAGTGGGACACCCTACATGTAGGCCAACTAATGACCCATCACTATTTGATGCCTCATTAGTTGAGGCATCACTATTTGATGCCTCATTAGCTGGCCAACATGTAGGCCAACTAATGACCCATCACTATTTGGCCAACTATTGAGGCATCACTATTTGATGCCTCATTAGTTGGCCAATATGTAGGCCAACTAATGAGGCATCACTATTTGATACCTCCGAATCAACACAGGTTGACCAAATCTGGACATTTATAATGTGCCGTCATGGCTGTTTTAGTTATTTTGCCTCCTTTGCTTAACTGAATGCTGACTAAGAGAGGATGTCCCCTCACTAATGTCTACTAATCTGGACGAAACAATGCACAGCATATGGTTTATCTGGTGTAAGCGTCCAGAAATTCACATCTCCGCAGTTGCCATGCAAATGAAGCCGTGTCAGTTATGCACTAAATGTTTTCACGTCCTTTCATCGCAGTGCTTTTTTTTTAAAGGTGGGTGACAGTAAATGACGGAGGCAAGAAATAAGTCAAACTCTTTAGTCTAGTAGGAGCCGTGTTTGGAGGTGAGATGGAGCTGAGTGGTCTCTGTGGATGGCGTTATCCTTTAATTTACAGCCATTAGACCAAGTCATTTGCTGGTGTTCCTTCTTGGCACCACCCGTGCAGCCTTCGTCCCTCCAGTGCTGTTCTCATCTCTGATTAGATGAGCGACGCAAGGCAAACCGCCGCAGTCCTCGGGCACATCCTGCTCTCATATCGCCGGCTCGGCTGACCCTCTCATTTTTACAGCTACAATTACACCCCTGAAGTGTAAGCGCTTTGTGCTGCCCGTGCAGAATCAACAAAAGCTGCCTATTAAACTCCTGTTTAGTGGCTCTGTCCCTCAATTTTATGTCCTGGGTGGATTTATGGTCGGTAGACGTTTAAAGACCAAGACACCTCTGCCCGGCCACTCGGTGCGACTCGCCTTTCTTTCCCCTTTTTGCTTTATCTCATCTCTCCTTTTTCTACCCTTTTGAGTTTTACCTCTCTTTTCTTTCCTCGTCTCCTCTGCTGCCTTTCCTTTGCTTTCCTTTCATTTCCTCCTCCTTTCTCTTTGTTTCATCCTTGCTTTTCTGTGCTTCCCGTCACTTTTCTCATTGCTTTTCTTTCCCTGTCAGCACTTCTTTGGTCTTAACGACATGCACAGCATACATCAAGCTCACTAATTAACTCATAAATCATTTCCGCCTATTGGAGAGTTCAAACCTACAGCAGTGTTGTGGAGGGGATTTTGCCACACATCTCCAGGAAATAATAACACTGCTTTTACTAATTATTCACAAACTGCATTTTTGTAACTTTTTATCTTGTAATATTGAAATAGTTGGTGATTTAAAAAAAAAACAAACAAAACAAAAAAAAAAAAAAACTTTCGGTTGCTTTATCCTGATTTCTGTGACAAACCTCCGGACCAGCAGATGGACTACCTGCATTTAAAGTCTGTTTATTAATTTATATTTTCATATCTGTTTTCCATCCTGAACAAACCGAATTGGACTTTCTTTGAACTGCACAAAAGTTGCCAGGTGTTGAAACTTCTAAAAGGTGACCTTCAGGTTGCAGTGCTACATACTGTGGCTCAAACTGCACTTTGCTTTAACACGAAGCTGATTCAGCTGCTGAGAAGAGGGGGGGAAAAGCCATTAGGACACAAAGTCCTGACAGAGACAGACTGTACAGGGTGCCGTCCTCGGACTGAGGATCATAACGATGAAGAAATGCACTTAGGTTTTCTCTACAGTGGTCAGAAATGCTTGATGTCTTCACACCAGCGGCTGTCATGAAGGTATCTGGGTTTATTTTTGTAAACCAGTCGTGATGAAGTTAAACAAGAATTTTTTTAACATATGGAGGTTCAACAAATTATCAATTAATATGCAGTTTTAGTAATCAATGTAATTTAATGTCTAAATTCTCTAATTTCACCTTCTTAAATCTAATATTTTTTTCTGGTTTCTTTATTACCCTATTTTCTGGAGTATACGTAGCATATTACCAGCTGTATAACCACCTCTTTATTTTTATGCATTGTTTTACTGTACTTTTGTTATTCACATTTATTATTGTTGGACTTATTTTGTTTAGTGCATTGATTCCTGAGAAACCCCAATTTAAGGGCCCCTTCACACATAGTACGAATGTGGCTGAATTGCACACGAAGCAGGAATCGTATGCAATGCGTGTAAAATCGGAGCTGCCTCTAACACCTCGTACACCTGTTGCTACAGCTACTTGCACACATCAGCAGCTGAAAGACAGAGTGTGCACTGTGAGTGCTCATCGAACCCTCTTCCAGCAGGTGCCTGCCAAATTCCAGGTGACACACACAAACATCCACCACTCGCTTGGCACTTAGAAAATGTGTGGCCATTCACGTTTTTAGTACGAAAACAGTCAGACGATCAGTTTCAAGCTGGCTGTGAAATTTGCCTAAGTGCCCCTACGAGTGTGGCGTTGCAAAACAGCAACGCGCATGTGGAGACGTGTCAGAGCGTCAGCTCCCCCCGCAACACATGTTCCGTGCATGTGAATCGCGCATGTGTTGCGCTCCAGCCGCAACACGTGGCGGATGTGTTGCGGATGGGGAAGTAACTAAATAACAGTAAAAATAACTAAAAACAAATGATCACATAACACAGACACAGAGTGACACTTTGGTGTGTGCACGGAACTGACTGACAGCCGCAGCTGTTGAGATCTCTGGTTCTGGACGTCATGGCTGGGGAATACCGTGTTTGGACGGACGTAAACTTACAACTGTCCACTGTGACGTGTGTGTGTCTCGTTGCTGTCCTCACGTGGACATACATAAAAACATATATCGCTGTTGTGACAGGCACGAAGCAGGACGCGAGCGCATGGCGCACACATTGACAGACTGCCCCAGGTGAAACAGATCATCAGATCATAACACGCAGTGGGTGATCTGAATGTCACGTCACCCACGTGAGCTCTGTTCTACATGACGCAGTGTCTGTCCTGCGGCGCGCCATCCACAGGACATGCGTGTCGGGCCGGCACGCACGTGCGGCCAGCTGGACACACCAGGCCAGTAGATGTGGACATGATAAGAGCGCCCTGCATCATTGATGTCATTACATGACTGTACATCTGTGACCATGGGTCATCTACAGAGGAACAGAGAGTTCAAACTTACATACATACATATATACACACACACACACACACATATATGTGTGTGTGTGTGTGTGTGTGTGTGTGTGTGTGTGTGTATGATCGCAGGACCTCCCAAACTAATAAAATATTAAAAAAATAAAATACATATGCTGTTCCTTCCACATCTAGCCAGTGTGACTGCTATTAAACGCTTTCACAATGTGATTTTAGAAACTGTACCTGTATCCCATGCTGGCCGGATGTTATTTATTTATTTATTTTGATATGTATTTGTGGTGTTTTACAGTTGTTTATGTCTACAGTATGTTTGTATTGTGGTACTGTATTTTGTGACCATGTTGTGCTGCCTTCTTGGCCAGGTTTTTAATCTCACTGAGGCTTTCACCTGGTTAAATAAAGTGTATATCTGTCAGGGGTTTATCTAAACCGGGGAATAGGGGCACTGTGCGTCCTTGCCAAAGTGCTGATTTAAAAAAAAAAAAAAGTCTTATTCCTAGCACACAGCTTTCCCCTCTGTGATCAATTCTTTCATAAATACATAACATTGATGCCAGGAAATAGCAAGCCCATTAATAATAGACAGCATAATTTTTTTCCCCAACATATGTGGAAAAATGACAGAAATAATGCATGAACATGTCCTATTTCATGCAGCTCCTGTGCACTGTTGTTTTTCCAGCCCTTCAAGAAGCCTCAGAATGCTTCATTTTCATCTCAAATTTTCAAAAGCTCTGCACCAAGAAAGGAGGGAGCCCCCCCCCCCCCCCCACACACACACACACACGCACGCACACACACACACACACACACACACACACACACACACACACACACACACACACACACACACACACACACACACACCCCTCATATCTGGTGTTGCCCCCTTGCTAAATTTTCCTAGAAAAGCCCCTCATATCTACACTTTGGAATATCTTTGGATTGTTGAAAAAACAGGGCAGCTCAAGCTATCATCGGGGGTTTTGAGAATCATTGATATTTATCACCATTTAAGACATTTTTTTATGAAATCTCAGAAAAGAAGGTCAACAGATTACTCAATAATGAAAATAATTGTTAGTTGCCTCCGAATGAAGTATATTAGTATTTTTTTTTCTTTTCTTTTTTTTCTTTTTGTGTCTGAGGAAGAGGCAAAGCTGTTTTTATGGCAATATTGTATTGGTTACATATTGGTATTATTGGTAGAATTTGTGGTTATGATTTACAGGTAAATTAAGCAAAGCATAATTGACTAATCAATTATAATATTAATTAATATTAATTATAATCAATATCAGTTATCAGTTATTTTAATTGTAATTGATAAATGAATAGATTACAAAAATAATTCAGTTGCAACCCTACGTACAAGTTATGTTTAATTAAAGGTGGGTGATATGGTAAAAATATGTCCACATTTTTTGCCATATTGATCAATATCAATATTTATCACAATATATAATTTAGTAATGCTGCCAGTTTGATTAGTGGAAGATTTATGAATGCATTTTTTTTCTTGTCTTACTAGCCAAGGCCAACATATGGCCATTGGGTATTGCAACGACCTGGTGGCCATCCATCTGCCTGTCTGTCCGTCCGTCTGTGTGTCTGTCTGTGTACAGCATAAGTCCAGTTCTATTCCAGACCTTGACAGGTTCAAAGATGACATATATTAAGACGTATTTTAAAAGGTTAAAAAGTCACGTTCTGTTTGAATCTGTTCTGCTTTGTTTTTGAGTGGCGGGGGATGAGAGCTAATAAGAGTAGAGCTGCACCGTGACATCAGTGTCTCTTCTCTCATATATTATGTAAAAGAGAGCAGAAAATAAACACTTCTAAAATCAAAAATGCCATTTTTGGAACCTAATAACACCTCTGAACATATTTTGAGGATGCTAGCATGGTGATGTGACAGGCTGGTAGCTAGCTGCACTCACACTCTCACGAGCGCCACTAGCTTAGCTTATGACAAGCTAAAAGAGGATGCTCTCTTTATGGCCAAACAACTTTCCACAGTTTCTGGGGATTCTGTGTTAGCACACGCCTCCTGCCGATGTGCTTAATGAATTCCTGTGCAAAAAGTAGTTCGCCGATAATTGTGATATATTCCTGTAAGATAATGAGTATATCTCATCTAAATTAATTCTAAAATTTACCAGTAATAAAATTATAAAGAGAACTGAAGTTTTAAGAGTGGCCATAATAAATATTTAAGAAACTTAAAAGTTTATGAGCATTGTAAACATTGACACGATGGAGTTTGACACGGAAGAGTTCAGAAAGCTACGATTGGAATGGTTTGATTACCATTTACAGTTTGCGATGAAAGACTTGGGTGTTAACTTTGTGTTAAAACCAGAACAGGAAGCTGCACTGAAAGAGATCTATCTGAGACAAAGAGGCACATTCTGTGTGTTGTCACTCCAACGAGAGCAGCACGCTGAGCAGGGTGGAGAAAGTAGTCCGGCGAGCTCAATCTGTGGGTGCGAGCTATCCCACAATGCTAAAATAGCAGCAATGTCGGTCCAATGAGAGCGGCACTTTGAGCAGGGTGAGCTCCACTCTGTTTCATTTGTGTGTAAATATATCCTCTTTGTCATATATTATGTAAATGATAGTGCGAAATAAACACTTCTAAAACTGAAAACGCTCATTTTGTAACCTGATACATTTTGCGGCATTAGCATGCACGCCAACGGCCGCTAACTCAAAGCTAACTTCCTATGGAGTTGTATTTGTTTTATTAATACCAGCAAATGCACAGAGGGTGATCGACAAATATTCCTTGAATTGCATCCGCCCTTGTCATGTTTCAAATCCCGCTAAACTTTGGAGCGGTCACCGCTCTGCGAGATCTCAGTAACATTGAGAACTGCATTGAGACGCTCTGATCACGCTGCACTTTAACCGCCGCACACGGACAACAGCATTAACATCGTAAGATAAAACTATTTTTATACTGTGCCTAAAACTGTCATGAATATATTCTCTGGGTTTATAGACGTTGTTATTGCATTTGTTTTATGTAAACGTGAGAATCACACGCTGTCTCTCCGTTATTTTCAATGGGAGCTGCTGTGAGCTACGCTCGCTTCCTGTCATTCTGTGGGAAAGTGAACGTTTAACATCTTGATTATTGTTCTTTACAACACTGTTTGTCCTCTTTGTTCCAGACTAATATATATAATATGTCTGAAATTCGGTTTGCGTTTATTAAATTCCACGCAGATTAAACATAACAGACGGATTATTTGTTATAATTGTTTTAGCAAGTTTTCAGGGAATCATGCAGCAGTCTTTTATTAACATGACGAAAAGCATAAAAAAATTACATTTTTGTAGTATAATATTCATTTACAATTGTCATCATGTGGATTCTCTATGTTGTTTTGACTGCAGCAACTCTCTGGCGCGCAAGGGATTATGGGATACATGAAAACCCTGGATAACCTCTACTTTTGTCAAAAGCTTACGTACACCCACACGCAAAGCCTCCTGCAGACGCTGTTAAAACGTAAATATTGTTTTTGAGTGACTGCTTAATAGAGGGGCTTCATTGAACGTATGTAAGACAACAAGATCTTAATAATTAATTAAACAACTACAAATTATAAAGAACACAAGGCTCATACGGCCGAGGGTATTTTAGCATTGCATTTTTTTATTATTATTATGGAATGGATGGTTGCCATGCAGACCTCTGGATGTTTCCATGGTGTGGTGGATGTGGCAACATGTGGCACGGGTGTACAACCCCTGGCAAAAATTATGGAATCACCGGCCTCGGAGGATGTTCATTCTGTTGTTTAATTTTGTAGAAAAAAAGCAGATCACAGACATGACACAAAACTAAAGTCATTTCAAATGGCAACTTTCTGGCTTTAAGAAACACTATAAGAAATCAAGAAAAAAAGATTGTGGCAGTCAGTAACGGTTACTTTTTTAGACCAAGCAGAGGAAAAAAATATGGACTCACTCAATTCTGAGGAATAAATTATGGAATCACCCTGTAAATTTCCATCCCCAAAACTAACACCTGCATCAAATCCCATCTGCTCGTTGACATTAACCCTATGTCATGAAATTGACCCTATGTGTCTTTTTGCAAGGAATGTTTTGACAGTTTTTGCTCTATGGCAAGATGCATTATCTTCTTGAAAAATGATTTCATCATCCTTAAACATCAGAAAAGTGTCCAAAATATCAATGTAAACTTGTGCATTTATTGATGATGTAATGACTGCCATCTCCCCAGTGCCTTTACATGACATGCAGCCCCATATCATCAATGACTGTGGAAATTTACATGTTGTCTTCAGGCAGTCATCTTTATAAATCTCATTGGAACAGCACCAAACAAAAGTTCCAGCATCATCACCTTGCCCAATGCAGATTCGAGATTCATCACTGAATATGACTTTCATCCAGTCATCCACAGTCCACGATTGCTTTTCTTTAGCCCATTGTAACCTTGTTTTTTTCTGTTTAGGTGTTAATAATGGCTTTCGTTTAGCTTTTCTGTATGTAAATCCCATTTCCTTTAGGCGGTTTCTTACAGTTCGGTCACAGACGTTGACTCCAGTTTCCTCCCATTCGTTCCTCATTTGTTTTGTTGTGCATTTTCGATTTTTGAGACATATTGCTTTAAGTTTTCTGTCTTGACGCTTTGATGTCTTCCTTGGTCTACCAGTATGTTTGCCTTTAACAGCCTTCCCATGTTGTTTGTATTTGGTCCAGAGTTTAGACACAGCTGACTGTGAACAACCAACATCTTTTGCAACATTGCGTGATGATTTACCCTCTTTTAAGAGTTTGATAATCCTCTCCTTTGTTTCAACTGACATCTCTCGTGTTGGAGCCATGATTCATGTCAGTCCACTTGGTGCAACAGCTCTCCAAGGTGTGATCACTCCTTTTTAGATGCAAACTAACAAGCAGATGTGATTTGATGCAGGTGTTAGTTTTGGAGATGAAAATTTACAGGGTGATTCCATAATTTATTCCTCAGAATTGAGTGAGTCCATATTTTTTTCCTCTGCTTGGTCTAAAAAAGTAACCGTTACTGACTGCCACAATCTTTTTTTCTTGATTTCTTATAGTGTTTCTTAAAGCCAGAAAGTTGCCATTTGAAATGACTTTAGTTTTGTGTCATGTCTGTGATCTGCTTTTTTTCTACAAAATTAAACAACTGAATGAACATCCTCCGAGGCCGGTGATTCCATAATTTTTGCCAGGGGTTGTATGCTTGCAGAACAGACTTGCCTTGTCTTGGTCATTGTGCATGTTAAAAGGTTCCTACAAATCTGTTGAATATACAGTGGAATATTTGCCAGCCTACTCCACTCACTGACGGGACTGTTTACATTAACCTTGTGGGGAAAATTGGCGAGCTGTTTCTTCATCAGTCAGCAACAAACCATTATAATTGTGGCGTTTCTTTCCCTTTGCAATTCATGTATGCTGGAACCTTAAGCATTGCTTTTTATATGGCAGACATATGAGGTAGGGAAGCCTCGATGTATGAAGCTGATCATTTATGGAATCAGCATCCATTATACATGCTGGAGGTGAAGAAGTTTGGCATCTTATTCCTGCAAAACCTCTTTCCCCATATCCAACTACCCGATATCTTCTATATCTGATCAGGCACAGAAAGCTCTCAGTCTTGGATTGTTCCATGGCAGAGTAAAAATCAGAGAGAGCAGTGTCATCCTGGACAACACAAGACAGAATATGTATTCTGCTGATCTGTTAGAATCTGCAGTTACTGTATTTGTGGACACGTTTTGGCCACAAATCTGTTTGTGGTTTTCTAATGTTAGTGTGCAAGTGCTGTATTCAACCAACATGTTGCTCCAATAACACAGCAGACTTTTTTCTGTGTTCAGAGACAACATCAACTTGCATATCATGGACCCCAAACATTTAGGGTCTGATTTTCGAAAGGTTTGTGTGTGCAAAAAACATGTGCACACATTGTACTTGCAAATATACCTGTATGCTGATTTACAAATGTTACGCAACAGGGGCAGCACCTGTTAAATCCACAATATATGAAAATGTAATTTGAGGTTTGTCCACCTGAGAGTGTAAAATTGTGGGAGGAAAGATGCAAATCTGTGAGATTTGCACACGCAACACAGTTTATAAAGGTCAAAAAGAAATTTGGTGGTTCCTGATTTGAAACCTTGGCATTAACTGGTTGTGCTTTACAAACTGCTGTTGAAGCAGCCTTCTTGTTTACAACTTAAAAAAAAAAATCATTCTTTGTAAATGACATGTTTAATGATTTTCACATTTATCTTGTGTTTATTTATTTTTATTTTTTTTAAAGAATGAATATCTCCATGCATAACGGGTGTACCAGAGTACGTTTTGGTGCAACTCATTATAATTACAGTCATTGCGCGTCACTCTGTGTTACACAAATAATCACACACGCACGTCCCTAGATCTGAATGGACGCATGTGTGCGCGTGCTGTGTGCGCATTCTGTTGGTGAAACACACACAAACAAACTGTACATATAGAGCGCACACCGCACATAGCTGTGCGTAATGCACACAACCAGTTGTCTGCACACGTGAGACAACTGTGCCTGGTCCCTCACAGACTCTGACCTGTGCACACAGCACACACATGTGCCAGTATGGGATGATGCACACATTCTGTTGTACTGTGTGTGCGACTGTGCACATCAGTAATAAATCAATAAACTATACAGAGTTGTCTTCCATGTATATTCGATCTGGATCCGAGCGCCGATCGACAGGCTCAAACCCTGCTCAAACAACCAGATCATTTCCAACGTGAAGGCTTTGTTGATCCGGGACATCGTCTAACTTTCACAAAAAAGGCAGAAGGTGTGGACATCAGCACTTTTTCGGCACATTCTACTGTTACAGGAGTTTTTTTCATGGAAAGAGGAGTGGAGGATTGCGCCACCATGCTGCTCATGGTGCGGGACAAAACCAGCTCCGTGTTGGTCTCACAGGACGGCTTTCAGGTGGCTTTCAGATGGCTTCCGGTTGCTTTTCAGTCGTGTGAGTATCCGAGAAATTGTACATGAGCTGGACATGCCCCAACATGTCCTGTGAGGCTTCATCACGGCGGCGCTTTGCGCCACGCGGCTCCACCGCGAAGCGCGGAGTTCCTCCGCACGTCTGTCTCAGTGTGCCGAAAAAGTGCTGATGTCCACGTCTTCTGCAATTCCTGTGCTAGTCAGACGACACACCGGATCAAGACAGCGTCCAGTTTAGAAATGAACGGCACATTCCACTGTTACAGGAGTTTTTGTCATGGAAAGAGGACCTCGTAAATCAGGCCCTTGCTTCCTTGTTTTCAAAAGTAAAACTTTGAGATTATTCTAAAATAGGAAGCAGCATGGAACAAACTAAACCTGCTGTTTTAGTTTTGTTTAATAGCATCTCTGTGGGTTGGAGCAGCTTTTGTTAAGCTGGTGAAAACACAGGGAATCTAAACAATGAAAAATAATACTTATAACAATGGTGATTATAATAATATTTCTATTATTATTATTATAATTACTACAATTATTTCTGACAAATTATGATGTCTAGGTGTGAAGTCAAGGTGAGCTTTGTTCTTTTATCAGTAAAATTGACCTTCGTTTATATTTCCAAACTGAGGAAAACAGATTGCTGAGGTCTTTTTGTTGAAGGTCTCACATGTTTGTGTGTGTGCTTATGTGTGTCCTTTATCAACATTCAGAACTGTATTCTTTATGTTTTATTGGAATAGTGAAGGTTGGCCATGTTTTGTCTGTCTGCCATAAACAACCAAAAAAAAAAAGAATTGTATGTCTCTCTTTGTGGAGGGAATGTGTGCTCCTGCGATTGTTGTGTGCATGTCAAGGAGACTTCTTTTCTTAAACAATCTGTCATTTATAGAATATATTTTCCAAGCTGTTTCCTGTATTAAAAAAAAAAGAATATTCAACCAGTGGTATTATATTGAGACAAGACAGACTTAATAATCCAAGGGTGAGGAGGAATATCTATCCAAAGAGGTATTAAAAATGTTTCATATCTGATGGTCATGCCAGTTGGCCATATCAGTGTTATCTTCAACCCAAGCCGCTTCTTTATATTTGTCCTTATTTTTTAAAATGTAGCTTTTTTTGTGTCATCAGTTCCAGTTAGCGCAGAACTGTAGTAGTAAAACTAGAACACAGAGTAACGCCACATGTTTTTGTTATTGTTAAAAAACCAGATCAATCTGTGTGTACTTTTATATTTCTTTTATTGTATTTATCAGTTTTTTGGGGCCTTTCGATGTCTATTGTAAATGTGTTTAGCTGTAAATCACTTTCCATCTTGTGACATTTGTGAAACTGAAGTTGCACTTTCTTTTCAGATGAAAGGATGTTGCAGCAGCCTGATGAAGGACTGAGCCCGACCTGAGCCTCCCGTAGACCCCTGTCTCCCTGACCCTCGGACCCCTCGGTGCTGCCATCCCATCATGCACCTGCTGTGCCGCGGGCGGCTGAAGCTGCTGGTGGCATCTCTCACAGCCATCGTCCTTCTCACCTGGCTGTACCTGCTGGCTGGAAACCTGGAGAGTAAGTTCACTGTTTTCCCCTCCTCAACAGTTGTGGCGTTTTTGTCATTGAGAAAGCAATAATTGTCAAAATGTGCAGCATTTGCCAAAATGGTGTTTGGAACATTAAAGAATATTTACAACTAGGGATGTCCTGATGTGATCAGTGTGCATTGCGTCATTGGGCCTTGCTGACTGAGCTGTACCCACTGCTCTGTCGAATGCTTGCTGCTGACTCACTTGCAGTGTCACAGCATGTGTTTCAAAAGTATATCAACACTTTGCTTCACTTCAGATATGCAAAAATCTACTTTTTCAAAGATGCAACCTCTGGTGTGCTTTTTACAGGCCAATCAGGTGGCACTTTCCAATCCAAATACAGTCTTTCTCATCATCATGTATCATTGGTGTTTTCTTCCTGTGAACAGGGACTGAAAAGCCCCCATCACACATAGCAAGGAGGAACCATTCCAACACGGTAAATATTTCCATAATCCGACACAGTCAGGAGTAAAAGAGGTGTGGTCAGCTGTGGTCCGAACGCATCAGGACTGCCTTGTGCACACCTGCAGGATGCAGCCCAACCATATTTCAGACAACAGTCAGACGACACAGACTGCTGTCAGACGGCACCAACATTGGAGCTGTCACTCACCCACTCACTCACCCACTCACTCACCCATGCAATCAAATCTCCGCTCGTCCTCACATTCCCAGTGCTAAAGTGACCTCTCATCAGTGTGTGTCTCACATGAGGGAGTGCGTGCGTGTATGTGTGTAGAACAGGTGATCCGAGTGATGAGTGTGTGTCCACTCAGCTGAGCGTGTGTGTTCACAATGGCTGAATGAGCCGCGTGTGCCTGTGTGTGTAGAACAGGTGATCACTCAGCTGCATGTATATCTGTTCGTAAACGCTGTACCAGCCACTCCGTGTGCGCATGTGGCTGGAGCTGTCCATCCAGAGAGCGCACAAACAGGCTGACAGCTGTCAGTGATCACCTGCTGTTAGTCCGGTGAAAAATCCCTTTAGGTGTTTGATCAGTATATACTTGCATTGCTATGTTTTATTTGTCCGGCTGGACTCTGTAACTGCTGCTGAACTGTGCTGGCAGTGCGCCAACTTCCCACATATGCGTCACTTTCAGATGCAGCCAGTGGACTTTCTCTTTTCTGTTTTTAAACTCTTTTTTGGTTGTCATTTTACTTGATATGTATCTTAACACAAATGTAGTTGGATTATTGTTGTCGGACAGCGCTTCACATGGGATTTATTCATACTTGAGTTGGATTATGTATTTGTCAGTGCAGCTGGGTGAAAGGGACTTGACCAGCTGTCTGCGCTGCGCTATGGAACATGAGGTACCGGAGGTGAGTTACATGTTTATTTATGTTGTCATGTGCTGGGCAAACATTTCCACATCATACCTGCTACAGACTTACGAGGTTGACGTGTAATAATACGTGCGTTACAGTGGTGACATCCTGTTCAGCTGCATTGTGGTGCTGCACCGAGCCTCTGACGC
Organism: Thalassophryne amazonica; assembly: GCF_902500255.1. Lineage (NCBI taxonomy): Eukaryota > Metazoa > Chordata > Actinopteri > Batrachoidiformes > Batrachoididae > Thalassophryne > Thalassophryne amazonica. The sequence continues at coordinate 146,318,914 of NC_047104.1, read as the reverse complement.
GCGCACAGTGCCACATACACATTGTTACATAACATTTCTTTTGCCCTCCCTGGCCGGTTTCCAGTGGAGGTGGACAAACGTGGCACGTCAGCAGGCTTTGTTGTGACTGATCGATCTCAGAGCTCAGTCAACTGCGATCAGATCATTTCAGATGCTGTTTTGATGCCGTCAGAATATGTAAATTGCGGTCAGATGGTTGTCAGATTACACATGGATCGCCATCGGATAGGTGTCCCATCTCGACGGCGCCCGGAGAGTTTTGAACATGTGAATCACACTCGGGGCCGCCGGCCGATTTTGACGAACTGTGTCGACTTCTGCAAATGGCTGTCAGAACGTTTTGGAACTAAAATCTGACACTTTTCGGATGTGTGCCAATTCACAAGTCCGGCAACACTCTGTGTGATTCTGGCAATGTGTGACGGGGTTATGAATGAATGAAGTTCTTTGTTTGAAGACATTTTTGCGTGTAATAAAATATTTTGGCTGCCCCATTTGTTCGGGGTCACTGCAGCAGATCTAAATGAGATCTTCATTGGGATTTGTCACAGGTTTTAGACTGGATGCACCCCCTGACACAACTCAGGTGCTACTAGCAGTCTCCCATGCAAATACTTATCAGGACCTACTCTACTTAACCTCTGAATTCTGATGAGTTCAGGTGTGCTGATTTTAATTGATTGTCTTTCTGATAGCCCCCCCATAGCTATTCGGTTGTCATATCCATTGGACTGATTGTTACTGCAGTGTGCCCTGTACAAGTGTATTTTATAAATACTGTTATGGATCACATTTTCTGTGTTTATCTAGTTTTGGTTGTTTCCGCTCATGCCATTTTATGATGTCATCAATGCTTTTATTCTGATGAGTCCCCTTTATTACTTTGACTACTGTTCCTGGTTCACATTTTAGCTGTAGTTATGTTTCCATCTCTGTGGTTATTTCACATCATCACTGAGTTATTCCAATAGTTTGTACTTTGTTTTAATCTGTGAATTTTTTTTAATGTAGTGCTTTTTATTTTGGAGATCCCATTGTCTTAGTTTTGACTTCTGATTGTTGACTTCCGCGTTCATGATCACATTATGGGACCCTTCACATACAATACGATTAAAGCCGACTAGCCCACAAAGGAGGAATTGCATGCCATTCATGAAAAATCGGAGCTGCCTCGAATGTCTTATACACCTGTCGCTACAAGTATTCGTGCACACCAGTGGCTGAAAGACAGAGAGTGCCCTGTGAGAGCCCATTCAATCCCTCTCTCGGCAGGTGTCAGCCAAATTCCAGGTGACACACATGAACATCCACACTTAGAAAAGGCACGGGGCTATTCACGCTCCCGGTACAAGAGTAGACAACAGGCGACCACATTCGACCTGTCTGTGAAAAGTGTCAAAGTACCCCATGAGTGTGACGTATCCTAGCAACACACATGTGGCGTGCCGGAGTGTCAGCTCTCCCCTCAACACATGTGGCCTGCGTGTGTATCTCATGTGTTCGCGTGTGTCACGAGCACCCCCCACAACACAAGTGGCGTGTGTCTGTTCCACCCCCCCCCCCACAATACATGTGGTGTGCATGTCTTTTGTGCCCCCCACAACACGTGGTGTGCAGGGGGGAGCACACTTGCATGAAATGCTGATATGTATGTACAGACATGATCACATGGAGACTAGCCAGCTACGTCTGAGCGCACACAGCACGGCAAATGATGGCTCAGTGCATGCGACTTGTGACAGTGCAAAGACAGACATTAGACAGATGCAGGGCAAACATAATAATACATACATAGAATAAAATTCACAGTATGAAGGTACAGAGAGTGAGCTTTTTTCTGTGAGCTGCCGAGGTCTGCTGACAGAGGTGGGTATGTCCCCCTGTGACGTGCAGCTGTTCAGATATGTGTACTCACAACTCGGGAACCCTTGTACTGGGTTGTAGGATATTGCTTCAGCTGACCTGCACGTCAGTGCACCGCAAGGCTGGTGAATATCGTGCCATGCAGGAAATCACCCCACAGGACGCTCCCACAAGGCGCGTGCCACTACAGGATTTCCCCACATTGTAATAATTAAAATGTATATCACATTTGCAGCGGATCACTGCGTGCTGGACACGCCATGCCAGCTGATGTGTTGATGATGCGAGAGCTTGGCTCTTTATGAGATGGGAGCCAGCCGGCTCAAGCGCATCAGGTAATTAATGTAAAACAAAAGGGGAGAACAGTAATCAACCTCATTTCATTACTTCCTGGTGTAAGTGTAGGCGGAAGCTAGATCCGCTCTTTATAACAGGAATTATAAGTAAGTATTATAAGTATTATAAATTGTGGTGTTTTATTAATTTTTTGCTCTGCTGCTGTGTGCGTGACTTTCCATGTGCTTGCAGTGATTTTATGCTCGCGAACATGTGCATGCACATGTCGCCGAGGTGTCATGCATGCCTGTTCGACCGTGCAGTCCTCCCGACAGCAGGTGGAATGTTTTGTGGTTCCCCATTTTGTTTTTGGTTTGTGGATTTTCTTCCGGTTTCTGCGTCTTTCGTGTCATGTGTGAACGGTCCCTATTCCAGAGTGAATTGATTCACTCTCTTTATGAACTTCATCTGCTTATCGGTTTGTACCTTTGGGTTCCATTCTAAAGTTCACATTTCATGTTACAGTGTGTGTTTTGACTCAGACTATAACCTAATACTCAATGAAACTTTTGTTACTCAACACAATCTGTGTTCTGGAAAATTCCCATTTAATAGAAACCTTTTGTTATTGGTTTCATTCTGTGTTTTGGTGAAGGTGAATGTTGTCTTTGGAATACTTTCTAGGTTTAGGACATTCTGCACCTGATTTACTAAAGATCTGTTTGGATAAAAACGTGAGTAAACACCATAGCCCTCACAAACACACATCGATGCTGAGTTACAATCAGGATTGTGTTTTTCAAGTGCGGAAAATAGCATGTATTGTCAAATTTAACACGGTTGTCTTTATGAATATGAAATTTGGGGTTTGTTCACCGCTACGTTTGTTTCCGCTCACAGCAACAGCGCAGCACGGAGAACTTTGTTGGTGTACATTCCAGTGGAATATTCAAGGGAGAGGCCACACTTCTGTGGAATAAGTCGTATAAAGTTAGATGCAAAAAGTGATTAAGAGCTTTGTTCATTCCACGATTGTCAAATGCTTAACATTTTGCTTTTGAAGTACCTAATTACTTTTTTTTTTTGAAGTACCTTGCTTTAATAATGCTCAGAAATAAGTGTGTGTGTGTGTGTGTGTGTGTGTTTTAAGCTAAGTAGCAAGATGCTGTGATAAAATGCTCAGAAGGCTTAATTAAACAGCCTCAGATCTGTGTCTTCCTCTGGCTGCTCCTGTTAGGGCTCGCAACAGCAGATCAGTTGTTTCCATTTTCCATCTCACCCTGTCCTCTGTAACTTCCTCTGTTAGACCAACCACCTGGTGTGACATGTCCTCCCTCAGCACATACTACCAACATTCAAAGTCCAGACTCTCACTTCCACCCTTCTCGTTTCGCTCTTCTCTCGCTGCATGTGGACACGTTTTCCCATTCTTCTTCTTCGTTGCCCAGCAGTAGCCCAATTTCCTCCAGCAACTTGTTAGGCAACAGCACCGGTTGCGGTTGTTGTTAAACCAGGCCTTGACCGATCCAATATTGAAATTTGCACTCTGCATCTTTGTTTTTGGCTTGTTTTACATCTGATGTCCTTCCTCGCACAACCCTACTCATTTATCTGGCCTTGGGACCTGCACTCAGAATGTACTGGCTGCACACCCCATGTGGCTGACTTATTTCTTAAATGTTGTAAAACTGCAAAAATCGAGAGAGTGAGAGAGAGAGAGAGAGAGAGAGAGAGAGACGTAGAAAGAGACAGAGACAGACAAACAGAGAGTTCCTAATAACAGTAGGAATTTGTTATGTTGTGCAGTGTGCATGGGTTTAAGGCTTGGCTATAGTCTGTTTCTGTGTAACACAAAATGAATGAGTAGTTAACCCTCTGGGGTCCGAGGGCATTTTTTGGACAGTTCACTCGCCTGGCATAAATGTTTTATTATTGCTGTTAACAGCTCTCCCTGCATCCCACAATCAAGCTTTATGTGTCTTTTTTTCAGAACAACCTGTTCTTTCATAATATATATGCTTTTGTTATGTTTTATAAGTGTAATAAAGGTTTACAATCAGAAATAACAAAGGAAAAAGTAAAGCGGAAATAATTTTCCACACACATTTATTTAAAACACACAGCAAACTATAATAAACAACTGTTTTGACACTTTATAAAGGTAATTTGAGGTCTTATGTGAAAGACTGTACAACAAAAAAGTTCAAACAGTAAACATAAATGCACATTTTGGACAATATATACAAAATGGTCTATGCGTTTTTGTTTGTCTTCAACTAAAAGCAATTTATGTCTGCTATTACACAAAGCTCACATCACAAATTTCTATTTCTACTGTGTTTTGGAGTCTTCTGTCTGACTGTGCAAGCAGCTTTCATTTCACACTTTGGTTCCTTACAGTCTGAGGAGCAGCCCCTCTCCCTCACCTCACTGATATGGTAAACAGTGCTTTACGCCACAGGGAGAGAGCCACAGAGTAATCCAGTAACATTCAAATGCAAACTAGTGGAGCAATCCTGATAGTTACACATGCACGTGAGATTGTCATGCAAGGTTCTCCGTCTGCTCCGTCTGCTTTCACCGTCGCTGTGCGTAATGGCGCAGGGCACATTGGAGGAGTTAGGGGGCTATTCAAATGGGCCAGCTAGTAAGATATCACTCCTGAAAATGATCTTTGGTTTATCACGTGAGGTAAATCTGCCCTACAAAGGATTTTGGAAAACTATGTGATGGTGAACCAATTCCGATTGGACACTCACGGAGTACATGGCCAACGGTGGATTGAAAGTCCGGGAGTTAACTTTTCAGCAAAAAAGTAAGTTTCTGTCTAATATCATTAAAAAGTTATTTATAATTCAGTAAAGCTTGGTCCCAGCCTTCGTATAGGACAGCGTCAACCCCAGAGGGGTAACAAGTTAGTTTCCACAGAAAGTAAAGAAGTAAAGTGTGGCATTATTTTTGAAAAGTAGTGACTAATGTGTAATGTATTACTTTTTTGAACGACCCCAACACTGCTCACCAGTTTACTAAAATACCATGTATGGAAAAATAACTGTCTGAAAGAAAGATTGTTTGTTGTTGTTTTGTTTTTTGTCAGTGCATGAACATGCTCAGTTATGTGGCAGAGTTTTTGCATAACAAAGCACATACCTGTAAGAGGCTCATTTAATTAAACACATTCAAAAATCCTCATTTACATACTCCTGTCTGCTGCTGTATGCTTGTTAACTTTTCAGTCATAGTCTGTTGACATTCAGAACTTCAGTTATTAAACTCTTCCTGGTTTTTAGTTTAGAATCTTAGGCCTCTTCACACATAACATGAAAGACACAGAACCAAACACGAAATGGGAACCCACAAACCATCATGCGTGTGCACAGTGTGAGCAGCTGGAATGTGTTGCACCACATCTCACCGCTGATGGGGAGAAAAATAAAATAAAAATGAATGAATGAATATCACTGGGTTGATGTAAATAATAAATAAAAGGGATGCAATACAGAACCCTGTGGTTAAATACCCTGGTTAAATAAAAAAAAGTCACTCATGGAATTCGAACCTGCAGTTTACAAAAGCTCTGATTACAGACAGAAACTTTACCACTGCGCTACAATCACTGTCTTATAACAGGAGCATATAATGACTATAATCAACAAGGAGATGAACATTTTTTTTAAGAGAAAAAAGTGCCGTAATAACTAACAAAACAGCATTTGTTAAAGCATATTTTTGGTGATACATGATTGAAAGTGGCATATTTGTGGCGCTGTTGGCTTGTCATATTGTCATAATTCTGTGGCTGTGTGCACTCAGATGTGGCTGTCCCACCCCCATCTGATCAATTTCAATGTATTCAATTTATATCGCCTCAAGGCCCCTCACATAAAAACAGCTCAAAAACAATATAAAATAATAAAAAAAACAATGTAAAATAAAATTAAACCATCCAAAAACAATTAAAAGTTCACAATAAAACGCAATAAAGAGTAAAAGAACTTAAAATAATTTTAAAAAGGATAAGACTGGGTAAAAAGATGTGTCTTGAGTCTTTTCTTAAAAGTCTCCAAAGAATCTGAAAGTCTCACTGAGGCTGGGAGAGTATTCCACAAAACAGGAGAACAGTATGAAAAGGCTCTCTGTCCCGCAGACCTTTTTCTCACCCTTGGGACAAAGACCAGTTCTGCATCTCGTGATCGCAAAGTCCGGGCCGGTACATAAGGTTTAACTAAATCAGCCAGAAAGGCTGGTGCCACTCCGGCCTTTCTGGCTGATTTAAACAGAGAGTGATCATTTCGGTCAGTACATATCATTAGCATGTCATGCAAGCAGAGCTGAAACAACTAATCGAGTTAATCTATTAAAATCGATTATTAAAGTAGTTGTCAACTAATTTAGTCATCGATTAATTGCTAAATAACTTTGTTTTACCACAAATGTTTCATTTGTTTCATATAGTCAACCGTTTCTGCAGCACGGCATTGCTTTGAATCTTGGACCAATGAAGCAGTGCTTCAATCTGCCGCTTCATTGGTTCTTTGTTTTATTTCGCTTTAACTTAATTTTTCCCTGCTAAAACACTAAAGAGCATATATCTGTGAGTAATATTTACCTTTTTATGTTAAACTGACCTCTTACGGTCTTCTGAAACAGTTGATAGATGTATTTTATAACTTAAAAACGGGATCAATGCTACCATGTTAGCATGTCTATGGCGTTTTCAATGTTAAAGTTAGCATGAAGCTGTTGGCATCTCAGCACGTTTGTGTGTATTTGTTTTCTGTATAATGATTAATAAGTCAGCGTTTGTTGTCGTAAAAGAGTCAAATTTATTACAAATTGTAATATTTTTAATTTAGATTTATTTATATAAATAATAATAGCAACAACAACAATAATAGTAATAATAACTAAAAAAGAAAAGAAAAATAAAATGCAGTTCACTGCACATTTGTCTTTTTTCATGAAAATATCTTGTTAAAGATCACATATTACATTTTAGTCATGCCTTTAAAATACTTTTGTGGACTCTTGCTGTTGTCAGTGGTTGAGACAGATCCTGTAAGCATCTAAAAATGCTCATAATCGAGTGAAACCTGATGGAAATCTCTTTGTGGTGTGTCAGTAATCTATATATGTGCAAAATAAAAGAAAACCCTACTCCAGGTATGTTTTTGGTCAGAATATAACATAACTTTGTTACAAGCTCAAACGTTGATGTTGTGTGATAAAGGCTTTTTAATAATAACTCAAACAAATAATGGCAAAACTCACATGTAAGAAAAAAAAAATAATCGAAAGAATAATTGACCAATTCATCATTACTAAAATAACACTATGTAACAAATTTTAATTTTTGTTTTGTTCCTGGGTACACAGTGTGTTTTCCTAACCTGTTATGCCTTAAATAAATAGAAAATAGCTGTTATTCCACAGAAACTTTGCTTCTGTGATCAGGACATGATATTTTGAAATTATATTATAATTATATAATTAAAATATTTTGCATGCATCCAGCTCAAAAGTGATCTTCTGCTCACTGTTTTGGCACTGACAGCACGAATGGCCACACATTTTCTAAGTGCACAGCAAGCGGTCTTGGATGTTCGTGTGTGTCACCTATAATTTGGCCGACACCTGCCTTGAGAGGGATTGAATGGGCTCTCACGGGGCACTCTCTCTTTCAGCCGGTGGTGTGCATGAAAAATTGTAGCAACAGATGTACGAGGTGTTGGAGGCAGTTCCGATTTTTCATGAATGGCATGCATTTCCTCGTTCGTGGGCTAGTCGGCTTCAATCGTCATGTGTGAATGGGCCCTTATATATTACCTCCCTTGATAAATGTTAGTAAGTCTCTTCAGCTTCTCCATTGGTTCACGTGGGACTGGCACAGCAGATCAGAGGTGGATCTGCATGTTGATTTGGCACAAGTTTTACACCTGATGCCCTTGCTGAGAATGGGCAGAGAGAAGTCTTGCAGTGAGAAATTTCTGCTCTGGAAACAAGTGCACTAACCGCTTGGCCACCACTGCTGTGTATTCCCTTCTAGGCTAGCTGAGATGAATTTGGACATATCTCCTCTTATTTGACCCAAGTTCACGTCATTCTCTGTTCCTGTCTGTCACGTTACCCTGTGTTGCTCAAGTGCACCTTTCGAACAATAAAACCTGCTCTACCCTCATTCCTTGTGGTTCTCTGCTCAGGGGTTGTTGACTCGAATCCTAACAACTACAAGTTGGAAACCATTCGGATTATTCAGACGGCTTTCAGTGACGATCCTCTGGGCATCACACAGATTAAGGAGCGGTACAAATCAATCAAATCAAATCAATTTTATTTATATAGCGCCAAATCACAACAGACAGTTGCCACAAGGCGCTTTATATTGTAAGGCAAGGCCATACAATAATTACGGAAAAACCCCAACGGTCAAAACGACCCCCTGTGAGCAAGCACTTGGCAACAGTGGGAAGGAAAAACTCCCTTTTAACAGGAAGAAACCTCCAGCAGAACCAGGCTCAGGGAGGGGCAGTCTTCTGCTGGGACTGGTTGGGGCTGAGGGAGAGAACCAGGAAAAAGACATGCTGTGGAGGGGAGCAGACATAAATCACTAATGATTAAATGCAGAGTGGTGCATACAGAGCAAAAAGAGAAAGAAACACTCAGTGCATCATGGGAACCCCCCAGCAGTCTAAGTCTATAGCAGCATAAGTAAGGGATGGTTCAGGGTCACCTGATCCAGCCCTAACTATAAGCTTTAGCAAAAAGGAAAGTTTTAAGCCTAATCTTAAAAGTAGAGAGGGTGTCTGTCTCCCTGATCTGAATTGGGAGCTGGTTCCACAGGAGAGGAGCCTGAAAGCTGAAGGCTCTGCCTCCCATTCTACTCTTACAAACCCTAGGAACTACAAGTAAGCCTGCAGTCTGAGAGCGAAGCGCTCTATTGGGGTGATATGGTACAATGAGGTCCCTAAGATAAGATGGGACCTGATTATTCAAAACCTTATAAGTAAGAAGAAGAATTTTAAATTCTATTCTAGAATTAACAGGGAGCCAATGAAGAGAGGCCAATATGGGTGAGATATGCTCTCTCCTTCTAGTCCCTGTCAGTACTCTAGCTGCAGCATTTTGAATTAACTGAAGGCTTTTCAGGGAACTTTTAGGACAACCTGATAATAATGAATTACAATAGTCCAGCCTAGAGGAAATAAATGCATGAATTAGTTTTTCAGCATCACTCTGAGACAAGACCTTTCTAATGTTAGAGATATTGCGCAAATGCAAAAAAGCAGTCCTACATATTTGTTTAATATGCGCATTGAATGACATATCCTGATCAAAAATGACACCAGGATTTCTCACAGTATTACTAGAGGTCAGAGTAATGCCATCCAGAGTAAGGATCTGGTTAGACACCATGTTTCTAAGATTTGTGGGGCCAAGTACAATAACTTCAGTTTTATCTGAGTTTAAAAGCAGGAAATTAGAGGTCATCCATGTCTTTATGTCTGTAAGACAATCCTGCAGTTTAGCTAATTGGTGTGTGTCCTCTGGCTTCATGGATAGATAAAGCTGGGTATCATCTGCGTAACAATGAAAATTTAAGCAATGCCGTCTAATATGATTCAAACCACCGCAGCGCAGTGCCTTTAATACCTATGGCATGCTCTAATCTCTGTAATAAAATTTTATGGTCAACAGTATCAAAAGCAGCACTGAGGTCTAACAGAACAAGCACAGAGATGAGTCCACTGTCTGAGGCCATAAGAAGATCATTTGTAACCTTCACTAATGCTGTTTCTGTACTATGATGAATTCTAAACCCTGACTGAAACTCTTCAAATAGACCATTCCTCTGCAGATGATCAGTTAGCTGTTTTACAACTACCCTTTCAAGAATTTTTGAGAGAAAAGGAAGGTTGGAGATTGGCCTATAATTAGCTAACATAGCTGGGTCAAGTGATGGCTTTTTAAGTAATGGTTTAATTACTGCCACCTTAAAAGCCTGTGGTACATAGCCAACTAATATAGATTGATCATATTTAAGATCGAAGCATTAATTAATTAGAACAATCGGAGAGAAAGAGTCTAACCAAATACCGGCATCACTGAAAGCAGCCAAAGATAACGATACGTCTTTGGGATGGTTATGAGTAATTTTTTCTCTAATAGTTAAAATTTTATTAGCAAAGAAAGTCATGAAGTCATTACTAGTTAAAGTTAAAGGAATACTCGGCTCAATAGAGCTCTGACTCTTTGTCAGTCTGGCTACAGTGCTGAAAAGAAACCTGGGGTTGTTCTTATTTTCTTCAATTAGTGATGAGTAGTAAGATGTCCTAGCTTTACGGAGGGCTTTTTTATAGACCAACAGACTCTTTTTCCAGGCTAAGTGAAGACAACCAGTTTAAAGATGGCCGCACAACAGTGGAAAGCGAGCCGCGCTCCGGGCGGCCATCAACACGCTGAAATGACCAGATCATTTCCAAAGTGAAAAATGTGGTGATGTGGAACCGTCGTGTGACTATCCGAGAAATTGTGGAAGAGGTGGACATCAGCATTTTTCGGCACATTCCAGCTTCGTGCCCAAGCCATTGGCATGAATTTCGCTGCAACTCTTTTCATGGCAAAATCTTCTGTCATAGTGGAATGGGCCAAAAAAGTGCCGATGTCCACCTCTTCCGCAATTTCTCGGATAGTCACACGACGGTCCCACATCACCACAGCGTTCACTTTGGAAATGATCCGGTTGTTTCAGCATGTTGATGGCCAACCGGAGCGCAGCGTGCTCTCCACCGTTGTGCGGCCGTCTTCAAACTGGTTGTACCGCTCCTTAAGCTGTGTGATGCCCATAGCATCGTCACCGAAAGCCATCTGAATAATCCAAATGGTTTCCACCTGGCTGTCGCCCAGTTTCTGGCAAAATTTGATGCAGTCGCGCTGCTCCAGTCGTTCCGCCGTTTCATTGCAAAGAAAAATGATGAGAGACTTCGCCCATCCTCACACAAAGGCTGCTTAGCAGCAAATGACGCAATTGACAGGCGTGAAAAAATTCACGCATTCGCATGAAGGTTCAATGTTGGCTCATGCAAGCACATGTGATTCACATCCATCAGGTTTTTGAAAAAATAAAAAGGTCGGCTACTTTTCTAACAGACCTCATATGTGGGCATATTAAAGGGGTCATATGGTAGATTTCAGCAATATAATATGGTTAATTAGTTGTCTTATAAAGAGATGTTAAATATGACTTAAATGCTGAGGTGATGTACCTTGTCTGAGGGAAGGAGGAGCAGCACAGAAGTTTAAAACACTGTTTCAGTATTAAATTTTGCTTATGTCAGGGGTGTTTTGGGTCCTGTGTTAATTATCTATAACTGTATAGAATGTTTAACATGAAATCCCAACCATGCTTAGTTATATATATCAGATATACAATGATTTTACCCAGTATGAAGAAATTCACACAAGTAAAATTGCAATACTATGTATTTTTGTTTATTTAGCAGAATTCCATAATGCCTCAGCTGTATAATTTAGTTTTAGGTAGAGTTTAGAGTGGAATATAGTTGGGGGGGGGGGGGGGGGGGTTGCTGTGGTTTTGGTCTCCTGCATCAAATTCCAGACAAAAATGGTTACTGGATCTTGGAAACATAGATACTTTTATGGCTCTCAGGCTCCAGTTTCCTTCGATCTGACTATTAAATTCAATTTTTAATGATGTGGACTCAATTTTCTGTTTTTCATTCTGTTTTATTTTTCATTCTGACATCTCAGAGCACCACCAAAGCCACATCAGCATTCCTTTGTCAGCACTTCTGTTTAGTTCACCACAATCAGGTTTTGTCCACAGAGTTTTTGTCCAGATACTGTATGTTGTTTCCTAGAAAGATTTAATAAACAACAGTACACATATTCTCATGCATCTGTGGAATTATGGTTAAGGAATATATTTATTTTTCAAATCACTGTGCAGTACCTATCTTGATGTAGAGTCCACGACAGAGTGTTTTACTTTGCTGGCTGTGTCATGATCACATATATCAATCAGACTTACATTAAAAAAGAAAACAATGTATTAAATGAAGCGCTAAACCTTTTCTTTTGCAGTGCCTTTATCCATCTGTGCAGTGGTTAAGGGAAGCTGTAGGTTTCTACTTTCCACCAAAGCATACAAAGGATAGAAAACAAATTATGCATGTGGGCTAAAAGTTTTAATTAACATATTTACATGCAAATGAGTTGAGCAGCATAGGAAGTAAAGTAATTCTATATGTGATGGACATTTTTAAGAGACTAAAGGGATGTTGCTGTGAAATATCCATATGTAACTCGATTAGGGCTGAAACGATTAATCGAGTAACTCGAATAATTCGATTACAAAAAATGTGTTGTGAAAGTGACGTGACACGGACCCACAACAGGGGGCGTTAATGAACGGACAATGGATAAGCCAAAAAGTAACAATTTAATGTTGTGAATCGCACAACAACGTACAGACAATAACAATATGGTGGACTGTCAATCATACACCAGGTGACGTGTGGGCAGGCTTGACGATAGAAGACGCCTGGAGAGAGAAGAGCTGGATCCCCACACAGCTTCCACCACCAACGGAGCTGAAGAACACCGGAGCCGCCAAGCCCTGCGCCCCAGGTGGCCGCTGTCTTCAGCAGTCAGACCCGGTACTGCTGGCAGAAAACAGAGACAGTCCAGATGAGTGTGAGTTCGCACACTCAGTAATCCACAGTCTGTCATAAGTAAAGGAGGGAAAACCTCCACCTCCAATCACACACACTCATGCAGCTCCTGGTCAACCACTTATCTGAGTTGGGATGTGAGGCGAAGCCGTCGCTGTCACACCAAATGCCAATCCTCCAGATAAGGCAACACTCCAGGAAAATGGCTGCAAATAGAAGTTCAGGTTAAACACACACAGTGTTTGTCAGCAGAGAAAATTACCTGAATGGTAGTTGATTTCTCTGCGAGGAGGTGGAGTTGCAGTCCGGTCTTTGTAGTGGTGGTGATGGGTGACAGCTTGTGTTGATTGATGACAGCTGTCACCTCCAGCAAAGCCGACGCCCTCTCGTGCTTGAAGCCCGCACTCCAAGCAGGGTGCCATCTTGTGGTGGTGGGCCAGCAGTACCTCCTCTTCAGCGGCCCACACAACAAAATGTTCGAGGCAAATTCTGTGCCTCGAAGCTTCGTTTAACATTGTAGTACATATGCCAGGCCTGTGTGGCGCTGCAATGTCTGCAGAAAAAAAAAAGACTGGAGCATAACAGCTAATCAAATTACCAACGATAGCTACCGCTTTCTAATGTGACACATAGAGTAAAATAAAGCCTTTTAAAAGAAAGATGGTCCACTCTGATCATCTGAAATAGACTTACTGTGCATTTAAAGCGAAGCAGTGTGTTTGTCTACTTTTAAAAAACACACGGTCTGCTCTACGCGGGGAGGGACTATTGACCCGGTGGCCAGCTGCTGTCTCTCTCTCTCTGCACAGTGTGAGGGGCTCTCAGACCGGGCGAGTCACAGGTCTGTCCCCGGCTACATTGACAAACAGCAGAAGTCCACTCTTTCTTCTGTTTCCCTCAGACTCACACTGAGTGTTTGACTTTTTAATTTTTGCTTTTTGGGCAACACACAACACTTCACAAACACGGTAACTTAAATAAAATAATAATAAAAAAAAACTGACTGAGGCTGCATGTTCAACCTCCAGCTGAAATGCATCTGCTGAATTGCAGAGAAAAAGGGATTAAAAAATACATCACGCAGGGACCCAGCCCATCAACCTTTATTAAATGGTTACATTTTACAAGTTGGAGAAAACAAAATAGAAAGCCACATCCCATCGCCATTTCAGCAAAATGCCAACACTTTGGCACAGGGACATTGTGCCATTGCTTAGAAAGAGCCCTGGAGTATTGATGTTGTTTAAAAACACAGAAGTACTTTTTATGCGATTACTCGATTAATCACCGGAATAATCGATAGAATACTCGATTACGAAAATAATTGATAGCTGCAGCCCTAAACTCGATGATCTATCACTGCCAGTAAACAAGCCATCATTAGTCTGAAAGGTCAAAACAGACCTGTCTGAGAGATAACGGGTTTTGTCATTCTAATTATGTGGTTAGGTTTTTGAAAGAAACTGTGCACTGGTGAGCCCAGGAATGCCAAAAGGCTGAAAGACCATGGATAAGTATCAGATGTGGAAAACAGTGTCTTCAGTGGGTAAAAGTCCAACCAGTCAAAAGACTGGTAGTGTATTTGTACAGTCCACCGTCTAAACCAGCTGATTCTAATTAGTTCAACTCTTCAGGCTGGTAGATGAGCTAATCAGTGCATTCACCTGTTTGTGGTGCACAGTAGAGGGGGGTAGGGTTTGTGGATGGGAGAGGAGGCGTGCATCATGTGTGTAGATGAGATGGGTTTGTATCAGTCAGATGAGTTTGCAGTGTGTGCATAATGTCTGGAGTTGCCTTGACAAAATCAGACTGTCGGGGAGGGCAGAAGATAAGAGGGGCAGCCAAATGGTTCACCAAGGCTGTAGAAATTCTTCTGGAGGAAAACAGCAGGGCATTTTGACCTTTGGAGGCTGATAAGCCTGCCATGTTTAGGGTTAAGCAGAGAAAAAAAATTTGCAGCTCCTCTGACCGACCAAATCCAATTTATGAGTATTTCCTGGTCTCTGACATCTTCCTTTGCAAGGCATACATTTGCTCCGAGATGTTATCCAACTTACGTCTAAGTTCAAGGGTAACGCAGACTGTATCGCCTTGCCCAACTCATTAATCATGACGGACAGGTGCGGGGTCGTGGTTCTGGTAGCAGCTGTCTTGCCAATTCTCCAGTAGGTATCTAATAGTTTTGACTGTGTTGAATGCTTCATGTCCAAAGTAAAGGTCAAACAAGGTCAACATCCATTGGATTCTATGACATATGTTACCCCATAAAAATGATAACTAAGCATGACAGATGGTGCAAACTATCTGTGTGTGTGTGAATATATGTGCCAAATTCTATGCTTTTATCACAAAATGAACAATTGCTATGGAAATTTTAGCTAAGCTGCTCCACTAGATAACAGTTGTGGTGGATGACGGGATAATTCTTTTCCTGGTGAAGGAATCCCCTTGACAGCAGTTGTTCAGAAGATCTTCTAGTAGGTCAACAACTAAATGAAGACTCCACCTGAATAAACACGAAGGGTTTCCCATGAGATGAGCACCTTAAAGACTCAAAAACAAAAAGGCAGGAGTAGAGTTGACTGTCATGTCATGTAGATATGAATTTCACTGGATCTGTAAAAGACTATATTAGGGTTGGGAATCAAGAACTGGTGCTAACTGGGAACCAGTTCCAAACTGTGATCCAGATAAATCTTTTGCCTCCGGGTCCGAGAGTTTATTTTCTTGATGCTGGTATGGTTTTCTGTCACTGCCGCATGGCAAAAACTCATGCATCATGATGTTCATGAGGTTCAAGTTTTGTTTTTTGTTTTTTTAAAGAAAAGCAACACTGTGTTCCATTGAAAACTATTGTTGTTATATTTTTCAACACAAAACCTGATTGGTAGGGATGTAACAATGCATCGTGAATCGTGATAATCATGTCATGAAGCCTTTATTGTAAACTTTATAATTGTCCAGGTCTCCCGTGTAAAAGAGAGCTTGATCTCAATGGGACTAACCTGGTTAAATAAAGGTTAAATTTAAATTTATCGAATTGTATTTTTTAAATAAGTATTGTGATACCATGAAAAGTCAAATATTGCATAAAAGAACTTAGAGACAGATCATGAATGATTTATAAAATATGCAAATAGCAAACAAATAACATATATTTGTTATATTTGACAAGATATATATGACAAGATATTTAATGTTCTAAGTGATAAACTTTATTGTTTTTGTGAAAATATTTGCTCATTTTGAAATGGATGTCTGCAACATGTTTCAAAAAAGCTGGGACAGTGGTATGTTTACCACTGTGATACATCACATTTCCTTCTAACAACACTCAATAAGCATTTAGGAACTGAGGACACTAACTGAGGACACTAAGCTTTGTAGGTGGAATTCTTTCCCATTTGTGCTTGATGTACGACTTCAGTTGTTCAACAGTTCAGGGTCTCCTTTTTGGTATTTTGTGCTTCATAATGCACCACACATTTTCAATGGGTGACAGGTCTGAGCAACAGGTGTGGACTACAGGCAGGCCAGTCTAGTACCCGCAGAATGTGGCTTGGCATTGTCTTACTGCAATAAGCAGGGACGTCCCTGAAAAAGACGTTGCTTGGATGGCAGCATGTGTTGGTCTAAAACCTGAATGTACCTTTTAGCCATCACAGATGTGTAAGTTGCCCATGCAGTCTGGATGGTCTTTTTCCTCTTTTGTCCAGAGGACAAAATTTGAAATGTAGACTCATCAGACCACCACGCAGTTTTTCCATTTGCATCTGTCCATTTCAAATGAGCTCGGTCCCAGGGAAGGCGGCTGCATTTCTGGATGTTGTTGATGTATGGTAGAGATTTTACTTGCACTTGTAGATGTAGCAACAAACTGTGTTAACTGACAATGGTTTTCTGAAGTGTTTCTGAGCCCACACGGTAAGGTCCTTTACACAATGACGTCAGTTTTTAATGCAGTGCTGCCTGAGGGATCGAAGATTACGGGCATTCAATGTTGGTTTTCAGCCTTGCTGCTTATGTGTAGAAAGTTCTCTAGATTCTCTGAGTCTTCTGATTATATTGTGGACTGTAGATGATGGAATCCCTAAATTCCTTGCAACTGAACATTGTTCTTAAAATATTGGACTATTTTTTCACGCAGTTGTTCACAAAGTGGTGATCCTCGCCCCATCTTTACTTTTGAATGAGTCTTTTGGGGATGCTCCTTTTATACCCAGTCATAACATTGGGCACTGTGTGTGGCCGTTGCAGCCTGGCGCAGAGGTGAAAGATGTTTTATATATTTCCACATGAGGACAGCAGGCAGAGACACGTGCCTCACAGAGGAAAGTTGTAAGTTCATGTCCTTCCAAACACGGAAAGTGTTCTCAAGCTGGGACGTCCAGAAGCAGAGATCCTCACAGCACTTTTGCATAATATATGACAGAGGTTATATTTACACACAGACGAAACAGAGGTTGCAGCTAGCTAGACCAGCCTGTGACGTCACCATGCTAACTTCTGCTAAATGTCTTGTAAATCACTTCAGTGGTGTTATCTGGTTCCAAAAACACGGACCCACAACAGGGGGCGCAAATGAACGGACAATGGAGAAAGTCAAATCACAAAGTTTTACTGTTGTGAATTCACACAACAAACACAACAGATTACAAATACAGCAGTAACCGAATTCCAAAGGTGTCGTGTGGGCAGGACGACGATAGGAGACGTCTGTCCGAGTCGAACCGGAACCACCCGATTTCCTCTGCCACCGAAACCCGGGGATACTGGAGCCGCCAAGTCCCGAACCCCAGGTGGCCACTGCCTCCGCTCGTCGGATCCGGTACTGCTGGCAAGGAACAGAAACAGTCAGGTGTGGGTGCGGCTGCACCCAGCAACACACAGGGTGGAACACCACCTCCACCTCTTGTCAGGAAAACACTAAAGTGCAGGAGTGTGAGTACTTATCCAAATACTGTTTCCTGCTGCTCTTCTCTCTCTCTGTATAAAGGCAAAAGGTAATTAAGGTTGATATAATCGGCTGGATACATTACCTCCTTGGTAAAGCGATATCTCGGCAATGAGGTGGAGATGCCGTCCTGCTGATATACCTCCCTGTTGATTGATATCAGCTGTCTCATCTCAGGTGATGGGTGACAGCTGTCACCCTGGCTGCTCCTGTGAGGCGACAACGCCCTCTGGTGCCTGGAGCCCGCACTCCAGACAGGGCGCCCTCTGGTGGTGGTGGGCCAGCAGTACCTCCTCTTCGGCGGCCCACACAACAGTTTTCAGTTTTAGAAGTGTTTACTTCTCGCTAGCTTTTACATAATATATGACAAAGAGGTTATATTTACACACAAATGGAATGGAGGTAGAGCAGGCACTGACATCATGGTGCCACTCAACTCTGATTGCCTGTCATTCGATTACAAAAAATGTTCGAGGCAAATTCTGTGCCTCAAAGCTTAGTTTAACATTGTAGTACATATGCCAGGCCTGTGTGTGGCGCTGCAACGTCTGCAGAAAAAAAAAACGACTGGAGCATAACAGCTAATCAAATTACCTACGATAGCTACCGCTTTCTAACGTGACACATAGAGTAAAATAAAGCCTTTTAAAAGAAAGATGGTCCACTCTGATCATCTGAAATAGACTTACTGTGCATTTAAAGCGAAGCAGTGTGTTTGTCTATTTTTAAAAAACACACGGTCTGCTCTACGCGGGGAGGGACTATTGACCCGGTGGCCAGCTGCTGTCTCTCTCTCTGCCCATTGTGAGGAGCTCTCAGATCGGGCGAGTCACAGCTCTGTCCCCGGCTACATTGACAAACAGCAGAAGTTCACTCTTTATTCTGTTTCCCTCAGACTCACACTGAGTGTTTGACTTTTTAATTTTTGCTTTTTGGGCAACACACAACACTTCACAAACACGGTAACTTAAATAAAATAGTAATAAAAAGGTTGGAAAAGAGGTTGCAGCTAGCTAGACCAGCCTGTGACGTCACCATGCTAACTTCTGCTAAATGGCTTGTAAATCACTTCAGTGGTGTTATCTGGTTCCAAAAACAGCGTTTTCAGTTTTAGAAGTGTTTACTTCTCGCTAGCTTTTACATAATATATGACAAAGAGGTTATATTTACACACAAATGGAATGGAGGTAGACCAGGCACTGACATCATGGTGCCACTCAACTCTGATTGCCTGTCATCCCTGCCCCACAAAAAATAAATAAATAAATACATAAATAAAAATAAACAGAATGTGACATTTTAACCTCTTAAAATAGGTCAAGGTTAGCCATCTCTGAACTTGTCCAAGGTCTGTGTCCCAAGAATGCTCCTTGTGAATGTGAAGACTCTGGCAGTAATAGGAGTGGACCTACGCTGAGCAAAGTCAGATGGGGAGATGGACAGACTAATGGAAGGACACAAAATCTTCACAATACCCAGTAGCCATATTTGATGGCCTTAGGTAAAAAATAGCTTAAGCACCAAACATCAGCTGAAAAGGAACGCAGTTAATTAATGACAAAAGGATCGAACAAAAACAGACACAGACAAGTCATTTATTCTTTATTTGTGAGGAAATCATACATTTTATTGAAATGAGCAGTCTGACAAACGTAATATTTGGCCAAGGTTGTGCAAATGCCCATCCCTCTTTCAAGTAAAACTTTGTGCAGAACACTCAGGAAGCTCAGACACAAATACAGTAAACAAGCACGTTGCCCAGGGGATCCACAGGCTCTAGAATGGGTAGTGTTTATAAAAGGTAGCTCACATTTCTTTTTCAAGGGTGGAAATAAATTATGCAAGTGAAAGTTCAGAAAATTAAAATGAGAATTTTTTTGTGAATAATTGTATTTATTATTTGTCACATTTAGTTGATGTCATTGTTGTGTGGGTTAGAAGAGGAGGTACTGCTGGCCCACCACCAGAGGGCGCCCTGCCTGAAGTGCGGGCTTCAGGCACCAGAGGGCGCTGCCGCCAAGGACACAGCCGGGGTGACAGCTGTCACTCATTATCTCAGCACAGCTGTCACCCATCTACACTTCATCAGTCCACACCATAAATACCGGACGTCATCTCCACCTCTTTGCCGAGATATCATCTACCAGTAAAGGTAAAACTCTCAGCCGTTGCTTTTGTCTTTTCTGACAAGTGTTTGTTACACAGTGTTTGCAGTCAGTTCCGTGAGTGCTCGCAGCCGGAGGCTGAGTGTGAGAGACGTGGAGAGCTGACGTCTTCGCTCCCCACGCTATTCTGTGATAAGTACTCTCAACTGCTGCATGTACCTGTTTTCTGGATAGGAGGTGGAGGTGGGATCTCCACCAGCGTTGTTACTGGGTGTACACACACCCACCTCTGATTGTTTCTGCTCCTCGCCAGCAGTACCAGATCCAACGCTCGGAGACGGTGACCACCTGGGGATTCGGGACTTGGCGGCTCCAGTATTCTCCTGGTTCGGTGGCAGAGGAAATCGTGTGGTTCCGGTTCTTCTCAGGACAGACGTCTTCTATCCTCGAGCCTGCCCACACGTCCCCTTTGTTGATTGACTATTATCTGACATTCTGTAATCTGCTGTACTTGGTTGTGCTCATTCACAACAGTAAAAGTGTTCATATTTGACTCTTTCATTGTCCGTTCATTTACGCCCCCTGTTGTGGGTCCGTGTCACGACACTTTCCCAACAGTCATGTTTTACCACTGGCAAGGTTGATATATTTCCATCATTGATCCTTGACCAAAAACACATGGAACAAAAATATAAATACAACACTTTTATTTTTTCTTCAGAGTGGCCTTTTATTGCAGCCAGCCTAAGGCACCCCTGTGCAGTAGTCATGCTGTCTAATCAGCATCTTGATATGCCCCACCTGAAACAGAAACAGAAAATGTTTTAGATCTTTGAGTTCAGCTCATGAAAAGTAAGAGCAACAGCAAAGGTGTTGCATTTACATTTTTCCTCAGTGTAATTGTCACAGGAGTTCACCAGTAATTTTAAGTCGTGTCCAAATGCACTATTTCAGTCATTCTGTATCATTTTAGTAGGGGTTCTGGTTACTTTAACTTCTTTGAAATGATCAGTCTAAATTACCTCAGCATATACTAATCTCATGTGAATAGAAATGTCTGGAAATACTGCATCGTATCCTGTGGAAATTAAATGTCATTCAATTTTTCTCAGGTTTGGGAGTGCTTGGAGAGGCATTGCTCAACTCCTCTTCCCTCCTGTTTCTGTCTGCCCTATCACGTTTCTTTGCACTCCTTCATAAGTTCCAGTACGCAAACCTCTCTGCAGTCTTGTTATGAAGTAGTTGAAGCATCGGCTGTAGAGACTAACAGTAATGGTTGTTGAAGATAGCTTAATGTCGCGTCTTATTGATTGACCGATGAAGCTCTAGTGAGCATATGAGGCAATCCCATTAGTGAACTGTACCCATTAGAGTGAACCGATTTGTTTGTAAGTAGTGAGTACAAGTAATTTAAAATCACACATCCACCAGTTTTCTTTAATTTATTGTGTATTTCATTACTTCAAAGCAGTTTTAGTTCAGAAATCCAACAACAATAGCACATCCCTTTATTCCTTTATTTGTCCCACAATGGGAAATGAAAGGATCACAAAACTCACCCCAATTGAACCACACAGGTAAGGCCCTGCCACCATATGGGGTGCACGAGAGCAGACCGGCTGTTGTCCAGTCAGTCCCAAAGTGCAAAATCACTTATAAAATGTATTGTTTAATTGCTCTCCTTGCCAGACTTGCCACCTGTGGTCCCATGGCAGTCCTTGGTCACTTGGTTTTTAATCCATTTACATGACGAACCAAATTACTTCCTTAGTGCAGCAACTGAGCCAGACCCTCTTAGGTGAAATGAAATGGCATTGAAAGCATTCATTGTTTTCCTTTCACTGGCCTTAGCAGGTCCCTTAATTCCATAAATTACACCGTTAAACATGACAGATGTTTTTTTCACGTCTTCTAGTTGTATGCAGTGTAACAGCAACGTAACATAATACCAAAAGCGTAATACCTGTTTTTGATTTGTAATGCAGTGTAAATCGAGGAACCACTCCCATTCCATCTAACATGACATCCACTACAAATTGGCCATAAATATTACTGAAGAACTGCAGGGATATGAACACGTTAGCCCTTTGTCTGTTAGTTCACTGTTTTAAGATTGTGTCACTGTGAAGCATTCATTTTGGTGGATTGATTCCTGCGTTGGTCTCTGTCTGAGTTCAAGTTGTCGATGAAGGAGGCATACTACCGGCAACCAGGACCTATAGGCACTGCTGATGCAGTTTGAAGCTTCATGCACTGAACAAAAATATAAAGGCAACACTTTTTGTTTTTGCTCCCATTTTTCATGAGATGAACTCAAAGATCTAAAACATTTTCTATATACACAAAAGACCTATTTCTCTCCAATATTCTTCACAAATCTGTCTAAATATGTGTTAGTGAGCACTTCTCTTTTGCCAAGATAATCCATCCCACCTCACAGGTGGGGAATATCAAAATGGTGATTAAACAACATGATTATTGCATGTGTGCCTTAGGCTGGCCACAATAAAAGGCCACTCTGAAATGTGCAGTTTTACTGTATTGGGGGAGGGGGGGGTCAGAAAACCAGTCAGTATGTGGTGTGACCATCATTTGACTCACACAGTGCAACACATATCCTTCGCATAGAGTTGATCAGGTTGTTGATTGTGGTCTGTGGTATGTTGGTCCACTCCTCTTCAATGGCTGTGCGAAGTTGCTGGATATTGGCAGGAACTGGAACACACTGTTGTATACGCCGATCCAGAGCATCCCAAACATGCTCCATGGGTGACATGTCCTGGGAGTATGCTGGCCATGAAAGAACTGGGATGTTTTCAGCTTTCAGGACTTGTGTACTGATCCTTCCAACATGGGGCCGTGCATTATTATGCTGCAACATGAGGTGATTGTCGTGGATGAACGGCACAGCAATGGGTCTCGGGATGTCGTCACGGTATCTCTGTGCATTCAAAATGGCATCAACAAAATGCATCTGTGTTTGTTGTTCATAACATATGCCTGTCTATACCATAACCCCATCGCCACCATGGGCCACTCAATCCACAACATTGACATCAGAAATCTGCACATGCTGTCTGCCATCTGCCCTGAACAGTGAAAACTGGGATTCATCCATGAAGAGAACACCTGTCCAACATGCTGGATGCCATGGAATGTGAACATTTGCCCACTGAAGTCTGATATGACGACAAACTGCAGTCAGTTCGAGACCCCAATGAGGGCGAAAAGCATGCCGATGAGCTTCTCTGAGACGGTTCCTGACAGTCTGTGCAGAAATTCTTTGGTTCTGCAAATCGATTGTTGCAGCAGCTGTCCGGGTGGCTGGTCTTAGACAATCTTGGAGGTGTACATGTTGGATGTGGAGGTTCTGGGCTGGTGTGGTTAAACTTGGTCTGCAGTTGTGAGGCCAGTTGGATATACTGCCAAATTATCTGAAACGCCTTTGGAGACATCTTATGATAGAGAAATGAACATTCAATTCACGGGCAACAACTCTGATGGACATCCCTGCAGTTAGCATGCCAATTGCACGCTCCCTCAAAATGTGCAACATTTGTGGCATTGTGCTGTGTGATAAAACTGAACATTTCAGAGTGGCCTTTTATTGTGGCCAGCCTAAGGCACACCTGTACAATAATCATGCTGTCTAATCACTATCTTGATATGCCACACCTGTGAGGTGGGATGGATTATCTCAGCAAAGGAGAAGTGCTCACTAATATGGATTTTGACAGATTTGTGAACAATATTTGAGAGAAATAGATCTTTGTGTATACAGAAAATGTTTTAGATCTTTGAGTTCAGCTCATGAAAAATGGGAGCAAAAACAAAAGTGTTCTTGTTCAGTTTAGATCCTTCTGTCCATCTGATCCTCTGAGATCCTTCTGGGCCTGAAGCATATGAGATCTATGGGGAAAAATGGAAATGTGGACAGTGCTGAGGACTTCTGGAAGCATCTTATGAATGAATTCTGGAGAATGTTCTTTCTTTGACTGAACTGGCTTTGATCAAAAATTTGTCAATTCTTCAATTTTCTGAGATGCTGCTCTTTTCCATTTGGGTGCCTGGTTGCTTAGCTGCAACATTTCTATTTTTTCATGTGTGATCATTCTTTCTTGTGCTTTGTTTTATTCATTTAGTTATTTATTTTTATGACCAAAGCGAATTATCACTCCACTGAGTCTGGTCTGCTTGAGGTTTCTTCCTGTAATTGAAAAATGCCTGAGGGAGTTTTTCTCGTACCACTGTCACCAGTGTGCTTACTCAGTAAGTGACTGAGGTTAAACCTTACTCTTGTGAAACACCTTGAGGTGACTTATGCTGAATAAATTTATCTGAATTTAAATGAATATTAGAGATGTCATGTGGTAAACTTGCATTACCCTGCCTTCCAGTGTAACAGTCATCCCGTCTGAATAGGGCTGCACGTTAATACTGATTGTGCAAGTGGAGAGAGCTCCATGGTTCAGAAATATGTCTCTTTGACACACACACAGACACAAACGTACACACTTGGATGTGACTGATGTGTTGTCATGGTGCACTGCGTCAGCTTTAGCTCTCAGGAGAAGAATGATTGACTGACTTGTTGAAGAGCTTTCATGCTCTGAGCAGCAGAAATCTGTCTGTTCGTCTTAAAGCACTTACTCGGCACACAACACCGCAAGCACATCCATCGCAAAAACACAGCAGCCACACTTGGTATGATTTGATATAGTTTTATTGAGAGGATGTCAGCAGCCTTTGTGGTTGTCTAAATGTCTGACGCTGACTGTCCATCTGCCATCTGTACTCTCAGGTCCTGTTCCCTCCCTCTAGTCATCCCTTCTCTTGTCTTCTGCTTTTGCTTCACCTCTAATGAACAGATGAGGATGTGAACATTCCCAGGATGCTCCAAATCAGCTGCTGCTCAAGCAGCATTCGGACGAAGTAGGCAGCAGGAAAGGAAGAGATTAAAACAATGCTGCATTCACATGTTGCCTGTAGAAAAACAGTCATACCACTCTGTAGCAGGAGATGGTGGATGATGATTTGAAAGACAGCCACATCTCTGTGTTAATGACACAAAAATTTGCAAAATTTAAAGCTGGATTTTGACATTTCAACCATCCTTACTGTTTTTTAGTAGCAAGAAGCTTTGGCTCTGATAGTTCCTTACAAAGGTCAAGTTTTAGTTACATTGTTGCTTAATTGTTTTCTGTGGTATTACAAACATTTACCATACTTTGTGACAATGGCGCAATTTAGAAGTAGAAATTGGGGAGGACAAAGTGCGAGGCCCGCAGGGCCGAAGCCCATAGGCCGGGGGTCTAAGCCAACAGTTTCTCAATAAGCTCAGATGCATTCTGAGCATCCAGAACAGTAATTTTAATGTTTTGAGAAGACCATAAAGTGGACACCATTTGACTTATGCAATTTGAAACTGTGGATATAAATACTTTATTCTGAGAATAGCCAGCATTGATTTTATTAACATCCTGGTGTAAATAAGGTCTCACCACATGTGTAGAACTCAAAAAGAATGATAGGTTGAGTTTTCATTAAAAAAAAACAACTGCAATGTGGTAAAATGTATTCATAAACATGAAAGAACAGGCTCTTAATAATTATTAACTATCGCATACTGTATTTTTTTTTCTCAAGATTTGTTTTTGCATAAGTTTGAAAAAAACAACAGATCATAAGTTTAGGATAAATTTCTTATCATGAATTTAACTTTTAAAGTGGCAAAAATGACAACACTCATACTGAACATAATTTCGCTTACATAGACTGATTTTGGAGATCAAGCAGTAATTGCAGATGGGCTTTCTGAGGTCCCAGATAGCTTTTCTGATTTCCTTTTCTAACTTTCAGAATTTAGTAAATTAGCATATGGTCCATTGATACTTATGTGTAGACACTAGTCCCTAGAGGCAACTATTTTTGGTTTCAAATCTGGGCAAATGCAGTCCCAGAAAATTCCGAATGTGACAAACAAGAAACAGGTGTTGTAAACAAGTCAGTGCTGCCAAAAAATACAAACTTGCAGAAACAAAGATACTATTCTGACATGGTTTGCACATAAGACTGGCATAGCATGTTTTAAGTACACACATATATGTCAGAAGGTAGGGGGGACATACCCTATTCTGTCCCCCCTGGTTGAAAAGGTGGGGGGACATGTCCCCCCTATCCCCCACCAAATTGCGCCCATGCTTTCTGAATTATATGGACACACTGTAGTTTTTGTTGCATATATCCAGAAACGAGATAAAAAAAACAAAAACATTTTGCATCACATTTATTTTTGAAACAAGGTGCTATTACCTCATTCAACAAGAAGCAAAATCTATTTTATCAGTGTATTATTCATTTCTAATGTAAACATGGCACTACAAAGGATGAAGTTAGGACATTTTTCTTCCTAAATGGAACTGAACATCTTAAGGCTCCTATGTGCTTAAAAGAGTATAATGTTTGCCTTCCCTTAGCCTGGCTGTCCTTGTTGCAAGTCTGGCTCTCCCACACAATTGCCTAATTGGCATGTGGAATGCCAATTAGGATGATGGTTATTTCTACTCTTCATACAAGAGTGTATGAAGGTTATTCCCTTTCTTTATTCATGAGCGTGATTTTTCAATTTGAGAACATGATTTATTGATTTCACTCATTCTCAAAGACTCAGCGTAGTGGTTCATTATCTCTACCTTCTGCTCTGGAGTTTGAATCAGATGGTACCACTTTCAAATCAGTACACAAGAAGAGGTTGCTTCACCTGTTGATGGTGCCATCTTGTGGCTGTGGATGATAATGAAGTATTTTTTGACATAACAGGATGAGCCAAAAAAGGGGGGGGGGGGGGGGGTGAAGAAAGAAAACAGTCTTGACATGACTTACATAGTCTAAAAAAAATGTGGTATCAATCAATCAATCAATCAACTTTTTTCTTCTATAGCGCCAAATCACAACAAACAGTTGCCCCAAGGCGCTCAGAGATGTCTGCTTCATCAGTGTGATATTTTCTCAGCAAAAAACCCATCGTATACAATGAGATACTTGTAGTGCACAGACAAACCACCAGATGTCAGTATCTTATGCATCAAAGGGCCTTCAGATGTGACATTCATAATGGCTGCCTGAAACAAGTGATCCACAGTAATTTCCCTAAGAAAATGCAGCATTTTATAGGTTTGAAATGTTATGTTTGCTCTGGATTTAAAATGGATGTTTTTATGCCAGAATGCCCAATGTTCCAAATATGATACAAATAAAAACTCATATATGCAAAAAGGTTTTTTTTGTGGGGTTTTTTTTGTTTGTTTGTTTGTTTGTTTGTTTTTTTGGTGGGTTTGTTGAAAGGTCCAATAAAGACTCTTGTTTCAAAAAATTAGAATTTTCTGACAGTTATTTCACAAGGTGGGCTTTATAGGATTAACAACTTCTACAAACATTTTAACTACTTTTGTGAATGTTCGTCACACCTTTATTCTGCTATTATCCTTTATTAGCTCATTAATTTGGTTTTTTTGTGGATTGATGGTATGTAATTTTTGTTATTATTGACATTTATTCTTTTGTTATTAGAATTTATTTTTCGTGCTTTGACTCCTGGGAAATTCCTATATAATATATAGTTATTATACTTATTATTAGGAACAAATATGGGATTTTTCAGTATATAAGTTGCACCGTATAAGTCACATGAACTCCCAAGCTAGTTAAAAAAAGAAAAATAGGAAACTATGGTAAACTGTTTACATCTGTTAATATGAATTATACCCTAATAGTGTAAAATTACAAAAGCTAAACATGTCTCCATATACATTTAAACATGCTTTACGATTCCCCCCCCCCCCTTTATTTTTTTTTTACTATTATTATATTTATGGAAATATTGGAGGAGTGGGGTACAATTAGTTATACCTAACAGCTAACCTAAGCTTACCTAGCCGGCTGTAGCACCGTTTATCATAGCTTACAAAATAGTTGGTTCTTTTCTGTTTGATAACCCACATTATTCATACTTTTGTCCACATTTATTTTTATATGTATTTGTTAATACCATTATTGTAGGTTTAACTACGCTATTATACTTTATACACTAATTACCGTTTTCGTTTATCTTGTTAGCTTTCTAGGTACGGTTGTCTTATTAATGGCTAATTTAGCTATTCTAATTAAAACTAACTTATTTTCGTTATTTACAATTTTATTTTACATGGTGTGGATTTTTAATTATTCATCAGTTTATGTGTTTTTTTTAAAGAGATCAACATATAGTACCTAAGTTCTTAGGTTTCCATTTGATAGCATATAGATTATGCTTTTATTTTCCTATAGTATGCTAGCAGAGTTACTTTAGATAGATAACAATACACATTACATCATAGCATCTGTTTCTATAATAAAATACCAGATTTATAGCTTAGCCTACTAACTATAATTTAATTTTACTACTAGTCTACATACTAAATTACCTATGCTACAATCTTCTCCTGTATTTATATTTAGGTTTTAATACCTAGTGCTGTATATTATATAGTACTATATTTATTGTATACATTGTTCATTACCCTTAATATTTAAATATAACATATATATGATGTCTTATCTTTCTTATGTTTTATTATTTATTATTATTATATATACTTTTTTCTTGAGCTGCTTGGGTGGGTAGGAGAGTTCCCATGGGTTATAAAAGCTTTTCAGCCTGCCATCCCTGGTTCTCAAGACCAGGCGCCTAAGTGGCTCTACTCTACTCTTTTCTACTCATCTATTTTACTCTTCCTTTTTAGATATTTAGATATACCTTAGTATACTAGTATAGTTCCACCTTAGAAATGGAATATAATATATAAGATGTACCTTACTGAATTTTCATAGCAAATGTTTATCTTGTAAATGAACTGTGGACAGGCTGAAACTCTTTTTCTCTCTCCCTCTTCATGCAGATGGTCGATCTCTCCTCCTGGCTCCCTGCTTGGTGGACACTCCGGCTGCCCGGGTCCTAGAGCGAGCCGTCCTTGAGTCACGGGTACGAGAGGTGGAAGAAGAGAACAGACAGATCAGGCTGCAGCTCAGCCAATCACAGGGTACGGCCGCCCAGCCGCCAGATGGTAACTACGGCAACCAGCAGTGGGGTGCATCGGCGGACACTGGCGCGGAGGACGGCGATAATACGGCAGAGGAGAAGAACAATCACACAGATTGTCCACGCTCACCTGCCATCCAGAAGTGTGAGGTCAGTACACGAGACAAAGATAATACAGATACAGAAAAAAAAAAAAAAAAAAAATCATGTCAGATCACCTGATCTATCTGGGGGGTTGTTCAGTCTGGACGACTTCACCTGTTGCCGAAGTTGCTGGGGTGTATAATACTTTTATTACCCTTCAGTTTGTTGATTGGAAACCAGAAATCAGAAATTCTTAATCATATATGCTTTTTCCCAAGGAGGTTAATGTGTTATTGCAGGTTATAGCTCTTCCAGGTGCTCCTGATTATCTAAAGGATGCAGAGAAACATGTAAAAACGGATTTATTCATGTTAAACTGCAGAAAGGCAAAGTGGGATTGCTTAAGGCCTGAAACATGTTGCATGTTGATTTTCATTTAGGCGGCCGTGTTAACAGATTACACATTGCGCACCGCCTACATGAAGGAAGTGTTCTGAAAGTGTGTCTCGCATCTTGGCTGCCTCACTGCTCTCGAGAATAGACCTGGTGCCTATTTTTCACATGTGCCGTGAGTGGTGTGGAGCTAAAATAGACAGAGAAATGATCTGTAGACAGTCACTTTGACGTCGTACAGGCAGCTATAAATAACTAACAACTGTATACTTGAGTTTCCATGACTGGAAAGAGCTCAGAGACATGTAAAATATGAATACAATTTAAAAAAATACATTCCAGCAATTGATAAAAGTCTCAATACTGCAACCTGGTTACAAGAAGTAATTTTTCTGCTCTTTTACTTTTACCAACGCTCCTTCACTGAAATCGCAGGGAGCTCTGTGACTCACAGAACTTGGATTTTTAGTTAAAAATAACATGACAAAAGAAAAACTGATGGTCAATCTTTATGTATTGATTTATATTTATTGTTAAGTTGATAATTTTTGAAAAGTTTGCCACAACGTGTGGCCTCAGCAATGAGTGAGGTTGAGTGTTGCACACACAAATAAAAAGCCCCCCCCCAAAAAATCACATCCAAATAACTATTACAGGAAATACAATGTTGACAAAAAAGCCATTATTGAATGCAAACAATGTGGAAACACTAAGCAGTGACACAACTTAAATGCAGCCCAGTGTAATTACACACGTGTGACTGCTGCGTGTAATGCACGTGTCCAAGGTGCGATGCCGTTTGTGTGTTTCAGGCATGAAAGTTTAGTTCTCTTATAATCCAGACTGTTCTTTGTGGATTTATAAATTTTTATGTTAATGCCATATCACTTTTTTGTGTCGTCTTTTGTCTGTTTCTGTGCTCTGAGGCTTCCTATCACTTTCAGTCTGAAAATTGATGTGGTTTGAATCCATATCTAACTGGATTGCCAACCCCAATCTGAATGGGGTCTTAGAAACTGCTTTGTTAATTTAAGCGTTTATTGTTTGACACTGAAATACAGGACCTGCAGGGAGTCACAGTGTCAACACGCTTGTCACTAGGGATGGGGCTAAACTGATCCTGGATTGGTATCGGGTTCCGATACAGGTCCGTGACATGTTCCAATACTGGAGAAGAGCCACAGTGAATCCTCTCAACTGCTGTTGTTTGCTCTCTGCTTGTTTACTGCCGAGCGGGAGGAGGGAAGGTTTTCTGAAGCCAGGCTGTTTGAGAGAGCTGCCCGGCTCTTGGATTCAAATTGTCTGTTCTTTGAGCACAGATTTTCCGAAGTCATTGCTGAAAATGTGTGCTAAAAAGTTAGCTGCTTCAGTGTCCCAAAGCTGTCAAATGCTATGAAAAGCCAGCTTAGCATGTAGCTGGGTAGGAGCTGAACAGAGATTCTGTCCACTGAAAGGGAAAGAAGTTTCCATTAAAATCCTGCGCGTGAGTATTCGTGATAATACATTTATTTTACACTTGAAAGGCTTCATGTTTCCAAAAAGTTCAAACTTTGCACAGCACAAAAACAGCGACAGAAGAAGAAAAAGAGAGACAGTGGGAGAGAGCAAGAGTGAGAGAGAGAGAGAGAGAGAGACACAGAGGACTTAATTTTAAATTTTTACTCTGTAACACTTGCTTTGACAATGTAAACATAAATCTCCCATGTCAATTAAGCTCCATTAAAATTGAAAATTGAGAAGGAGAGACAGACAGAGAGAGAGTGCTGTCTTTTCTCTTTTAAGTCTATAAAAATAAGTCTATAAAAGTCAACAAAAAATAAAAGTACTTTCAAAGGACAATTGAAAGCTTGTTTGCTGGCAAATCAGACATGCAACCATCTGCAGCCTAAAGCACAATTCAACTGTGGAGGCACCATTCAAGTTTCTTTTTCAGTTATATGTACACAGTACCCTTATGTATTTTGTTTTATGACATGGTTAAGTAGTCTTTACGTAATATACTTGTGTATGACACCCTTTGCAATATTTACACTTGTGCATGTAGAAATGAGTGTATTGGGCATCGTGCAATACAACCTAGTACTGTAATGTGCAATTACAACCAGGCACTGAAACATTTTTGCACTTGAGCACTTGCCACTTTAATACAGTAATCTTGCACTTTAACAACCATCATGAAACTCTTTTGGTTCCTCCACCTGTCGGCTACTTATTATCAATTGTTGTTACTTTGAATGGTAAATGTATTTGTATTTTGTTTTAATTGTTTTTCTGTCATGATTAATTTACTTTGGCATGTTGTGAGGTCTTAGTCTGTATTTATGTTACTGGGACTACGGATGGAAATTAGCATCTTGCTATAATATGCACTGTCCCATTTCAAACAAACTATACATATATAATATATAAAAAAAAAATTTCACCAAAACATCAAATCTAGCCTTTCATCTTAGATACACCTTGCAAATTGCAGCTGAACTTTCAGGGCTCCTTTTTTAAGAAAATCCTCATATAAAAATCAACAATAATGATAATAATAATATTAAAGCAAACAGAGCTCTGGTATCGGCCGATATCCACATTCAAGTATCGGGATCAGATTGGAAGTGGAAAAATTGTGGATTGGTGCATCCCTAGTTGTCACACCATCTGTCTGCAAATGAAATAGTTGGTGTGAATGAAGCTTAAGAAGGAATATATGCAGTTAGTGAATCTACTAACTCGGTTAACTTTGAGGTCTTGGGTGTTGGGTGAGTTGCCCACTTGACCCTGTCAGTAATCCTGCCCTGCTTTTCAGATGCAGTAAAGAAAAACAACTCTGTGCAACAGATTTACTATGAAGAACTGATGAAACTATAAAAGTTCACACCTGAAGTGTTAAGATTCATAGTTGCAGTTAAAAGTTTACAACAAAAAAGGATTCACGTTTTTGCAGTGTTTACACACCTCGAACTAAAAAAAAAAACAAAAAACTGACATGCAGAAAGGATGTTGTGAAGTGTGATGAAAGTTGTCAGCTCTTTAAGTGCAGACGGGTGAAATGAATCGACTCCTGGCTGCCTGGTGGTAAAACAGCGAGATGGTAAACTGCTCCCTCACAGCTGTCACGCTGACACATGCACGCTCTCTCTCTCTCTCTCTCTCTCTCTCTCTCTCTCTCTCTCTCTCTCCTTCTCCTCCATTTCCGCAGCTGATCCATGTAGCGTGCGTTTGTGCCGGTCACAACGCCAGCAGAGATGTGGTCACGCTGGTCAAGTCTGTCCTCTTTCACAGGTGAGTTCTTTCCTTCCACATTAAAACATTTTTTGTTACCTGCTTCTTTTTCTGTCACCAAACATTTTTATGCCTGATGATAATCCAGCTGGGTAAATCTACCAAAGAAACCTGATTTGAGAAACCACCGCTTTAAAAGGGAGCAGGAAATCAGCGTTTCTGGAATACATACATTCAAATAAATTCAAGCTCCATTTCTAGGGTGACAGCTAATAACTATTTTAATAATAAATTAATCAATCGATTATTTTCTCGATGAGTTGTTTGGATCAGTGTTATCTAGAAACCAAGATGATGCCTTAAAATGTCTTGTTTTGTTCCAAGGACATTCAGTTTACTAGTAGTTAGGAGTAAAACAGCTTATGAAATAACAAGAAATTAATCACATTTAAGAAAGAAGCTGGATATATTTTTTTTATATTTGAGTATGCTATTATCAAAATAGTTATCGATTCATTTAATGGTTGATTAATCATTGCAGCTTGAGTCATTTCCCTCCAGTTTGAGCAAAGCCCATTTTAAATGTATTCAAATTGTTATATTTGGGATTAAAGGGGTGACATGATACACCTCTTCGCTAGGTGTCAAAACACATCTTAAAGTTCATTCATTTATTTTTCTGAACCCGCTTGTTCCAATTCATTGTCACGGCAGGGCCTGGAGCCCATCACAGCGGTCAGTTGCCAAGAGGTGGGGTTCACACTGGACAGGCCGCCAGTCGATCACAGGGCAGACACAAACTGACCCATTGTAAATTTCACCGAACCCGCATGTCTGCATGTGGGAGAAAGTCGGAGCCCCTGGAAGGATCCCATGAAAATTCCACACAGAAAGGACCAGGTCAGATTTGGACATGGTATCTTCTCACTGTGAGACAACTGTGCTAACCACTAAGCCACCGCGACATATATTACCATTTGTTATTGAAATATTAATGTTTCAATCAAAAATTTCCCCCACCTGGGGTGGTCCATTGGGGAAAAAAAAAAATTCTTTGAGAAATGGTTTGTTTCTAGTGAAAGGAGCTTCTCTAGAAGAAGGGAGGGTCAGTGCCGTGTACGGCCTGTTTCTCATGCCATTGAGGTCTAAGACAGGCTGAAATTTTATTTATTTTTTTATTTTTTTATTATTATATCTTTATCTTATATCTTTCCTTCTTATATCTTTCTATATTTATTATATATTTTATTATATTTATTATATCTTTTATTTAATCAGTTTTCTTTTTTAATTCTGTTGAAATTTTGTGGAGATTAGTAAACTTGTACATTTTTGGACAGTGCATGCAATAGCCAATCAGGAAATGAGTGATGCAATTTTTCCCAGCAGCTGTCATCCCGGCCGGTCACCTTGGATTTGTTAAAATTGGCAGCTCAAAATGGGACTTTTTTCTTTTTCTGAGTTTCTGGATGACCTGGGATCTCAATTCCAGTTACTAAATACACATTTTCAAGAACAGTGAATCCAATGGTGCAATTTCAAAAATGTAAATGTGGGCATTGTCACATTAGTGAGTGGGCATCATTTTAGTCATGTATGCACAAAACATCCAACATAAATAATAATAATAATAATAATAATAATAATAATAATACATTTTATTTATAATGTACTTTACATTTAAACAATCTCAAAGTGGTACAGTGTAGACTTAATTAGAAAGAGACACAAGACAAAATTAATAAAAACAGTAAAAGGTGTACTAAAATGTAGTGGCAAGCTTTCTTAAATAAATATGTCTTTAAGTTTTGTTTAAAAACATCAGTGGTCTGTAGGGCCCTCAGGTGGTCTGGGAGGGCATTCCACAGTCTTGGAGCTGCAGCAAAAGGCTAGGTTGCCCATGGTGTGGAGCTTGGTTCTGGGGGCTTTGAGGGACTATCCAGAAATGTGATTTTGCCCAAATATATATTTTTATAATTAGCACCATTGCATTCCTTAGCACTGAAAATGTGAATTTAGCCAACTGGAATCAAGGTCCATGGTCAACTAGAAGCCAAGATATTGTTAAACTCCAATATTAAGCCATGATTTTTTTCAAATCCAAGATGACCCTCATAGTGACTTCCAGGAAAATGGAATCATCCACATTTTGAACTTGACTAATTTGTACGAACTATATTGTTGCTGGTGAATAATTTATCTAGAGCAGCACTGGTGTTATTCTTGTTCTTAAGCAACATTCAGCTTTACCATGACTGGTATAGCTGGTGGATGGTTTTGCTGGTTAAGGTGAAGGTTCATTTTTATTCAGTATTAAATATGGATACGACAGAGCCTTTTGTTGTACTCTATGGACGTTTTGTCCTTATTTGTGGCCACATTTTAAAAGCTGTTGCTACAGATGAAAAGGAGTAAGACGGCCGGTAATCATGGGGGCAGTGAGTAGCCAAGTTCAAGAGATGAACAATGGCAGAACACTTTGACAAGACTATTTAATGGCCACTCTGATCACCACCGTCTACAGTGCCTGACTGTGCTTCTCTTTCTCTTGTGGTATAAACATTATGACAACTTCTTAAACCATTGCTATGTTTGATGTTTTCAGACACTTTCAATATGTGTGGAAATATGCCAGCATGTGACGGTTACACATTTTAAAATGCACTGCTAGATTTCCTTCTGTAAATGATCCCCTAGAGGTTTTTTTTTTTTTTAAACGGAATATTATATGTAACTTACAGTGTATCCAGGAAGTATTCACAGCACTTCACTATTTCCACATTTTGTTATGTTATTCCAAAATGGATGAAATTAGTTTTTCCTCATAATTTTACACACAATCTATACTCAACAAAAATATAAACGCAACACTTTTGGTTTTGCTCCCATTTTGTATAAGATGAACTCAAAGATCTGAAGCTTTTTCCACATACACAATATCACCATTTCCCTCAAATATTGTTCACAAACCAGTCTAAATCTGTTATAGTGAGCACTTCTCCTTTGCTGAGATAACCCATCCCACCTCACAGGTGTGCCATATCAAGATGCTGATTAGACACCATGATTAGTGCACAGGTGTGCCTTAGACTGTCCACAATAAAAGGCCAGTCTGAAAGGTGCAGTTTTGTTTTATTGGGGGGGATACCAGTCAGTATCTGGTGTGACCACCATTTGCCTCATGCAGTGCAACACATCTCCTTCGCATAGAGTTGATCAGGTTGTCAATTGTGGCCTGTGGAATGTTGGTCCACTCCTCTTCAATGGCTGTGTGAAGTTGCGACGATGAACTGGAGTCAGGTCGAGACCCCGATGAGGACGACGAGCATGCAGATGAGCTTCCCTGAGATGGTTTATGACAGTTTGTGCAGAAATTCTTTGGTTATGCAAACCGATTGTTTCAGCAGCTGTCGGAGTGGCTGGTCTCAGACAATCTTGGAGGTGAACATGCTGGATGTGGAGGTCCTGGGCTGGTGTGGTTACACGTGGTCTGCGGTTGTGAGGCTGGTTGGATGTACTGCCAAATTCTCTGAAACGACTTTGGAGACGGCTTATGGTAGAGACATGAACATTCAATACACGAGCAACAGCTCTGGTTGACATTCCTGCTGTCAGCATGCCAACTGCACGCTCCCTCAAATCTTGCGACATCTGTGGCATTGTGCTGTGTGATAAAACTGCACCTTTCAGAGTGGCCTTTTATTGTGGGCAGTCTAAGGCACACCTGTGCACTAATCATGGTGTCTAATCAGCATCTTGATATGGCACACCTGTGAGGTGGGATGGATTATCTCAGCAAAGGAGAAGTGCTCACTATCACAGATTTAGACTGGTTTGTGAACAATATTTGAGGGAAATGGTGATATTGTGTATGTGGAAAAAGTTTTAGATCTTTGAGTTCATCTCATACAAAATTGGAGCAAAACCAAAAGTGTTGCGTTTATATTTTTGTTGAGTGTATATACATAAATGGCTACTTTTGTCTTTCTGTCTGTCCAGAATAGGCTCTAAAACTACAAAAGGTGAACTCCCCAAAGTTCCATATTCTGAACCACCATGACATGGGCTACAACCTTTTACTATTTTCAAACAAAAAAATTAATATAAAGACAACAATATTAACAATAATCCAATCAAATTCAATCCACATGAATTTTGATCAAACTTATACACAATCACTATGATATAATACTTATCAGAATACAGCCTGTTCCTTCTTGGAATGAAGGTTTTCACTCTAAAGGTGCTTTCACACCGGGTGCGATAAGACGCTACAAATTTGCGGGGGTCACGTGGCGACGGATGTGCCTCCTTCGCCCAGTGTGGCTCTGCTTGGGTGGACTTTCGTTGCGAAAATTCGTCCAGATGCGTCATCAAATAGGAGGAGCTTCCATTCCGCTCGGCGTCAAGTCATCCTGATGGACCTTGATCACACGGAGCGAGTTGTTGTGGACAGCTCCCAATACAGAGAGTATCATTATTTGCTGCAGGAGCTGCGTCTGGATGACGGCCGCTTTCAGCGGTCCTTCTGCCTCTGCGGGACCCAGTTTGAGGACCAACTGTCCCGTTCACGCGCGCACATGTAAACAATAAAAAAAAAAAGAAACTCCGCTGCTTGCTGCAGCTGGCTCTTCCCCCAAAAAACTCTGTCATAATTGTGTTTAGAAACCAGTCACCATTTGTTTTATTCTACATCTGTGTAGTTAATTAATAAAATATTCTCCACAGACGATTCACTCGCGCGCACACGTAAAAAAAAAAGAAAGAAAGAAACTCCGCGGCTTGCTGTGGGGCTGCTCCTCGCTCTTTCCCAAAAAAACTCTGTCATAATTGTCTTTAGAAACTAGTCACCATTATACATCTGTGTAGTTAATAAGTAAAATAATCTCCATGGACCCTTGCGCGCTCACGTAAAATAAAAATAAAAAGAAACTCCGCTCCCCCTGCTGTGGGGCTGCTGTTCGCTCCAAAAACTCTCTCATAATTGTGAAATAAAGGACAAAAGAGACATAAGTCCTGCTCACAGGCTGCTACCAGATACAGGACATGTTCACATCTTCAGTCAAACTCCAGACATCTCCACATCACTACATATTCAGTCCCTGATTGGTCATTGTGGCACGAAGAGACGAAAAAGTTCAGATTTTTCAACTTGGAGAGGAGGGCGACACGACGTGACGCGACACAATATCGCGCTACAAACGCGCAAAATGCTCAAAATCGCTTCACTCGCGTCCATTGCGTTGTGCTGCGCGTTTGGCGGCAAAACGCGTCCTTACATAGGGATTACATGGCAACCTGTGGCTGCAGTTGCTCATGTCGTGCCCAGTGTGAACGTGGCATTAGCAGAGAGCTTTCAACCACAGGCTGTAAATTAAACTTTAAAAGTTTACTGGAAGGCTGTAAATTAAACTTTAAAAGTTTACTGGATAAAATATCAAGCTTTGTCTTTTCTTGCAATTTGTACATGTACATTTGCACATTTTCTAAAAATAAAGGTGTCGAGTGTACATGATGTGTATCACTTGCCTAGCATTGATCATAATGTATCAGGCAAACGCATGTTTTCTGTATCACAATGGCACTCTGCAGATCATTTGAAAAAGTGATGTAGTTCTAACTGCTGATGGGGCAGCACCCTTTCAATCAGCCAGTAAGCGGGCATAGAGCCTGTGTTCTCCAATGGCGCGTTGTATATAGGCTGCTCATTATGATGTAAATGGTAAATGGTAAATGAACTGCATTTATATAGCGCTTTTCGATCTGTATCAGATGCTCAAAGCGCTTTACAATTATGCCTCACATTCACCCAGATGTCAGGGTGCTGCCATACAAGGCGCTTACTACACACCGGGAGCAATAGGAGATTAAAGGCCTTGCCCAAGGGCCCTTAGTGATTTTCCAGTCAGGTGAGGATTTGAACCCATGATCTTCTGGACTCAAGCCCAACACCTTAACCACTAGACCATCACCTCCCCTATATCATAAATTAAATTTTGTTATTTATCAACTCTTCACAACCTGCTGTCCTATTATAATAGTGCACTAGCTTTGGGGTTGATCTAATAGTTTTGGTATGTTGATGTTTCATGGGTCAAACTGTTTTTAGTGGTCAAACCTCTTTTTTTACAATTGAAAAGATTGTTTGTTCTCTAAATATACCAATGAATGCATAACTTTAAGAAATATGCAAGGCAACATTTACACCATTTAAAGATGGAATGCCTCAAAGTGTGCAAAAAGAAACCACTACTTTTGCTGATAATGTGGCTGGCCTGAATATGGCAGAACCTGCGATCTTCCACAGTTAGTCAGTCAGATGCTCCAGAGTTGGTAACCCCAATCAGCTGTATATCCACTTTCCTGACAGAAGGACAAGGAACATTGTCTACCAAGAGGCTCTTCAGAACTATTGGTCAGTAAAAGCTACATTTAAATATATATTCAACATCTCAAATCCAAAATTAACATTTGCTTAAAAGCCATTTTATTTTTGTAGCATTCTTATAAACTAGATTTGCAATGTATCAACAATTATAAAGGTCATAACATCAATTCTGATTAATGATTATGAGCATACTTGATCTGCAATATAAAGTCTGAAGAACTTCATTGTTGTTTCTTGCATGCAGCAAAATTCAGTTTTCTCTCGGTTTGGGGATTCCACCTATTTTGGGTTTTTAGTTCAAACCTTTGCCTATTCGGACTACATACGAGGTCTATTAGAAAAGTATCCGACCTTATTATTTTTTCAAAAACCATATGGATTTGAATCACGTGTGATTACATCAGACATGCTTGAACCCTCGTGGGCATGCAAGAGTTTTTTCACGCCTGTCGGTTACGTCATTCGCCTGTGGGCAGTCTTTGAGTGAGGAGTCGTCCACCCGCTCGTCGATTTTTTTCATTGTTTAGGAATGGCTCAGAGACTGTTGCTTTGTTTGATAAATTTTTTTTCAAAACTGTAAGGCACAACTGAGTGGACACCATTCAATAAATTCAGCTGGTTTTCGGTAAAAATTTTAACGGCTGATGAGAGATTTTGGTCTGGTAGTGTCGCTTTAAGGACGGCCCACGGCGCCTGACGGCGATCTGCGCTTCGAGGCGGCAGCGTCTCGCCGTTTCAAGTTGAAAACTTCCACATTTCAGGCTCTGTTGACGCAGTAAGTCGTCAGAGAACAGAGAACTTTCAGAAGAAGTCGGCATGAGGAGTTTATTCGGACATTCCATTGTTAACGGTCATTTTGTAATGAAAGAACGTGCGGGCAGAGTCGCATGTCGGGCTGGACCCGACCGCGGGGGGTCGCGGCAGGAAAAACACCTCCGTTGGAAATCTTAACGGGCAAGTTGGAACATGCCCAAGCTGTTAAACAATTTCTCAGTTACTCACTTGTTGAAAGCCATTAAAAGCCGCCTGAATTCTACAAATGGTTTTCAACACGGAGGTGTTTTTCCTGTCGCGGCGCACACAGATTTGCCGAGTCGTCACGGAAATGACTCGGCGAATTTGCGCGTACGTCTTTCATTAAAAAAATGTCCTTAAACAGTGGAATGTCCGCATAAATTCCTCATGCCGGCCTCTTCTGAATCTTCTCTGTTCTCTCACGATGTCCTGGGTGAATTAAGCCTTAAATTAGGATGTTTTCAGCTCGAAACAGGCCGACGACAGCGCCTGGAAGCGCTGCAGGACGTCCCGCTCCGTGGGAAGTCCTTACACCGACAGAAACACCCCATAATCTCTCATCAGCCGTTAAACTTTTCACAGAAAACCAGCTTAATTTCTCGAATAGTGTCCACTCGGATATTCCTCACAGGTCCAGAAAAAATTTTGATAAAGCAACGCGCGCCGTCTCGAGCAGCGTGTGAAACAAAGGAATTCAGCCGAGAGGGCGGGACCACATCTCACTCAAGGCCTGCCCACAGGGAAATGACGTCACCGACACGCGTGAAAAAACTCACGCATGCGCACGAGGGTTCAAGCATGATTGGTGTAATTGCATGTCATTCAAATCCATATAGTTAAAAAAAAAATAAAAGGGTCGGTTTATTATCTAAGAGACCTCGTATATACTTATAAGATATCTACAATTATGACAAAATATAAACTTTGGAATATTTTGTAGATTATATCTTAAACAGGTTAACCTGGGCAACGCCGGGTACCCCAGCTAGTACCCTATAATGAAAATGTGAAAAAAAATTTTTTTATTTTTTTTTAGATTTTTGCAAATTTATTAAAGAAATCAAATGTACATACGTAAGTATTCACAGCCTTTGCTATGAAGCTCAGAATTGAGCTCAGGTGCATGCTGTTTCCACTGATCATCCTTGAGATGTTTCTGTTCATTAACTGGAGTCCACCTGGGGTAAATTCAGTTAATTGGCCATGATGTGGAAAGGCACATATCTGTCTACGTATAAGGTTCCACAGTTGACAGTGCATGTCAGAGCACAAACAAAGCATGAAGTCAAAGGAATTGTCTGTAGACCTCTGAGACAGGATTGTCTCGAGGCACAAATCTGGTGAAGGGTACAGAAACACGTCTGCTGCTTTGAAGGTCCCAGTGAGCATAGTC
This sequence comes from Thalassophryne amazonica, assembly GCF_902500255.1. Lineage (NCBI taxonomy): Eukaryota > Metazoa > Chordata > Actinopteri > Batrachoidiformes > Batrachoididae > Thalassophryne > Thalassophryne amazonica. Next base: position 146,277,683 of record NC_047104.1, on the reverse strand, counting down.
GTCTCCGTCATCTATAAATGGAAGAAGTTCAGATCTACCAGGACTCTTCCTAGAGCTGGCCGCCCATCTAAACTGAGTGATTGGGGGAGAAGGGCCTTAGTCAGGGAGGTGACGAAGAACCTGATGGTCACTTTGTCAGAGCTCCAGCATTCCTCTCTGGAGAGAGGAGAACCTTCCACATGGACCACCATCTCGCAAAATTCACCAATCAGGCCTGTATGGTAGAGTGGCCAGACGGAAGCCACTCCTTAGTAAAAAGCACATGGCAGCCAACCTGGAGTTTGTCAAAAGGCACCTGAAGGATTCTCAGACCATGAGAAACAAAGTAATCTCTGATCTGATGAGACCAAGATTGAACTCTTTGGCATGAATGCCAGGTATCATGTTTGTAGAAAACCAGACACCATTCCTGCAGTAAGCATGGTGGTGGCAGCATCATGTTGTCAGGATGCTTTTTAGCAGCAGGAACTGGGAGACTAATCAGGATTGAGGGATAGATGAATGCAGTAATGTACAGCGACATCCTTGATGAAAACCTGGTCAAGAGCGCTCTTGACCTCAGACTGGGCCATCGGTTCATTTTTCAGCAGGACAGTGACCCTAAGCACACAGCCAAGATATCAAAGGAGTGGCTTCAGGACAACTCTGTGAATGTCCTTGACAGATTTGAGGCTGTAATTACTGTGAAAGGTGCATCAACAAAGTATTGAGCAAAGGGTGTGAATACTTATGTACCTGTTGTGAAAGTGTAGTGACACGGACCCACAACAGGGGGCGCAAATGAACGGTCAATAGATGAGCCAAAAAGTAACAATTTAATGTTGTGAATGTGCACAACGAACATACAGACAATCACAGAATATCATAACAGTCAATACACAGAGGTGACGTGTGGGCAGGCTCGAGGATAGAAGACGTCTGTCCTGAGAAGAGCCGGAACCACACGATTTCCGCCGCCCCAGAACCTGGTGAATACTGGAGCCGCCAAGTCCCGAATTCCCAGGTGATCACCGTCCCCGACTGTCGGATCTGGTACTGCTGGCGAAGAACAAAGACAGTCAAGTGTGGGTGTGTGTACACCCAGTAACAACAACGGTGGGAATGCCACCTCTACCTCTCACTCAATACTTGCAGCGCGTCCTCAGAGGAAAAAGAGTGCCGTATTGCACAGCCTCCACAAAAGGACCGGAACTCCTGCAAACACTCACAATAAACAGATTCTCAATATTTCCACAAAGGCTGAGGATATTACCTCCTATGAAGTATGATATCTCGGCAACGAGGTGGAGATGACGTCTGGTCTTTATGGAGTGAGATGATGTTGAGTAGATGGGTGACAGCTGTCAAGAGGTAATGAGCGACAGCTGTCACCCCCGGCTGTGTCCATGGCGGCAGCGCCCTCTCGTGCCTGAAGCCCGCACTTCAGGCAGGGCGCCCTCTGGTGGTGGGCCAGCAGTACCTCCTCTTCTGGCGGCCCACACAACAGTACGTGTGATTTATTTTTTTGTTATCCTAAATAAATTAGCAAAAATAATAAAAAAAAAAACTACTTTTTCATGTTGTCATTATGGGGTGTTGTGAATAGAATTTTCAGGGAAAAAATTTATTTACTCCATTGGAATAATGCTGTAATATAACAAAATGTGGAAAAAGTGAAGCGCTGTGAATACTTTCTGGGTGCACTGTAGAACATAGTGTGAAAGACAGGTACAGACCAGACTGGAGTGGTTAGCACTATCATTTCACAGTAAGATGCTGGGTTCAACCCTCAAATGATTTGTTTGTGTCCTCCCACAGTCTACAGCTTTGCTTCATTTCCCTCTCATAGTCCAAAGACATGCTGGTGGCTTGTTAACTAAAGCCCTGTGTGGATTGGATCAGTTTTAACTTGGGAAGCACGGTGGCTTGGTGGTTAGCACTGGTGCCTCACAGCAAGAAGGTCATGGGATTGAGTCCCACCTGTGGGCTTTCTGTGTAGAGTTTGCATGTTCTCCCCATGTTTGCATGGGTTCCCTCTGGGTGCTCCGGCTTCCTCCCACAACCAAATTCAATGCACATCAATGGACTGAATGCAGGTTAGGTGGATTGGAAACTTTAAATTGCCCATAGTTGTGTGTGCGGGTGTGAATGTGTTTGTTTGTCTATATGTGGCCCTGTGACAGACTGGCGTCCTGTCCAGGGTGTACCCCGCCTCATGCCCTGTGACTACTAGGACAGGCTCCAGCACCCCCATGACCCATAATTGGAGTAAGCAGTTGAAGATAAGTGAGCGAGTGGGTAGTTTCAAATTGGTAGGTGTGGTAGTGTCATTATTACCAGAGCTGCTCTGTGATTTTAGTCCAGTCCAAATGTGCCATTTCAGTCATTTTTATAGACTGTGTGCTCCAGTGTCACTAATGACTTTTACTTTCTGTAAAACTATCCATAGAAATCACCTCAGGTTATAGTAATCCCTTGCCAAGTGCAGGGGCTTCTCTCATCTCTTATTATGTCCACCTCTTTCCTATTATGTTCTCGTGAAATCCTTTGTGATTTCCAACACTTGTCATGCAGTGGTTGAAATTCAGCCTGTGCAGATGAACAGTGGTTGAAGATAGTTCCATGTCACATTTATTGATAAGCCAATGAAGTGTATGAGACATTCACTTTATTGTATTTGACAAGAGTGTCAATGTATTGAGGCATAAAACAGTGATATTGGATGCATGCAAAATTATAGCAGGCATAAATTCCAGCCTGGAGAGAATGTGGACAGTAAATGCCCATTAAAATTATGCATTTTTGTAGATTAATGAAGTGCTGTGGGGCTTCATTTTCATTTCCATCTCTGCATTGATGACACCTAATCTCATGATTGACATCTGGCACATATCGGTTACGTGATTCCCGGGAAAACAATCCCAGCTTTAGTGGACCCTGCAATCTGTGCTCGACACAACCTTTGGAGTCTTAATACTAAATGTACCATAACTGAAATGACAACCCCCCCCCCCCAAATGAAAATGAAACCCAGGCTTCCTGTCCCTTGCCAGTTGTGCATCTTCTTGCCTTTGGTTGGCATCATGTTTCCTAATCATGACTAGCAGAAGCAGTGCACGGCATGCGAGGAGCCACTCCCAGTTTGTAGCGATTCCTTATCCTATGTGAATTGGCTATTGTCTTCTGGTAAAACGACACCTCTCCATTTCTCCACAGAGAACTAATCCTGTCCGAATCATTTTTAAGCCATAAATATGAGATTGTGTGTGTCATGATTATATTTTACAATTCCTCTGCTCTCCAGTCCCCAGAACCCTCAATACAACAAGCAAGTGCCTTTAGTCCAGATGTCTTGTATTCTCCATCATCTGACTTTTGCTATTTGTTCTGTTTTTCAGGAGAAACCCTCTTCACTTTCATTTCATCACAGACACAGTGGCCAATCGCATCCTGAGTTCTCTCTTCAAGTCCTGGATGGTCCCATCAGTGCAAGTGAGCTTCTACGATGCAAATGAACTCAAAGTAAGAAGCAGAAATATGTCTTTTTTTGTCTAACCTTCATGTGCTGAGGGTATTGGTCTCTTTTTTGTGTATATCCTGTAATTTCTCACAGTCTGGTCACAGTGGTTTGCCACTTTAGCCACTGGGGATTAAAGGCCTTGCTCAGAGGCATTTTTATGGTTGCAAAGACTTTGGTTTTTCACTTTCCCAGTCCTGATTTTTCTATTCAGTTTGGGAATTGAACCCGTGATCCTGGATCTGAATGATATCAGTGTGCACATTTTCTCCTTATCTTGATATTTTGGAGTGAGTATTTTTTGGGCAATGACTAACTCAACTGCTTTATACAGGTTCCATTCATATGAATGCACAACTTTTTTTCCCTGCTCACACTTTGATTTTCCTGACATCTGTAAATTTATGCAGTTACTACTTTAAAAACTGGTCACTATGACTGTGTTTCTATTATGTATTATTTGAAATTAATATGCAGTGCATATGGGTGCTGAGCCATGGGGGTTGGGGGTCCGTACAGATCACAGCTCAACTATGATTCGTTACACTGGTATGCAAGGGTAACCAAGCCTGCTACCCTGGGTAAACAAAAGCTGATTGGTCCACTGACACAGTACTCAACTCTTCTGCTTGTCTGCTGTTGAATTACAGTGAAGGCCTTTGAATTTAAATCCCTCCAATAAGTGAGGAAATACATAAGCTATATCATAGCTCAGAGGCTGTCTTCTGTTTTTGTTGGCTTTTCCTTGAGACAGTGACATCACAAAATATGCATGGGCTCATCTGTGTTCCACAGAAGGTAGGCTTTCCAGTGATATCGATATATTTTCTTTTTTTTTAAATGGTCAACATTAAACATCGCAAATATGACTTACAAGCCCGTGGCCCTCATGCAGACTGCTGATGTTTTAAGGGGTTAACATCTTTTATTTCTTTCAATGTGTTTCCTGTTTACTGTCGCCAGTTGTTTTTCATCACATCATGGGCGCAATTTGGTGCGGGATAGGGGGAACATGTCCCCCCACCTTTTCAACCAGGGGGAACAGAATATGGTATGCCCCCCTCACCCCCACCCCCACCTTCTGACATATATGTGTGTACTTGAAACATGCTATGCCAGTCTTATGTGCAAACCATGTCAGTCTTATGTGCAAACCATGTCAGAATAGTATCTTTGTTTCTGCAAGTTTGTATTTTTAGCAGCATTGACTTGTTTACAACACCTGTTTCTTGTTTGTCACATTCGGAATTTTCTGGGACTGCATTTGCCCAGATTTGAAACCAAAAATAGTTGCCTCTAGGCACTAGTGTCTACACATAAGTATCAGTGGACCATATGCTAATTTACTAAATTCTGAAAGTTAGAAAAGGAAATCAGAAAAGCTATCTGGGACCTCAGAAAGTTCATCTGCAGTTATTGCTTGATCTCCAAAATCAGTCGATGCAAGCGAAATTATGTTCAGTATGAGTGTTGTCATTAGTGCCACTTTGAAAATTAAATTAATGATAAGTAATTTATACTAAACTTATGATCTGTTGTTTTTTCAAACTTATGCAAAAACAAATCTTGAGAAAAAAAAATACAGTATGTGATAGTTAATAATTATTAAGAGCCTGTTCTTTTATATTTATGAATACATTTTACCACATTGCAGTTGTTTTTTTTAATGAAAACTCAACTTATCATTTTTTTTTTTAGTTCTACACATGTGGTGAGACCTTATTTACACCAGGATGTTAATAAAATCAATGCTGGCTATTCTCAGAATAAAGTACTTATATCCACAGTTTCAAATTGCATAAGTCAAATGGTGTCCACTTTATGGTCTTCTCAAAACATTAAAATTACTGTTCTGGATGCTCAGAATGCATCTGAGCTTATCGAAGCCTATGGGCTTCGGCCCTGCGGGCCTTGCACTTTACCCCCCAATTTCTAGTTCTAAACTGCGCCCTTGCATCACACTCTCTTTATGACAGCAGAATTTGACATCTGCTTCACACCACCTTTGTGATGCTTGCTGTCTTATGACATTCAAAAAGCCGCCTTTGCAGTGTCGTAGTGCAGCAAGCAACATCACAGAATTGTCGGCATATATCGTCCCTTACTGGAAAGAAGAGACAAGCTTTGCATCTCTAAAAACATTAGGAGCATTTAAAAGGACAGAGACGGATCTTGAATGTATTCTTCTCAGGTAGAAGAAATAAATAACCAAGAAGGGTCCGTAGAGATATTCTAACAGTGACGGAATAAAAATGTGAAGGAAAATGAGTCAGACCAAGGTGAATATGTGAAGCAGTAACAGAAAACAAACATGTATGAATTATTTAAGTATTTTATTGACATTGAGAGCAGGAAGAATAAGTAAGGTAACACCTTCATTGTAGATCTTTCACCAGTTAGATGCAACTGAATCCAGGCGATTAACGATTCCACAGAGCTCAAGATGCACTCTGACAATTATAGTAGAAGAATATGTGTAACTCTTACGGTTTGCTCCATAGAAAGTTAGATAGTGACACAATTTTGGAATTTTTGCCCACACACACCACAACATAGTTGAAACCAAACAATGAAGATGTGCTTGTAGACTGGAATTTTGCCTTTGACAAGTGAGTGACATCTGGGAAGAACTTATGGATTAATACGGTTGCCAGAAAAAATGTGTTTGTTCTCCTGTAAAGCTAAAAATATTGCCAAAGGTCCAAGTTTTTAGGGTTCTAGGGTTTCCTATCTTATTCTATGGTTGTGAGAGTTCCAAGGGAATGACTGGATGTCTTTAGGACAAGGGCTTTTCAGATGAAACTTAGCTACCAGTGGAATTACCTTGTTGTTAAATGAATAGTTCCTTGTAGAGACTTAGATGGGGAGTATAACTTGGATAATGGAACATCACCTACAAGAGTTTTATTCCTGTTCCTTATTATCTGTAAAGCACTTTGAAATGCTTGATGTACGAAATGTGCTCTATAAATAAATTTGCCTTACCTTGCCTGAAAAAGACACTGCTTGGATGGCAGCATGTGTTGCTCCAAAACCTGATGTACCTTTTAGCATTGATGGTGCCATCACAGATGTGTAAGTTGCCCAATGCCATGGGCACTAATACACCCCCATACTACAGATCACAGATGCTGGCTTTTGAACTTTGCACTCGTAACTATCTGGATGGCCTTTTTCCTCTTTTGTCCGGAGGACACAATGTCCATGATTTCCAAAAGTAATTTTAAATGTGGAGTCATCTGACCACAGCACACTTTTCCACTTTGTGTCTGTCCATTTCAAATAAGCTCGGGCCCAGAAAAGGCGGTGGCATTTCTGGATGATGTTGATGTATGGCTTTCGCTTTGCATAGTAGAGATTTAACTTGCACTTGTAGATGTAGCGACGAACTGTGTTAACTGACAATGGTTTTCTGAAGTGTTCCTGAGCCTACACGGTAAGATCCTTTACACAATAATGTTGATTTTTAATGCAGTGCCCCCTGAGGGATCAAAGGTCATGGGCATTGAGTGTTGGTTTTTAGCCTTGCCCCTTATGTGAAGAAAGTTCTCCAGATTCTCTGAATCTTCTGATCATATTATGGACTGTAGATGATGGAACCCCTAAATTCCTTGAAATTAAACATTGAGAAACATTGTTCTTAAACTGTTGGACTATTTTTTTCAAGCAGTTGTTCACAAAGTGGTGATCCTCGTCCCATCTTTGCTTGTCAATGGCTGAGCCTTTTGGGGATACTCCTTATATACCTAATCATGACACTCACCTGTTTACAATTAACTTGTTCATCTGTGAAATGTTCCAAGCAGGTGTTCTTTGAGCATTCATCAACATTTGTTTTGTTGGCCCTGTCCCAGCTTTTTTGAAATGTGTTGCAGGCTTCCATTTCAAAATGAGCAAATATTTGCAAATATTTACAAAAACAAAAAAGTCTATCAGTTTGAACATCAAATATTTGTGGTGTATTCAATTGAATATAGGTTGAAGAAGATTTGCAAAATCATTGTATTCTGTTTTTATTTACATTTCACACAACGTCCCAACTTCATTGGAATTAGGGTTGTACTTACTACATGTCGGCGCATGTCGCCCAATTGTTGCATGGACTGGAGACTAAAATAGGGCCAAAAATCACGAGTAGGTTGTATACATATTGCAGGAGTGCTGTTTGAATGCAGCGCAACACTCTCGCTACCTTCACAGTAGCAAGGATCTCGTTGATTTTTGTGTGAATCCTGCGTGGCACTCGTGTGAGTGAAATGACAACACATTTGTGCCTCAGTGGATGGCTGTGGGCTGCTGTTATACTGCTATTGTGCTGTTATGTTAAAGAGGCTGTGGAAATACCCCAGTCTAGTCACAGAAGGGAGAACCCTGCAATTAATTATATTTTTAAAAAAGACTAGGGTGGCTTCACAGAGGAGAAGAAAAAAAGGTGTGAATGGCAGCACAGTCACTAACTTGCAGAATGTTGTCCAGACTGACAGCCTGCTATGTATTGATAATGCACTATATAAAATTGCTGAGAATAACACAATAAAGCATTCAACTTACTTCTATTGTGGTCCTCAAAAAAAAAAAATGAATGAATCAAAGAATAAATCTGGATCACACGCCTCCTCCGCTGCTGGACAGGTGTCCTACAGCCTGCTGACACTGCCGTTATGGCGGGACATAGCCAGGTGGCAGCATTAAACCTTGTAAAGCGCTTTGAGCATCTGATGCAGATGGAAAAGCGCTATATAAATGCAGTCTATTTATCCATTGTGGTCACTTTGTTTATTTTCATTATATAGCAAAAAATCACAACAAAGTTTCCTCAAGGTGCTTCATACAAGTAAAGTCTAACCTTACCAACCACCAGATCAAGCACACAGGTGATAGTGGTAAGGAAAAACTCCCTCTGATGATTTGAGGAAGAAACCTCAAGCAGACCAGACTCAAATGCTCCCGGCACAATTTACAAAACAAATATACAGGAAATGATGCTGGTGCACAGGTACAGGAGGGTTGCAGAAACAGACACCACGCCCATCTCTGGGTGGAGCTGCACCTCAAAAAGAGAGTAAATAACAGAATCAGGCATCAGAAAGACAACAAATACAGTATAATTTGTCAGCATTAAGCAACAAGAAAAACAGAAGAAATACTAAGGTGAAACACGAGCCCTAAGCTTCACTAACAGACCCAGAATTTAGATAAAGTTGAGGCCGTGGCATGTGCCGTTTCCTAATAAAATGAATTTAAAAGAGTAAAAAGCATAGTAACATACTATGCCAGTGTGCTAGCCATATGAAAGGGAAAATAAGTGCATTTTAAGTCTGGATTTCAAAGTCTTTGCAGAATCTGATTGTTTTATTGGCGCAGGTCCCCAAACAAAGGAAAATAAAAGAATAAATCTGCATTGTGTTTCTCCTCCACCTCTGGACAGGTGTTCTGCAATCCACTGACCCTGCCCGCATGGTGAGTCACAGCCAGAGGCAGTATTCAACTTATTTCTATTGTGGTGCTAAATAAAAACCTGGATCACATGCCTCTACCTCATCCTCCACCACCGGACAGTTCTCCTGCAGCCCACTGACTCTGCCTGCTGGGTGGGTGCTGGACTCACTCAGCCGCTTCTAGAAGCACTCTTCGATCATATACTCAACAAAAATATAAACGCAACACTTTTGGTTTTGCTCCCATTTTGTATGAGATGAACTCAAAGATCTAAAACTTTTTCCACATACACAATATCACCATTTCCCTCAAATATTGTTCACAAACCAGTCTAAATCTGTGACAGTGAGCACTTCTCCTTTGCTGAGATAATCCATCCCACCTCACAGGTGTGCCATACCAAGATGCTGATTAGACACCATGATTAGTGCACAGGTGTGCCTTAGACTGCCCACAATAAAAGGCCACTCTGAAAGGTGCAGTTTTATCACACAGCACAACGCCACAGATGTCGCAAGATTTGAGGGAGTGTGCAATAGGCATGCTGACAGCAGGAATGTCAACCAGAGCTGTTGCTCGTGTATTGAATGTTCATGTCTCTACCATAAGCCATCTCCAAAGGCGTTTCAGAGAATTTGGCAGTACATCCAACCAGCCTCACAACCGCAGACCACGTGTAACCACACCAGCCCAGGACCTCCACATCCAGCATGTTCACCTCCAAGATCGTCTGAGACCAGCCACTCGGACAGCTGCTGAAACAATCGGTTTGCATAACCAAAGAATTTCTGCACAAACTGTCAGAAACCGTCTCAGGGAAGCTCATCTGCATGCTTGTCGTCCTCATCGGGGTCTCGACCTGACTCCAGTTCGTCGTCGTAACTGATTTGAGTGGGCAAATGCTCACATTCGCTGGCGTTTGGCACGTTGGAGAGGTGTTCTCCTCACGGATGATGCGAAGGAGATGTGTTGCACTGCATGAGGCAAATGGTGGTCACACCAGATACTGACTGGTATCCCCCCCAATAAAACAAAACTGCACCTTTCAGAGTGGCCTTTTATTGTGGGCAGTCTAAGGCACACCTGTGCACTAATCATGGTGTCTAATCAGCATCTTGGTATGGCACACCTGTGAGGTGGGATGGATTATCTCAGCAAAGGAGAAGTGCTCACTGTCACAGATTTAGACTGGTTTGTGAACAATATTTGAGGGAAATGGTGATATTGTGTATGTGGAAAAAGTTTTAGATCTTTGAGTTCATCTCATACAAAATGGGAGCAAAACCAAAAGTGTTGCGTTTATATTTTTGTTGAGTATATAAAAGGAAGAGTGTGTGGAGAGGTGCATATGGATCGATTGCCTGCCTCACTGCTTGCCATCAAGAATTTAGCTTCTCCCTTTTTCACTCGATGTCACCACAGCAGATCCAAGATGGATCTGCCCAGTGATTTGACATAGGTTTTATGCCGGATACCAGCTCTGTTTTCTTGTATGATGATCCTTCTCTCTTCCCTTCCACCATGAAGCAGTGACTCATAATGCAATGCACAAAAGTTGCACAGTACACAGTTTCTGCATTCTTGGTCACAGAAGCCTAGGACTTTCAGAGATGTCTGATTATTTTGGTCAAACCCCTTGAATTAAAGCTAACAAACTGCATTACAAGCATAATCTTGATGGTTTCATTTCAACTCCATTGTGGCGGTGCACAGAGGGAAGATTACACAATTATCACTGTCCAAACACTGATTGACCAAATACTTTAGACTATATGCTCAAGAAGCTGAGGAGTGTGGATTAAAGGTTTGATGCTGAACTTCCTCGAATTCAAAAGAAAGAAGAGGAGATTCATGCAAACATGAATAAAAGAGTCGAGGATGTTACAGAATTTAGGAGCACACATCATGATAAGATGAAAGAGCTCGCTGCTGAGGTGGCTGACGTCAGTGATTGCAGCGATTTGGATCTGAGAGGGAAAAAAAAAAGAATACAGAGATGGAAATGCTGAAGATACTACTGGATGATCTTCAGCAAAAGAAAAAAATCTTCTAAATCAGAGCAATGGTCATCATATTGCTGAGCTCAAGCAAATGGAATTTCCAGGATACTCTCATGGTTAGAGTTTGGCCCACAAACTGGACTTGTTGCTGCTGTAATTGGCCTCTGATGGCAGGAAGCTTTGCCATGGTTGAATATGTTCTGGCCTTCATGGCCATCATTTATGCATTTCATGCATGTAATTGTTGCTTTTTTAAGAGAGATCAACCACAAATATGTGAATCTTCTGACTGATGGTGCAAAATGAAATCCAGTGTCTTAGTAAGGTGCTGGACCACTGCGAGTCCTCGTCTCGTTTCCAGAGAAGATGATAGGCATGAATAAGTTGTTCAATTATCTTTTAATAAAGTGCTTTGGAAAATACTGTACGTAAATGCAACATCTATCTTTTGTTGGTTCTGGCGTGATGTGATCGCACCAGAGAATTATGGAAGATCTATGTTCGTCTCCATTCTCAACAGCATGCAGAAATAATGTGTCAGTTCATATTTCAGAGCAAGGTAAGAACATGAAATGATATCAGTAATGCAGGACCTATGGAACCCCCCCCCCCCCCCCCCCATACACACACACACACATACACAGTGCTTTTGTTCACCTTTGTAATTTTTAATAAGTACAAAAAAATTATAAAATATCAGAAAATAAAATTCCTTTGTCAGTACTTTGTGGCTTTGCTGAAATGTTTGTAATGCTTTTCCTACTGCATGTGACCTTCTGCTGTACTTATTATATTACGGCGACTGTATATGAAGCACAGTATCAATATGCTGCAACAAACCTGCACCAACAGAAGATAAGATGAGATTAAAAGTGGTACATTAAGAAAGATAAGACGAGAAAACAGAAGCTAAGAAAACAAAAGACAAGATAAACTAAGATTATAAAACAGGGTAACATAATGAAAGATTAGACAACATTAAATAAGGTGTGATACATAGAGATAAAACAAGTCAAGATAAGCCAAAATAAAATAAGGCAGTATAAAGCTACACGGGCACTCCTACTTCCACCAAGATTCAACAGTCTAGTGTTTGCCCCCCAATGTTATTTTTAAACATATTTTGATCCTGACGGCTCACCTTCGGTCTTGGGGGAGGTGACGGTCTAGTGGTTAAGCACTGGGTTTGAGACCAGAGGATCCTCGGTTCAAACCCCAACCTGACCGGAAAATCAGTAAGGGCCTTTGGCCAAGGTCCTTAATCGCCAAGTTGCTCCTGGTGTGTGGTGAGTACCTTACATGGCAGCACCCTTATATCGGTGTGTGAGTTTGCCTATGTGAATGGGTGAATGTGACACACTAGATTAGAACTTTCAGGACCTTTAAAAAAAAGTGTGACTTATATTAAAATATGGCACTTTATTTGTATAGGTACATTAAGTTATTCAGTTTTTTTATGCTAGTTAATTACACCAGTCTACTCACCATCACTTTCAGGTACACAAGTTACTGTTATTCAGTTACTGTTAATTTAGATCCCTTAGTTACTCAACAAGTAACATGCCATCCTTGTTTCGTACAAATATGAATCAATCCGCATTTATTTTTATAGCCCTTTACAGCAGCCATACTGTCCAAAGTGCTTTCCAGTAAAATCAAAGATGAAGAATTCACAAAAATAAAACATACAATAGAGTTAAAACAGCACATAAAAACAAAACAAGTCACAGTACCACTCGGTATTAGAAGCCAGTTTAAATAAATAAGTCTTGAGCTTTGATTGAAAAAGTGCTAGGTCAGAAATAGAGCATAAATCAGAACGTAACTTGTTCTGCACTCTGAGGCCAGCTACCGCAAAAGCACCATGACCCCAGAGTTTGTATTTTGACCTCAGAACATCTAAGTAAAGTTGACCAGATGGCCGTAATGTCCTACTGTAAGTGCGGAGAGTTAAAATTTCACACAAGTAGGAAGGCACAAGGCCATTATTAGCTTTAAAAACAAACATAAAAATGTCAAAGTCAATTCTAAACTGGAAGCCAGCAGAGTGAGTAAAGTACAGGGGAAATATGCTCATGTCTGGATGTGTTCTTAAAAGATGAGCAGCAGCATTTTGCACAAGTTGGAGGCGTGCAAGAGAAGATTGGTTAACACCACCATAAAGTGGATTACAGTAATCAAGTCTGAAGGTGATGGAAGCATGAATGGCCGTCTGAAGATCACATCTGTTGAGAAGGGGCTTTACTTTAGCCAAAAGACGTAGCTGGAAAATCTTGCTTTGACAATAGAGTTTACCTGTAGACAGAATGTCAACGTTTCATGGTACAGCATTCAGCATGCAAGAATGCCCAAACATAATAGTCTTTGTTTCATCATAATTCAGGGAAAGGAAATTTTGAGACAGCCACTGCTTTATACCATGAATAAAGTAAGTCCCTTCGGCTGCTCCCTTGTTTACACTTGGTGTCACCACAGCGAATCCAAGGTGGATCTGCATGTTGAATTGGCACAAGTTTTACGCCGGATGCCCTTCCTGACGCAACTCCACATTACATGGAGAAATGTGGCAGGGGTGGTATTTGAACCCGGAACCTTCTGAACTGAAACCAAGCGCATTAACCACTTGGCCACCACACCACGCTTTATACCATGAATACAATTAAATAATGGTGACAAAGCATCACTTCCATTAGTCCTCATAGGCAGATAGATTTGCAGATCATCTGCATAGCAATGAAAGGACAGGTTGTGCTCGGCTATAACTGACCCCAATGGCAACATGTACAATGAAAATAAAATTGGGCCCTTATTGGAACCCTGTGGTACTCCACAACAAAGAGGAGCAATTTATGAAGAGAGGTCACCAGTCATAATGGAAAAACTCCTCAGCCAAATGTGATTTAAACCACTTAAGTACAGTACCGTGAATGTCGACAAGACGTTGTAACCAGGAACCAGGTGCCAAAGGCTGCTGTGAGATCCTACAGAACCAGTACAACAAGATTCGCTGCATCCACAGACGTTGTTGTCATTATTGTGAGCTCTTGCTTGCCTCTACTGGTGGTTGGCTCTCACTGCGGTATTGTATCACTTCCTGTTCCGGAGCACAGCGGTGTTTTGCTGTATCTGTTAGCTGTTTAATCTGTGCAGTTAGATTGATCTAGTTAACTAGATAACAATTTGTTTCACAGTGTAATCTTCACGTGCCTTAACTAAAGCACTCCCTCTGCTGAATCACCTCTAAATTATTTACACATTATTCACTTTGTGTGTTTTTAGGAATCCGCTAGCTTAGCGCAGCTACTAGCTCTTAGCCGGTTTAGCATGGCGGCTTCTCCTGTCACTCCCGCACTTTTCTGCTCTGGGTGTGAAATGTTTAGTTATTCCTCGGCCTCCTTTAGCAGTAATGGTACTTGTAATAAGTGTAGCTCATTCGTAGCTTTGGAGGCCAGGCTGGGCGAATTGGAGACTCGGCTCCACACCGTGGAAAATTCTACAGCTAGCCAAGCCCCTGTAGTCAGTGTGGACCAAGGTAGCTTAGCCGCCGTTAGTTTCCCTCTGGCAGATCTCGAGCAGCCGGGAAAGCAGGCCGACTGGGTGACTGTGAGGAGGAAGCGTAGTTCTAAACAGAAGCCCCGTGTACACCGCCAACCCGTTCACATTTCTAACCATTTTTCCCCACTTGACGACACACCCGCCGAGGATCAAACTCTGGTTATTGGCGACTCTGTTTTGAGAAATGTGAAGTTAGCGACACCAGCAACCATAGTCAATTGTCTTCCGGGGGCCAGAGCAGGCGACATTGAAGGAAATTTGAAACTGCTGGCTAAGGCTAAGCGTAAATTTGGCAAGATTGTAATTCACGTCGGCAGTAATGACACCCGGTTACGCCAGTCGGAGGTCACTAAAATTAACATTGAATCGGTGTGTAACTTTGCAAAAACAATGTCGGACTCTGTAGTTTTCTCTGGGCCCCTCCCCAATCGGACTGGGAGTGACATGTTTAGCCGCATGTTCTCCTTGAATTGCTGGCTGTCTGAGTGGTGTCCAAAAAATGAGGTGGGCTTCATAGATAATTGGCAAAGCTTCTGGGGAAAACCTGGTCTTGTTAGGAGAGACGGCATCCATCCCACTTTGGATGGAGCAGCTCTCATTTTTATAAATCTGGCCAATTTTCTTAAATCCTCCAAACCGTGACTATCCAGGGTTGGGACCAGGAAGCAGAGTTGTAGTCTTACACACCTCTCTGCAGCTTCTCTCCCCTGCCATCCCCTCATTACCCCATCCCCGTAGAGACGGTGCCTGCTCCCAGACCACCAATAACCAGCAAAAATCTATTTAAGCATAAAAATTCAAAAAGAAAAAATAATATAGCACCTTCAACTGCACCACAGACTAAAACAGTTAAATGTGGTCTATTAAACATTAGGTCTCTCTCTTCTAAGTCCCTGTTAGTAAATGATATAATAATTGATCAACATATTGATTTATTCTGCCTTACAGAAACCTGGTTACAGCAGGATGAATATGTTAGTTTAAATGAGTCAACACCCCCGAGTCACACTAACTGCCAGAATGCTCGTAGCACGGGCAGAGGCGGAGGATTAGCAGCAATCTTCCATTCCAGCTTATTAATTAATCAAAAACCCAGACAGAGCTTTAATTCATTTGAAAGCTTGACTCTTAGTCTTGTCCATCCAAATTGGAAGTCCCAAAAACCAGTTTTATTTGTTATTATCTATCGTCCACCTGGTCGTTACTGTGAGTTTCTCTGTGCATTTTCAGACCTTTTGTCTGACTTAGTGCTTAGCTCAGATAAGATAATTATAGTGGGCGATTTTAACATCCACACAGATGCTGAGAATGACAGCCTCAACACTGCATTTAATCTATTATTAGACTCTATTGGCTTTGCTCAAAAAGTAAATGAGTCCACCCACCACTTTAATCATATCTTAGATCTTGTTCTGACTTATGGTATGGAAATAGAAGACTTAACAGTATTCCCTGAAAACTCCCTTCTGTCTGATCATTTCTTAATAACATTTACATTTACTCTGATGGACTACCCAGCAGTGGGGAATAAGTTTCATTAGACTAGAAGTCTTTC
The DNA here is from genome assembly GCF_902500255.1 of Thalassophryne amazonica. Classification (NCBI taxonomy): domain Eukaryota; kingdom Metazoa; phylum Chordata; class Actinopteri; order Batrachoidiformes; family Batrachoididae; genus Thalassophryne; species Thalassophryne amazonica. The sequence continues at coordinate 146,261,638 of NC_047104.1, read as the reverse complement.
AGAAAGCGCTGTAACTAGGTTTAAGGATATGATTCCTTCTTTATGTTCTCTAATGCCATATACCAACACAGTGCAGAGTAGCTACCTAAACTCTGTATGTGAGATAGAGTATCTCGTCAATAGTTTTACATCCTCATTGAAGACAACTTTGGATGCTGTAGCTCCTCTGAAAAAGAGAGCTTTAAATCAGAAGTGCCTGACTCCGTGGTATAACTCACAAACTCGTAGCTTAAAGCAGATAACCCGTAAGTTGGAGAGGAAATGGCGTCTCACTAATTTAGAAGATCTTCACTTAGTCTGGAAAAAGAGTCTGTTGCTCTATAAAAAAGCCCTCCGTAAAGCTAGGACATCTTTCTACTCATCACTAATTGAAGAAAATAAGAACAACCCCAGGTATCTTTTCAGCACTGTAGCCAGGCTGACAAAGAGTCAGAGCTCTATTGAGCTGAGTATTCCATTGACTTTAACTAGTAATGACTTCATGACTTTCTTTGCTAACAAAATTTTAACTATTAGAGAAAAAATTACTCATAACCATCCCAAAGACGTATCGTTATCTTTGGCTGCTTTCAGTGATGCTGGTATTTGGTTAGACTCTTTCTCTCCGATTGTTCTGTCTGAGTTATTTTCATTAGTTACTTCATCCAAACCATCAACATGTTTATTAGACCCCATTCCTACCAGGCTGCTCAAGGAAGCCCTACCATTATTTAATGCTTCGATCTTAAATATGATCAATCTATCTTTGTTAGTTGGCTATGTACCACAGGCTTTTAAGGTGGCAGTAATTAAACCATTACTTAAAAAGCCATCACTTGACCCAGCTATCTTAGCTAATTATAGGCCAATCTCCAACCTTCCTTTTCTCTCAAAAATTCTTGAAAGGGTAGTTGTAAAACAGCTAACTGATCATCTGCAGAGGAATGGTCTATTTGAAGAGTTTCAGTCAGGTTTTAGAATTCATCATAGTACAGAAACAGCATTAGTGAAGGTTACAAATGATCTTCTTATGGCCTCGGACAGTGGACTCATCTCTGTGCTTGTTCTGTTAGACCTCAGTGCTGCTTTTGATACTGTTGACCATAAAATTTTATTACAGAGATTAGAGCATGCCATAGGTATTAAAGGCACTGCACTGCGGTGGTTTGAATCATATTTGTCTAATAGATTACAATTTGTTCATGTAAATGGGGAATCTTCTTCACAGACTAAAGTTAATTATGGAGTTCCACAAGGTTCTGTGCTAGGACCAATTTTATTCACTTTATACATGCTTCCCTTAGGCAGTATTATAAGACGGTATTGCTTAAATTTTCATTGTTACGCAGATGATACCTAGCTTTATCTATCCATGAAGCCAGAGGACACACACCAATTAGCTAAACTGCAGGATTGTCTTACAGACATAAAGACATGGATGACCTCTAATTTCCTGCTTTTAAACTCAGATAAAACTGAAGTTATTGTACTTGGCCCCACAAATCTTAGAAACATGGTGTCTAACCAGATCCTTACTCTGGATGGCATTACCCTGACCTCTAGTAATACTGTGAGAAATCTTGGAGTCATTTTTGATCAGGATATGTCATTCAAAGCGCATATTAAACAAATATGTAGGACTGCTTTTTTGCATTTACGCAATATCTCTAAAATCAGAAAGGTCTTGTCTCAGAGTGATGCTGAAAAACTAATTCATGCATTTATTTCCTCTAGGCTGGACTATTGTAATTCATTATTATCAGGTTGTCCTAAAAGTTCCCTAAAAAGCCTTCAGTTAATTCAAAATGCTGCAGCTAGAGTACTGACGGGGACTAGAAGGAGAGAGCATATCTCACCCATATTGGCCTCTCTTCATTGGCTTCCTGTTAATTCTAGAATAGAATTTAAAATTCTTCTTCTTACTTATAAGGTTTTGAATAATCAGGTCCCATCTTATCTTAGGGACCTCGTAGTACCATATCACCCCAATAGAGCGCTTCACTCTCAGACTGCAGGCTTACTTGTAGTTCCTAGGGTTTGTAAGAGTAGAATGGGAGGCAGAGCCTTCAGCTTTCAGGCTCCTCTCCTGTGGAACCAGCTCCCAATTCAGATCAGGGAGACAGACACCCTCTCTACTTTTAAGATTAGGCTTAAAACTTTCCTTTTTGCTAAAGCTTATAGTTAGGGCTGGATCAGGTGACCCTGAACCATCCCTTAGTTATGTTGCTATAGACGTAGACTGCTGGGGGGTTCCCATGATGCATTGTTTCTTTCTCTTTTTGCTCTGTATGCACCACTCTGCATTTAATCATTAGTGATCGATCTCTGCTCCCCTCCACAGCATGTCTTTTTCCTGGTTCTCCCCCTCAGCCCCAACCAGTCCCAGCAGAAGACTGCCCCTCCCTGAGCCTGGTTCTGCTGGAGGTTTCTTCCTGTTAATAGGGAGTTTTTCCTTCCCACTGTAGCCACGTGCTTGCTCACAGGGGGTCGTTTTGACCGTTGGGGTTTTACATAATTATTGTATGGCCTTGCCTTACAATATAAAGCGCCTTGGGGCAACTGTTTGTTGTGATTTGGCGCTATATAAAAAAATTGATTGATTGATTGATGATTGATTGTATCAAAAGCCTTTTTAAGGTCTATAAATATTCCATCTGAATGTAATTTGTGGTCTATGGCGTTTGTAATCTCCTCAACTGATTCTATTAATGCAAGTGATGTTGAACTATGTGCTTTGAATCCATATTGACTATCAGTAAGTAATTTATGTTTATTTATGAATTTGTCTAATCTATTATTGAATAACTTTTCTAATAATTTGGAAAATTGTGGAAGCAAAGAAACAGGTCTATAATTTGTGAAGTGGTGTCTATCCCCAGTCTTATACAGCGGCACAACCTTAGCTATTTTCATTTGATTGGGAAATTTACCGGTTTGAAATGATAAGTTACAGATCTATGTTAATGGTTCTACAATCCATTCAATGACCTGTTTTACCACCACCATATCAATTTCATTTAAATCGGTAGATGTTTTATATTTACAATTTCATTTCCATCCACTGCTGTGAGGAACATTGAACAGGGATTTCTTTCTATGAGATTATTATCCCAATCCTCAGGTTGGGAATTGGGAATTTTTTCTGCCAAGCTTGGTCCAATATTTACAAAAAAATTATTAAAACTGTTGACTACCTCATCCTTATTTTCCTTCTTGACATTATTATCAATGAAATACTGAGGGTAACTCTGTTTTTTATTACCATTTTTGATAATGCTATTTAATATATCCCATATTCCTTTAATATTGTTTTTGTTATTATATAATATGTTACTATAATATTCCTTCCTACATACCCGTATAATATTAGTTAATCTATTTTTGTATTTCTTATATCTATTTTCTGCCTCTTTAGTCTTTAGTTTTATGAATTCTCTATACAGTGTATTTTTCTTATTACATGCATTTCGTAACCCTTTCGTCATCCATGGTCGAGCTTGGATTTTTTGTTTTCTGTAGTCTTGTTTAATTGGACAATTTTTATCATATAATGATGTAAATATTTGTAAAAAAGTTTCATATGCACTATCAACATCACTTTCACTGTATACCTTTTCCCAGTTTTGCTCCTGTAAATCCTTGTTTAGTGTGTTCATGTTTTCCTCTGTCCGCACTCGCCTGTATTTTATTTTCTCCTCTGGCTGATTCCGCCGATGGTTTCTATTATAAACGATGAAAACTGGTAGATGATCACTAATGTCATTGATTAATAATCCACTCACAGTGTTATTCTCAATATCATTGCTGAATATATTATCAATTAAGGTAGCACTATGGGATGTAATTCTGCTTGGCCTGGTGATTTTTGGATATAAACTCATACTGTACATTATACTGATAAATTCATCTGTTATTTTATGCTTATTTGGATTGAGCAGATCAATATTTAAGTCACCACAAATTAACACAGTTTTTTAATTAGTTTTTGAGAACATTTTTCCCATACAGTCAGTGAATGTTTCAATACTAGATCCTGGTGCTCTATATATACAGCTGACTAATACATTTTTGCTTTTTTCTTCACATATTTCAATAGTTATACATTCTAATAAGTTATCAATCACAGTTGTCATATTGTCTACTATTTTATAATCCATGTTCTTATCCACATACACAGCCACTCCTCCTCCACTCTTATTCTTTCTGTTTACACAGTTAAATTCATATCCATCCAGTTCAAAATCCATTCCTTTATCTTCATTGATCCATGTTTCTGATATAGCAATTATGTTAAATATTTTTTTAAATTGACTTAAATATTCTTTAATGTTGTTAAAGTTTGCATATAGACTTCTACTGTTGAAATGGATTATTGATAATTTGTTATCCGTTTTAATGATCCGATTAAACTGTTCATCTGTATAATAGCAACAACTGTCATTGATATTTGAGAAGAATTTATTGTCCGGGTCTATATCGTGCTCCAAGTCCAGTATGAATGAAAATGAATGAATGAATGAATGAATGAATGAATGAATGAATGAAAACTGTTTATTTCGAACATTTGATACAACAACAATTACAAGATAGATCAGTAAAGACAACAACAAAAAAGTTCCTACTGTGTACCCAACATGTCCGAAAAGGGGTAGGGTGAAGCATCAGCTTATTTATCCCTACCCCTTCTTCCCCACAACCAGTAATACCCTTTGCCACATATACACATAAATTCCTACACACCTAAACCGATATCAATATATATATATATACATATATATACACACACATACATATACACATCAACATACACATATATACACATATACATATATACACATATATATACACAAACATAAATATACACCTACACATACCTACTTACATACAAAATACTATATATTTACAAGCCGAAGCAAACAACAAAAACACCCTAACCCTCATTACCCTTCCTCCTCCCTATACCCAGAAAAAACCATATTTTTGTACCGCTGTTTGAACTGGTTCATGCTTGGACATTGCTTGAGCCCCACTCCCAATCTGTTCCACATCCTCACCCCACAGACAGAAATACAGAAACCTTTTAATGTTGTTCGTGCCCACTGATGCTTTAAATTAAATTTCCCCCTCAGACTGTAATCCCCTGATCTGTTAAAAAACATATTTTTAATATTTGCTGGAAGTAAATTGTTTATTGCTTTATACACAATTTGTACTGTTTGAAAATGAACCAAGTCTGTGAATTTTAAGAATTTGGATTGTAAAAATAGTGGATTTGTATGATCTCTATAGCCAGTATTATGAATAATTCTTATAGCTCTTTTCTGCATTACTGATAGTGATTGTGTTGTACCTTTATAAGTATTACCCCATACCTCTGCACAGTACTGTAAATATGGTAAAACCAGTGAGCAGTAAAGAATGCGGAGTGAGTTGTGGTCCAGAATATGTTTCGCTTTGTTTAGAACTGAAATGCTTCTTGACAGTTTACTTTGTATATGTTTTATATGAGTCTTCCAGTTTATCTTATCATCTATTATCACCCCCAGAAACTTATTTTCATGTACCCTTTCAATATCTACCCCCTCGACTTGTAACTGAACCTGTATATCTGTATTACAATAGCCAAATAACATGTATTTTGTTTTACTTAAGTTTAATGATAATTTATTTCTGTCAAACCATATTTTCAATTTTCCCATTTCCATACTGATCCTCCTCAGTAACTCCTGCAAATCCCCCCCTGAACAAAAAATGCTTGTGTCATCTGCAAATAATACTAATTTTAATATTTTGGAAACATTGACAATATCATTTATATAAATTAGAAACAGTTTTGGACCCAATACTGACCCCTGTGGGACGCCACAAGCATTGTCCAAGCATGATGATGTATATTCCCCCAACTTCACAAACTGTTTTCTGTTACTTAAGTAGCTTCTCACCCAGTGCAACACCAACCCCCTAATCCCATACTGTTCAAGTTTATTGATTAATATGTCATGATTAATTGTATCAAAAGCCTTTTTAAGATCTATAAATATTCCAACTGAATGTAATTTGTGGTCTATGGCGTTTGTAATCTCCTCAACTGATTCTATTAATGCAAGTGATGTTGAACTATGTGCTCTGAATCCATATTGACTATCAGTAAGTAATTTATGTTTATTTATGAATTTGTCTAATCTATTATTGAATAACTTTTCTAATAATTTGGAAAATTGTGGAAGCAAAGAAACAGGTCTATAATTTGTGAAGTGGTGTCTATCCCCAGTCTTATACAGCGGCACAACCTTAGCTATTTTCATTTGATTGGGAAATTTACCGGTTTGAAATGATAAGTTACAGATGTATGTTAATGGTTCTACAATCCATTCAATGACCTGTTTTACCACCACCATATCAATTTCATTTAAATCGGTAGATGTTTTATATTTACAATTATTCACAATGTCTATAATTTCATTTCCATCCACTGCTGTGAGGAACATTGAACAGGGATTTCTTTCTATGAGATTATTATCCCAATCCTCAGGTTGGGAATCGGGAATTTTTTCTGCCAAGCTTGGTCCAATATTTACAAAAAAATTATTAAAACCGTTGACTACCTCATCCTTATTTTCCTTCTTGACATTATTATCAATGAAATACTGAGGGTAACTCTGTTTTTTATTACCATTTTTGATAATGCTATTTAATATATCCCATATTCCTTTAATATTGTTTTTGTTATTATATAATATGTTACTATAATATTCCTTCCTACATACCCGTATAATATTAGTTAATCTATTTTTGTATTTCTTATATCTATTTTCTGCCTCTTTAGTCTTTAGTTTTATGAATTCTCTATACAGTGTATTTTTCTTATTACATGCATTTCGTAACCCTTTCGTCATCCATGGTCGAGCTTGGATTTTTTGTTTTCTGTAGTCTTGTTTAATTGGACAATTTTTATCATATAATGATGTAAATATTTGTAAAAAAGTTTCATATGCACTATCAACATCACTTTCACTGTATACCTTTTCCCAGTTTTGCTCCTGTAAATCCTTCTTTAGTGTGTTCATGTTTTCCTCTGTCCGCACTCGCCTGTATTTTATTTTCTCCTCTGGCTGATTCCGCCGATGGTTTCTATTATAAACGATGAAAACTGGTAGATGATCACTAATGTCATTGATTAATAATCCACTCACAGTGTTATTCTCAATATCATTGCTGAATATATTATCAATTAAGGTGGCACTATGGGATGTAATTCTGCTTGGCCTGGTGATTTTTGGATATAAACTCATACTGTACATTATACTGATAAATTCATCTGTTATTTTATGCTTATTTGGATTGAGCAGATCAATATTTAAGTCACCACAAATGAACACAGTTTTTTGATTAGTTTTTGAGAACATTTTTCCCATACAGTCAGTGAATGTTTCAATACTAGATCCTGGTGCTCTATATATACAGCTGACTAATACATTTTTGCTTTTTTCTTCACATATTTCAATAGTTATACATTCTAATAAGTTATCAATCACAGTTGTCATATTGTCTACTATTTTATAATCCATGTTCTTATCCACATACACAGCCACTCCTCCTCCACTCTTATTCTTTCTGTTTACACAATTAAATTCATATCCATCCAGTTCAAAATCCATTCCTTTATCTTCATTGATCCATGTTTCTGATATAGCAATTATGTTAAATATTTTTTTAAACTGACTTAAATATTCTTTAATGTTGTTAAAGTTTGCATATAGACTTCTGCTGTTGAAATGGATTATTGATAATTTGTTATCCGTTTTAATGATCCGATTAAACTGTTCATCTGTATAATAGCAACAACTGTCATTGATATTTGAGAAGAAATTATTGTCCGGGTCTATATCGTGCTCCAAGTCCAGTACATTGTGGTCTGTGTATTTAAATGTTCTCAGTTCTACTTTTCCATGATCAGCAATCCTTTGAGTTATATCCTTCTTGTCTCCAGATGTAGATGAATAGGTAGTAGATGAATAGGTTCCTCTGGTCTGTGTCATGGTGTTGTGATGTGTTTGTGTCCTCATACCTTATTGGTCATATCTGTCCAGATCCTCGCTTTAAGAAACACTATTGTTCATATTTGTCCAGCTCCTCGATGTTCCTTATTGCCATGACTTTTGCTTGTTCTGGTGATCCGTTCAGTTTGATGAATATTTTACAGTTTGAAGTCCATGTGTGCTGGATTTTTCCCTGTTTCTTCAAGAAGCGTGCTTTCCTGGCGATGTCGGCATTCCGTTTGGTGAGATGTTCATTGATGAATACGTTTGTCCCTTTCAGTTTTCTTCCTTGTTTTAACAGTGCTGTTTTGTGTTTTCTGTTGATGAATCTCATGATGACGGTTCGTTTATCACCGTCATTTCTCCGGGGCAGAGGGTGGCACGCTTCAATGTTATTTAAATCCATTTCTATACCTTTAGATAGGAGGAAATCAGCAACCTGTTTTTCCACAGAGCTGACCTCCTGTTCACTGGGCTCCCCTCCGCTCTCATCTGTTACCGCCCGTGCGTAGGACCGTGGTTTGATGTGAAGACCTGTGATGATGACGTCGTTAATTCTGGTGTACTGCTCCAATTCAGCCACTCTATTTTCCAGCTGCACCAGATGCCGGTCTTTCTCGGCATTCTGGAGCCGTAATGCCTTCACCTCCTCCACCAGATCCATGATTGATTTCTGTTGCTGCTTCACAACAGAAATCTCCTCTGATAAAAAGTCCAGAGATTTTTTAATATCGTCACCTTCCTCCGCTGTCAGAACCTTCTTAGGCCCCATGGTCGGTTTATGAGCAGCTTGTCGATCGCCGATGTTAACAGCCTGTGTTGTTTATCACCGGGATGGATCTGCACTGCGCTGGTGCCGCGCGGCCTCGGTGTTTCCGCGCTGATGGATCCGCGGTGGCTGCACGAGGCCTCGGGGAAGCGGCACTCGTGGCGCGCGGCTCTAATGACGCAGCGCGCGGCCTCAGTGAATTCACCACGTTGAGCGGGCCTCGGACGTTGTTGCTGTCCAGTCGCGGGGCTAAGTTGCCGGTTGAGGTGGTATTCCCACTGTCCGGGTTGGCAAACACCGGCGTGGCAGATGGCAACTACAAACACCACCTCTGAAAACTCAGGTACAAACTTTTTGCAGCTCGCTCTGACGACACGCAGCTCTGACTGACTGTCCATAGATAAAGATAAAATGTACATTGTGGTCTGTGTATTTAAATGTTCTCAGTTCTACTTTTCCATGATCAGCAATCCTTTGAGTTATATCCTTCTTGTCTCCAGATGTAGATGATGTAGTAGATGAATAGGTTCCTCTGGTCTGTGTCATGGTGTTGTGATGTGTTTGTGTCCTCATACCTTATTGGTCGTATTTGTCCAGTTCCTCGATGTTCCTGATTACCATAACCTTCGCTTGTTCTGGTGTTCCATTCAATTTGATAAATGTTTTGCAGTTGGATGTCCATGTCTGTTGAATTTTTCCCTGCTTTTTTAAGAAACAAGCTTTCCTGGCGATGTCTGCGTTTCTTTTGGTCAGATGTTCATTGATGAATACGTTTGTTCCTTTAAGTTTCCGTCCCTGTTTTAACAATGCCATTTTATGTTTTCTGTTGACAAACCTCATTATAACTGCTCGCTTGTCTCCATCCTCTCTCCTGGGCAGAGGGTGGCACGCTTCAATGTTATTACAGTCCATTTGAATACCTTTAGATTGCAGGAAGTCAGCCACCTGTTGTTCCACTGAGCTGGCCTCCTGCTCGTTGGCCTCCCCTCCGCTGTCTTCTGACACCGCCCGTGCTTAGGATCGAGGTTTAATATGAATTCCTGTAATAATAACGTCGTTCATCCTTGTGTACTGTTCCAAGTAAGTAATAAGCCCCTTTGGTTTAATACCTGTAAATAATCAGTTTAATTACCAGTTTTCTTCAGACACGTCAGGAGATGGATACATGAACATTTCCAACTCGCTGAATATGTCTTGAACTTCATTTACATCAGTTATGAAGAAATACAAACAATATGGCACTCTATGGTAAAGCTGTGTGGAGTAGAATGTTCTCAAAAACTGAGTGACTGTGCAAGAAGGAGAACAGTGAGGAAAGCCACCAAGACACGCAGACAACCAGAAAATCCTCCTCTGCTCCACTTCATCATGAAGCTGTATAACTGGGGATATAAAATCCAAAACTTGCACTATGCAAAATTTCTCCAATCACAGCCACAGAATCCTGTAACTTCTTCTAGGTTGTCTGGGTGTCTTGGTGGCTTTCCTCACTCTTCTTCTTCTTGCACAGTCACTTAGTTTTTCAGAACTGTCTACTCCACACACATTTACCATAGAGTGCTATACTGTTTGTATTTCTTCATAACTGATGTAAATAAAGTCCAAGACATATTCAGGGACATGGAAATGTCCATGTGTCCATCCCCTGACTTGTCTGAAAAAAAACACTAGCAATAAAACTGATTATTTACAGGTATTATACCAAAGGGGCCCATTACTTATTCAAACCATCATCTTGGCTTTTATATATTTAATTAATTTGTGTCAGGTTGTAGAGATATACTTTCAATTTGAGTTTAAGGAAGATACTTTTAGAAATGTTTTATATTGAGAAGCCTGGTTTACTTTTTGCATTTGAAATGCCATAAACAAATTAAAATATGTAAAATACCAAGAGGCTGAATACTTTTGCATGCAACTTGTACGAGGTCTGTTAGAAAACTATCCGACCTTTTTATTTTTTTCAAAAACTATATGGATTTGAATCGTGCGCTTGCATCAGCCAAGCTTGAACCTTTGTGCGCATGCATAGGTTTTTTCACGCCTGTCAGTTGCGTCATTCGCCTGTGGGCAAGCTTTGAGTGAGCACTGGTCCACCCCCCTTGTCGGATTTTCATTGTCAGGGAAATGGCTGAGCGATTGGAGCAGCGCTGAATCAAATTTTTCCAGAAACTGGTGGAAACCATTCAGAAGATTCAGACGGCTTTCGGTGGCTTTTCAGTCGAGTGAGTATCCGAGAAATTGTGTAACAGCTGGGCATGTCACAGCTTGTCCTGTGAGACTTCCAACACGGACGTGCTTTTTGTTATGCACCATTGCGGCTCCGTCCCGACGCGCGAATTCCTCTGCATGTCTTTCATTACAAAATCTCCTGTAACAGTGGAATATGCCGCAAAAGTGCTATGTCCACCTCTTCTGCAATTTCTCTGGTAGTCTGACGACGTCCCGGATCAACACAGCCTTCACTTTGGAAATGATCTGGTTGTTTCAGCCTGTCGATGGCCGCTCAGAGCGCGGCGTGCCTTCCGCCGCTGTGGGCCGTCTTTAATCCGGTTGTAATGCTCCTTAATCTGTGTGACGCCCAGAGTATTCTCACCGAAAGCCGTCTGAATCTTCCGAATGGCGTCCACCTGGCTGTCTCTCACAGTTTCTGGAAAAATTTGATTCAGCGCTGGTCCAATCGCTCAGCCATTTCCCTGACTATGAAAATCCGACGAGGGGTGGTGGACCAGTGCTCACTCAAAGCCTGCCCACAGGTGAATGAAAAAACTCACGCATGCGCACGAAGGTTCAAGCTTGGCTGATGCAAGCGCACATGATTCAAATCCATATAGTTTTTTAAAAAAATAAAAAGGTTGGATAGTTTTCTAACAGACCTCGTATATCCTTCTCACCCCCATCCCTGGAGGGTGGTATGTGTGTTCATCAAGCTTGTGTCATATACCAGCTGCCTGGGAGTTTGAGGGTTCTGCACAGTATTTTAGCTGTTCCTCGGACTGCACTCTTCTGGACAGAGACCTCTGATGTTGTGCCTGGAATCTGCTGAGTCACTCTTTCAGTTTGGGGGTTACAGCCCCAGAGTGAGCGCACCCAGTGGTCAGTGCATGCAATAGTACATTTCATATAGCACCAAAATTGCACACTAATAAAGAACTATTGCACAGTCAATGAAACACAATGGCAAATGGTACAAATAATCCATGTCACGTGACAAACAAGCCACCAATCAAATGACAAGGATCAACTCAGCCATTATATTATTCACATTAATGCACAGATGGTTGTGGATGCCATATTCCATAATACATTCCATTTTTGGGGAACAAACACCCCTAAAAACTACACACTGTAGTAGAGCCCGGCCGATATTATTGACCGATATAAGCCCTTTTCAAAGTACTCACTATCGGCTGAAGTTTTGCCGATAGAACACCGATAATTTCTCATAAACAGAACAGTTACTGAAATAATGTTTGTGTCGGCAATGTAAAATGTCCTTGCACTGTTTTGTCCAGTAGATGGAGTTCTGACTCCATTCAACTGTAGTTCGCTGTCACACTGCACTGATCGGCTGACAAAAGCATACAAGTAAGTTTATAAGGATCTATATCCTTATCCTGAACCTATATCTAAGTTTCAGCAACAAGAGGTACAAGATCAGATGTATTTCACAACTCTTTTTAAGGATATGTATTTACTAATTTCACAAAGGTTTAATTCTTGATTGCATTTTTTAACTTGAAAATTCTTCTCTGTTATAAAGTTAATCAGTCAGCCGATTTATCGATTATCAGCATTTTTTCCCATCCAAATATCGTTATCGGCATCGGCCTCAAAAAATCCATACTGGTCGGGCTCTACAATGTAGCTTTAAGTAAAAATTAGGGTATTGGCCATAATCGAGCGTGTCGGCGAGCCTCACCTGAATCTTCCAGCACATATTTCATTGCACGCAGAGCTGTGAAGGATGCTGTATTGTGTCTGTGTGTGCCAATAAGCTCATGAATCATAAATCTTCAGTATCACGTTCTCCACCCTCTCACAGTCTTTGCTGTGAACAATCATCCTTTGTGCTGCCATTCGCTTTCACCTGCATTCGCTCTCATTTCCCATCAGCTCATATTAACCAGAGAAAAACACAGCGAGCAAGCGTCTAAGCTGATTATATTTACCCATGATGCACTTATGCAGATCCAGTTACACCGAATCAGGAGAATTAATTAGCAGCTGCTATCTGCCCATTCAGGAAAATAAATAAATAAATAAATTACCGGGAGCATGTGCCAAACTGTCCACAATGTGATTTTATAGCTTTAAGCCACATGCAGTGTGTTGCACATAAATAACAGATAACACTAAATCCATCACTCTGTACTGTGACTGTTTAATATTGTTTTTCTCTTTTGTAGAAAACAAGTTATTATAATGACTTTTTAGTAATTTACTTGATGTGCCTAATTTCCTACAAAAGCCATCCATAATATCACCTCTACCAAGGAGGTAACATTTTCACCTGCATCTGCTTATTGTGCTCTAAAGTATAATTCTTTCTCTTTTTTTTTTCAATCTGCAAGAAAGTGAAAAAAAAATCATTGAGCCATGAAAGTGAAAGAGGATTAGACATTTCTAACAACTAATTTGTTTTTGGTGCTCGTGTATCTACCGTGGCATTTATGATACAGATGTAATGAATCAAAGTGTAAGAGGACGGGGGATCATTACCACAAAAAAGCTGCATCAATTGTGTTTTCGGGGGGAAAAAAACAGGTGTAATCACCAGAAAAAAAATGGGACTTTTTCTCTCTTTTGTTTCAGTCTGAGGTGTCTTGGATACCCAATAAGCACTACTCAGGTATTTATGGCTTGATGAAGCTGACGCTAACCAAAGCCTTGCCCTCCGACCTGTCGAAGGTCATCGTCCTGGACACGGACATCACCTTCGCCACTGACATCGCTGAGCTCTGGGGCATTTTTAGGAAGTTCACAGGTAAGATTTTATTCCTTTGAAAGCGATCAAACAGTCAGAGTGCACACAGACTCCAGGGTTGCACCAAGATGCTACATAATTATTTTTCAAAATTTAAAATTTCACTGGAATCTGTCAAGTTGCTTTTCAGAAAAGAAAATGATTGGAAATAAAAAGCAGGTGTTAAAGCCCAAAAATGTGAATCAGCTGCAAATTGTAAATTACGCGCAAACCGGTTTTATTTACATATATATATATATATATATTTATTTATTTATATATTTATATACATATATATTTTTATATATATATATATATATATATATATATATATATATATATATATATGATATATACGAGGTCTGTCCAAAAAGTAACGGACCTTTTTATTTTTTTCAAAAACTATATGGATTTGAATCACGTGTGATTGCATCAGCCAAGCTTGAACCTTTGTGCGCATGCGTGAGTTTTTCCATGCCTGTCGGTTGCGTCATTCGCCTGTGGGCAGGCTTTGAGTGAGCACTGGTCCACCCCTCCCGTCGGATTTCTTTTGTTTGAGAACTTGCTGAGAGACTGCCGCTTTGCTCCATGAAATTTTTTTCAGAAACTGTTAGAGACAGCCAGTTGGAAACCATTCGATAGATTCAGTTGGATATCGGTGAAGATTCTGTCGGCGTCACGCGGATTATGGACTGTTAAAACCTTTTTAAAGACGGCCCACAGCGGTGGAGGGCGCGCGGTGCGCCGAGCGGCCATTCAACAGGCTGGATCAACCAGATCATTTCTAAACTGAATGCTGTGTTGATCCGGGACATCATGTGACTACCACAGAAATGGCAACAGAGCTGGACATAGCACTTTTGTGGCACATTCCACTGTTACAGGAGATTTTGTAATGAAAGACGTGCGGAGGATTTCGCGTGTCGGCACGAAGCAGCTCAGGACACGCAGCAAAAAAAAAAAAAAAAACACCTCCGTGTTGGAAACCATTCAGAAGATTCAGATGGCTTTCAGTGGCTTTCAGTCGAGTGAGTATCCGAGAAATAGTGTAACAGCTGGACATGCCCCAACATGTCCTGTGAGACTTCCAAGATGGAGGGTGTGTCCCGCCCCCTGGGACAGTGTCAGGTGAGGAGTTTGACTGGGATGGTCCACCTGTCAAACTCACAGAGGACAGAAATTAATTTTAGTGAATTAGTGAATTTTATTGCTCATTTTATGACTTATTTTAATGAATAAAAAATCACTAAAATTCAATTTTTGCACATTTTTCCAAACTGAGTGCTGTCGTACAACCAGCAGGACCCTACTGATGTGTGCAGTAATTTTTGTGTCACTACAACACAAAAACATTGACGCTATTGAAAATTTAAGCAATAAAAAACTCTCCAAAGTTTTTCACAATGACATTTTTCCAAACTGAGTGCTGTAGTACAACCAGCAGGACTCCACTGATGTGTGCAGTGAATTTGGTGACACCACAACTGAATTTATTCTATATTTTTCTGGTGTCTTGTTTTGGCACGTTGTAGACGGTTCCTACACTTCAGTTTCTCCGCCGTCTGCTTGTTCAGATCAATATTATTTTTCCAGCTCAGATGACGGCTTATAAGTAAGTCCCTTTGGCTGCTCCCTTGTTTGCACTTGGGGTCGCCACAGCAAATCCAAGGTGGATCTGCATGTTGAATTGGCACAAGTTTTACGCTGGATGCCCTTCCTGACGCAACTCCACATTACATGGAGAAATGTGGCGGGGGTGGGATTTGAACCCGGAACCTTCTGAACTGAAACCAAGCGTATTAACCACTTGGCCACCACATATGGATAAAAATAAGGTTGTAGCTTGTTGTCTACCTTCCTGAGGTTAGAAACTAGTGTTGTTTCTTAAGATTATTGAGCCATTTACCAGAGGGGGAGGTTTCTGTCCTCTGTGAGTTTGACAGGTGGACTGTCTCAGTCAAACTCCTCACCTGACACCATCCCTGGAGCGGGACACACCCAGCGGGGCCGGGCGCATGACACCAGAAGTGAAAATTGCTGGGATCACCTCCTCAGGCTGCAGTGACCCCCACAAATAAATAAATAAAATAAATCATTTTTGCTGTGATAGGGTTTGCGATCAAGCTTTCCTACAGTAATTGATCCATAAACTGAAATCCATAAACTACTTAAACTGAACAAAAACACATATATATTATGAATTATATTCAAGTTTTGCGAGACTTGCGTTCACGTTTTGGAGATATTTTTTCAGTATTTACATTTTGCAATTAACGGTTTGCAGATTCAGTAGTGTTCAGAATAATAGTAGTGCTATGTGACTAAAAAGATTAATCCAGGTTTTGAGTATGTTTCTTATTGTTACATGGGAAACAAGGTACCAGTAGATTCAGTAGATTCTCACAAATCCAACAAGACCAAGCATTCATGATATGCACACACTTAAGGCTATGAAATTGGGCTATTCATAAAAAAAAAAGTAGAAAAGGGGGTGTTCACAATAATAAAAGCATCTGCTGTTGATGCTACAAACTCAAAACTATTATGTTCAAAATGCTTTTTTTTAGCAATCCTGTGAATCACTAAACTAGTATTTAGTTGTATAACCACAGTAATTCACGATTTGCAGTTGATTCACGTTTTAACAGAAGTGGTGGTAAAATGAAAGGAAAACCAAAAAAGAAAATGTGTTACTGCCAGACTTTGTTGTCCTTTTTGTTATTCATAAGAAAGTAACATGATCCCTGTTGTTTACAGATTCCTGCTTCTTTCAGTAAATGCCGGAAGACTCAAGACAAAGACAGGCGAACGATTTGGGACAATAATGGCATGGAGGTCTTTTCTCATTGGTGGTTGCTTGGTTGTTTGTTTGCAGATAAGCAGGTGATTGGCCTGGTGGAAAATCAGAGTGACTGGTATCTGGGGAACTTGTGGAAAAACCACAAACCGTGGCCTGCACTGGGAAGAGGTTTCAATACAGGTAAAAGTTGTTTCTTAATATTTTTGACTTGATTTCACAGATGCTGTTATCCTTTGTGTGGTCAGACTTTAGGTAAAATATGTTGATAAAGAAATAAGGCCTATATAGGCCCTGAGGTCGGTTTGTGCCGGTGCTTATCTCCGGGTACCATCGTGTGAAGCCAGTGAGAATATATGATTTCCCCCCCTTGATGGAACACCAATCTGATGCAGGTTACTGCCCCAGCCAAAGCTGGTACCCATTTAAAGCTGGGTGGATGTGCACAATGTCAGTAAGTGTTTTATTCCGCGAACACAGACAGACAGCATGAAATCCAGGTCTACATTTTGGCAGGTCAGCTTTTTATCCATTGACTGACCTGCTCTACATTGATAAAACTAACAAGTAACAAGGACAGGTTATTGGAAGCACACAATTATTTGTTGTCCAAATTATTGACTTGATTTTTTTTCCCCCGCAAAAGTCTCCCTCACTTAGACAGTACACCCAAAGAAGCCCTTAGTCTTGAGCATCACAATGCACCTGTTGTTGAGAGTTGTTCCTGACTTAATCAGAACAAGCTATTCCACCACAGCGCTGCCACTCCCTCAGCACTTAGACTACTGGAGCGGCTACACCAAAATGTCCACATCCAGGTTTGCAGACTTTTAGAGAGCCCTGCCACTGCAATTCAGTGTGAAAGATGTTCACCGTTTGCTACCAGAAAGGATGTTCCGTGGTACTGAGCCGCATGAGCTACCTCAAATTTGAACCCGGGTGCTACCATGCAGTGGACAACCCCCTCAGCACCACACCACTCGCCATGCTCTAGAAGCAAGACCTTTGGTACGCTTTGGTTTCTTTTTACAAAGCTTGAGGATCCAAACAGCCTTCCCCTATGTCCTTTATGACTCATATTGTACTTTGTTTGTAGATAGTATAAGAATTACTCTCACAGTGTGCAGAAACAAGAGATGTTCTTTTCTGGAAACAGGCATTGCCATGTATTTTATGGTAGCTGGAATCCCAGTCCTGCCACTTATCCTCAAAAAAAAAAAAAAAAAAAAGTGTTGGCCGTAGGACCATCTACTCTCATAGATGCACTTTAATGTCATGCCGATGGCCAACTTTATGATTTTTTTTTTCCAAAGTTTTTGTTTCAGATGAGAAGGCTATTTTATTCTTATACTGAGAATTTGCATGATCAACAATAAGAATAACCATAAGCATCCTTTACATCCTTTGTGCACTGAGTACTATTTCAGTACATGCATGGACTGTTGGGTAAAGTCATTGAGTCCAACATTTTGGGTGCCTGTCAGTGAGGAATGACCTAATTAGTGTGATTTTGTTGACAATGTTGCAATATTTATGGAATCAGTGGATGTCTTTCTTGCAATGCTTGAGAAGCTGAGTGAGGACTTGGAGCATTTGAGCATTTGGGTTTTGACAGGTAAGGTTTAAACATTTGTCATTTGCAGCATCATGGGACAAGTTATTCCATGATATGGTGTTATGTAAATAACTTGAATTGAATTTATGGCAAATGGCCCATTGCAGATTGTATGTTACTCAACTAACAGTAAATTGTGGAAGTTGCAGCTCAAGGTATATTGAAATATTTTTCAGAGTAGTACATTGGATGTGTATGAGTATCATCATGGTAAGTACCTGAGGGTTGTTTACCAATCATGATGGACAGGTCATAGTTCTCTGAATATAACATCAATGAAACTAACTAATAGTACTGACTAGGGGAGCTGCATATCACAAAACCTGCAGTTCAGATCAAACTATAGTTTTTAATTCATGGAATGTATCATTTTCAGATCAGCAAAAAAAAAAAAAAAAAATGGAGCAAACGTGGTCTATGTCTATGAGTATGTTGATATTTTCTGGTAAGAGGGTAACAATAACTTTAATTCTAAAACATTTATCCTACCCACTGATCCTAACTCTATCTGATCATTGGTCCTACCAAGCAGATGCTCGAACAAAGTTGGGAATAATCATTACTTTCTGGAGCTCAGTGGACTTTCAGCCACTTCTGCTGCACCCGCGCTCTGCGTTCAGTGAGTTCAGTGAACTCATGACGGCACAGTGAATTCAGACCTCAGACTGCACTTTGTCCTCAACTCCTGATGTTTTTGAGAGATTGCATTCATGTGTGGGCCCAAGAAGTGCACTGAGCCTACAGCAAGCTGTCTCTAGCAGACCGCAAGGCTGTTGTTAACCGTTTCCGTACACGGCTCCATGTGAATGTGCAGCTGTATTTCCTCCACTCACACTGATTTCACTGCAACTGCATCACAATAAGCACACTTATCACTTTAAAAACAGGTAAAAAAAAAAACCCACAAAATCAAACTATCAATCTGTGGTTCACATGCGTGCGACACATTGGTGTGTGTGTGTGGGGGGGGGGGGGGGGGATGTGTTCAGATCACAGATCAACTATGATCCATTACACTACTAGTACTGACTGAAGGCTGTTCCATGCTTTAAATTACAAAAAATGACATGTTGGGATAAGAAAAATGGCAGGAACATGTAATAATTTTTTTCATTTTATTTTCATTTATATGGCGCCAAATCACAACAACGTTGCCTCAAGGCGCTTCACACAAGTAAGGTCTAACCTTACCAACCTCCAGAGCAAGTACACAGGCGACAGTGGTAACGAAAAACTCCCTCTGATGATTTGAGGAAGAAACCTCAAGCAGACCACATTCAGGGGGGTGACCCTCTGCTTGGGCCATGCTACAGACACAAATTACAAAACATTTCACAAAACGAACATACAGGAAATGTTGCCATCCACAGGACAGGAGGGTTTCAGAAACAGACACCATACTCATCTCTGGATGGAGCCGTACCTCAAGCAGAGAGAAAAAAAAAAACAGAATCAGGCATCAGAAAGACAACAAATACAGTATAATTTGTCAGCATTAAGCATCAAGAAAAAGAGAAGAAATACTAAGGTGATCGCCGGCCACTAGCCCCAAGCTTCAGTAAAAGACCCAGAATTTAGATAAAGTTGAGGCCATGGCACACTCTGTTTCCTAATAAAACGAGTTTAAAAGCGTAAAACGCATAGTAACATACTATGCCAGTATGCTAACCATACGAAAGGTAAAATAAGTGCATCTTAAGTCTGGACTTGAAAGTCTCCACAGAATCTGACTGTTTTAATGATGCAGGGAGATCATTCCACAGAACAGGGGCATGATAAGAGAAAGCTCTGTGACCCACAGACTTTTTATTCACCCTTGGGACACTAAGTAGTTCTGCACCCTGAGAACGCAGAGCCCAGGCGGGTACATAGGGTTTAATTAGGTCAGCTAGGTAAGGAAGTAATGATTCTCCATTTTTGTTGTCAGCCTCCATAGTATGTTCAGGCTGAATCAGTGTTCCCAAAATTTAGACACTCACTCACTCATGTTTAACCGCTTACTCCAATTAAGGGTCACGGGGGACTGGAGCCTATCCCAGCAGTGTGAGGTGGGGTATACCCACCTCATATATACCTGCTGGGATAGGTATATATGATCTCAAATTTTTTTTAATTTATTCTTGTCTGCGTAGTCTAAAATAAAACATGTGAAAGGGGGTAGAAAATATAAGTTTTACTTCATTCTACTCCCTTTGAGTAATGTACGGATTTTCAAAGATGAATATGCGCAATGTATAAATGTTTTTAACTTGCTCAATAAAGTATTCATCATCATACCCTGGGACGGACAATTAAATGTTTACAATCCACCTAGCGTGCATGTCGTTGGATTTTGGAGGAAGCCGGAGCACCCAAAGGGGACCCATGCAAACACGGGTTGAACGTGCAAACTCCACACAGAAAGGCCACATGTGGGAGTCGATCCTATGACCTTCTTGCTGTGAGGCAACAGTGCTAACCACTAAGCCACCATGCTGCCCCCAAAACGTAGACATCATTTTTAAAATACAGATGATACTGAAGCCTTAAATTTTGTGAAAGAAGGTTAAAATATTCCTTGAAATTAAACTGCAAGCAAAATACACCCCTCAGAACGATCAGAAATGGGGAGTGCTGTGTCTGACTTGACTTTTATAGATATTTGCACTGCTTTCTTCAACACCAGGATCAGAATACAACACATTTCTTTCCAGAAGATCATGTCAAATCTGGTGATCTTGATATCGAATGTTCATGCTTTTACCTTTTCAAGACTGCATGTTATAGCTTTAGCAGTCATTGCTTGTGGTGTTTCGTGAACTGAACGACCGGGCAGGATGGACTAGAAGTCAATAATGCTGGTGTTCAACTTGGTACAGGGTATATTGTATTCAGGCTTGGGGAGTAACAGAATACATGTAACGGCTTTATGTAATTAGGATACAAAAAAAGTAACTGTATTCCACTACAGTTACAGAAAAAAAGATGTATTCACATTACAGGTATAGTTAGTAAAAATGGGGATTAGTTCGCAGGATTACAATTTTAATGCATTTTATGATATTATCTGTATATAATATATATTTTTTTTTCTTTGAAACGAAAACATCCCTTCATGAACAGCGACATGACGTCTCCTAACCGGGCAAAATATTGATGAAGTTCCTGGATGTTAAAGCATTTTCAATAGAGAGTCGTGACTGAATACACTAAGAAAAATGCTCGCAAAATATGTGTTAAAAAATGTCATTTTGACCTGGATATTAGAGCCAGTAAAATTTATATGACACAAGCTGCTGAGCTGAGGCGTCCTGCTGCAGCAGCTGCTGTTCAACGCAGCTCCTAAAACCATTACAATACATTTATATATATTATATTTTTACACAATTATCCTTTATTGACTGAGTTTCATTCATGAAGTCAGTGGTGTGGGTACACATCTCTGTGTGTGGGTGTGACTGTGAGCGGCACAGCGCGGGTCATTATAATCTCATTATTTTAAGGTGCAAATTAAAAAAAAAATATCCACAGTCTTGTCGAACAATTTTAATCACTAATGACAAGTATTTTAACTAGACATTGGTCTAACAGTGGAAAATATCAACTAGACATAAGTGAAGAGTTAATGATCCGTGTCATCGGGCGACACGACAGGAAACATACAGCTGTTTATCATCCAAATATCACGGACAAAGTGACAAGAAGAACCAAAACCACTTACTTATGGAAGGAAATATTGTCTCCCTTGTTCATCCGTTTGTGGCTTTGCCAACATGCACAGCTTTCCGGGATATTCCACCTGTTTCTTGAACTTCTATGCACGTAAATCACTAACTTGCCCGGAATTAAAATGTCGACCACGCCTCCTTACTGACAGGATTTACTTAATGGTTTTCATTATCTTTTGTTCTTATTTTACATCATTATTGTATGGCCTTGCCTTACAATATAAAGCGCCTTGGGGCAACTGTTTGTTGTGATTTGGCGCTATATAAAAAAAAAAATTGATTGATTGATTGATTATTTTGAAAGTTCAATAAGTGGACTGATATGTTAAACATGGTGCGAATTTACTGAACAAGTAGTAGACTTTTTTTGTTTTTTTTTTGTATATTGTTCTGCCACTTTTAATTACAAATTCATCGCCACACGCCTGAGTTTTCATTATCCTTCATTGGTTTGGCATTTTTTGTTGAAAATTTAGCAGGTGAACACTGGGTGTGTTTAAAATAATATTGTGGTGCTCTTAATTCATAATGTGAAGTAAAACAGCGCATGCCATGTAAAAGAAACAGTTTTAACTGTACTATGTGGTCAAGACTATTTATATTTAGTTTCTTTTGTCTGTATTACCATATTTGATATTGGAGTAATCCAGAAGTAATTGAAAGTAATCAAATTACATTACTTTAATATTATGGTACTTGGATTACGTTACTGACTACATTTTTCAACAGGTAACTAGTAACTGTATTGGAATACATTTTTAAAGTAACCTCCCAACCATGGTTGTAGATGTTGTCAGACCAAGTCGGGTGGGGGGTGGGGAGCTGATGTGCTAGTCATTGTCAGGGACTTGTGATTCTTCATTCAGCCACAACCTTTTCTTTTTTTCCTTCCTCTGTGGCACATTACATGAACTGAAATGACAAGCTGATGCGTGTTATCGTGATTTTCCTCCCTGGCGCCCCATATCTGTCATATTGTTTCTGTTCTGACATTATGTATTCTGATCATGGCTTAAATACTGTCACCTGCAACTTGTAAAAATGTCATCACATTGAATTTCAGTTGCACATGTTCCACTTTTCTTTCACAGACATAGAGTCTAGAGGTGCATTTGTTGTTTTGCCCAGAGTCCAAAACCTGACACCATGTGAACGCACTGAATATGATCCCATTTGGAGGACAGCATGAGCCTAAAGGGCAATAAATTCCAGTATCATGGCTGGACTATATGCCAAATATGACATGCAAACAGAAACTGTCAAGGAAACTAACAACGAGGATGCAAAGCTTCGCCGAGCAAATGTAATCATGGTTATCGTGCCTGCAGTGATTGTGTGTCACAACGCCGGAGGAGTGGCACATCCTGCTTTGTTTAAAATGTCAACACTACTGGTGTTTGGGTTGATTTGCATTTGTGTTTGGCATTTTGATGTTTGTCCCTCTTGAGCCACCACACCCTTGCTTATCAACAACTTGGGTAAAAATGACATGAGATTTGTGATGCATTTCCTGTGGTATGTTGCAGGTGTGATCCTGCTTTACTTGGAGCGTCTACGGCGAATTGGTTGGGAGCAGATGTGGCGGCTGACAGCAGAGCGAGAGCTAATGAGTATGCTCAGTACGTCACTGGCTGATCAGGTGAGGACGTGTCCATCCTAGTAGGAGCATTCTGCTGAATGTGCTACCAGTTATCACATCAGCTCAACTGTGGTTGTACAAAAACATGTAGCTTTCACAGTGTTAAAGGAGAAAGCAGCTGGTCAAACAATCATTTTTCGTTCAAATTTGCTGAACTGTGACGCATAATGAAAGGCAAGTTTGATTCTGTTGACTATTATGGATTAAACTAATAGTTTACCACAGGGGTGCCCAGGTTTGGTCCTCGAGATCTACCTTCCTGACACTCTTAGTTGTCTCCCTGTTCCAACACACCTGAATCCAATGAAAGGCTCATTAAAACCCTGATAATGAGTCTTTCATTGGATTCAGGTGTGTTGGAACAGGGAGACAACTAAGAGTGTCAGGAAGGTAGATCTTGAGGACCAAACTTGGGCACCCCTGGTTTAGCACATACATGTGGGAAGAGAACATTTTAGGTTGTTGCTGAATCCGGTGTTACAGTTCATTGCATCACTACTCTTAGCTTCATAGTGGAGTAGAGCTGAGAAGGATTTTCTTTCTCCAAAACAGATCAAATCCAGGCTTGCATCTCAGATGTACCTTCTGGCAGTTTGTAGCTAAACTTTCAAGTCTTCTTTTTAAGAAAATCCTCCTCTGTACCACTTCATTATGAAGATGAATAACTGGTGATACAAAATGCAAAGCTTGCACTGTGCATAATTTCTCCAATCACAGCCATGTAAGCCTATAACTTCTCCTGGCTTGTTTGGGTGTCTTGGTAGCTTTCCTCACTCTTCTACTTCTTGCACAGTTACTCAGTTTTTGAGAACTGTCTACTCCATGCAGATTTACCATAAAGTGCCATGTTGTTTGTATTTCTTTGTAATTAATGTAAATAAAGTCCAAGACACATTCAGTGGCAGCTTTGCCATCAGAGAGCCTCGTCCACAAACTACCACAAAAGACTCCAAGCTGTCATTGATGTTAAAGGGGCAATACACAGTATTAAGAACAGGGGTATGTAAACTTTTGATCAGGTTCATTTGGGTAGTTCTCTTATCATTTTGATTTAAAAAGAGGAAACACAGTCATTTGACAATAAATGACTTCACCCACCACTAACCATTAGTGAAAAAAAATGTTTGTGTTGTCATTCATATTTTCTTAAAAAAACAAAAAAAAGCAAAAATTCTGCCAGGGTATGTAAACCGTTGAGCACCACTGTACATGTGATTTCTTAGTTTTTGTTTTGTTTTTTTATATATATAAATTTGCAAAAATAAAAAAAACCCAACCTTTTTCACAGTGTCATTATGGGGTATTGTGCATAGCATTTCGGGGGGAAAAATCAATCAATCAATTCAATCAATTTTTTTTTATATAGCGCCAAATCAGACAAACAGTTGCCCCAAGGCGCCTTATATTGTAAGGCAAGGCCATACAATAATTATGTAAAACCCCAACGGTCAAAACGACCCCCTGTGAGCAAGCACTTGGCTACAGTGGGAAGGAAAGACTCCCTTTTAACAGGAAGAAACCTCCAGCAGAACCAGGCTCAGGGAGGGGCAGTCTTCTGCTGGGACTGGTTGGGGCTGAGGGAGAAAACTCCCTTTTAACAGGAAGAAATGAAATTCCAAAATGAATTTCATCCATTTTGGAATAAGGCTAAAGGATAACAAATGTGGAAAAAGTGAAGCGCTGTGAATACTTTTCAGACGCCTTATACAATCCTGCTGAGTTGGAGTTATATTTATTACACAAAGAGATGTCATTTTAACTAAGAAAAGTAGAGTGGATTGGACAGTTTGCATTGCAATTTCATAATTTTTATCTTATATGGTTCATGGCCACGTTAATATTAAGCGAACTAAATAAACCCAGTTCATAGACATGTTTTGCACTCTGGACTAGTTTCTGGTCTCTTCACTGTGGTCTCAGTTCAGTGGCCTCAGAAGGTCTGGCCTTGCAAAACCGCAGTCTGAACCAGCTGTTCTGAAATGAGAAGGTTTGGCCCACAAAGCATTTTGTGATTGTGTCATTAACTTATCCCGTCCGTACTCCTGTCCCTTCACAACCTTGACCACTACACATGACAAGCTACAAACATTTGTTTAGTAATCATCTTTCTTTTCTTTTTTATACTTTACTTGTAAACATTACTTACTTAAGATTTTACATATGTAGCCCAAAATTGTTTTTTTGTTTTTTTTTAATTCCCAACCATCTTGGAAAAAAAAATCGCACAGTGAATCTCTGCGAAGGATAGACCTGTCATACCCTTAATTTCCAGTGGAAAGAAGGCTGCATTCATTGGCCACATTTCAAGAAGTGTTTTAATGATGCAGTCCACTTGTAGCACTACGACATATTTGGTGGATGAATGCAATTCAATCACTTTCTTGAATCAGCCATCAGAAGTGTATCATTATGTCGTGAATGTGTCAAACTTGTAGAGAGATTCAGTTGTCTTGACGGTGATGTAGAAGATTGTGGGACAACTTTCAGGTGGATTGACACCTAGGAAGAGTTGATGGAGTCATGAGGTGACTGCACCTCAGTTTTTTGATGCCAATACATTTGCAGGAGGATAAAGGTCCAAGTTTTTAGGGTCCTGGCACTTGTTGTCTTACTGTATGGTTGTGACATTTAGTGACAAACCAGTGACCAAAGGTGACATCTGGATGCCTTTGGTGCCAGGACTCTTCTGGTGATCCTGGGGTACTGTTGGAATGACTTTGTGTCAAATGAAAAGCTACTTAGGGAGGCTTGGATGAGGAGAACCACTTAAACTGTTATTGGCAACAGTTTTGCCATGCAACATGTTTATCTGAGCATGATCAAGCATGTAGGTGTCTCAGTGTTGAGGACCCTAGCAACTGGAAAAGGTGAAGGGGACACACACGTTACACTGTCTCAGTGTTGAGGACCCTAGCAACTGGAAAAGGTGAAGGGGACACACATGTTACACCAGGCTGTGGTCGATATATGGCTACCTTCTAGAGTTGGGAATGGAGCATTGCCTCCATGGATGCTTGTCATCCAGGACCCAAGGAGGTTCTGTAGTGTTGTACATGCAGTTATGCAAGGTGTTAGTGCATGTTCTCTAACCTGACTTATTATTTGTTACTATTGTTACTATTATTATTACTATAGCCTTGGGAATTTATTGATTTTATGTTTCAGACTTTCCCTGTAGATTGAACTATTGTTTGAGCAAATTTTACATGTGACACACACACACACACACACACACACACACGTTCAATGCGACTTCAATGCAAAATTATAGATATAAGGTGAATATGTATCTAGAGTTCTTTATGCATCTATGGCCCAGCCGCTACAATTCCTTGCTGAAGAAGTAAGCTTGGCGAGCTCATTTATTTGCAGACTGATCTTCCTGAGTTCATTGACCAGCAATTAAATATCATGTCACATCCAGACCGAGGTCACTGTAGCTGATTTGGTGGAGTGAGCTTTCTGCTAACCAAAGTGATGATGCAACAGAGTATTGAAGTGTCTTTTAACAAGATACTGAACCACAAAAGGCTATTCAAACTGGAGACATATTTACCCCCAAAATGTAGGAAAACATGTCAACAATTAGGATGTTTGTTCTGAATGTCTCCATGGAGCGCTGTTGCAGTGATGTTGCAGTTTTATTGAGTTCAGCAAATACTTGTAATGAATATCCAAGCCAATAAGACCAATAGAGAAAATCATTAGGACCCTGTAATTTTCCTTTTGAAGTTGGTATTTGGTTGGTTTTAACATGTGTATGCTGCTTGCAGGACATCTTCAATGCCTTTATCAAGCAAAATCCTATCCTGGTGCACCAGCTGCCCTGCTTCTGGAATGTTCAGCTGTCTGATCACACCCGTTCAGAGCAGTGCTACACCGAGGTGTCAGACCTCAAGGTATGTTCACATTATGAGGTATTTAAAATGGGGGATTGTTGTCTTCAAAACAGCGTCCTACCAAGAAAATTACACCTCTAATCCCAAAAATAAAATACAAAGTGCTTTGTGATTACACTACAATTGACTCACTGCTGCACAAAGAGTGCAATCAAGAAAATAATCCATTTTGAATAGCCTGTTTTGAATCGTGGCCATATGCCCTGGAGCCCACAATTTGTTTTCCCAGGAAACCACTGTTGTAAAAGAGACATCTGTTTAAGTGTTTCACACAGATACTGCCAGTTAATTTGAGTTATGTTGTAACTTCTCCTTAAAACACAGTGCTACCGGCATTTTTCACATTTAACATCTTTCGCCATCTTTTAACCCTAACATTTCTCTGTACTAGCTGTTAATGTCAGATGTCAGCAGAAAGTTTTATGTTTTACTAATAGAATTGTCTTACTTGTGTTATGAGCTGGACAGCTGGTGTGGAATTATCCACCTCAAACCATTGCTATAAAGTTCTGGCTTTAGGTGACTTCAAAGCAACTAGAAGCACTGAGGCCTGTTGGTGCCAGTCCTTATTTTCAGATTCCATACCATCAAGCAGACGAGAGTCTGCGAGTTCCCCTGGAAGGGATGCCAGTCTGACAGAGGTTACATCCCTAGCCGAGGCCGGTACCCATTTACAAAATAATAATAATAATAATAATAATAATAATAATAAACAAACAGTGAATGTTTTTCCATTATTTCAGTGGAATAAATATTTAATTCAGTGAAAGATGGAACGTACCATTCCGTACCATTCCGTACCATTCCATCTTTCAACTCATGAAATATTTGTACCATTGAACTCATAAACATTCATTATTTGTATAATATTTCATCAATGTGTTTTCATCAACTTAGAATGAGACATTCATATCTATATGGGAGTGGCTCCCCATATGGAGGTTGCCATGTTGGACCACTATGTTTATACAATTACTCAAAAGGGACTTTCGGACTCAGTGTTGCAGAGCAAAGAAGAAGGAACTTCTGTAGTGTTTTTCTATTGAGTAGATGCGCAAAGTGCTTTACAGTGAAACCTAACATTTACTTCCCTAGCCAGAGATGGCACCCATTTACAGCTGGGTGGGTGGAGACGATGCAGATTAAGTGTCTTGTCCAAGGGCACAGACAGATGGCATGAGCAAGATTCAAATCCAGGTCTGCATCTTGCAAGCCAGCTCCTTATTCATTCAACTACCTGATAGTTGGTGATTGCATAAATAACATAAATAACCCTGTTTTATGTGGGGGTAGACTGATCAACTCACTGCATTACCATAACCCAGACTTCCAATCTTTCTAGTCGCTCATCTAGCCCAGTGTTGGAGAACTTTGGACATACAATTGAAACTGTATAAAGGCATTACTTTACTTTTCTCTTCTGTGTAGGTAATCCACTGGAACTCTCCAAAGAAGCTTCGTGTGAAGAACAAGCATGTGGAGTTTTTCCGGAACCTCTATCTGACTTTCCTGGAATATGATGCGAACCTCTTGAGACGGGAGTTATTTGGCTGCCCGAGTCAAGCCAGCCCAGAGAGCATCCAGGTTAGACCTGCCCTACATCTGAATACTTAGTATGTACTTAACGTCAATTAGTACATACTACCCAAACAATACGAATAGGGACACAATTCAGATTTACTGCACTGGCTCTGGATGTATATTTGTACAGTGCAACAGCCCCTTGGCTGGCAGTTTCTTCTTCTTTTTTTCTGGGAAGTTCTTCATCTTCGTTCACCACGGTCCAGCGACAAGTTGATGGTCAAGTTGAGTCTGGGAACATAGGCTGGTGCTGCACTTATGTTGCATCCACAATATCAAATCAAATCAGTTTTATTTATATAGCGCCAAATCACAACAAACAGTTGCCCCAAGGCGCCTTATATTGTAAGGCAAGGCCATACAATAATTACGGAAAAACCCCAACGGTCAAAACGACCCCCAGTGAGCAAGCACTTGGCAACAGTGGGAAGGAAAAACTCCCTTTTAACAGGAAGAAACCTCCAGCAGAACCAGGCTCAGGGAGGGGCAGTCTTCTGCTGGGACTGGTTGGGGCTGAGGGAGAGAACCAGGAAAAAGACATACTGTGGAGGGGAGCAGAGATCAATCACTAATGATTAAATGCAGAGTGGTGTATACAGAGCAAAAAGAGAAAGAAACACTCAGTGCATCATGGGAACCCCCCAGCAGTCTAAGTCTATAGCAGCATAACTAAGGGATGGTTCAGGGTCACCTGATCCAGCCCTAACTATAAGCTTTAGCAAAAAGGAAAGTTTTAAGCCTAATCTTAAAAGTAGAGAGGGTGTCTGTCTCCCTGATCTGAATTGGGAGCTGGTTTCACAGGAGAGGAGCCTGAAAGCTGAAGGCTCTGCCTCCCATTCTACTCTTACAAACCCTAGGAACTACAAGTAAGCCTGCAGTCTGAGAGCGAAGCGCTCTATTGGGGTGATATGATCGAAGCATTAATTAATGGTAGGGCTTCCTTGAGCAGCCTGGTAGGAATGGGGTCTAATAGACATGTTGATGGTTTGGAGGAAGTAACTAATGAAAGTAACTCAGACAGAACAATCTGAGAGAAAGAGTCTAACCAAATACCGGCATCACTGAAAGCAGCCAAAGATAACAGTACAATACAGAGACAAGAGAGACAGAGACAATACCACAGAACCACCAGATGAAGTGTGGGCATCCCCTTGATCTTCTCCAGCCGCTGGTGGTTCCTAATATTCGGGCATCTATGTGCTGGATCATGCACATAGAAACAAGCCACGTGGCCAAGCATGTTGAATCTGACACTTCCTCACAGTGCAAGTTGAGAGCTCCAGTAAATATTTAATAATATTACAAATAGAGCATCTACAGTGTGAAAATGTAGTCTGATAGCACAACCCCAAAACCTACGGTGTCTATTTTGAGCTGAATATGAGCTGTCAAATACCTTTTGTCCCTGTCCTCAGCTGCAGGCTGCTCTGGAAGAGCTCGATGAAGATGACCAGTGCTACGACTTCCGACGAGAGCGAGTGACAGTGCACCGCGTACACCTTTACTTCCTGCAGTACGAGTACACGCCCACCGGTGATGACACTGACATCACACTTGTAGCCCAGCTGTCTATGGACAGGTACCTATTCTGATGTCAAATGTGTAACAAATTGCAGATTATTTTCATCTCACTGAAGTTGTATAGAGGTGATACTTCTGGACATTGTGTTTTTGTTTTGTTTTCATGAGGTAGATCAATGTTTTTTTTATGAAAAGTCATAGCAGCTGGCTCACTGCAGACAGATAATTCATATTTTTTCCCTTATGGTTTCATTTATAAACAAAACTAATTCAGAACAGTTTATCAACATTAACCACAACTCTTTTATTTTTACAAACTGAAAATATTGCACTTACTGTATCATTTAAAGTAATGTGCTAATTCTGAAAGTTTGAGCATTTACCAACACACACAGCAAAAGGTATTATGGGATATAAGTCTCCTCTCATCACCTGCCCCTCGTCAAAATCCATAGAACACTGCCATCTATTGGATGGGAGTGTGAATAGCGACCAACTTATTTGTGAATCTCAAATGCAGTTTTGCTCTCAGAATGTCTCAATATTGCTTAAGTGAGCAAAGCAATGAATGCGTGTGATCAGTGATCCACAAATGCTGAATCACACTTCACAAAGAGAATTTTCAGTTTTGCAAATGCTTTTTTTTACAAATGAAAAACATTACATGTTTACAAATACACCTTTATTTGTAAAAACCAACACACAAGTAACAAATCACAAATTTGTGTTTGTGGATCGCAGAATACTTGTGCAAATCAAGGACTATTTGTAGATCACTCTCTGTGCATTTGCAGGTATTAATGAGACAAATTTAACTCCATAAATAAGTGTCTTCACTTAAAAAGTAAAGATTTGCATTTACACGCTGTCTTTAAAGTAGACACACTGTCGATGGCTGCTGCAATGCATTATGGGAGTTCAGGGTTTGGCTCTTTTTTAAATTAATATTGTAGTACATGTTGGTTTAGCAGTGTTGCTGGTGTTATAGATTGTTGTTTTGATAGTTACTTCAAGTAGTGTCGTTAGTTTGGTGAAGAGTTGTGGTCTGACCATGACTGGAAAATGTCTTGCATTTGATCTCTTCTGCCACTGTCTGTGTTGTTGTGTGTGAAAAATAAATTACACTTTTTTTGCAGCAGCAGCCGGTAGCCACCCCGCTCCCTTCTGCTGGGAGAGGGCTGAGCTCCTCACAGCAGCCTGACTGTTGCAAAACACACAACAGACAGGAACTAATGTTTGATTTTAGTGTTTACAGATGTTTTGACCATTGAGCTTTACTCACTTTGCCAGCAAAAAAAAAAAAAAAAAAAAAATGTTAGCGGGATAAAAGTTAGCGGTGCTAAGTTTAGCGGAAGCTAATTGGTTCCACTAATCCACTAATGAAAAAGCTAGCTTTGCTAATTAGTGGTTAGTGCATTAGCAGAACTGTGCCCACCACCAGATGAGTTGAAAATGGTTGGGATGTCCAGTAACAACCCAGGGACCATCAAGACTCAGGTTTCCCATGAACAAAACTTCTCAAACACCAGTGTCACCATCCACAGTGAAGAGAGTTTTGTGTTGCCATGGACTGAGTGAGTACCTACCAAGAAAGAAGCCTCTCCTCCAAAATTAACACCTTCAAGCTAAACTGAAATTTCCAGCTTCCTACATGTGTAAGCCAAATGCCTTCTGAAGAAAAGTTTTATTGTCAGATGAGCTATTTGGGCACAGTGACATGAGGTATGTTTGAAGGAGTAAAGGTGAGACATTCAAACCTAAGAACACTGTACCAACTGTCAAGCAATGGTGGTGGTAACATCATGCTCTGGGGCTGTTCTGCTGCCACTGGTCCTGGTGCACTGCACAAAGTGGATGGAATAATGAAGAAGGTCTACCACCTCCAAATTAGTCACCAAACAGCTAGACAGTTGAACCCAACACACATCAAAACTAGTTGTGGGTTGGATAACATTAAGCTTCTCGACTGGCCTTCCCAACTCCCCCAACCTAAATAATATTGAAAGTTTGATTACTACCTTAAAATGCTGCGTCTGTGGCAGGGAACCAATCAAATTAAATGAAATCTCCCAATTTTTCCAAGAAAAGTGGTCAACCAGAATTATGTCAGAACCTTGTTGATGGCAAAATCCAATATGTTGTTCACATTCTGACACCTAGGTAATGAATCCAAAAGGGGATTACCTGTTTGGGTGAAATACATATAGTGGGGATATTGTGTCCCCCGTGGTCACTATGGTAACCATGAAAGAAGAAGCCCTCAATGGCAGATCATGCGGGGAAGGTAATGACTTGTCATCAAATGGCTGTCAAGCCGGATGAAGGTTGCAGCAGGTCCTCAGACCCTGATCGTTTCCCAGCTGTCAGACCAGATTAAGGATCTGTCAAGGACCAGGTGTTTGTTGGCATGTAACGACTTTCCCACGTGAAACAAACCCACGCACAGGCATCTCTAAATCGACCCTGGGTGTACATTTTCTAAGCTAGGCCCATCTGCCTGGAAATCTATCAGTCTCCCTCACCACCGAGGGATTGGCGTCATGGCTAACAAAAATGTGCAGCTTGCTAAGGGACATTTAACCAAATATAAGTGGTGGTGTATGTATATATTTGAGTCTGTATGGATTCAAGA
Source organism: Thalassophryne amazonica (assembly GCF_902500255.1). Lineage (NCBI taxonomy): Eukaryota > Metazoa > Chordata > Actinopteri > Batrachoidiformes > Batrachoididae > Thalassophryne > Thalassophryne amazonica. Next base: position 146,228,494 of record NC_047104.1, on the reverse strand, counting down.
CTATCTTAAATAAATATAAACGTCTGCACCCAATTCTTGTTTTTTAGAGTCATTAATGATGTATGCTATACAAACATTCCATCCTGGAAAAACAACAGTAGTGAGGCAGCATAGCAAAACAGTTGTTCATTTTGTGATAAAAGCATAGAATTTGGCACACATGTTCTAAATTAACTAATGTTTATTTTCAGATATGGAGCCATCCTGGAGCTGACCTCTAATGAGCTACAGGGGTCAATAAAGAATTATACAGGGGTCAAAGATAGGGGTCTAGCTAGTCCAAACTATACCTTTTTGAAATCGTTATGATCAGACAAATAATGTAGTATAGTTTTCAACATGATTGAAGCATTTTTACATTTTGACCTCTACTTAAATTTGCATTGACCCCTAGCTGGCTACAGCTACCACCCTGGGATGGATGAGGCTGCATTCTAAGTGTTGTTTCATCACCTTACGTGGTACTGATTAGGTTAAAATTGATGACTGGCTTATAGACTTACTATTCCATTTATTAATCCTATTAATAAATCAATAATTTGCATCACTTTTTTACAAAAATTGGAGCAACTTTAACTTTTAACCCCTGTACAAACTGAAATTGACCCTTGTCACCGTTGTTGCTGTTGTTTTTAACCCTATAACTCCATAACATTCAGTCATAGTCCAAACTATACCTTTCTTGGAATCTTTATTGTCAGACATAAAGATATTGTAGTATAAGCCGGGCGGAGGCTTCGCGCGTCACGACCGATTCGCTTTGGAAGCGAGACAAAGGAACACCTCCGTTTCGGCGTGTCAGAGGGCAAGTTTGGACATGTCCAGCTCTCCACAATTTCACTGATACTTACTGGACTGGTAAGCATTGAAAGCCGAGATAGACATGTCCAATCTTGTCCTCTGACACGCCGAAATGGAGGTCTTCCTTTGTCTCGCTTCCAAAGTGAATCGGTCGTGACGCGCGAAGCCTCTGCGCGGCTTTCCATGACAAAATCTCTTGTTAAAAGTGAAATCTGCCGGAAAATGGCTGATGTCCAGCTCTTGTGATAACCAGAGAAAGAGCACACGACGGTCTCGTATCCACAGAGCCATCCGTTTAGAAATGGTCTGGTGGCTTGTGCCGCGTCGTCGTAGCTCGGAGCGCGGCGCGCCGAGCGTCCTTAAAGGGGTCCTTAAAGCTGTACTAACAGACCTTATTCTCTGTGAAGCCCGTAAAATTTTCACCGAAAGCCAGATAAATTTTTCGAATGGTTTCCAGGTGCCAGTCTCTAACAGCTTCTGAAAAAATTCTGATAGAAAAAAGTCCTTTTCATTCTGCCATTTCCAGACAATGAAAATCCAACGAGGGGGCGGGACCACTCCTTCCCAAGGTGTGCTCACAGGCGAATTACGTCACCGACAGGCATGGAAAAACTCACGCATGCGCACGAGGGTTCAAGCTTGGCTGACGTAAAAACATATGAATGAAATCCATATAGTTTTTGAAAAAAATAAAAAGGACCGTTACTTTATTGACAGACCTTGTATTTTTCAATACAACTGACACATTTTTCAGTTTTCATTTTGAAAAATGGCATGCCATGGCTGACATAATAAAATTCATCATGGTTCAATTTCCACTTTTAGTTTAAATATCTTTGGCTACATATGTGCCAAATTTGGTGCTTTTATCACAAAATGCACATTTTTCTTGCTCCGCCACTCCACTAGTAAATACCATCTGTTACAATTACTACCTGCACAAGCTTATGCAGGACTACTAATGCTGTCATAAAGCCGTGACATCACTGATGGGTTTCCATGGCTCTCTTGATGTATTCCAAGCTTGTATTGTGTTTCCCTGACATTTCCCATACTTGGACCATGTGATGTGTGCAGTCAACTGTACTCTAACGGTTGCAAAGCTCTAGTCACCATAGCATGCCTGCTGTGTGATGTTTGTACAACTTTGGCTCTTCTAACCATCTTGACACAACCATCTGACCATTGCATTAATGTAAATATGATTGTCATCGCTACGTAATTGCAGTAGACATGCAAACATGTATTGTGCAAAACAGACTTTTAGTGGATAATTTAGGCTTCCAGAGTGGTAAACCTGTATTAATATGTACATTACCGAAGCTTTAGTGAAGTCTGTATTTTCTGTATATCAGCTTTAAAATCAAGCAACATTTTAAAAATCCTCTGCTGCATACTCCCCATTGTACATATTGAATTCCATATGCCCCATTTCTGCTTCCTGCAGGCTGCAGATGCTGGAGGCCATCTGTAAGCACTGGGAAGGACCCATCAGCCTTGCACTCTATATGTCTGATGCTGAGGCTCAGCAGTTTCTGCGTTATGCCCAGGCCTCTGAGGTTCTGAAGAATCGCAAGAATGTGGGGTATCACATTGTCTACAAGGAGGGACAGTTCTACCCGGTCAACCTGGTGAGGAATGTGGCCCTGAAAAATGCCAACACACCATATGTGTTCCTGACCGATGTGGACTTCCTGCCAATGTACGGTCTATACGATTACCTCAGGTGAGACCAGCTGATCTGTGCTTCTTTCATATTTATTTATGGAAATGTGGCATGGCTAGATATGGCTATGGGGTGGTTTGTAGTTTTATACCTTACATTTCACTCTGACCTTCACAATATGCTTAATTTTTGACATTCATTGCACAAATTGCATATCTAAACAATTAAAATCCTTGTTTGTCTTCATTAGTCGAGTACAAATGGATTATCTAGTGGGTTCCTTGGGGAGATTGGTTAACATAGTAGAATTAAATGTCACTGAGGAGATAATGTGTCGAGGAGGTTGACCCAAATCTGCTCCTGGAGGGCACCTGGCCTGCAATTATTTTTCTACTCTCCCTGATCCACCTACAGCTAATTACCTCTGACAAGGTGTGCTTAGCTAATGAGGAGCTCGGAAACATAAAAATTCAGAAAATCAGGTTTGAGTAGAGCAGGTAGAGATTAAAGCATGCAGGGCAGGTGCCCTCCAGGAACAGATTTAGGTTTTGAGGTTCAGAGCTGGACTTGAAACCAAAGGATTTTCGGTTCAACACTCCATCACTCCTGAAAGTCACTGCATGCTTTTGGCCAAGCTCTTTAATTCCAAAGTAGTGTGCTTAATTCCTGGTGTGCTGTTGAACACCTTGCATGGCAGCATCCTGACACCTGTGTGTGTGTGTGTGTGTGTGTGTGTGTGTGTGTGTGTGTGTGTGTGTGTGTGTGTGTGTGTGTGTGTGTGTGTGTGTGTGTGTGTGTGTGTGTGTGTGTGTGTGTGTGTGTGTGTGTGTGTGTGGTTAAATGTGAAGCATCACTGTAAAGTACTTTGAGCTTCTACTTTGACTCCATTTACCTGCCTTGTCATGATATGTCTTTGTTTAAGCCTTATCTTTGTTTATTTTTAAAGGCTTAAAGGCTGTAGAAGCCTTATTTTAAGATCACAATCTCCATTTCTTGAAACTCATCTTTCGTATCTTATTTCAAGATAATTTGTGCTATGAGTTGGATATCATAACAGCAGTGGACTTAAAGAGCTGCTGTCCAACAAAACATCAAGCTAATCATCATTTTATACCTTCATTTAAAATCACACTGCTTTTATGGGCCCGTCACACCATGACGATTTAGCCAGCATATGCCGACGTGTCAAATATACTGCCAATACGCCATTATACGGCAGTTGGTTCTGTAGTAAGTTCACAGTAAGTTCTGTGGTCCTCTGGAACACGTCAAATACATCTACACACGTCAATATGCGTTGGAGATAAGTTTGATATAAGTTATACATAGGTTAAAAGCATGGTACTCATAAGTTTTGGGTACGCTAGACATTATCTCGATGTATTTCGACTCATGAGTAACTTACAAGTAGCGTGTGTCAACAATTGCTTAATATTCCTGAAACTTATGTCCCGCGTATGCAGGACGTATGAGCCACACACTGGCATACGTCGAAAATATTATGCATGCACAAAACTCTTTTGACGACCTCACCGTACTACGACGTATACCAGTGTGCTTTGTCGTGCTCTTAACTTTTACCAAATGTACCCACAACTTATTGGACATACGTCAGCGTATTCGCAAAATTTTTCATTCACTGACATACGCAGACTAAACCATCAAGCTGCGACAGGCCCAAAAACAAAGCAGATGTCTGGTGTGTATTTAAGGAGGGGTTAGGTGGAGGGTAATTTTTGACTTTGGTCATGTTGGTAGGAATCAAAATCTGTCGAATTAAATCACTTCCAAAAATTGTTACTCTACAGAAGATTACATGTGAAGGAAAGTCGTAGTCAGAATGCAGATGTGCCAAAATTATGGGCATCCAAATTAATTAATACTTCCTTTAATGGGGGAGGGGGGCAATTTTGTTGGCCTGGCAGTCTGCCTGACCAGAAACACTGAATAAAACTGATTTACTGCACTGGTAGCCAAATTGTCTTCTTTAAAACTCACACTCTGCCCAACTAACTATTAGGTAGCGGGCTAATGGAAAATACTTTAGCCCTCTGGGGCTGGGGGTTGTGGGTTCATGTCCCACCCTGGGTCATAATTGCTGAGTAGAAATACAGTGAGGATTAGAGGGCTTAGGATGAAAAACAGAATCTTAGGAAGATGTATGTATAGTGGTTCAGGCATGATGTGATTTATATATTCCTTTTGTTCCCTTTGGCACTGTGGTAAAATTTAGTTTTCATAACTTGAATTAAGATTTATTTTCTAATATTCCGTCTCTGTCACTTATTACTTGACTGTAGCAAGTCTGAGCTCCACTAAACTGATTTTAAAGTGGAAGTGACAAGAAATTTATTTTCCCAAACATTCCCCAATTCTGCTCAGGTGTGCAAAACCAAAGACAGACATCCATATTGAGATTTATGGCTCAGTATTGATATGTAATTTGAGTCAGCTCTGTTGATCCAAACAGCAGTGTGGCCCTGATGGAAGAAGTTGCTCTGGTTTAGTGTGAAGCAATGTCACAAAACGACAACAGCATGGAAGAAATGAACCTTCTTTGTAGGATTCTGGCATCAGACAAATGGCACGTAGTGATGAAATAGGACATTTTAAGGGAAAATGGGTTGTATGTTTGTAAAATGCAGCTCCTCCAAGACTGCAAGAGATAGACAAATGTCTGTCAAAGGACAAGAGAAATTTTGTAGCTTTGCATTTGACCTTTTCTTTTGACTTTGACCTCAAATGGACTTGATCGAGAATCTCAGATTAGTTGCTTATATGTCGAAAAAGACGACATATCAACACCAACCCAAAACTAAAATCATTGGCCGTGGGGATGGGCAAAAACATAACCTAGCAAACCTAGGTTATGTTTTTGCCCCTGTTTGCTTGTTTGATTGTCAGTCTGTTTGAACAGCCTTTCATATATTATGATTTTTTTTTTACTGAATATGTCCTAATAGGGAAGAACTGATTCAGTTTTCAAGGTCAAAGTCAGGAAAAATCTCTACCTTTTAATATTGAACAAATTTTCAAGGATAAAGGATGGTATTCTTTATCACCTGACAAAGTTTGATCCAGATTACAGATTTTGTGGCCATTTAAATTTAACATTGAAAACCCCATTTTATGTATAGTTTACATTATATCTTAATCAAACGTGCCACAATCACTCTCATATTTGAAAGTGAGGTGCAGACTGGCACTCACTATCGCTTAAGAAAGTTTGATCTGGATCAGATTTGGATTGTGGCTTTTTTGGACATTTGAATTTAATATTGAAAAGCCCATTTGGTGTACATTTTGCATAATATCTCAATCAAAAGTGCCTCAGTCACTTTCATTTTTCTGTTATGGATTTACCTAGACCACCAAAATTGGATGGAGGTTCCAATTTTATGCCTGTTTGTTTATCTTCCAGTTATCAGTTGGAAACCAAGTGCCAAAAAGCAATGAGAAATTGTGCCGAGATAACAAATGTTCTGTGAAAATTATCTGGGAGAAAAAAAAAAAAAATCAGAAACTGAAAGAGTTGAAAAAACCTGACAACACCAAAAAAAAAAAAAAAAAAATGATTCAAGTGCATGAACTAAACACATTCTCCTGACATTTAATCTATATACTTGTATAATTTATCTTATGAAAAGCCACTTCTAGCAGAACTTTGACCTTGAAAATTTTTTCCAATGTAAAATTTTGTGGAATTGGAAACTAGTGTTGGTGGAGGTTTGTGCTGTGAAAGTGCAGGACTCTAGATTTGAAATATTTTCATAATGGCAGCCATGTTGGTAGCCATTTTGGATTTACATTTTTGTTGGCTCAGTTTCATGAAGGCATTGGTGTTGCTTGTGAGGTAGATCTATAAGCTTTAACAGTCAGAGTCATTAACACATATCCCTGCACAGCTCAGATGGTCAGTCAGGGCACTATGGATGCCTGCAAGAAACAAATCAAATGTGTCACTGACTGTTTAGCATAGCTCTTATTTTCATTTGATTTTTCATGACCTCCATGATGTTTTTTGTTTCAATCTTCCCTGTTAATTTGCTTACTTACTGCAGTATTGTTCAAAACCAATGCATGACCATAAAATTGATCCCAAATATTTTTCAATTATTAATTTTAATAGAAAAAAATGCTTTAATTTGCTAATAGAAGTTTTAATTACAGCACATATGTAGTTCTATTAAGTGTCAGTAATTATAGTCTGCAGGCTTGGGGAGGTTACTTTAATGATCCTCTGCCTGTGGCACAATTGCTTGCATGGTCATCTCAATAATGCACTTTGTTTTTGGTGTTACTCTGGTTTTTCTGTTTCCTGTTTCTTCAGCTCTGTAAAACTTTGTAAAAACATTGTAACTGTTAGTGGCTCAAACCACTGAGTCTGTTCTGCTTTTGAGGTTTCTTCCTCAGCATCATCAGCAAGAGGTTTTCCTTAGGACCCCTTCACACATACTACGTACTAATAGGTACAAATCAAGTCCAATCACGGTGGTACAGCTCGTATGAGTGAACCACAAAAACATTGAGGTGAGTGGCAGGCGTGAATGATCCGCTGCAATGGTTTTGTGCACGCAATGGTGTTGTGCATGACCATGCACGAAACCGTCGCAGTGGGAACACAGTGCAAGCAGTTGGGATGTGGTGCACCACATCGTGCCGCTGATGTGTAGAAAAATAAAAGCCAGCTGTATAATTAGTGAATATCACTGGGTTGATATAAATAATAAATGAAAGGGGACACAATACAGAACCCTGCGGTTAAATAACCCTGATTAAATAAAAAATAAATGCCACTCACGGGATTCAAACCTGCAATTTACAAAAGCTCTGATTACCAGACGGAAACTTTACCACTGTGCTACAATCACTGTCTTATAACAGGAGCATGAAATGGCTAAAATCAACAAGCATATAAGCATATTTTAAAAAAGAGAAAAAAAGCGCTGTGATAACTGACCAAACAGTATTTGTTACAGAGTATTTCTGCTGATACATGACTGAAAGTGGCATATTTGTTGCAAAGTTGGCTTGTCATATAGTCCTGCGGTGCACTGCCTACAGGACACGTGTGTCGGGCTGGGCCCGCGCACGTCTGGCCCAACACGTGTGTCCTGTCACAGACTTGACATTCAGATCACCTGCTGCATGTCCATATGAACTGATGGTCCGTTTCAGCTGGGACAGGTAATGTGCGCACTGTGTGCACTCTCCAGCTCATCGCAAAAGCGATATATGTTTTTATGTATTTCCATGTGAGGACGGCAAGCACACACATGCGCGTCACGGTGAACAGTGCTCTGCAGCTGTGATGTCCAGGACCAGAGATGGCAGCCAGCCACACCCCGTGTCCGTTCAGCGCACAGACCAAGGTGTCACTCTGTGATTAGATGAGAAGCGACTCGCCTGTGGTGGGGGGGTGGGGGGGGGCACGCAAACCACACGCACACCATGTGTTGGGCACCACTGTAGCACACCACATATGTACTTGGCAACTTCACAGTCGTGGGGACACTTAGACAAATTTCACCGCCAGCTCGAAAGTGATCGTCTGCTGACTGTTTTCGTGCTCACAGCATGAATGGCCACACATTTTCTAAGTGCCATTCGAGCGGTGTTAGATGTTCATGTGTATCACCTGGAATCTGACCGCACCTGCCGTGAGTGGGCTCTCACAGGGCACACTTTGTCTTTCAGCCACTGGTATGCGCAAGTAGTTGTAGCAACAGGTGTATGAGGTGTTGGCGGTAGCTCCAATTTCACACATATTGCATATGATTCTTGCTTCATGCACATTTCGGCCACATTCGTACTACGTGTGAAGGGGTTAAAAAGCAACATTTTCATGCAGAAACAATAGCATTAAGAACATTTTATCAACTACTTTAAGTATTTACGCACGTTTCAACCATTTGTGGTTGGCCTGCGTCTGCCTGCATGTGTGTACATTTTGGAGTAGCCTTCGTCTTATACAGACAGTTCGCCATGGCTGATGGAGATCTTAGAATATGAAGACAAACAAAACTTGCTGTGATGACAAATGCAATCTCTCATCTGTTGTCAAGACAAAATCTAACACCTGCAAGTACTGCAGAAATGAGGACAAGGCTGGCTGCGCTCGGTCACCGTGAATGTTTCATTTTGATTTTGTTTAAGGCGTTAGCTTCATTTTTCTTTTGTTCCTTTTGTTTCGGTGATGGGAAACGTGCAGGATCGTTCATCCACCTTTTTTCGCTGATTTTGAATTTTGACATTTTATCCTTCGTCCAGCTATCGCCGTGTGCCGTGCGACCGGGGCATCATACCTTACTCATTTGAAGCACCTTGAGGCAGCTTTGTTGTGATTTGATGCTATATAAATGAAATAATTTGAATTTAAATAAGTTAAGATTGTAAAAATGTCTGTCCAAAAAGTTCATTGGTATAGTGAGAAAATATAATCGAAAGCTGCCGTCAACAAATAGTCATATGATGACTATTATTGCATTATTATGATGATTATTATTGCATTTCCTATCACATATCAAGACAAGGCTTCCATTTGGTATTTATTTTGAAGTGTGGTCTGTGACACACCAGAACACTGTAGGAAAACCTTGGGAAAGAAAATTAATATCTAACATACATTCTGATTAGGGCTGGAATGACGCACTTAATTCACAATACAATTTGTTAAAATTGGATGCAGTTTTGTGTCTCCATGCAGTGCCGAGTATACATACAGATCAGAATGTGCAGCCAACAGAGAGAGCCCCATGGTTGCTCAGTCCAATGCACGTTTCAAACATGTGGTACATCGCAACCTTTAAACACTAAACACAACACTTTCCTCCGTTCTTATTTTCTGCAGTCTCACGCTGCCTCTCCTTTAAGTAAATAATAATCAGTGCTCCATTTGCTCTCTGGGGAAATTTCTTGCAGGCTGCCATTCTTATTTTTTTCTTTTGTCTGGTTGAAATGGAGGTAACCTCACGTAAATGTTCAGATTAGGTCCACAATACATTGTGCTCGCTGCTGAATGAGAGACACACAGCATGTCCACTGCATTTACACCAGCAATTGATTCGGTTAAGTTCTAGACATAACCAAATTATATCATAAAATTAATTGTCATCATGATATTGTGTGTATTGGGGGATGGGGAGGGGGGGTGGTCGTCTCATCTCCTAATTGTGATTTTTTTTTTTTTAATTAGACAAAATTAATGGCGAGACTTGTAAATGCTGTGAGCGAGTCCCACTTGTCAATGATAATGCTCTATTTGATAGATAATTTGTCTGTCTCTGTTTCACAGTACATAGACTTTATGAGCTGTCAAAAGTTCCTGGGCCCATATGCACGAAGCATCCTAAGGCTAAAAATAGCTCCTAGTGACGTTCGTCTAAGAGAAATCTTAGAATTTCTCGAATTCTTAGAATTTCCCTTGGTAAGATCTATTTTGTCCACAAAGCACCTTGGGCCTTAAGAGAGCTCCTAAGGTGCCAAACTGGTAAGAGGAGTGAGGAGGATTTTTAAGAAGCCTAAGAGTATCTTAAGCAGACAAGTTGGTGGAAAAGACACACGACAGTGAGCCAGTAACACAATACTGGCTTGATCTACGTAATTATTTTCTGTTAATTTACTGTCCTAATGTATTTTTAAATTGATTAGGTTGTTGTTATCATATACACACATTAATATTATCATTGTTTTTATTTTATTATTATCTGTAAGTCCCTTCGGCTGCTCCCTTGTTTGCACTCGGGGTCGCCACAGCAAATCCAAGGTGGATCTGCATGTTGAATTGGCACAGGTTTTACGCCGGATGCCCTTCCTGACACAACTCCACATTACATGTAGAAATGTGGCAGGGGTGGGATTTGAACCCGGAGCCTTCTGAACTGAAACCAAGCGCATTAACCACTTGGCCACCACCCAAACTATTATTATTGTTATCAGTATTATTGATATTTTATTATTACTTCTGTTTTGTCATTTGATTTTTAAATGGACAACAATGGGAATAAGTGTTTTTTTCCACTTTCTTGTGTCATGCATGCAATTTTAACATATTTACAATTATACGTATTATGTACTTACATTGAACTTATTTATAAACTCACTCACCCACGCACACTTTTATGTAGATAATTGGCATGTGAATGAGATATGTTCAAACATTTTCAAGCTGTGTAACAATTCATTTTGTTGTGAACTGTGTGGAATGAAAGACAGGAGAGAGCTTGTGTCTTTTTGCCACTAGGAGGCGCTCTGATTTTCAGATTAAACAACACAGGGACGGCATCAAACACGAATCAAATCAAATCAACTTTATTTATAAAGCACTTAAAAAAAACAGCTGCAGCTGAAACAAAGTGCTGTACACAAGGGGACATATAAAAGGTAACAAACCACAAAGTACAAATAAAAAACAAGCCCCCCCCCCCCCCCCCCCCCCCAAAAAAAAAAATTAACTAAAACAAGTAAAATCAGTTAAAACAACCAAAACAGATCAAGATCTCATTCCGGGTTAAAAGCCAGTGCATAAAAGTGGGTTTTAAGATTAGTTTTAAAAACAAAAAGTGAAGAGGCCTGCCTGATGTGGAGCGGTAACTCGTTCCACATCTTTGGAGCCACAACAGAAAAAGTTCGGTCCCCTCTGAGCATACGCTTGCACCTCGGCACCTCCAGGAGGAGCTGATCAGCTGACCGGAGGTGGCGAGCAGGGGCGTAACAATGAAGCAGCTCAGAGAGGTAGGCCATTTAAAGATTTAAAAACAAATAAAAGAATCTTAAAATGAATTTTAAAATGCACAGGCAGCCAGTGGAGGGAGGCCAGGATAGGTGTAATGTGCTCCCTCTTACGTGCACCAGTTAGCAGATGGGCAGCAGCATTCTGAACTAGCTGGAGATGTGCAAGGGAGGACTGGCTAATTCCATAATAAAGTGCATTACAGTAATCCAGCTGAGAGGTAATAAAAGCATGGATTGCTGTTTCAAAGTGCTGATGTGCAAGAAAAGGCTTAACCTTAGCAAGCTGCCTTAAGTGAAAGAAACTTGATCTGACTACTGCACTGATTTGGTGGGAAAGTTTAAAATCGTTGTCCATCTTAAAACCCAAGTTTGTGACAGTAGATTTCGAAAAGGCTGACAAAGGCCCCAGATCGACAGGTGAGGAAGAACAGGATCTGCTAGGGTCAAAAACAATCACCTCCGTTTTCTTTTCATTAAAATTAAGAAAATTCAATGCCATCCAGGCTTTAACATCCTCAAGACAGGACAAAAGGGGCTGAAGAGAAGAGGCATCATTTTTCTTTAGGGGGACATATAGCTGGCTGTCATCAGCATAGCAGTGGAAGCTGATGCCATGCTTTCTGAGAATGGACCCCAGGGGAAGCAAATACAGGGAGAAGAGTAGGGGTCCAAGAATTGAACCCTGTGGGACCCCATATAAAAGTGGAGCGGAGGAGGACTCACAAACCCAGAGGCCAACGCACATAGTCCTACCAGTTAAGTAGGACCTGAACCAGTCCAGGACACTACCACCGATGGCCACAAGCTGCTGCAAACGATTTATCAGTATGTTGTGGTCAACTGTATCAAAAGCAGCAGTCAGGTCAAGCAGGACAACAATGACATGGTTGCCGCTTTCATTTCCCATTAAAATGTCATTAAAAACCTTTAAAAGGGCAGTTTCTGTGCTATGCAACATTTTAAAACCAGACTGAAAAATCTCTGAAATGTTATGTTCATCAAGGTAAGTTAAAAGTTGTGCATAGACAATTTTCTCCAGGATCTTGGAGACAAATGGCAACCTTGTCAATAAAAAAGTGTAGAAAACTGTTACATAAGTCAGTGGATGTTTCCAGACAAACAGGCTGTGGTACATTCAGGACAGAGTCAATTGTTCTGAACAATACACAGGGGTTCTTGTAATTTTCCGTTACAATGTGTGACACATACTCTCTTTTGGACTCTTTGACAGTGCTTTGATAGTGGTCCCAACGGTTCTTTAAAATTACAAATGAAACCTGCAGCTTGTCCTTCTTCCACCTGCATTCAGCTCTGCGACATTCCCGTCTGGCAGCACGGGTTCTCTCATTAAGCCAGGGTTCAGATCTAGACTTAGACCGCGTGGGTTTTAGAGGAGCCACAGAGTCCATTACAGAAAGGCAGGAGGAGTTAAACCGACAGCGCAGCTCCTCTGTATCAGCCGCAGGTGAAACGGGGAGCACACAAGCAGCAGGGAAGGCAACAGAAAAATGTTCGTCAGTGAGGGGGTTAAAAGCCCAACAGAGTCTGACAGATGCGCAGCACTTCTCAGGTACACAAGAGAGTTCAACACTAAAAAAGACTGGTGCATGATCAGAAAAAACAAAGTCACAGATTTCTAACTTTGACACAAGCAGACCATGGGAAAAAACCAAGTGTAATGTATGTCCATGTTGGTGTGTGGGGCCAGACACCCACTGCTTCAAATTAAAAGAGTCCACTAAGTTTAAAAAATCTTCCACCATGGGCTTGTCAGGGCAGCAGACATGGATATTAAAATCGCCAACAAGAAGAAGACGATCATAGTTGGGCATCAGTCCTGCAAGGAAGTTTGAAAACTCATTTATAAACTCCTTGTTGTATTTTAGAGGCCGGTAGATGACGGCGCAGAATACCGGGTCTTTGCGACCAACCTCAAAAACAGTCTGTTCAAAACTGGAGAAGGAAGCAGGACACTGTTTGCAGGTAAAATAACTTTTAAAAACAGTCGATGTTCCTCCACCCCGGCCCAGTGTCCGTGGAGAGTTAAAAAGGAGCAATCGGCCGGTAAAAGTTCCACGAGAGGGCTGCACTCACCAGCTTTCATCCATGTCTCTGTAACGCAAAGGAAATCCAGATCACGGGTATCAAATAAGTCCCTGAGAATAAAACTTTTGTTTGCCAGGGATCTGGTGTTCACAAGGCAACTTCTGGTAGGAACTGGAGCTTGTAGCCCAGCGGACCGCTGAACATGGAGCGGCGTCCTCAGGTTACGGAGATTTCTCCCACGCCGGCGGAGCCGCGGGGACACCGAATTGTGTAACATGAGATTGACGTCATCCACGCCAGCAACAGCTACCAGACAGCTATCAATAGGGTCGAGGAAACGCCAGGGCACCGTAACGGGGGGGGGGGGGGGGGGGGCCACGAACCCTGCGCAGGATGTAATCCACGAGATGAGTGTGCCAGAAGAATCCTTAACTTTACCATCCAGCCGCTGCTTTTACCACGGCGCCGATGACGCCTCCGCCGGGAAGATGGAGCTGGGGCCTGGAGCAGGTGAGATGGTATTTCCGATAGGAGTTGGGGTAGAGGTTTCGATCCATCATGGTTAAAAACACTTAAAACTCCAACATTTTGTTGTAGATCCAAGAGGGACTGGCGATCATATACCAGCAGTGACTCGATTTGTGAAGTGTTAACACTGAGAAACACCAAAAACACACAAAAAAGCGAGAGAAACAGATGGCATGCCGTGCACACTGGCGCCATCTTTTTCACAACATCAACATCTGACTGACTACGAGATGCCATGGCTGAAGCTGATACAACAACAACTGAAACATGATACACTTTTCACTTATGGTGACAACATGGTGACACTTAACTCACTAAACCAATTGATCAACAAAAACACAATAAAGCAACAACACTAACAACATTTTTAAGCTAACATGAGCCACAACAGCAACATTTAAACCTCCAAAACCCAGAACTCCCATAATGCATTGCAGTACAAGAATTTACAGGTTTAGCGACTGGCCCGGCGATCACTCCAATTCAATTTTGCTGAGTATCATCATCATGACATTAAATTATCTTCATGATTACGCATTTCTTAACGCAATTATATGATTGGTTGATTTTACTGTTCATTCATATGTAGGAGCGCAGAATACATTTATTTTTTTTGCTTCCCCTTCCCTTTCAGTGACAACCAATCACAGCTCTTACAGGACCACGTCATACCTAGCAACGGGGTCAACCCCGCCTCCTCACTAAGATAGGAGTTTCAGTCTCCTTCTTGCTCAGACTTGCTCTCAGACACCTCCTGGCTCACGCTTAGGCTAAAGTTCTTTGCCAGGAAATTTTAGGCTAAGTTCGGAGCTCTTTGAGAGGACTTTGAGATGCTTCATGCATACGGGCCCTGAGCTTTTCTAAATAGCATACTCTAGCTAAGCATAGCGTAAGTATGTTGAGACAGAAAATGGCAACTTATACTCTTACGTATTTTAGGAATCATGAGTTTTCTTATTTTAAAGACCGGTTTTCATTTTTATTGTGGTGTATATTGGGTCTTTGATAGGGACACGAAGCTTTATTAACCTAACGACTTAAGATTCTTGATTCAAATCTCTGCACCCATGCACAGACGCACTGATGAATCCGTTCAAACTACTATCCAACCAAATCAACACATCTGTCATACTTGGGCGCAAAGTGGAGAATATTTTCAATATGTTCTGCTTGCGGAATTACAGTGAGTGTGTGTGTGTGTGTGTGTATGTCTGCAGCACCTTTTACACAGGCAGTTCAAAGTGAGATGGTTGTACTGTTACTCTGCCTCGCCGTTCTATATTAAACAAACAAATGGGGAATGGAATGGGGAGGCATTATTGTTAACCAGCCACTGGAGATATTAACACAGTGGATTCAGTGTGTGTGCCGGTGTGTGTATAAAATGGAGAAGCCGGCACAGTGGGTTAGGGGTGTGATATGTGTGATGCTGCAGCAGGAGATTTAGAAGAAATGGTTAGCAGCTAACTGACAGTAACCAATATGCTACTGTCGAAATTGGGGTGACAGCGAGGTCGGCAGTTTCCGACCCCTACGTAAGTGCAAAATGATGAAGAAAAACTACATGTCTCTGTCTACAGTATGATCAAGGTATCTGTAATACATCATGCAAGACAACATATAGCTGTGTCCATGTCACCCTTTTGACTTTGGAATGTCGGAATCCTATCTGAAATCACACACTGGGCACCATTATGCCACTGTTATTTGGTTCAGGGTAAAGAAGCAAACGCGGCATAATGATGGCTTCTTCTTAACAGTGGGACCTCTGTTTAAAAAGTGCTTGTGTGGGTCAGGGAGGTAGAGAGAGAGTGAGAGATGGGAAGACAGAGAGGAGCACACGAATGACTGATCAATAAGTATTGTAATGAAATCTGTTTATGTTGGTGTCAGTTTGATCCCACCCCATGTACTTACGTGTCCATTAGAGTTGTCTCTGTGCTGAAGCAAAATCACTAACTTTGCATTGCATTTTATTCTAGAGAGGAGGAATTTACAGACCTTTTCAGATTGGTAAAAGATTTAATCAATATCTCAGTGTGATGGATTCTTGATGCAGTTCCATACAGATTTCAAGAGTGCTCCACTTGACTCAGAATTGTCTGTACAGGTGTGAAAAATATGTGTTATATGCATATAAGCACACACACATACATATATTTCATCTGAGGCACTCTGATGTGGATTACCAGGATTATCATGGTACTCCAAAGTCATAAAAAAACTCTGATATGCAGCATCGCACAGTAGTTCCTCAGTTTAGACAGGAAAGTTCATTCGACTTCTCCCTGTTTTCATTCTGGGTCACCACAGCAGACCAGAGATGGATCTGCATGTTGATTTTACAGCAGATGCCCTTCCCTACACAACTCCACATTATGTGGAAAATGGGCAGGGTTCGTCTCGAACCGGGAACTTTCTGCCCTGGAAACAGGTGCACTAACCTGTTGGCCACCATTTTGCCTTAATGTCCTCAGTTATACACTTAGTAGTGCAGCAATGAGTCATGGTCATTGTGTTCATGAAGTGCTGTTTTTTTCCAAAGTTCATAGGTTATAGTTCACACATAACACGATTGAAGGCAACTAGTGCACGAAGGAAGAATTGCATGCCATTCGTGAAAAATCGGAGATGCTTCTAACGCCTCGTGCACCTGTCGCTACAACTGTTTGCACACACCAGCGACCGAAAGACAGAGAGTGCCTTGTGAGAGCCCATTCAATCCCTATCGCGGCAGGTGTCGGCCAAATTCCAGTTGACACACACAAACATCTAACACTGCTAGCTGGACACTTAGAAAATGTGTGGCCATTCACGCTGTGAGCCCGAAAATAGTGAGCAGATGACCACTTTCGAGCTAGATGTGAAATCTGTCTAAGTGCCCCCATAACTGTGGCGTTGCAAAGCAACACACGTGGCATGCTAGAGTATCTACTCCCCCCTCAACACGTGTCGTGCATGTGTATTTGCGCATGTGTTGTGGCTTCTCGCTTCCTACCCCCACACAACACATATGGCGTCCGTGTGTTTCATGCCCCTCCTCCGTAACACATGTGACATGCCGGGGGTGGGGGGGGCAAACTTGCATGGTATGCTGATATGTATGTACAGATGGGGACTGGCCAGCCGTGCGGGGCTTTGCTTGAGCTGCTGCCCCCGCGACCCACCACTCACCTCCCCGAGCTCCTCCGGGAGAGGCGTTCCCAAGCCAGCTGCGAGACGTAGTCCCTCCAGCATGTCCTGGGTCTTCCCCGGGGCCTCCTCCTGATGGGACGTGCCCGGAACACCTCTCCAGTGAGATGTCCAGGAAGCATTCAAAAAAGATGCACGAGCCACCTCAGCTGGCTCCTTTCGACGTGGAGGAGCAGCCGCTTGACTCCGAGCTCCTCCTGAGTGACCGAGCTCCTCACCGTATCTCTAAGGGAGCGCTCAGCCACCCTGCAGAGGAAACTCATCTCAGCCGCTTGTACTCGCGATCTTGTTCTTTCGGTCATGAGCCAAATCTCATGACCATAGGTGAGGGTCGGAACGTAGATCAATCGGTAAATCGAGAGCTTTGCCCCCTGCTCAGCTCTCTCTTCACCACAGCGGTCCGATACAGCAACCGCATCACTGCAGATGCTGCACCGATCCGTCTGTCCATCTCATGCTCCATCCGTCCCTCTGTCGTGAAGAGGGCAAAGCACCTTTTTCCGGTCGAGAACCATGGCCTCGGATTTGGAGGTGCTGATTTTCATCCCGGATGTTTCACACTCGGCTGCAAACCGATCCAGTGCATGCTGAAGGTCCTGATTTGACGAAGCCAACAGAACCACATCGTCCGCAAACAGCAGAGACAAGATTCTGTGGTTCCCAGACCCCCTCTACACCCTGACTGCGCCTAGAAATTCTGTCCATAAAGGTAATGAAGAGAACTGGTGACAAAGGGCAGCCCTGGTGGAGGTTGACGTGCACTGGAAACAGGCTTGACTTACTACCGGCAATGCGAACCAAGCTCCTGCTGTGGTCGTACAGGGACCAGATAGCCCTTAACCAAGGACCACGGACCCAATACTCCCGGAGCTCCCCCCACAGGGTGCCTTGAGGGACATGGTCGAACGCCTTCTCCAGAGCCACAAAACACATGTGGACTGGTTGGGCGAACAACCATGAACCCTCGAGCACCTGATGGAGGGTGTAGAGCTGGTCCAGTGTGCCACAACCAGGACAAAAACCACACTGCTCCTCCTGAATCCGAGGTTCGACTATCGGTTGAATTCTCCTCTCCAGTACTCTGGAATAGACTTTACTGGGGACGCTGTAGTTACCCCGGTAACGTAACTACATACACAATTACATAACAAAATAACTAAAACAAAATGATCACAGAACACAGAAACAGAGAGTGACACGTTGGTCTTTGCGCTGAATGGTCGGGGGGGTGTCCGCTGACAGCAGCAGCTGTTGAAATTTCTGGTTCTGAATGTCATGGCTGGGGAAGACATATCGTGTTTTGACAGACATGGCCTTACAGCTGTCCACTGTGACACACGTGTGTCTGCTTGCTGTCATCATGTGGACATACATAAAAACATACGCTTGCGACAGGCTGCAGCGAGTGAGCGCGGGGCGTGCACATTGACAGGCTGTTCCAGACGAAACGGACCATCAGATCATGTGGTCGCACAGCAGGTGATCTGAAAGTCACGTCTGTTTGACAGGACACACGTGTCCTGTGATCGGCATGCCGCAGGACTACAAGCCAACAGTGAGACAAATACGCCATTTTCAATCATGTATCACCAAAAATACACCTTAACAAAACCCATTTTGTCAGTATTACTGCACTTTTTTGCCGTAATTAAGGACGATGAAAGCCTCCTGTTTGTCTACATCGTTTAATTTCATTTTTTTTTTTAAATACGAGGTCTGTTAGAAGGTCTGTTACGAGGTCGTCCTCAATTTCTCGGATAGTCACACGACAGAAAAGCCACCAAAAGCCGTCTGAATCTTCCGAATGGTGGAAGAGGTGAGCATGTCACAACATGTCCTGTGAGACTTCAACACAGAGGCGCTTTTGCTGCGCCATCAGCTTCATGCCGATGAATTTCGCTGCAACTCTTTTCATGGCAAAATCTTCTGTCACAGTGGAATGTGCCCAAAAAAGTGGTGATGTCCACCTCTTCCGCAATTTCTCGGATAGTCACACGACAGTCCCACATCACCACAGTGTTCACTTTGGAAATGATCTGGTCATTTCAGCATCTCCACGGCTCTCCACCATTGTGCGGCCGTCTTTAAACCGGTTGTACCCCTCCTTAATCTGTGTGATGCCCATAGGATCGTCACCGAAAGCTGTCTGAATAATCCGAATGGTGTCCACCTGGCACAGCTGTTTGTCGCCCAGTTTCTGGCAAAATTTGATGCAGTTGCGCTGCTCCAGTCGTTCCGCCTTTTCCTTGCAAAGAAAAAACGACGAGAGACTCCACCCATCCTCACACAAAGGCTGCTTACAAGCAAATGACGCAACCGACAGGCATGAAAAAAAATCATGCATGCGCACGAAGGTTCAAGGTTGACATGCCGGGGGGGGCAAACTTGCATGGTATGCTGATATGTATGTACAGATGGGGACTGGCCAGCCACGTCTGAAAGCACACACCATGGCGAGCCGCCTACCAGCTGATTGCCAGCCAGAGACTCACTGACAGCTGCAAATGACGGCTCCGTGCACACGACATGTCACATTAAAAACACAGAGACCACCGCCAGGACAGGCATATAAATAAGTACCACAATAACTACATACACTTAACTACATCCATCCATCCATTTTCTTCCACTTAATCCGAGGTCGGGGCACGGGGGCAGCAGCTCAAGCAAAGCCCCCGTGTCCCTTTGCTTGAGCTGCTGCCTCCACGACCCACCACTCACCTCCCCGAGCTCCTCCGGGAGAGGAGTTCCCAAGCCAGCTGCGAGACGTAGTCCTTCCAGCATGTCCTGGGTCTTCCCCGGGGCCTCCTCCTGATGGGATGTGCCCGGAACACCTCTCCAGTGAGGTGTCCAGGAAGCATTCGAAAAAGATGCACGAGCCACCTCAGCTGGCTCCTTTCGACGTGGAGGAGCAGCTGCTCGACTCCGAGCTCCTCCTGAGTGACCGAGCTCCTCACCGTATCTCTAACGGAGCGCTCAGCCACCCTGCAGAGGAAACTCATCTCAGCCGCTTGTACTCGCGATCTTGTTCTTTCGGTCATGAGCCTTAATCTGTGTGATGCCCATAGGATCGTCACCGAAAGCTGTCTGAATAATCCGAATGGTGTCCACCTGGCACAGCTGTTTGTTGCCCAGTTTCTGGCAAAATTTGATGCAGTTGCGCTGCTCCAGTCGTTGCGCCATTTCCTTGCAAAGAAAAAACGACGAGAGACTCCACCCATCCTCACACAAAGGCTGCTTACAAGCAAATGACGCAACCGACAGGCATGAAAAAAAATCACGCATGCGCACGAAGGTTCAAGGTTGGCTCATGCAAGCACACGTGATTCAAATCCATCAGGTTTTTGAAAAAAATAAAAAGGTCGGATACTTTTCTAACAGACCTCGTACATTTATCTCCTTGTTGATTTTAAGTGTTTTATGCTCTTGTTATGAGGCAGCAATTGTAGTACAGTGGTAAAGTTTCTCTCTGTTAATCAGAACTTTTGTAAATTGCAGGTTTGAATCCTGCTTGTGGCATGTATTTTTTATTTAACCAGAGTTATTTAACCGCAGGGTTCTGTGTTGGGTCCCCTTTTATTTATTATTAATTTCAAACCAGTGATTTTCACTAAGTTTAACACCAATATCTAATCTATTAGTGTCCAGTGATTGTAGTAATTATTTATATACCCGCCTGGACATAATGAGAGCTCACCATTTCTTCATGTCATTTCATGACTGTCCATCTGTGATCATGGGTCATATACAGAGGCAGAGAGGGACCATACTTATATTGTCTGCTCCATAAGAGGGATTAAATATTGGACATTGCAGTGTTTTTTTTATGGTGTGTAGTTTTTATTTTTTGTTTCTCCACAGCAGCGCACGATGTGGTTCCACATGTTCCAGCTGTTTTGTTTTGTTTTTCTCGACATCAGCAGCATGATGTGGTTCCACATGTTCCAGCTGGCTTTTATTTTTTTCTTTTCTCCACATGTTCCAGATGGTTTTTATTTTTATTTGCTCTCTGCATCATCGGAGAGCAAATAAAAATATCATTCATGCCTGCCCAACTATGTGTCTGTCCCGACGTCTGCTCGATGTTTCCGGGGTTTGCACATTTGGGCTGTTTTGCCATGATTCGCCCTAATTCCTACTTATTCGTGCTATGTGTGAAGGGGCCCTTATTCTTACACATTAATGGTTTGTTTACACATAGGCAGGACGCGTTACAGTTGTCATATTTGCGTCATTCCTGACACTCGTAACGTGACTTAATGCATCTGAATAGTTTTCTTAATAGTGCGTGTTGGTGCATGACATTTGTAATTTTTGTGGAGCATGTTTTTGGCTGTCAAAAAATCTTCCACGAATGTCACGCACCACCCTCATCTCGCCTTATGTTGTGGAGGTCGCAGCTGAGTGCGTCGATCTGTCTTGATGAGTGGTGATTCGTAATAGAGTGTGACAGCATTCCTCTCTGACATGCGCACAATTAAACCCTGCTGCAGCACATTCAGTTTCATTACTGCAGTATGCTGAAGAAGGACAGTGAGGCCAAGTCGTCTAAAAGTTTCGTTCCAGTGCTCCTCAGCATGCTCCTGCAAGTGTTGCACCTGCTGCTGCTGCATGTACTTGATGTTTGGGAAAACGCGTGAGACGAGAGCCGCGTGGAGCCACACACCTAGCTCTCTCAGTCTCTTCCTCCTCTCTGCGCCACTCCATGGCACAGAGCTCAACTAAGCATGCAGTCTCAAAGTTCTTCTGCTGTGGATTTTAAAGAGCAAACTGGAGCAATCTGAATTGTTCAGCAGCTGATGGATGAATATGGGGTGTGTGTTGTGAAAGTGTCGTGACACTGACCCACAACAGGGGGCGTTAATGAACAGACAATGGATAAGCCAAAAAGTAACAATTTAATGGTGTGAATCGCACAACGAAGTACAGACAATAACAATATGGTGGAATGTCAATTATACACAAGGTGACGTGTGGGCAGGCTCGAAGATAGAAGACGTCTGGCGAGAGAAGAGCCAGATCCCACACAGCTTCCACCACCAACGGATATGAAGAACACCGGAGCCGCCAAGCCCTGCGCCCCAGGTGGCCACTGTCTTCAGCAGTCAGACCCGGTACTGCTGGCAGAGAACAGAAACAGTACTGATGAGTGTTCGCACACTCAGTAATCCCACAGTCAGTGTTCAGTTAGGAGGGAGAACCTCCACCTCTGAATCACACACTCGTGCAGCTCCTGAGACAACCACTTATCTGGTTTGGGGTGTGAGGCGAAGCCGTCGCAGTCCACACCAAACGCCAACACAGCAGACAAGGAATCTGTCCCAGGAAAACGGCTGCAAAAGAGATCAGACTAATGCTCGATTAAGATTCAGCAGAGACGTTACCTGAATGGTAGCTGCTTTCTCGGCGGGGAGGTGGAGTTGCAGTCCGGCCTTTATGGTGGTGGTGATGAGTAGTGGATGAGTGACAGCTGGTACGGATGATGGGTGACAGCTGTCACTCCCGGTCGCTCCGACGCCCTCTCGTGCTTGAAGCCCGCACTTCAAGCAGGGCGCCATCTTGTGGTGGTGGGCCAGCAGTACCTCCTCTTCAGCGGCCCACACAACAGTGTGTGTGGAGACAATGCGCCTCATTCACAATGTGACAGAATGTAATGATGCGCTGTTACGCACAATAGATAGATAGATAGATAGACTTTATTACAGACTCAGGGTCCAGATAAAAGACACAAAACACCATACATAGCAACAACAAAGAAGAAAATAAATAATATAGGAACACTAGACGCCCTTGATTAAAAGACACTTATACCAGTCTTTCCAAATCTGTGACATATACCATGTGGCACTGTAGGAAATATTAATAAGTTTAAGAACAATCTTATTATAAGAATTATTTAAACAAGAGATGAACCTAAATATCCTTGTTCTTAAAATGGCTTGGAGAGTGTTCACACATGCCATCACAAACATTTCAGTGGCGCTGGTCCACCGGGGCCTTTTTAATAAAATTCTCAGTCATTGTAAGCCACTTGTAGTCTCTGAAGGCTCACTTTCTTATAGTTTATCCACAGATGTGCAGTGTACAGAGGTGTACAGAATGTTTTAAACAAAGCCAGTTTCACTTCGTCTGAGCAGCAGCCAAATTTTCAAAATTTTCGTCAGCGTACGACACTGATGAAAAATATCCTCATCATCTGTGTATCTGTGATCGCATGACCAAGATACTTTACCTGATTACATACATTCAGCACATGACCTGCCAGGGTAAAATCAGGAAAAACCAAATGTTTGTCATCATTCGTTCTGGCAATCATGATCATACTTTTCATATCATTGTATTTTATGCCATGTTTTTCTCCGCACATGGCACACACATTCAACAATTGCTGTAGCCCAGCAGAACTGGGACTGAACAAAACACAGTCATCAGCATACATCAAATGGTTCACCACTGTATCCCCAACCACACAGCCACTTCAACACACATTCAGCTGTTCAGACAGACCATTCATATAAAAAATAAATAAAATTGGAGACAAGATGCTCCCTTGTCTGACTCCATTGCTGATCTGGAAAGGGGAAGATATACAATCACCCCATTTTACCTGCATTTGTACATACCAATACATAAGTAGCCTCACTATGGATTTGGGAACGCCAGCATCACTCAATTTTCTGAACAATTTTCCATGGTTCACACGATCAAATGCCTTAGAGGCATCCATGAAACACAAGAATATTGATGAGTTTTTCCCTTTATAATCACTCAGTATTTCTTTTAAAACATATATACACATATCAGTACTATGCATGGCTTTAAATCCAAATTGAGATTCTGAAGAGATAATCAAAGTATTAACTCTCTCCAGAAGAATTTGCTCAAGTACTTTAGACAGTACATTAGCAAGAGCAGTATGTCTGTAATTGTCAGAGCTGCATAATTTCCCTGCTTTATCCTTAATAACAGGAACCGGCAACACTGTCATCATGGAGTCAGGAAGATAGCCATGGACCATGAAGGCAGTAAAGCACAGGGCGAGAAGAGGAGCCAACCTTAAACTAGCAAATTTAAGATGCTCAGCAGAGATGGAATCCAAGCCAGAAGACTTATTAACTGATAAGTTTCTAATAGCTTGAACCACCTCATGTGTCTTTATTGTACTCACACCTTCAACAGAGTTTACTTGGCAACATTCAGACGGGACACAGTGAAATAGTCTCTCGTAGTGCCGTTGCCAAAGTGCAGTAATTGCATTTACGCCCGAGATGCCATCCACTGTACATGGCAAAGGTGGTTTGCAGTTATTAATACAGCGTACCTCTTTCCAAAAGGCTTTGTTGTTTTTACCTAAAAATTTATTGTCCATGGCATCAGCCCTCAGACACTGTTCATTTTTACTAATGTACCGTATAGCGTATTTATATTTTTTGTATTTGTAAGCTTCTTGTGTTCAAGAATAGGTCCATGTCTAGGTTTATATATGTCCATGTCTAGGCCCATAATTTTGTAGCTTCACATGCTTCTGCATGGAGTTCAGCGACATGTGTGTTTCAGCCAGGTCTACCTCTCTTCTTGTTTTTAGGCTTAATAAGATGCTCACCAGCTTTAAGTAAAGCTGTAACAATATCATTGTACATTGTGGAGATATCAGCTTTATGATCTGTGTTAGAACAACTACTGTTTGTGCAGAGTATTGCCTCGCTGGGCAGTTGTATGTTACTCATCAATAGATCACAAAGTAAAATAGGAATCAGTATCTTCCTCTACCAGAGAGGACCAGTCCACTCGATCTGGATTAGATTTGTTTTTGTTTACACATTCAAAAGTGCCAGGTATTTTATCAAATCTAATAACCATTTTAACAGGAATATGGTGTGCATCAGCTGTTGAGAGACAATGATCCAGCCAGGATGTGGTGTACCAAGCCTCAATAATATGTGTATAACTATCAGGAGGCAGCAGCTCCCTGCTGGACGGAATCAAATTATTATCTCTACATAGATGTTTCAGGTGGTTAGCAAACACTGAACGACCATCTGAAATATCAGCATTCATATCTCCAACAATAAAAACACTTGTAAAATGTTCATTTAACAAAAAAGAGCTAATAAATGCTAACTTATTCATATAGTCCTCTTCATTCATCTGACTTTCAAAAGGGGCATAAACATTTAAAATAACAAGATCCTTATCAGATTGCTTCAAGTGTATAGCAATACACCAGTCCACACCAAGCCTAATAACATTTACCACCGGATGCAGCTTCTTGTTCCACAGAATTGCCACCCCTCCTGGTACTCTACCCTTCTTTAAACCCAAGCTAAGATCAGTGGTAGATTCACCTACACCAGAGGTCTCAAACTGGTTCCAGAAGGGGCCGAGAGGGTGCAGGCTTTCTGTGCAACCACCCACTCCAGCAGGTGATTTCACTGATTAACTGATTCCACCTGCACAAAGTGATGTTAATCAGTGAAATCACCTGCTGGAGTGGGTGGTTGCACAGAAAGCCTGCACCCTCTCGGCCCTTTCTGGAATCGGTTTGAGACCTCTGACCTACACCATGAAAATTATCATTAATTAAATTAAGATATTTAAGTTCCTGCTTGGCTAAAAACATTTCCTGTAGGCACAGAATGTCACAGTTCTCCAACAACTGATCCACAACAATACGGCGAGCTCTATCCCCCTTGCTCTGAACCAAACACAGGCCACGACAGTTGTAAAACAGGACACTTATCTCCATTGCAGTGTCAAGCCTGGGCTACCGTACGGGTAGCAGGCACATCTAAAGCCCCAGAAGGTAAAACAGCAGTGCTGGCATTAGCACCAATAAAACCAACTTTCTGGGGTTTAAAGAAGCACTGTACATATGCTCCCGCTGACCACAGCTCAGTGTTATACATGTCACCAACATACATCCTTGCATTCGGCGGATATTTTAAACAAAGCGTATCTGTTATCCACGGTGGCAATCTTTTGACACAACACCTTATGAGAGAGTTTCTCCTCAATCAATCAATCAATCAATCAATTTTTATTTATATAGCGCCAAATCACAACAATCAGTTGCCCCAAGGTGCTTTATATTGTAAGGCAAGGCCATACAATAATTACGTAAAAACCCCAACGGTCAAAACGACCCCCTGTGAGCAAGCACTTGGCGACAGTGGGAAGGAAAAACTCCCTTTTAACAGGAAGAAACCTCCAGCAGAACCAGGCTCAGGGAGGGGCAGTCTTCTGCTGGGACTGGTTGGGGCTGAGGGAGAGAACCAGGAAAAAGACATGCTGTGGAGGGGAGCAGAGACCAATCACTAATGATTAAATGCAGAGTGGTGCATACAGAGCAAAAAGAGAAAGAAACACTCAGTGCATCATGGGAACCCCCCAGCAGTCTAGGTCTATAGCAGCATAACTAAGGGATGGTTCAGGGTCACCTGATCCAGCCCTAACTATAAGCTTTAGCAAAAAGGAAAGTTTTAAGCCTAATCTTAAAAGTAGAGAGGGTGTCTGTCTCCCTGATCCGAATTGGGAGCTGGTTCCACAGGAGAAGAGCTTGAAAGCTGAAGGCTCTGCCTCCCATTCTACTCTTACAAACCCTAGGAACTACAAGTAAGCCTGCAGTCTGAGAGCGAAGCGCTCTATTGGGGTGATATGGTACTATGAGGTCCCTAAGATAAGATGGGACCTGATTATTCAAAACCTTATAAGTAAGAAGAAGAATTTTAAATTCTATTCTAGAATTAACAGGAAGCCAATGAAGAGAGGCCAATATGGGTGAGATATGCTCTCTCCTTCTAGTCCCCGTTAGTACTCTAGCTGCAGCATTTTGAATTAACTGAAGGCTTTTCAGGGAACTTTTAGGACAACCTGATAATAATGAATTACAATAGTCCAGCCTAGAGGAAATAAATGCATGAATTAGTTTTTCAGCATCACTCTGAGACAAGACCTTTCTAATTTTAGAGATATTGCGTAAATGCAAAAAAGCAGTCCTACATATTTGTTTAATATGCGCTTTGAATGACATATCCTGATCAAAAATGACTCCAAGATTTCTCACAGTATTAGTAGAGGTCAGGGTAATGCCATCCAGAGTAAGGATCTGGTTAGACACCATGTTTCTAAGATTTGTGGGGCCAAGTACAATAACTTCAGTTTTATCTGAGTTTAAAAGCAGGAAATTAGAGGTCATCCATGTCTTTATGTCTGTAAGACAATCCTGCAGTTTAGCTAATTGGTGTGTGTCCTCTGGCTTCATGGATAGATAAAGCTGGGTATCATCTGCGTAACAATGAAAATTTAAGCAATGCCGTCTAATAATACTGCCTAAGGGAAGCATATATAAAGTGAATAAAATTGGTCCTAGCACAGAACCTTGTGGAACTCCATAATTAACCTTAGTCTGTGAAGAAGATTCCCCATTTACATGAACAAATTGTAATCTATTAGATAAATATGATTCAAACCACCGCAGCGCAGTGCCTTTAATACCTATGGCATGCTCTAATCTCTGTAATAAAATTTTATGGTCAACAGTATCAAAAGCAGCACTGAGGTCTAACAGAACAAGCACAGAGATGAGTCCACTGTCTGAGGCCATAAGAAGATCATTTGTAACCTTCACTAATGCTGTTTCTGTACTATGATGAATTCTAAAACCTGACTGAAACTCTTCAAATAGACCATTCCTCTGCAGATGATCAGTTAGCTGTTTTACAACTACCCTTTCAAGAATTTTTGAGAGAAAAGGAAGGTTGGAGATTGGCCTATAATTAGCTAAGATAGCTGGGTCAAGTGATGGCTTTTTAAGTAATGGTTTAATTACTGCCACCTTAAAAGCCTGTGGTACATAGCCAACTAATAAAGATAGATTGATCAAATTTAAGATCGAAGCATTAATTAATGGTAGGACTTCCTTGAGCAGCCTGGTAGGAATGGGGTCTAATAGACATGTTGATGGTTTGGATGAAGTAACTAATGAAAATAACTCAGACAGAACAATCTGAGAGAAAGAGTCTAACCAAATACCGGCATCACTGAAAGCAGCCAAAGATAACGATACGTCTTTGGGATGGTTATGAGTAATTTTTTCTCTAATAGTTAAAATTTTATTAGCAAAGAAATTCATGAAGTCATTACTAGTTAAAGTTAAAGGAATACTCGGCTCAATAGAGCTCTGACTCTTTGTCAGCCTGGCTACAGTGCTGAAAAGAAACCTGGGGTTGTTCTTATTTTCTTCAATTAGTGATGGGTAGTAAGATGTAGAGCAACAGACTCTTTTTCCAGGCTAAGTGAAGATCTTCTAAATTAGTGAGACACCATTTCCTCTCCAACTTACGGGTTATCTGCTTTAAGCTGCGAGTTTGTGAGTTATACCACAGAGTCAGGCACTTCTGATTTAAAGCTCTCTTTTTCAGAGGAGCTGCAGCATCCAAAGTTGTCTTCAATGAGGATGTAAAACTATTGACGAGATACTCTATCTCACTTACAGAGTTTAGGTAGCTACTCTGCACTGTGTTGGTATATGGCATTAGATAACATAAAGAAGGAATCATATTCTTAAACCTAGTTACAGCGCTTTCTGAAAGACTTCTAGTGTAATGAAACTTATTCCCCACTGCTGGGTAGTCCATCAGAGTAAATGTAAATGTTATTAAGAAATGATCAGACAGAAGGGAGTTTTCAGGGAATACTGTTAAGTCTTCAATTTCCATACCATAAGTCAGAACAAGATCTAAGATATGATTAAAGTGGTGGGTGGACTCATTTACATTTTGAGCAAAGCCAATTGAGTCTAATAATAGATTAAATGCAGTGTTGAGGCTGTCATTCTCAGCATCTATGTGGATGTTAAAATCGCCCACTATAATTATCTTATCTGAGCTAAGCACTAAGTCAGACAAAAGGTCTGAAAATTCACAGAGAAACTCACAGTAACGACCAGGAGGACGATAGATGAACGCGCAGAGTTTCAAGGTCTATTTCTGGTGAGAACTTAGCAAAAACACTCAGCAGTTTAGTTGTTACCACTTTAATGTTCCTTGCTGATCCCATTCCCGCAATGGTTTTCACAGCTTTCTAATGCCTTGATATTAATTTACCGGTGCGTAATCCTTGCTTAGCTTATCAGATGGCAGCTCAGTGAGCTTGTGTTGGCTTCTCTTCACTACGAGGCTCCATTTCGGAGAACCCAGTGAAGGCGTTGATAATCCAGAAGTAGCTACAGATTCAGCCCTCTCCATGGTTCGAGGCGGCGGTTCCTGTGACAAGCGTTCCTGGTGTTCACCTTTAAGTGCGCCAGTCCCCCCCGCCAGAGCGCCAACTGCTGCACTGTTCCATACCGCGCCACTAGCACCTTCCACATCCAACAGCCCCTCCGATGCAATGTAGTCAGCGTGCTTCTCCAGGGCACCAAGGTGAAGGCTCACCTCAGCCGTGACAGCGCGCAGATCTTCGCTGGTGTTGGACTGCAGGTGCAGCGCATGTTTCATGGCAGAAACCTCTCCGGAGTAGGCCGCACACGTCCATGCTTGTTAAAGTCACCGGTGGCAGTTCATCCAAATGGTTGGATACAAATCTAGGAACATTGTCCCCACACTCATCCAGCATGTTGAGGCAGCTCTTTTATCTTATTAATATCTTTATGCGTGATGTTCCGCTGTGTAGTGGGGCAGAGCTCAAACAGAGATTACTTTGAAGTTTCAATCCACTCTGAGTCAAAACAGTTGACAGCAAGCAGGACAATCTCATCCTGGCTTAATGTTCTTATCTTCAATGCAAAAAAATGTAAAAGCTCATCAACAATAATTTTACCATCAACATTCTGGTACACCTCAGGTTTTAATCAAACTCGAGCACATGCTGAGGAGCCTGAAACACTCACGTCCGCCATGACACCTCTCCTCTCCCATTTGGAATAGCACGGAACAGTGTGGAACATTATTCTTGACCATGCGTAATGGTTCCTGATAATTCTCCAGCAACACGTGCCATTAATCGCAACACGTGGTAACAGGTTGCAGCAGTTCCTGAGGACATCTGACACCTCTGCCTCTCAAATCATCAGCGGCCAAGAATGTATACTTTGTGGCATTCATGACTTGTCGTCGTTATGTGTAAATGCAGCATAAACAAGAGCAATCAGAAATTTCTGATGTCAGCCAATCTGGATCCAGATCATGTCCAAACTTCAGTGGGTCATCCATGCCGCGGTATCTATCTGTGGTGCAAATTTGGTGAGAATCCATGAATTAGTTCTGATGTTATCCTTCAAAGCTTATATGAAGTGAAACTTGATCCAGAATCCAGATCCAGATCGTGTCCAAAATTTAATGAAGTCTTCCATGACCTAATATGTATCTGTGTTCAAACATTTCATCAAAATCTGTGCAGTAGTTTTGACATAATCCTGCTAAAAGACAGACAGACAGACAGACAAATAAATAAATATATGCTGATGATTTTATTACGTTCTTGGTGGATGTAAATATGTCAGTTTTTAGAAAGACTGAAGTTTGTTGCTCACTGCTTTTGCATGTGTATATATACATATTAAGTTAATTTAGATTAATTAATTGCAAAGCTTGCAGTTAATTAGATTAAATTATTTAATAGCCCACGGCTCTATTACATACAATTTCTGGAGCTGGGTTGCAGTAAAACTAAGTACAAGATGATGGGATTTTAACATGACACAACTGTGCACTATAGTCTCCATTTCACTCACAGCATGTTATTGATATTGATAGAATGACAAAATAGAACTGACTGGAACTCATTAGTGAACTAACATTTTTGCTCTAAAAGAATTACTCGGTGCAGCAGGATGCTCGCTTTTGACCCAATACCAAGTGTTTAATGCTGTGGAAATGTACATTTTTTTCTGAAGCGATTAATGCAATCGCTGAGGAGATGTTGACGTTGTTACCATATTCAATAACAAATGCAACAGCAGATCAGGAAATAATTCTTTCAAAGATATGTTCAAACATGTTTAGAAAATGGTGGAATTCATAAACAAAGAGCTCGCTGTACTCCACAAATTCTTCACGTAAAGGTCCGTTGCTTTTAACAGCTGAAGTATTTACCATAGTCCTGTCAATTATCAGCTCATAAAATTAAAATTTAACGCAGTGCCAAAACACCCTTGGCCATAAGTGCAGAAAAATAGGAAACAGAATGTGAGCTTTTCACCTCTTAAAATAAGTCAAGGTTAGCCATCTTTGAACTTGTCCAAGGTCTGTGTCCCAAGGATGTTCCCTGTGAATTTGAAGACCCTGGCAGTCATAGGACTGGACTTATAAACAGTCCTATGTGTTCAAAAGTCCCAAGACCGTTAATGATCCTTCCGCAGGTTCACCTACGGAAACCTTGTTACAGCTTTTACTTCCTCTAGATAGTCAGCTCTGCCAGGGCTGTGTTCCAAACCCTGGTGGGGCCAATCTGAGGACCTCACTAAAATTCTGAAACATTAACTTTGCGCACTTACAGTAGGACATTACGGGTGTCTGGCCAGCTTTACTTAGATGTTCCGAGGTCAGATTCAAACACTGGGGTGATCATGCTTTCGCTGTAGCTGGCCCCAAACTGTGGAACAAGCTACCTCTTGAATTACGTGCTATTCCTGACCTAGCACTTTTTAAATCCAAGTAAAATACTTATTTATTTAAACTGGCTTTTAACACCTAGTGGGGAGGTGTGACGTTCTGTTTTTACATGCTGTTTTAAAATTTTATTGTGAATTTGTGTTTTTACTGTTAAGCACTTTGGACACCAGTCGGTGCTGTAAAAATACTCTATAAATAAATGTTGATTGATGGATTTATTGATTGTGCTGAGCACAGACACATAGAAAGATGGACAGCTCTACATCCATCTTTAATGAAACCTAAAATGTATCAGTCACAGTTTAATGTGGGAATAATGTAATTCTGTCTTGTTTTTTTGTGACCAAATATGTATTTGGTGTTTGTCTGAATTGTGGAAGTCTTTGTGTTTTTGTTGGCTCTGCAGAAAGTCAGTGGTGCAGCAGGACATGGCTCACACTAAGAAGGCTCTGGTGGTTCCAGCTTTCGAAACGTTACGCTACCGCCTCTCCTTCCCTAAATCCAAAGCTGAGCTGCTCTCTATGCTGGACATGGGTACTCTATACACCTTCAGGTATCTCACAATCCATCCTGTCTCTGTGATCAACTCTTTATGGTATCTCTTCACTCTGGGATATTGTCCCAAACATGGGATCTGAGCTTGTGTCTCTGCCTGTTTAGGTATCATGTGTGGCCAAAAGGTCACGCTCCTACCAACTATGCCAAATGGCGAACAGCCACCACACCCTATAAAGTTGAGTGGGAGCCAGACTTTGAACCATATGTGGTTGTGAGGCAAGACTGTCCAGAGTATGACCAGCGCTTTGTGGGGTTTGGCTGGAACAAAGTGTCCCATATAATGGAGCTGGATGCACAGGTATGTCTGTGCAGTTGGCAGCTTTTGCATTCACTTCAGGATTACCACAAATAAAATTCCTACTTAATCCAACTTAATTGGTATTGTTCAAGCAGTAAGCTCAGATGAAGCACTCCTGTAAGAAGAAAAGGTTGCAGTTCCTTTACTGCCCACTTTGAGGCTGGTTCCAAAAGTGAGTACATTCACAGGAGTCCATATTAAAATATCTAACTTGCAGAAATAAACATGTTTGCAGCCTAGTACAAAAAAGTAACAGTTTTGGTCCCCATAGTTAGTAAGTTGCCCCTCCATTCTAACTGTATGGGGGGAGTTATTTTTCTCTAACTTCTTAGTTTAAGCCATTTTAAGCCAAAAAGTTATGTATAATTGGGGCATGGTGGCTTTGAGTGACAGCTGGTTAGCTGAGTTCTGACTCTCACTGTCTCCATAACTCGGTGTGTTCACTGTTAGCTGAGATATGGCTGCTAGCTGTTGTGGAGTGTGTCTCTGTTGTTTAGAGCATTTTATTACAAACACCTGGAATAATAGGTCTCGTGTGGTGAAACATCTGAATGGATCATCTCAGACGTCCTTTGCTGCAATATTCGCACTGAGTGAAATTCTCATCGTATTTAATGTTGTGTGGTAATGGCGTTAGCACTTTTACAAGCTATTGGTAGCGTCGTCCGTTAGGTCTCTACCACACATGGTTACTGAGAACATAAGTGGCTCATAACGTTTAATGTTAAACCACGCAATTCCCTACAATATGATTTATTGAACAGCCGAACTGAGGTTAACCGTTTCCTTAGCTGGTTCGGACTTGAAGATAGGGGTGTGTTCAGCCAGCTTTCATCACACACTGATTGACTGACATCCCATCTCTTTACGCATTAATGAGTTCACCGTGACTAAGCCAGAATCAGCGCTGCCACCGCTGCCAACATGGCGACGCCCACATATGGGCTACATATCAGCTGTTCCAGGTCTCTATAGAAAACCTACAGGTGAGGTCATGCAGGCTTTGACCCGTATATATACAGCCTATGGTATTGTTAAGAATTTGATGACTACATTTTACTTTTTTAGATGATTGTTTGGTGATGTGATTTGTAGCCAAAATGATGGTCATGATTGACGATACTTTCACACCATCATGTATGGTTTGTCTCAAAAAATATCATGAATTAACAGTTGTAAGTCTATATCGCCCATCCCTAATGGCCAGATTACCTACAGTTTACAAAAGGATGAAGTAATGCACCAACAATTTAGAATAATAGCTTATGGATGCTGCCTCTAGCATCTTTTTATAAATATGAACATGTTAAGTAGTGTGTGTCCTTGTGTTAATGTTTGACAGGTGAGCGAACAGTAATATCATTATGTTGGCATATGAAAGGCTGCCGTCTTTATAAAAAGTCAACCTTTACGTACTTAACCTTGTCATGTCTGTTATGCTGTTGATACTAGCATGTTCTTATGTTTGTACATTTCCATGAGTACATTCTAGCAAATCTGATGTGACATCTATGCATTTATCAGAATCATTCCATAAATATTCCTACATAATGGATGTCAGTTATACAAAGATTTTAGAAAGGTTTAACAAAAAAAATATTGCATTCACAATTTCAGAATTAAATCCATTTTTTCACTTAACATCGCTTCTAACCAAAAATGGAGCAACTTAGACTTTTGACTCCAGTACAAACTAAAATTGATCTTTGTCTTATTTTTGCTGTTTGTACCCCATAGCACCATAAAAATTAGTTACAGACAGCCCAAACTATACCTGTATAGAATCATTATGACCAGACAAATAATAATATAATAACATGCTTTTGGAGGGCGGTATGCATTTTCAGAGGCCCGACGTTCATGCCCAGTCGCCAAAAATGACAGATATTCGCAAGTTAGACGAGGGCAAATATCTGTCATTGCGGGCGACGGCATGGACTGAGGGACTCAGAAAATACATACTGCACGACAAATGCATGTTATTTGCATTATTAGCACTTTACTGAGATACACAACACGTAACGCGTACATAAAAAGTTGGCTCACTTTAACTTTTGCCGTGTCGGCTGGTGCGTGCTGCTCTCCAAATTCGTCAGTGTGTCCTCATCAAGCTGGTTTGGCTGCTGTTCATTGTCATACTATCCATGAGAAAATCATCTGGAATATCCATATTGGGACCAACACACACTTCTCGCCTTTTTATGTCTTCCTCTGCGGACAGTTCTTGGGCTGCGCGCTATGACGTCATTTGTTTACGCACAGCGGGCGGGTATAGCCAGGTAGCGTCGACGTAAATCTACGATACCGGCCTAGCAACGCCTTGGTAAAGTGATGATAATGTGGAATACTCGTCTGTGCGATTGGACCATTTTTAATTTTTGAGCCCTGTGTTCCCTGTCTGGCTTTTGCTGCCACCTTGGGATTTGTGCAGGCCATGGAATGCTGACACTGGCTTATAAGTGTTGTTTAGTCCCCTCAAGTAGTACATCTTAGATTAAAATTGACTTTGGGCTCATGGACGAATGAAAACCAGCAAGAATATTTAAATAGAAGAAGCAGTCATGTTAAATGGATTTCAGTGGATAAAAGTGATGTTGGATGTTGAGTCACAACTCTCCATTGGCAAAGGAGAAGAGCTGGAAGTTCTGACTGCTGCAGTTTTATAACAGTATGTACTCGTATGTATGTATGTAGACCTGTTCAAAATGGCAAATGTTACTAAATCTTTTGGGCCACATGTTGTTCTTGTTCCACTAATAAAATAAAAGATCTGTGCCGCATTTTATTCTAATCAGACATTGTTTAGGGGTCCCCCACAAAGTGACAATTTTCCCCAACAAGTAATGTAGTAATCCAATAATTCCAGTAATGTTCTCCTCTGGGTAACCAATCAACCACCACTTTTTGTGAGTAGAAGCCATCACATGCACCTGTAAAAGAAAAATAATGGCATCAGAGTTAGCGTCACGTTGCCTTGTCACCAGAGGGAGAGGAAAGTGTGTCACACTGGGGACCTCTAAATCTTATCTGATTGAGTTCAAATTTTGTCTGCACCTACAAAACCCCAAGTGGAACAAAAACAACATGTGCCCCAAAGTCTCTCACAACTTTTATTTTTTCACTATATAACATGAACAGCCCTAACGTATATATAATATATGCCAAAAGACACCTGAAGGACTATCAGACCATGAGAAACAAAATTTTCTGGTCTGATGAGCCAAAGATTGAACTCTTCAGCATGAAGTTACAGGCTGTGCAAATGTGCCCCGGTGACAGTCCAGCACATAGCAGGATGCAAGGTGCAAGCTGGGACAGTGTACACTGAGAGGCACAACCAAGTGTTGGGAGTCATGTCCAGGAACATCTGTGCCGCATACAGATTAGAAGTCCCCAAGTCCCCATGGCAGGGCTAAGGTCCTGTGGGACTTCAAATTCCAGACGGCCAAGCAGCTGCTGGCCAACCAACCAGACATAGTGGTGGTTAACAAGGGAAAGAAAACCGCAGTTGTGATCAATGTGGCAATCCCAGCTGACAGCAACATCAGAAAGAAGGAACATGAGAAAATAGAGAAGTACCAAGTGCTGAAAAAGCAACTGGAGCAGATGTGGAAGTCCAAAGTGGTCCCAGTGGTAACAGGAGCACTAGGAGCTGTAACCCCCAAATTGGAAGAGTGACTCCAGCAGATTCCAGGCACAACATCAGAGGTCTCTGTCCAGAAGAGTAGGAACAGCTAAGATACTGCACCGAACCCTCAAACTGCCAGGCAGCTGGTAGATGACCCCGGTAGTTCCTAGGGTTTGTAAGAGTAGAATGGGAGGCAGAGCCTTCAGCTTTCAGGCTCCTCTCCTTTGGAACCAGCTCCCAATTTGGATCAGGGAGACAGACACCCTCTCTACTTTTAAGATTAGGCTTAAAACTTTCCTTTTTGCTAAAGCTTATAGTTAGGGCTGGATCAGGTGACCCTGAACCATCCCTTAGTTATGCTGCTATAGACTTAGACTGCTGGGGGGTTCCCATGATGCACTGAGTGTTTCTTTCTCTTTTTGCTCTGTATGCACCACTCTGCATTTAATCATTAGTGATTGATCTCTGCTCCCCTCCACAGCATGTCTTTTTCCTGGTTCTCTCCCTCAGCCCCAACCAGTCCCAGCAGAAGACTGCCCCTCCCTGAGCCAGGTTCTGCTGGAGGTTTCTTCCTGTTAAAAGGGAGTTTTTCCTTCCCACTGTCGCCAAGTGCTTGCTCACAGGGGGTCGTTTTGACCGTTGGGGTTTTTACGTAATTATTGTATGGCCTTGCCTTACAATATAAAGCACCTTGGGGCAACTGTTTGTTGTGATTTGGCGCTATATAAATAAAATTGATTGATTGATTGATTGAAGCTTGAGGAACACACATACCACCCTGCCCGGGGAGGAGGGGGGTAAATTTTTTACACACACACACACACACACACACACACACACACACACACACACACACACACACACACACACACACACACACACACACACACACACACACACTTGATTATACCACTGTGCTTTCTTTAGAGGTTATAGAGATATATTTTAGTGTGGCAGTCATCTTGGATTTCATGATTATACTTTAATGATCAAACATTCATGATGGCTTCTAGGCTATTATTGATAGACATGACCTAATGAAGCCATGTGCCGAATTTGGTGCTTTTGTCCACCAAGTAACGATAATGGCATTACGTTGCCTGATTAACAGTACGGTGCATCCGGAAAGTGTTGAATTGAATGTTCCATGACACTTGTCCTCAAACCACTTGATGACACAGCATACATCACTGATAGAACTAAGGTAATAAATAATAATAATACATTTTATTTGTATTGCACCTTACATTTCAAAGAAATCTCAAAGTGCTAACGTCTTCATATCTCTGTCTGGGACAACAGGCGTCATGAAATATTCTGTTCTTTGCTTATCACACTGACACAAGACACAGGCAGCACAAAGTTCCAATATAGTACCGTTCAGATAAACGGTATGTGCTCCACATACAATGTCAAATGCAAAACTCTTCATCCAATCACATAACTGTACTGATTCATGTAGCAGGGCAAGGCCTGCCCACCTGGGGGTTGCAAGGGCACAGACTTAAAATGAAGGCGGGGCGCAATGTCAGGGTTCTTGGTTGCAACGTTGGGTGGAACGCTTGCTCCAAGACCCCAACACTGTTGTAGTGACTCTCTGTTCATTCCGTGAGGGGATCTTTTCAATACAACATGTGGTTTTTGAAGTACATGTCCTGTCAGTCTCTAAAGCTTTGAGTTCACTCACCACATAGAAGTAATGAGGGGATCTGCCATCAGAAAATCCCTTACAAAAGTATTCACAGCGTTTCATCTTTTCCACAATTTATGTTACAGCCTTATTCCAAAATAGATGAAATTCTTTTTTTTTCTCCCGCAAAATTCTACACACATACCCCATAATGACCATGTGAAAACTTTTTTTTATTTTATTTTTTTATTCTTTTAGATTTTGCTGACTTATTAATAATAATAATAATAATAAAAAAAAAAACTTAGTTTTTTTGTGCATCCTGTTTCCACTGATAATCCTTAAGATGTTTCTGCTGCTTAATTGGAGTCCACCTGTGCTAAATTCAGTTGATTAGACATGATTTGGAAAGCACAAACCAAGCATGAAGTCAAAGGAATTGTCTGTAGACCTCTGAGACAGGATTATCTTGAGGCACAAATCTGGGGAAGGGTACAGAAACATTTCTGCTGCTTTGAAGGTCTAAATGAACACAGTAGCCTCTATCATCTGTAAAAGGAAGAAGTTTAAATCCACCAGGACTCAGGCAAGAAGGGCCTTAGTCAAGGAGGTGACCAAGAACCTGATGGTCACTCTGTCAGAGCTCCAGCATTCCTCTGCGGAGAGAGGAGAACCTTCCAGAAGGACAACCATCTCTGCAGTAGTCCACCAATCAGGCCTCTATGGTAGAGTGGCCAGATGGAAGCCACTCCTTAGTAAAAGGTCCATGGCAGCCTGCCTGGAGTTTGCCAAAAGGCACCTGAAGGACTCTCAGACCATGAGAAACAAAATTCTCTGGTCTGATGAGACAAAGATTGAACTCTTTGGTGTGAATGCCAGGCATCATGTTTGGATGAAAACAGGCAGCATCCCTACAGTGAAGCATGGTGGTGGCAGCATCACGCTGTGGGGATGTTTTTCAGTGGCAGGAACTGGGAGACAAATCAGGATTGAAGGAAAGATGAATGCAGCAATGTACAGAGAGATCCTTGATGAAAACCTGCTCCAGAGCACTCTTGACCTCAGACCGGGGTGATGGTTCCTCTTTCAGCAGGACAATGACTCTAAACACACAGCCAAGATATCAAAGGAGTGGCTTCTGTGAACTCTGTGAATGTCCTTGAATGGCCCTGCCAGAGCCCAGACTAAAATATGCTCTTTGTTTTGTCTTGTTATTTCAGCATTTTTTTTTTTTTTTTTTTTTTTTTTAGATTAGAGTGAATTTATCTATGGGGATAGTGGCAGTGTTTCATAAATCCAGAAAGTTCACCTACTGAACAAAAATTATTTTGTGTCATATCTGTGATTTATGTGCTATGAAGTAAACAAGCTATGTCATCATCCTCTGTGTACGGTAATTCCATAGTTTTTGGCAGGGGTCGTACCAGTTGCTGGACATCAGTAAAAGTTCCTGTTGAAGTAATCGTTTTGAACAGTGTGCTTCACTGTGGCTCTTCATAGCACATGGTTGTCCAATTCTGATTTATGAACTCTTTTATTTTATTTTTTTAACTATTATTTTTACTGTCTGTGGCACAATAGAAAATTGGAACTGACCAAAAGCAGAAGGATTTATCCTTTAGGGGTAGAAAGTGTCTGCACAGTACCTTGATGATAATCCACCAAATAATAACAATGTTGAGGTGATTTGCAATGGAACAAGTTGTTGGACCAACATACATGTTCTCATTATCATTTGCCCATATTCTGCTGCCTTAATCAGTTGTTGTTGTTGTTGTTTTCCTGTCCAGGAGTATGATCTGATGGTCCTCCCAAACGCTTTCATGATCCACATGCCTCATGCTCCTAGCTTTGACATCTCCAAGTTTCGCTCCAGCTCCAGTTATCGCAACTGCCTGAGCACCCTGAAGGATGAGTTTCACCAAGACCTGTCCAGGAAGTACGGCGCCGCTGCTCTGAAGTACCTCACAGCACAGAGGAACATCTAAAAACGTTGAGGTCTGAGAGCGAAGGGATTCAGTCTGTATGTCCGCCAACGTCTCAGCTTCTGACTGACCAGGCCCGAGATCTTGGGCACGCAGTGACGATGCCCACCGTATTGCCGCTGAGTGCAGACATGATGGCAAAGCTTTACAGCCTTTGAACAGTCTCAGCCACCTGTGCATTGTTTCTCCAGTTGATTTCACAGCGTGTTGAGTGAAGACAGGATGCAGAGAGGAAAAATCCAGAGGACAGACTGCCAGAATTCCTCAATACAGGATTCACTGTGCAGAAAAGGAATGGCAGAACATGGACCACAGTGAGACTAGCTTTAATGCCGGGGGAAATATCCATCTTCTTACTATGTGTTCTGACAATCAGGGCTTTTTTCTTTTTCTTTTTTTTTCCTGAAGACTCACTTTGAAACAATCTGTCCACTTGGATTGCTGAACACTTGGCTCAAGGACACAAAACAATGTGACCGGTGTCATTTAGAGACATTCAGACTATAAAAGACTCACCAGTGAGGAAACATGAGTCATATTTAGTGAGACCAGTTGAGCTGGAGAAAGATTTAAGCCTTATCATCATTTGTTTTGTTTTTTCATATTTACCAAGGTATTTAATGATATTTTCATTTCATATTATTTTTCTGTGTAAATTGGTACCAATGAATAATGAACTGCAATGGTTTGATTACAACTTGACAAGAATCTCTGTATTTTTTCCTTTCTATATTTTCAGACCTCTTTGAAAGAAATCCCTCATATTCCCGTCTAATGATTGAGTTTTTCTTTTGGGCTTCAGGGACATGCTTTGCTTATCTCTGTGTGTGTGTGTGTGTGTGTGTGTGTGTATGTGTGTATGTGTGTGTGTGTGTGTGTGTGTGTGTGTGTGTGTGTGTGTGTGTGTGTGTGTGTGTGTGTGTGTGTCTGCACTGATTGATGCAGCTGCATCTTCGACATGTTCCCCTGCCTGACCTTGAGTCATCAGTGTCATTCTTGCTTTTGTTTTAATCATACAATGTGTATTTGCTTGCATGTACACACACGCATGACACATGCGTTCTTTTAACAGTAGAAAACCGAAATCATCAAGATTCTTGTTTTCAACATTCCTCCTTCTAAACAAGCTGTTAATAACTGCTGACTGGGACCAACGCTGTCACTTTGCAGTGAATTATTAACGCCACCGTAAGAGATGGCTGTCAGAGATGCGTATCAGGTGAGTGGTTCCATTTGGTTTTCTTCATATGTCCATCTTG
This sequence comes from Thalassophryne amazonica, assembly GCF_902500255.1. NCBI lineage: Eukaryota > Metazoa > Chordata > Actinopteri > Batrachoidiformes > Batrachoididae > Thalassophryne > Thalassophryne amazonica. The sequence continues at coordinate 146,187,561 of NC_047104.1, read as the reverse complement.
ATCACTCAAATACTAACAGATACATGAACATATATAGTTGTATTTATACATAAAATGCTAATCTTCATGATTTGGCTGTATGGTCTCCCCAAATTGAGTATCAGCACCCATCCCAAAACCATAATGTAAATCAATGTGTTTACCATGTTGTTATGGTGACTTACTCATTATATTGGCACAATCTAAATTAGAGATCTTGATTTCAATTTTCTTTTGAGAAAAACATCCAGAATCTTTGTTTGTTTTTGTCAGAACTTGCACTTTATAATGATTCTCCATGCAGGGTTGTTTGCTTTCAGCCGATATGAACTGTAGTTATGAATGAAGCTACTAACTAAAAATGACAGTGCTGTATTATTTGGGTATGAGGGAGTGAGTTCTTGTTTGTTTTGTCACTACATGTATCTGTCTAGTCACTGGATAGATGTGCCGTCTACTGTATCACTGGATGGGATACTCCACTTTTGCAGTAAAACATTCCATCAAATTGTTCTCAACATATAACCCTCAAGCAACCAAGCTATTTTAGCGACTAATATGATCCCATTGACTTTATATTGGATTAATTCTCTATAAATAATTGTTTTAGGGTTCTTCATATTTATTTCTAATGTATTTGTCCATCATCCTTTTCTATCTTCACTCTGGGCATCAAGAATCAGTCTCAGTGCTTCTGCAGCTGTAAATCTTGCTATTCTATGTCTGTTGGCCATGTTTCCTTGCGAAACAGTAAAATATAGTCATTAGACTTGGCAAATTACAATACCATCTGAAGCTATAATGTCAAAAATCTCATAGGTCTTACAGATTTTCGACAAACATTTGGATTATACTTGCCACACAGATTCCAATCAAAATTTGAAAAAAGGTGCACAAAAATAATTGCAAGGGGTCATAAATGACCCCACTCAGTCACTTGAGGGTTAAAATTCAAACATAAAAAGAAAGGAACTAATATTTCTACAGATGCTACTTTGATTAGGTGGGAAAATACAACAGTCCTTTCCAGATGTGCAAGCTCTAATGACCTTTGTCAGGAAGAGTATTATGATCCTGCACTATTTTCTTTCTGTTGGCCAATACCTGTCAATGTGTGAAGATATTAGAGACGTAATGTACCAGTTACATTCTTTGGCCACATTAGCTTGTGTTCAATAGCTATTATCTTATTTCAGCATTAGACCAATTCCCAGCAATTTTAAAAACTCTTTCATTTTATTTATAGTGTGGAGCAGGATAATAGGGAAGATTTTGCAATTGATCATTGATCAGTAGTAGCTGAACATTGCTGAAGCAAGTGATTCCAGAGGGCACTGTTCTAGGAAATGCCCACGGTCCAAAAAAATTTAAAAAATTGGATGAAACTGATGAATCCCCCTGTACTAGCAACTGCAGGCTTGCCACCTCTACCCTCGCAACCTCGGCCAGACGTGATCGAGCTGTTTGACTTTGAACAAAAACTGGAACAAATGCTCCTCAGGGCTGCTTTGGTTTCACTTTTTTCCCTGATGGAGCACGATCAGACAAGTTTCAAGCCATAGTCACTATGAATAATACGTAGTTCGAAAGTAGTTTGAACATGATTGAAGCTCTTAAGTCTACGGATTCCCGGAAGTTACCACATACTATCAACGATTTCAAGAATTGGGATCGACTGTTTGAACATTTCAAACATTCCATCCCGATTTTAAATGTGCCAGTGATGGCCGTAACTACTATGTATACCAAGTTTGTTTAAGACTGAAAAAGATTGATCAAGAAGGTACTATGATGCTTCAAAACATCCCAATTTGCTATTCTGGATTAAACTGGATGAAATGGTGCTCTGTGGAGTAACCCCATTATAGGTTGCTGAGTAAATGAGATTAACTGTTACGGGGTGAATCGAAGTAACTATTTGTAGTAACTGAGGTAAAAGTGACAGTAATTGAATACCCAAAGCTGAGTCAGACTCATTTGATCTGGTCTGACCTTTGATTTAGATGATCTTGGCTCAATATTCTGTTGGCAAAACAAATTTTGCAGTCAGGAGCAATGATCAAAGAGTTGTTCTACCCCTTCATCCTGATGACACAGTCAGAGCAAGACATGAGTCATGATCTTCTTGGTGAGGTTCAAATATTAATCAGAATCAAAATGCAGGATCAAAGTGAAGGTCAAAGATCAAGAGGTCAACAATCAGAAAAAAAAACCATCAGGTCTAAACATAAATGATTGTGCTCAAATGGTGTAATCCAGATCAAAGGTAAAGCAATCATGATCACAATTCAGGATCAAAGGTAATCAAAGATGTGTGATCAGGGACAAAGATAAGGATGAGGATCACAGGTCAGAAATCAGAAACACAAATGAGTGAAAGGGTTGAAAGTCAGTAATCGGGACTGAATAATGTTAATGGATATGTTAAAAGAATAGCTCTCTCGCAATGGAAAAAGGTCAATAGAAATTGTTAACAGAGACAGAAACAGAAGACTCTGACCCTGGCAAAGTGCCCTCGTTAGCCCGATTTATGGAACATCCTGAGATTTAACTAAATCCTCATGAAGTTGCTGGACATTATAGCTGGCACACAGATACTGTGAGTATTGTACAGGGTGGAAGAAGAGCCTCTTTTGCTAGAGATGTGTTCTTCCTCCTATTATGTGCATGGTCTGGGTATTGAGACATGGAGTCCAGTTGGCATGGAGTGCCAACGAGGAACACTTGATTGATCTTTAGTTTGCAGTCAGTGTTATGATCTTTGAATCAGTGGATGCCCTGATTGTAGCACTTGAGGAGTTGAGTGAAGAATCGCAGATTGTCCTGGATCAGGACTAAGATCCAGGCTTCCAGCGATTTCCTGGACACAGCTAACAGAAGTGCATCTCTATGCAGCAAAAGTGATTTTTTTTTTTTCTTCAGACATTCACTTACTGATACTTGATATTTAAATCTCTGGAATTTCTTCCTTTGAGATTGAGAGACACCTGGAATGAGCTGATGGTGTCATAAGGTTGAGGATATGTAGATGTTTGGCTTTGGCAATACCTTTGCAGTAGAATGAGGTCCAAGTCGTCAGTATCCTGATGCTCCCAGTCATACAGTTACCGGTAACCTACAACTGGATATCTTTAGTACTACATGTCTCTGGTCCCTCAGTCTACATGGGGTGGGTTGTCATTCTGAAGTGGTTCCATTGGGCGGTGGATGTGACAGTGTACAGTTCCTAGACTTGACCTGAGCGAACACTGATTTAAAATTGTATTAATAATTCAGCATTTATTGGAAAAACACAATTTTATTGATTGTCTTATATTATCTCCATCAAAAGTTCTTTGAGTAATTTTCAGAGTGGTAAAGCTCCATTTATAGGGTGACATATTTGAATCTAGGGCACATGCAGAATTAAAATTAAATAGGACAAAATGAAAGGTCTGTACACCCTATGCTCAAATTATAAATGTGTTCAGACCACAGTGACACCATTTCATGATGTTTCGTGACATCATCATGTAACTTACAGCACATAATCGCAAATGATTAGCTGATCAATACAACCTGTGGGTCACACCTCTAGCCCTATTAGTTGTAGAGATACCCTGAAAAATGTACTTTTTCAGAAAATTAAAATGTTATTTCACAATGTCTTTGTGACATTGTCATAACATCACTCATGCCATTTGATTACAACCAATTTCCTAATTGATATAAGCTTGACATCATCTCTCGAAGGATATCCCGGAAAATTTATGTCCAAGACTATGCTTTTGATGACCTTGAACTATGATCTGTCTGCTATAAAAGTTAATCAGCTGGAGACACGGACCCAAGGAGTATTTCTACCATGTTTGGTGAAAACATTCTCGCCCTTTTCAGGAAATTCAAGCCTTGCCCATGGGCCCTTCAGCAGTCATTCACCCATTCATATCATGGTATGAGCAGTGATGGCTGGGGTTTGGGATCAGAAGTCCAGATATACATCAGCATAAACTGACATGTTATGTTGTTGTGGTTCTGTGTGTCGTTGACGATCCTGGGTGACGTCACTGCGTGACTTTGTGTTTACACCATGGAAGTTGTGTGATTGTGTAAAACTGTTCGTCGGGTGATTAGCGGGATTACACATAGACTAAACATCTGATTTTTTTTTTTTTAAGTTAGAAGAGCAACCTAAGGCTGACCTGGAAGTCAAAAAACTAAGTTGTTTGAAGATTTAATTTTTAACCTTTTTTAATTGATGCTGTGTGACTATGAATGCTGTATTGTGGCACAACTGATGCCAAGCTGAAAAAAGTGTCGAACACATTCACACTCGCAGTCAGTCAATTTAAGGATCTCATTTCACCTAACTACACGTGCTTGGAAGCACAAGCCAGAGCATGAATACAAGAACTGTAAGTAAGTCCCTTCGGCTGCTCCTTTGTTTGCACTTGGGGTCGCCACAGCAAATCCAAGGTGGATCTGCATGTTGAATTGGCACAGGTTTTATGCCGGATGCCCTTCCTGACGCAACTCCACATTACATGGAGAAATGTGGCAGGGGTGGGATTTGAACCTGGAACCTTCTGAACTGAAACCAAGCGCATTAACCACTTGGCCACCACGAATACAAGAACAACTCCAGTAAATGTTTAGACCTATGTTTGTTTGTTTGATTGTTAGCAGGCTATCATTAGAAGGACGGGAAGAAGCCCCTAGCATTGGGGGAAAAAATGGTGGCCAGATATGCAAATAATTAAATGCAAGGTCAGTATTATTATTATTATTATTATTATTATCTGATGGCCAAAGAGGTCATGTTTTCAGTGCTGTTTGTCTGTTTGACTTTTACAGGATTTCACAAAAAATACTTGGTGAAAAAGTGGGGTATGGGCCAAGGAGGAAACTATTAAATTTTGTAGTGGATCTTATTAAAGGGGCAGACCTAGAATGTTTTTGTTTGTTTGTTTGTGTAAGTGGACGGGGGTGGGGGACAAAGAAAAAAAAACGCTTAAAACATCATCTTGGTAAAAGTAAAATAAAGCAAAATTAAGCATACTATGCCAGTATGCTACTGGCATAGTATGTTACTATGCTTTCTACTCTTATAAATTAATTTTATTTGGAAACGGAGCGGGCCACGGCCTCAACTTTATCTAAAGTCTGGGTCTTTTAGTGAAGCTTAGGGCTTGTGGCCGGTGATCACCTTAGTATTTCTTTTGTTCTTCTTGTTGCTTAATGCTGACAAATTATACTGTATTTGTTGTCTTTCTGATGCCTGATTCAGTTTTTTTTTTTTCTCTGTTTGAGGTGCAGCTCCATCCAGAGATGGGTGTGGTATCTGCTTCTGAAACCCTCCTGTCCTATGCACCGGCAACATTTCCTGTATATTCGTTTTTTGAGTTGTTTTGTAATTTGTTGTCTGTAGCATGGCCTAAGCAGAGGGTCACCCCTTTGAGTCTGGTCTGCTTGAGGTTTCTTCCTCAAATCATCAGTGGAGTTTTTCCTTACCACTGTTACCTGTGTGCTTGCTCTAGGGGTTGGTAAAGTTAGACCTTACTTGTGTGAAGCACCTTGAGGCACCTTTGTTGTGATTTGGCGTAATATGAATGAAAATAAATTGAAAAATTGGTTTGCTGTTGGAGGTATGTGCTCTGAGTGACCCCCCCACCCCCACCCCAAAATATACCAAAATTTGGTATGTTTGACTTTAACCTGTAACAGAAACAGATTTGATTTGTGTTGGATCTGCAAAAAAAAAAAAAAAAAAAAAAAAATGGCTGAAACAAAATGGAAAACACTGCATACATAGCATGGTGAAGTATTTTGCTGGAGGTATACACTCGAAAGTGCACCTTTCTATGTTTATTTTTTATATGTTAAACAAGAACGTGACTACAACTAAGAAGTAACAAGTTGTTCTTCCGTCTTGACCAAGCGAACCAAACCGCAGGCGTGAAAGCAGCATTTAGTTTTGCTGTATCCTTTTTTTTCCCCACACAAACCTCATTTTCATTGATTCAAATCTCTACTAACAAAATCCACTGAGAAATCAGCAGAATTTGTGATGAAGAAATGACAGAAACGGTGAGATTATGAGTGCTGGTGCGTGTGGCTGTGCTCCGAGGTGGTCGTGGGTCTGGAGACGCTTTAGTCAGAAACACCGTGTGCCCTCATGCCCCCTCCATTGAGTTGTTGTTGATTGTGGTAAATGCTAGTGCCTTTGCTGTATTGTAAAACTGGATATTGATTGTACTGTTGTACCGACAGGGCCTGGGGATAGTCAGGCACTCTATTTATTATTGTTGACTTAAATCAATCATATTTTTCTATGTAAGTGCTTTAAATAAATTTGGCCTTTTTTAATAATTTCGTCTGGGGTGTTTTGTTTTTTGCTGCAGCAGCACGACACTGAGGTGGTACAAATGCATTCGGGCGACAATGAAAATGTGCAAACACAAAACAGTGAGGTTACTGTTACTTAATGAAAAGTTACTTAGGGACAAATTGTGACGGGCAGTTTCTTAATACGTGCACCTACAGGGCAAGTAATATCTATAAGACTTTACAGCCATTATTGAGTTCAATGGTCTTTAGCTTGTGTGACCTTCCATGTGCATAATTGGTTCTGTGAAATTTGAAATACAATTTATTGTTCTTTTTGAAGGCAGGTCCCCTGGTAGATGCAGCAAATTACAATAAATATGAGGCAACGTATTTCACCCTACAGCGTGTTAATTGTTCAGAAATTAAATGTGCAAGTTTAGAAACCAAACACAAGCAGAGGAAAGAACTGACGACAACACGTGCACGTTTACATGTATATTCCTTACTGAGCTATGAGGGGCGATTGAGAAGTTTTAAGCCAGACCCAGAAGAGGGTCTGGCTTAAAACTTAAAAAGAGAGTATTGACGGGGACTAGCAGGAGAGAGCATATCTCACTCGTGTTGGCCTCTCTTCATTGGCTTCCTGTTAATTCTAGAATAGAATTTAAAATTCTTCTTCTTACTTATAAGGTTTTGAATAATCAGGTCCCATCTTATCTTAGGGACCTCGTAGTACCATATTACCCCAATAGAGCGCTTCGTTCTCAGACTGCGGGCTTACTTGTAGTTCCTAGGGTTTGTAAGAGTAGAATGGGAGGCAGAGCCTTCAGCTTTCAGGCTCCTCTCCTGTGGAACCAGCTCCCAATTCAGATCAGGGAGACAGACACCCTCTCTACTTTTAAGATTAGGCTTAAAACTTTCCTTTTCGCTAAGGCTTATAGTTAGGGCTGGATCGGGTGACCCTGGACCATCCCTTGGTTATGCTGCTTTAGACGTAGATTGTGGGGGGGTTCCCATGATGCACTGTTTCTTTCTCTTTTTGCTCCGTATGCATCACTCTGCATTTAATCATTAGTGATCGATCTCTGCTCCCCTCCACAGCATGTCTTTTTCCTGTTTTTTTCCCTCGGCCCCAACCAGTCTCAGCAGAAGACTGCCCCTCCCTGAGCCTGGTTCTGCTGGAGGTTTCTTCCTGTTAAAAGGGAGTTTTTCCTTCCCACTGTTGCCAAGTGCTTGCTCATAGGGGGTCGTTTTGACCGTTGGGGTTTTTCATAATTATTGTATGGCCTTGCCTTGCAATATGGAGCGCCTTGGGGCAACTGTTTGTTGTGATTTGGCGCTATATAAGAAAAAAGTTGATTGATTGATTGAGAAGAAGTAGGGTGTGGTTCATCCTTTACATTCCGAGAAACCATTTCCAGTGTTGCCAAAGCAGCTTTGAAAAGTTACTTCATTAGTTACTTTATACAGTTATATTTTACAGTTACTTAATACAGTTACCTCACCTCCTGATAGCATCCATCAATATTCTGTGTTCAAAGCTGACACATTCTGGAATTCAGGATTGTGTTGGAGAACTTCATAGATTCTCTCAACTTTTAGTGTTCAGGAGCCAGACTGAGATAGTCTCATTGATTGAGGCTTCCATAAAGGTCAGGTCTGGGAGCAAAGCGTTAGTGCTGTCACATCCACCACACCACAGTACCGCCTAAGGCCCTGGTTAGCGATCACCCCAGTCCATCCCATTCTCCTGTCACAACCAGGTGATACAACCTCACAGACTGGGAGAAAGGACTTGTTGAAGAGAGACTGCCTGGACTGCAATAATTCCAAGCGTATTACACTGCTTTCTGTGGTGGGAAAGGCGCTTGAAAGGAAGGTAGTCGTCTGGTGTCAAACAACTGTGTCCTAGGTGTGCGAGTGCTCACTGCACACAAGTACAAATATCAGCAGTGCTTCTTTTCAAGGCTGTGATGATATCCATTGTGTATTTGATTTGGTTAACTGGGGCATCCTGAAAATTTACAGGATCCCCAGTGAGTTGTTACCCTATACACACGTACTGTGAGTTCTATGAGAAGTTGGGGATTTTACTTTTTACAATGACTTCTGGGACTTGTCAGGGATATCTCCTGGCTTCCACACTGTTCAGTGTTTGCATGGATGGATTGTTGGGTCACAATGTGGATGCTGCTTAGGTGCCTTTGTTGGTAAGGAAAGGTTTACTGAGCTTGACTTCATATACAATGCTGTGATCTTTGCAGTATCAGTGGATGCCCTCATTGCACCACTTGAGAAGCTCAGTATCGGCTCCACGCTTCCATTTATTTCCTGGACTCAGCTATCAGAAGCGTATCTGCACACACAGAAAGTGTCAGACTAGCAGTAGCATTTGTTTCTCTTGTTCTCTTGCCTTTCAGATTGAGAAACCCTTTGCAGGAGAATGAAGATTGAAGTATTTAGGGTCAGGGTTGGGAAGTTACTTTAAAAATGTATTCCAATACAGTTACTAGTTACCTGTTGAAAAATGTAGTCATTAACGTAATCCAAGTACCATAATATTAAAGTAATGTAATTTGATTACTTTCAATTACTTCTGGATTACTCCAATATCAAATATGCTAATACAGACAAAAGAAACTAAATATAGTCTTGACCACATAGTACAGTTTATTAAGCAAAAATAAAACCCTTTCTTTTACATCACATTATGAATTAAGAGCACCCACAATATTGTTTTAAACACATCCAGTGTTCACCTACTAAATTTTCAACAAAAAAATGCCAAACAAATGAAGGATAATGAAAACTCGGGCGGTGGGCGGATGAATTTGTAATTAAAATTGGCTTGCAGAACAATATACAAAACAAACAAACAAAAAAAATTCTGCAACTTGTTCTTACTTTAATCTTTCACATAACATTCGCACCATGTTTAGCATATCAGTCCACTTATTGAACTTTCAAAATAAGAACAAAAGCATAATGAAAACCATTAAGTAAATCCTGTCAGTAAGGAGGCGTGGTCACCATTTTAATTCTGGGCAAGTTAGTGCCCGGAATTAAAATGCATAGAAGTTCAAGAAACAGGTGGACTTTTCCAGAAAGCTGTGCATGTTGGCAAAGCCACAAACGGAGGAACAAGGGAGACAATATTTCCTTCCATAAGTAAGTGGTTTTGGTTCTTCTTGTCACTTTGTCCGTGATATTTGGATGATAAACAGCTGTATGTTTCCTGTCGTGTCGCCCGATGACACGGACCATTAACTCTTCACTTATGTCTAGTTGATATTTTCCACTGCTAGACCAATGTCTAGTTAAAATACTTGTCGTTAGTGGTTAAAATTGTTCGACAAGACTGGGGATATTTTTTTTTTAATTTGCACCTTAAAATAATGAGATTATAATGACCCGCGCTGTGCCTTTAGGAGCTGCGTTGAACAGCTGCTGCAGCAGGACGCCTCAGCTCAGCAGCTTGAACAGCGCAGATCCGTGTAACTTTCAACACTAATATTTGGGAATGTGTGTGTGTCAGAGTAAGTTTAATACTTTCCTGACATAATTTAATGTAATTTAATTTTACTGGCTCGATATCCAGGTCAAAATGGCATTTTTTAACACGTATTTTGCGAGCATTTTTCTGAGTGTGTTCAGTCACGAATCTCCATTGAAAATGCATGGAGATGTCATGCTGTCCACGTTTTCGTTTGAAAGAAAAAAAAATATTATATACAGATAACAGGGTTCTAGCCAGGATAAAATTTTAGTGTAGTGGTAATGTCGAGGGAGTGAAGCGACGGGGGGAAGCTTTTGAAAATTCAAGGTAAAAATTGGCCATTCTAGGGGTACCCAAAGGGGAAAAGCCAGGTACGACAGCCCAAGTCCCTTCATCATGTCCAGAAGGCTGGGGAGGTTTGTTGAGTGTGTAACTACGCTGGTCTGCTCAAAAGGACTTCACGCTCCTTAGTGATGTCCACAGACATTTATTTCTTTATTCAGCTCGTGTAACAACCATGGAACAGTCGTGGGGAACACCCGTGGAACACCGTGAAAACTAAAAGGACAAAATGCTACATTTCAAACTCATATTCATAGACATTAAACCTAAATTACACATTTCGGCTGTAACAAGACAAAAACAGCATTATAAAATAACTTTTACCGTGTACGCCTGTTTGACCAGCAGTAGAATGACACCATAAGCAGATTCTGTGTCTTTATCTGAGTTTTACGTACTGCTGTGACTTTCCTGGTCTTTTTTCTCTCCCACTCTACGCACATGCCCTTCCGGGTCGTGCGATTACGTGGCTTATTTCCTCTTCAGCACAGGTAATTTCAAAATAAAATAAACATCTTAAGCTGTAAAGCTGTGTTACACATAGCCTTAAATAATCGTGCAATTAATCACCAAAATGAACAAAGGAGATTTTGTATCATATTCCTGTTGTCATGGTAACCTATATACAATTCATTTTGGCGTCAGTTACAGAGTGGGCAATCTCATTCTGGGTTAGCCAGTACATGGCCCTCAGTGAGGCAGTCGCAGTCTGTGGACATTTTTAAGTCAAGACTTAAAACCTATTTTTATTCTTTTCTTATGAGTAGTTTTTATTTTGTTATGTTTTATTCTTTTACTTCTGTTTTTAATTAGGTAATTGAATTTTTTTTTTTTTTTATTTATTTATTTTAATTTTTTATGTTGAACTGTTCTGGGTGAGGTGCCTTGAGATGGCTTTTGTTGTAATTTGGTGATTAAATTGAAATTGAACAACATTTTATTGAGTCTTAAAGTAAATAAATATGAAATTGGTTACTGGATCCTTAAACTCTGGACATAATAAACTCTACATGATGGATCCTTGATCTCTGGACATAAACAGAAATAAAATCTGTTAGTTTTTGTCAAAAGCATTTCCTTTCAGACATTATTATTGGCATGAATGTATTTCTATACCTATGAGTTGCAGCTCTTGCAGATGTGCTGCAGGTCAGGTTCATAAAGAATAGTAGAGAAGCTTGAATCTTCGACTGGACTGGGTTGCTTGACGCGAGGACGTTTCGCTTCAAATCGCAGAAGCTTCCTCAGCTAAAATTCTTGCTCTGGTGGTCTGACTTCTGTCTTGACTCTTGTAGAGAAGAATAATCAAGAAGTCACAAAAGCTGGAGTTTTAAACCTAACCACACCCCTCCTACTGAGAGGCAGACTGCTATAGGCTGGTGACTAAACAATAGCTCTAATTAGCACCTATTGTGCTCTAGTTAACACCCTCCTAATGACAGAGCAGCTGTCCCTCTCCTGATGGCTCCCTTGACGACTCTGCTGATGACGTGAATGACTCATTACCATGAACAAAAGACTGAAACTGCTTTGACCTGAGTATCCCATTGTAAACAGGGGATAAAGCGTGTCTCAGACCCCCTCCCCGGTTAAGGCTAGGTTTCAAACGTTTCACAAAGAATGCCTCCTTGACCCCTCTCTCAAACCATTTCTTCTCTCTGGCTAATATTTTAACTTCCTTGTCCTCAAACGTGTGGTTAGTGTCTTTAAGGTGGAGATAAACTGCAGACTGAGGTCCATTGGCGCCCTCTCTGTGGTGCTGGTATAGCCTTTTGTGTAAAGGTTGCTTAGTCTCACCTATGTAGTGTTCGTTACAGTTTTCCTGACATCTGATAGAATACACTACATTGCTCTGTTTGTAACTAGGGATCCTGTCCTTAGGGTGAACTAATTTCTGTCTCAAGGTGTTAACCGGTTTAAAGTAAACTGGGATTTTGTGCTGTCTGAAGATCCTCTGTAGTTTTTCCCCTACTCCTGCTAAATACGGGAGATACACTCCTCTTCTTCTTGTCTCCATCTTCTGTCTATCTGGTCTCTTTGTTCTCTGGGACTTCTGCACTTTGTCCAGGGACCATCGTGGGTACCCACATACTGTGAGGGCTTTCCGGACAAGTTGTTGTTCTTTAGCCCTTCCCTCTGCAGTTGTGGGCACCTGTAGGGCTCTGTGTTGAAGCGTCCTGATCACCCCGAGCTTGTGTTCAAGGGGGTGGTTTGAGCCAAAGAGCAGATATTGGTCAGTGTGAGTTTGTTTTCTGTAAACCCCTGTCTGGAGCTGCCTGTTCTCTCCAATCGTAACATCACAGTCCAAGAAGGCTAAATGGTTGTTTCTGGCATCCTCACGTGTGAACTTGATATTGGCGTCCACCGAGTTGATGTGTTCTGTAAAGTCCTCAACTTCCTGTTGCTTGATTTTAACCCATGTGTCATCAACATATCTGAACCAGTGACTGGGAGAGATGCCCGTGAAAGATGTCAAGGCTGTCTTCTCCACTCGCTCCATGTACAGATTGGCCACAATGGGGGATACCGGAGACCCCATTGCACAGCCATGAATCTGCCTGTAGTAATTCCCCCTAAACAGGAAATACGTGGTGTTAAGACAGATCTCCAAGAGCTGGCAGATGTGGTCTGGTGTGAGTTTGGTCCTTTCAAGTAGAGACACATCCTCCAGCAGTCTCTGCCTCACAGCTGAGACAGCCTCAGCGGTGGGGATGCAGGTGAACAACGAAGTCACATCAAAAGACACAATTGTTTCATCTGCCTTGATCTTGTTCACAAAATCTTGTGTGTTCTCCACATGATGTTCTGAGTTACCCACTAGAGGAGCCAAAATCCACTTGAGGTGCTTGGCCACATTGTACGTGATGGAATCTGTGCTACATACAATAGGCCTGAGTGGCACATCCTGTTTGTGGATTTTGGGCAGTCCATAGATGCACGGAGTGGCGTCCCCAGGGTACAGTCTGTAGTATGTCTGCCTGTCGATGAGTCCCTCTTTCTCCAGGTTTTGGAGGTAGCTAATGATTTTCTTCTTATAGCCACTCGTGGGGTCTCTCTTCAGACGTTCGTATGTATTGGAGTCACTGAGCAAGTTGTTGATCTTGGCCTCGTAGTCAGATGTGTTCAGGACCACCGTGCATCTGCCTTTATCTGCTGGCAGAATAAGGATGCTTTGGTCCTTTTGCAGTGCTGACAAGGCTTATCCTGCTCTGGCTCCAGGCTCGAAGTCTGGAGAAAAAGGCGAGCAGCGCTTTCTTTGCAGTCAGCGCTGTGGCCACGGATTGTGCTCCATAACAATCCCGCAACAGCGGGATTTGTATTGATTATTATGTAGTATAATCAGGAAAGTGTTATTTATGTAACATATGCATTGATTTGTATAATGGCACTGTTTATCATGTTGATCATCTTCATTTTTATGTGGATTCTAGCGCTGGTTCATTTTGGTGTATAATTTACGTCACCTCTCGACCTGGTGTATATTTTCAGCGCAGCGTACGCCAATGACCACATTGATAAATGCCAAGTAGCGCAGCCGTTTTGGCGTACACCCCATATACGCTCAAATATTGCCGTACACAATGTTGATACATGAGGCCCATTGTGTGGTAGTGAGACTTGGATCTTAACCACTGACCTAAAGCAATGGCTGGATGTCTTTGGTAATAGGTCTCTTGAAATGATCCTTGGCAACTGCCGGAATGAATTTGTGTCAAGCACCTATTTAGGGAAACTCAGTTGAGAAGTATCACTTCCAGTGAGACTTTGGCCATGTGGTGCATTTCTCTGGGCATGATGCAGCATGCAGGTGCCACAGTGTTGATGACTCCAGCAACGACAAAAGGCCAAGGTGATGCCCACATAGCTGCTGCAGATTGACAGATACATAAGATAGGTGGAGGTTAACCAGTTGTTTGTCTGGGTGATTGCCAACTGTAACCAAACAAGGCTGTGTAGTGGGGCTCTGTAGCGGCTCTTGTGTACCCTCCCCTGTTGATTTGGGTCCATTGGCAGCTTATGTGAAGAGTACTAATTTGGGTTTTAAGATGGACAGTGATTTTAAATTGGATCGCCAGTTAGTGCCGTAGTTATGTCTAGTTTCTTTCACCTTAGGCAGCTTGCTAAGGTGAAACCTGTCCTTTCACATCAGCACTTTGAAACAGTAATCCATGCCTTCATTACCTCTCGGCTGGATTACTGTAATGCACTTTAACTTGGAGTTATCCAGTCCTCCCTTGCACATCTCCAGTTAGTTCAGAACACTCCCGCTTGTCTGCATACGAAAGAGGGAGCACATTACACCTATCCTGGCCTCCCTCCACTGGCTGCCTGTGTACTTTAGAGTTCATTTTAAGATTCTTTTATTTGTTTTTAAATATTTAAATGGCCTCGCCCCACCCCACCTCCCTGAGCTACTTCACCCCGAGGTCCAAGCGAACGCTCAGACAGGATTGAGCATTTTCTGTTGCAGCTCCAAAAAATTGGAATGATCTACCTTTGCACATTAGGCAGGCCTCTTCACTGTCTGTTTTTAAAACTAATCTTAAAACCCACTTTTATTCACTGGCTTTTAACACAATATGAGACTTCACTCTGTTTTAGTTGTTTTGCTTTTTTATTGCTGTTTTTATTGTTGTTGGGTTTCTTTGTTGTTTTTATGACCTTCATGTACAGCATTTTGTTTCAGTTTTGGCTGTTCAAAAGTGCTCTATAAATAAAGCTGAGTTGATTTGATGGATGTGGAGACACATGGTACCAGTGCATACTCCCAGAGTTGACCTGATCTGATCAGGTGATACTTGGGCCTCCTCTTGGCCTTTACCAGTTACTGGGATCCTCAGCAACTCTTTGTGGTAGATCAGGCCATTATGTCAAAGTTAATGTTACCTCAATATGCAATAATTATTATCCAGACATATCAGCATACACACACACACACACACACACACACACACACACACACACACACACACACACACACACACACACACACACACACACACACACACACACACACACACACACACACACACACACACACAAAAGCACTGTCTGTCACCACACAAAATATGTATATGAACATAATTGTGTGTACTAGCTGTGACACACTTATGAATGATATGTACAGACAAAATGTTAAGGTAAAGTAGTTCCTTTTATAGTTAGCAACATTTGGTATGAAAAGGGTCATCATTCAAAACACCTGTAAAGTACATCTGATACCCATTTGCACTTAAACGTCAGGTGTTTTTTTTAAACTCAGCACATCATATGTCAAAGTATATGAAACAACCTGTTAGCTTAAAGTTCCAATGTCCATGTAATTTTTTTTTTATGGAAACCAGTGTCTGTTTTTCCAATTGCTCTGAGAATGGAGGGTGTGCGGCAACATGCAGTCACCTCCTGTGGCTGCCCTGAGTACATTCATGAATTCATCTTCTACCGCTTAGTCCAATTAAGGGTCGCGGGGGGCTGGAGCCTATCCCAGCAGTCATAGAGCGCGAGGCGGGGTACACCCAGGACAGGACGCCAGTCTGTCGCAGGGCCACAAACAGACAAACAAACACAGACACACCCACACACACACACACCTAAGGATAATTTTTTTAAAGATTCCTATCCACCTAACCTGCATGTCTTTGGATGTGGGAGGAAACCAGAGCACCTGGAGGAAACCCACGCAAACACGGGGAGAAGCCCCGAGTACATTTAAGTTGAAAATCACTGAACTTTTAGGAGCGCCTTTTCAGTAAAACTGGGAGAGTTGTGTGGGCCGCTGAAGAGGAGGTACTGCTGGCCCACCACCACCAGATGGTGCCCTGCTTGGAGTGTGAGTTTCAAGCACGAGAGGGTGTCGGAACTACTGGGAGTGACAGCTGTCACACATCATCAACACCAGCTGTCACTCATCAACCACATCCTCCATAAAAGCCGGACTGCAACTCCACCTCCCCACCGAGAAATCAGCTACCACTCAGGTAACCTTCTGTGCTGTGATTTTTCTGAGACTGAATATTGTTCTGTGTGCAGCCGTTTTTCCTGTGGTGACAGTCTGAAGCTGGATTGGCGGATAGTGTGGGCGCGACGTCTTCGCCTCTCACTCCTTCCAGGGAAGTGACTGACAGGAGCTGCACGGGTGATTCTGTGTCTGGAGGTGGAGGTTTTCCCTCCTGGAAGAATTAAGCATTGAAAGATTGCTGGGTGTGTATTCACACACCCACCATTAACTGTTTCTGTTTCTGCCAGCAGTACCGGGTCTGACTGCTGAAGACAGTGGCCATCTGGGGCGCAGGACTTGGCGGCTCCGGTGTTCTTCAGATCCGTTGGCGGTGGAAACTGTGTGGGATCCGGCTCTTCTCTGGCCAGATGTCTTCTATCTTCGAGCCTGCCCACACATCACCTTGTGTATGATTGACCATCCTCATCCTCTGTTATTGTCTGTATTTCGTTGTGCGATTCACAACATTAAATTGTTACTTTTTGGCTTATCCATTGTCCGTTCATTAATGCCCCCTGTTGTGGGTCCATGTCACTACACTTTCACAACAGGATTTCTCGGCCAGCGTCATGGATCCCGAGGGGCGTCAACCATCGCTTGAACAGCCAATGGAAGAGCGAGGTGCACAGGCGTCAGCAGGAGGCGTGTTAGGTGAGCTGCAGCAAATCTTAACCGCTTTCACTGCTCGGTTGGACTTAGTCACCGAGCGGAATGTGATTCTCAATCGGAGGATGGAGGCTCTCACCGCCCAGGTGGAAGCGCAGGCTCAGGGCGCTGCTGCAGCACCTCCTCCTGCTGACCGGAGGCCTGAAACAGACATTCCGCTGGTCGTTCAATGAACCCCCCACCGTCCCCTGAAGCATACATAAGCCCTCCGGAGCCGTACGGAGGCTGTGTCGAGACGTGCGTGGACTTCTTAATGCAGTGCTCGCTCGTCTTTTCACAGCGTCCCGTCATGTACGCGTCAGACGCTAACCGGGTGGCTTACGTTATAAATTTGCTTCGAGGAGAGGCACGCGCCTGGGCTACGGCACTCTGGGAGCAGAATTCACGGCTCCTAACGTCATACGCTGGGTTTGTGAGGGAGTTCAGACAAGTGTTCGACCACCCTTATAGAGGCGAGACCGCTTCAAGCGTGCTGCTGTCGATAAGACAGGGGTGCCGGAGCGCAGCTAAGTATGCAGTCGACTTCCGCATCGCGGCAGCGCGAGCCGGCTGGAATGCTGTTGCGCTCCGCGCCGCCTTTGTAAACGGACTGTCTCTGGTCCTTAAGGAGCACCTGGTGGCGAAGGACGAGCCGCGGGATTTAGACGGGCTTATCGACCTGGTTATACGGTTGGACAACCGATTAACAGAACACCGACGGGAGTGAGACGAAGGGCGTGGTCAGGCACAAGCCGTCCCTCTTCCTCCTGGGTCCGAAAGGGAGCCGTCTTCCCCACGCTCCACAGCCAGGGCACTCCACGTGACGACAGCTCCCCCTGCTGCCGTTGCTATGGAAATGAGCAGGGCCAAAAGGCGATCAGATCAGAGACAAAGGAGGCTGGTCCGTGGGGAGTGTTTTCTCTGCAGCTCAACTGAGCACACGCAGAAAAACTGCCCCAAACGGTCAAAACAGCAGCACTCGTCCTTAGAGACTGGGCTAAGGGTGGGTCATAATACCCACACGGGGAAACCCCATAAATCTGCACGAATCCCAGTCACAATCCTAAGTGAGGATTTAACCCTTCATGCCCCAGCACTAGTAGACACGGGGTCGGAAGGGAATCTGCTGGACAGCAGATGGGCAAAGGAAGTAGGGCTCCCTCTCGTGGCTCTGCCTTCACCTTTGAAGGTACGGGCACTAGATGGCACCCTTCTTCCATTAATCACACACCAGACACAGCCCGTGACATTGGTTGTGTCTGGGAATCACAGGGAGGAGATTGTGTTTTATGTAACATCTTCTACCTCCCGAGTGATTTTAGGGTTTCCATGGATGGTGAAGCACAGTCCCCGGATTGATTGGCCATCTGGGGTTGTGACGCAGTGGAGCGAAACCTGCCACCGGGAATGTTTAGGATCCTCGGTTCCACCCGGTGTGACAGCTAATGAGGAGGTCAAAGTCCCCCCCAATCTGACGGCGGTGCCGGAGGAGTACCACGATCTTGCTGACGTCTTCAGCAAAGATCTGGCACTCACTCCTCCCCCGCACCGACCGTACGATTGCGCCATTGATTTGATCCCGGGCGCTGAGTACCCGTCCAGCAGGCTGTACAACCTCTCACGTCTGGAACGAGAATCAATGGAGACCTATATCCGGGACTCCTTAGCTGCCGGGTTGATCCGGAACTCCACCTCCCCGATGGGCGCGGGTTTCTTTTTTGTGGGTAAGAAGGACAGCGGACTCCATCCATGCATCGATTACAGAGGGCTGAACGAGATTACGGTTCGCAATCGATACCCATTACCTCTGTTGGATTCGGTGTTCACTCCCCTGCATGGAGCCCAAATATTCACCAAACTCGATCTTAGGAATGCGTACCACCTGGTTCGGATCCGGAAGGGAGACGAGTGGAAGACAGCATTTAACACCCCCTTAGGTCACTTTGAGTACCTGGTCATGCAGTTCGGCCTCACAAACACCCCCGCGACGTTCCAAGCATTGGTTATTGACGTCTTGCGGGACTTCCTGCATCGGTTTGTCTTCGTATATCTAGACGATATACTCATCTTGTCTCCGGACCCTGAGACTCATGTCCAGCATGTACGTCAGGTCCTGCAGCGGTTGTTGGAGAACCGGCTGTTTGTGAAGGGTGAGAAGTGCGAGTTCCACTGTACTTCTTTGTCCTTCCTGGGGTTCATCATCTCCTCCAACTCCGTCGCCCCTGACCCGGCCAAGGTTGCGGCGGTGTCACTACACTTTCACAACAGGGAGGTTTATTTTTAGTGATTTGTCACTCATATTCGATCACGGTAGAGACAAAATGTCATCTGTGATAGCAGACTGGACAGTTTCTTGGTTCTAGCTGAAGGTGAGTACTTTTTATTGCCATACATTATAGGCTAGTTGTCACCTGTTGGTATGGTGACCATATTTTGATTACTGAATTACTGAAAACCAGGACACTCGGCACGGCAATGAGATACTCAAATGATACTCGACATTTACTCAAAATGAAAACTTGGACATTTTCATCACTTTCTAAAAAAAAATGTTGTGAAAGTGTAGGAACACGGACCCACAACAGGGGGCGCAATGAACGGACAATGGAGGAAGATAAATAACAAGGTTTACTATTGTGAAACAAGCACAATAAGTACAACAATCACAGTTTGGGGTCGAATTTGCTGGTGTCGTGTGGGCAGGCTCGAAGGTAGGAGACACCCGTCTCAGTCGAACCGGAACCACCCCGATCTCCTCTGCCACCGAACCCTGGAAATACTGGAACCGCCAAGTCCCGAATTCCCAGGTGGCCACTGCCTCCGCTCGTCGGATCCGGTACTGCTGGCAGGAGAGAGTAACAACACACAGGTGTGATGCGACAGCACCCAGTAACGGAGAGGGGAGAAGCCGCCTCCACCTCTTGTCAATGCACAACAGGAAGGTGAGTACTTCTCCAAGCAATATAGCTTCTAGCAGTCAACAATCCTGAAAAGGTTTAACAAATGATTAGCTGGTTAATCAGAATAAGAATGCAGAGATACTACCTCAGTCTTAGGCGATATCTCGGCCCTGAGGTGGAGACGCCGTCCTCCTGATATACCTTGGTGCCGAGTAGAAACAGCTGTGTCCAATAATGGGTGACAGCTGTCACCCTGGCTGCTCATCTCAGGTGGCGACGCCCTCTGGTGCCTGGAGCCCGCACTCCAGGCAGGGCGCCCTCTGGTGGTGGTGGGCCAGCAGTACCTCCTCTTCAGCGGCCCACACAACAAAAAAAACAAAAAAACAGGACGGCCAGACTATATTCTCCCAGTATTTCACACGTGTGTCTAAATGTTGTGCAGCAAAGTTTAAACAAGCTTCAACGTGTTTTTTTGTCTTCAGCAATGGAGTCTTACTTGGTAAACGACCACACAGGCCATGGCGACTGAATACATTACTTATTTTTTTATTTCAAACAATTGTACCTGTTGATTCCAGGTCTTTCAGAAGCTGTCCTTGGATAACTCTTCTGCTAATTCTTTTTTACTCATCTGTCAGTCATCTTGCGTGGAGCACCTGATCGAGTTTATGTCCCCATAGCGCTCACTCTAACATTCATTCACTCACTCACTCACTCATCTTCAACCACTTACTCCAATTAAGTAAGTAAAGTTTACTTCTATAGCACCTTTCAAGGTAAAATCACAAAGTACTGTACAGAAATTTAAGAACACAGAAATAAAAACACAGAAACTAAAAGCAGCAATAACATAAAAGTAGTTAAAAGCAAGTCTGTACAAATAGGTCTTGAGCTTTTCCTTAAAAGCTCCAACAGAGTTCATGGAATGTAGGTGTAGTGGCAGTGCATTCCACAGTTCGGTTGCCACAACCTCAAATGCTCAGTCTCCTTTGGTTAAGGGCCATGGGGGCACTGGAGTATATCCCAGCAGTCACAGGGTGTGAGGTGGGGTACACCCTGGACAGGACGCCAGTCTGTCGCAGGGCCATGTACAGACAGACAAACACATTCACACCACATGCACACCTACGGACAATTTAAAGTTTCCAATCCACCTAACCTGCATGTCTTTGGATGTGGGAGGAAGCCGGAGAACCCAGAGGGAACCCACACAGACATGGGGAGAACATGCAAACTCCACACAGAAAGACCCTAGGTGGGAATCGATCCTATGGCCACTAAGCCACGCGCAGCTCCACTGGAACATTCAGAAATTTAGAAATCCTTCTGTAACAATGTCATTAGTATATTTTGCAACAATAAGGTGCAACAATCTTGAGACCATCTTTGCTTTTACCCATCATGAGATGTTTCTTGTGTGACACCTTGGCAATCGCACACCTTTTTATAGGGACTGAACCAGCTTATATTAATTTGCACTGACAAGGGGCAGGATTGCTTTCTAATTGCTGATAGATTTCAGCTGGTGTCTTGGCTTTCCATATATTTTTGCAACTCTTGTCTTCAGATGTTCAATATTTTTTTCCTGTCATTTCACATTATTACACATAACTCCATTTGTGCACATCTCTGCTTGATTTCCTTACATGTGTAGATTACTTGGGTTACTACAAACATCTGGTGAAAATTTCACATCAATAGCACCTTTAAAAATATATATTTACTGAGAAAATGGTGATGTGTTCAATACTTAATTTACCTGGTGTATATGTACACGGACTGAACAGGTGAACTCTCCTTCATATCCAATTAAATATCTGGCCCTGTTATAATCCACCCTTGGGCAGCAGTGAGCTTAATGAAGTTGCAGTATTGGATGAATTGACCTCCCAACAAGCACTGCAGATTTGGATCACATTGAATATTTCCAGGATTGTTCAGGTGTACTTTCAGTTCCTGTTATTATCACCACAACCTGGTATTTTCATAAATATGAAAAATAAATCCACTTTTACGTAATGCTGCAGTCTTGCCTCATACACTTTCCTCATAAGAGCACAAAACTACATTAAGCAAATTCTCTGCCAGTTGTCTCTTGATTTGACATTTATTGCCACACACTGGAAATTGAATTGTCTGCTGCAGTTGTGCTGCTTAAATAATGGGCTCCCATGCTGGGCTGTTTTTCTTCAAGGAACAGAACACTAGAAATGGTGAAGTCAAGCATTTCCTCACATTCATTTCCATCTCCAATTTCTGCAAAGATCAACTGAGGTATTGTGATAACAGGCTGGAAGAACAAAGCCTCCTTGCTCACATGAATTTCCACAGCAATGCTCAGCAAATAAAAAACAAAGCAGCCCATGCACTTGTTAGAAATATTAGATTTCAGACTTGGAACTAAGAAGTGTATGAACCGTGAGTGAAAACAGGTACTGATTCTTACTGCACTACTTTAAAATCTGACCAAACAACAACTAAAATGAAAACTGTCACTCTAAGGGTGACCGGTATTTTACCAAAAGATGGACAAGAGAGACTACCACAAGGAACGACCACCATGAAGAGGAACTGACGGGGAAGGCCATTCACTATATTCATGGAAAATGTAGATGGAAAAAACAGAAAGTTTTTTTTTTTGGGTGATTTTAGTGTTTGACCTTCCTGTGACCTTGACCATTTTGTTGCTGAACGGTATCTCCATTGAACTGCTATACAAAAACTTACAAGAGTCCTGCGATGATGATTTACATGTTTTTTTCACACCATTAAAAAAATCTACATTTTGCTAAGTTTTTTCATGATGATGTCATCAGATGATGTCATAACTTAAAATGTTTGATATATTCTGGATCCTCTTATCAAGCCCTTTAATTTGGTATATGTACTCAAATCTGAAATTTGACAGAATTTAGGTCAAATCTGAAATTTGACCTAATTTAGGTCACCTTTGACCTCAAGGTAAACTCTGAAGGTCAAGGTTGATCGCTTATCCCAGGTAATGGCTTATGGGCAAGGACAGTTACTATATTCATTTCAAATGTGGAGGCAAAATTTCCATAACTTGCAACCAGGAAAGTTGTTTAGTTGAAGTTAGTGTTTAATCTTGACCTTGACCTTGTCTTTTTGTGTGAAAGGTATTTTGCTAGGGCTGCTATATGTAAAGTTGTAAGACTCTGCGATGTAAACTGCGTGCTGCAGAGCGAGTTAAAGATGAAAAATGCAATAATTACAAAACACAAACATACATACTGAGTAATATATTTTGCAACTTGTTGTTTTGGCAAGAAAAAATAAATAAATTCTGTGCAAAGTATGTACAATCCCCAACACTTAGTTGCTGGGTTGAGATCTGAACATGGAATTCACAAGTCCAGTGCCTGCAGAGAATACATTTGACTTTTACCCAGTACAGTAGGGGAGGTGATGGTCTAGTGGTTAAGTGTTGGACTTGAGACCAGAGGATCCTTGGTTCAAATCCCAGCCTGACCGGAAAATCACTAAGGTCCTTAATCTCCTAGTTGCTCCCGGTGTGTAGTGAGCACCTTGTATGGCAGCATCCTGCACACTGGGGTGAATGTGAGGCATTATTGTAAAGAGCTTTGTGTGTCTGATGCAGATATACGAGGGCTGTCAATAAAGTATAGGTCCTTTTTATTTTTTTCAAAAACTATATGGATTTCATTCATATGTTTTTTTCGTCAGACATGCTTGAACCCTCATGCGCATGCGTGAGTTTTTCCACGCCAGGACGTCGTGAGAGAACAGAGAAGTTTCAGAAGAAGTCGGTTTCAGCATTTTATCCGGATATTCCACTGTTAAAGGAGACTTTTTTAATGAAAGACGTGCAGACGGGTCCGCGCGTCGGGACGCAGCCGGCGCGGTGCGGCGGCACAGGAAAAACACCTCCGTGTTGATAACCATTTGTAAAATCCAGGCGGCTTTTGATGGCTTTCAGTTGAGTGAGTATATGAGAAATTGTTTAACAGCTGGACATGTTCCAACTTGTCCTTAAGGCTTCCAACGGAGGTGTTTTTCCTGTGGCGGAGCGTCGCGGCGGCTGCGAGCCGACGCTGCAATCCGCCCGCACGTCTTTCATTAAAAAAATCTCCTTTAACAGTGGAATATCCGGATAAAATGCTGAAACCGACTTCTTCTGAAACTTCTCTGTTCTCTCACGACGTCCTGGATCAATAGAGCCTGAAATGTGGAGGTTTTCAGCT
This sequence comes from Thalassophryne amazonica, assembly GCF_902500255.1. Taxonomy (NCBI): domain Eukaryota; kingdom Metazoa; phylum Chordata; class Actinopteri; order Batrachoidiformes; family Batrachoididae; genus Thalassophryne; species Thalassophryne amazonica. Next base: position 146,163,672 of record NC_047104.1, on the reverse strand, counting down.
TGAAACAGGCTGACGACGGCGCCTGAGAGCGCTGCGCGACGTCTCGCACCGTGGGAAGTCCTTAAAGCGACAGTATCACCTCAAAATCTCTCATCAGCCGTTAAAAGTTTCATTGAAAACCAGCTTAATTTTCGAACCATGTCCACTTCGATGTGTCTCACAGGTTTAGAAAAAATTTTGATCAAACAAAGCGCCAGTCTCTCAGCAACTTCTCAGACAAAGGAATTCCGACGAGGGGCTGGACGACTCCTCCCACAAGGAGTGCTCACAGGCGAATGACGTCACCGACAGGCGTGGAAAAACTCACGCATGCGCACGAGGGTTCAAGCATATCTGACGTAAAAACATATGAATGAAATCCATATAGTTTTTGAAAAAAAAAAAAAAAAAAAGGACCTATACTTTATTGACAGACCTCGTAAATGCAGTCCATTCACCATATGCAGTATACGTACACGTCACACAGTTTGGACACACCGGAATCAGATTTAACTCCAGCTGTTCACAGCCACAAGTATTTTTGACACATCTCTTAATGCACCCTGACAGTTTGGTTTATAAGCCCTTAACTCATTCCTTGGAATGCTTTTGCCAAATCTTTTGCATAATGGGGCCCATCTTCCACCAACATTGTTTAAAAAGCAGATCTATTTGCACTAATTGATGCCCCCATACCTATACTGGTGTTTAAATGAGACATGGTCAGTTGCAGCGTTGTTACATTGCTGCTGTGACGCTAAAGAAAAATTTTGCACTATACATAACCAAGATATGAAAGTGGAAACAAATTTAGCCAATTCATCCTGAAGGTTGCTGAATTTATCTCCCCCAAGCAGAGTGTGAACATTAACCACGGTCATTAAACTACAGCACCAATCAATAGCCTCAATAGAAAACGACTGTGCAATTAATTATGCTTTTTGATTTATTACATCCGTTTGATAGCCAACAGATGCCGAGAGTTCCTGGTTTAATTTGATGATGCTGGAGTATAAGGAGATGCGGTGTAAGGCGAAAAGAGAAGTGGCAAAAGCGAAGGAAAAGGCATATTGCGAGCTGTACAAGAAGTTGAATAGCAAGGAAGGAGAAAAGGACTTGTACAGATTGGCTAGTCAAAGGGACAGAGCTGGAAAGGATGTGCAGCAGGTTAGGGTGGTAAAAGATGCACATGGTAATGTGCTGACAAGTGAGGAGTGTGTGCTGAGAAGGTGGAGGGAATATTTTGAAGAGCTGATGAATAAAGAATATGAGTGAGAGTAAATCAGGAAGTACAATAGATTAGTAAGGAAGAAGTGAGGGCTGCTATGAAGAGGATGAAGAGTGGAAAGGCAGTTGGTCCAGATGACATTCCAGTGGAGGCATGGAAATGTCTCGGAGAGATGGCAGTAGAGTTTCTAACCAGATTGTTTAATAAAATCTTGGAAAGTGAGAGGATGCCTGAGGAGTGGAGATGAAGTGTGCTGGTTCCTATTTTCAAGAACAAGGGTCAGCCACAGCATGAAGTTATGGGAAAGAGTAGTAGAAGCTAGGCTTAGAAAACAGGTGAAGATCTGTGAGCAGCAATATGGTTTCATGCCGGGAAAGAGCACTACAGATGCAATGTTTGCTCTGAGAATACTGTTGGAGAAGTACAGAGAAGGCCAGAAAGAGTTACATTGTGTGTTTGTGGACTTAGAAAAAGCTTATGACAGGGTGCCAAGAGAAGAGCTGTGGTATTGTATGAGGAAGTCTGGAGTGGCAGAGAAGTATGTTAGGGTAGTGCAGGACATGTACAAGAATAATGTGACAGCGGTGAGATGCGCAGTCGGAATGACAGACTCATTCAAGGTGGAGGTGGGATTACACCAAGGATCAGCTCTGAGTCCTTTCTTGTTTGCAGTGGTTATGGACAGGTTGACGGATGAGATCAGACAGGAGTCCCTATGGACTATGATGTTTGCAGATGACATTGTGATCTGTAGTGAGAGTAGAGAACAAGTTGAGTCTAGTCTGGAGAGGTGGAGATATGCTTTGGAGAGAAGGGGAATGAAAGTCAGTAGAAGCAAGACTGAGTACATGTGTGTGAATGGGAGGGAGCCCAGTGGAATAGTGCAGTTACAAGGAGTAGAAGTGGTGAAAGTAGATGAGTTTAAATATTGGGGTCAACTGTTCAAAGTAATGGAGAGTGTGGTAGAGAGGTGAAGAAGAGAGTGCAGGCAGGGTGGAGTGGGTGGAGAAAGGTGGCAGGAGTGATTTGCGACCGAAGAATATCAGCAAGAGTGAAGGGGAAAGTTTACAAGACAGTAGTGAGACCAGCTATGTTGTACGGCTTAGAGATGGTGGCACTAACAAAAAGACAGGAGGCAGAGCTGGAGGTGGCAGAGCTGCAGATGTTGAGATTCTCTTTGGGAGTAACAAGAATGGACAAGATTAGGAATGAACATATCAGAGGGATAGCTCAGGTGGGACAGTTTGGAGACAAAATCAGAGAGGTGTGTTTGAGATGGTTTGGACCAGGCAGGAGGAGAAGAGGGAGGCCAAAGAGGAGGTTTATGGATGTGTTGAAGGAGGACATGCAGGTGGTTGGTGTGACAGAGGAAGATATAGAGGACAGTGTGAGGTGGAAATGATTGATCTGCTGTGGCGACCCCTAACGGGAACAGCCGAAAGACAAAGAAGAAGGGTCCATTCATGGAACTGTATTGATATCTCCATGGGAACGTTAATGTGGCTGCCCTCCCTGCAGCCAGTGTTGAGTCGAGTGAGGCTGAAGTGGATGAATATCAGACATCACGTGGAACCGATTCAGTCAGTGTTGATAAGGCATGAAAATACAGGTAAGATTATTTTTTGAATTTGGAACTAATTTGCCAATGCTCTGCTTTTTTGGGAATATAGCCACAGGATAGCATAAACATTGCACACTGGAAGAACCTTGTTGAGTACAAATCTGAAGAGTAAAAATGTTTGCAGCTACAAAGAAACAAACCCAATAACGTCAATCACTGGTTGTTGAGTTTTAATAACACAGCCCTTAATAACACAGATATGGTTCAGTGATCGTGTAGAACAGACTTACTCAAGCAAAGTGTAGTTTTAAGAGCAGGTTTGAGACTCAAAAAGCATGTAACTCAAAAACAATATTCATCATCATCCTCCTCCTCGTCTCTCTGGAGTCTTATCTCCTTAGGGTGTGTCTACTGTTTCCAGTAGGCGCAGAAAGTTTGTTCTGTCCATCATCTTTCTCTTCAACTGCTGGCCATACATACCCAGCAGTCTCTCGATTCTGGTCCAACTCAGGGAACGTTCAATAACGTTCAAACAATATTTGTTTTCTAATATTGGAACTGTGCATCCTACAGACGTGTGCCAGGTATTTTAAATAAATATATACCATCATCTTGCAACTCTACAAATTGAAAGAACATGTAATGAGGAAAAAAAAACCTGATGCACCAAATCAATCAAAAATGCATCTTTGATTTTCCATGTACAGATTGGCCACAAATCTGTACATGGAGCGAGTGGAGAAGACAGCCTTGACGTCTTTCACGGGTATCTCTCCCAGGTCACTGGTTCAGATATGTCGATGACACATGGTTAAAATCAGCAACAGGAGGTAGAGGACTTTACAGAACACATCAATTCGGTGGATTCCAATATCAAGTTCACACGTGAAGATGCCAGAAACACCATTTAGCCTTCTTGGACTGTGATGTTACGATTGGAGAGAACAGGCAGCTCCAGACAGAGGTTTACAGAAAACCCACTCACACTGACCAATATCTGTTCTTTGGCTCAACCACCCCCTTGAACACAAGCTCGGGGTGACCAGGACTCTTCAACACAGAGCCCTACAGGTGCCCACAACTGCAGAGGGAAGGGCTAAAGAACAACAACTTGTACGGAAGCCCTCACAGTATGTGGGTACCCACGATGGTCCCTGGACAAAGTGCAGAAGTCCCGGAAAACAAAGAGACCAGATAGACAGGAGACGGAGACAAGAAGAAGAGGAGTGTCTCTCCCTTATTTAGCAGGAGTAGGGGAAAAAACTACAGAGGATCTTCAGACAGCACAAAATCCCAGTTTACTTTAAACCAGTCAACACCTTGAGACAGAAATTAGTTCACCCTAAGGACAGGATCCTTAGTTACAAACAGAGCAATGTAGTGTCTTCTATCAGATGTCAGGAAAACTGTAATGAACACTACATAGGTGAGACTAAGCAACCTTTAAACAAGAGGCTATACCAGCACCGCAGAGAGGTCGCCAGTGGACCTCAGTCTGCAGTTCATCTCCACCTGAAAGACACTAACCACACGTTTGAGGACAAGGAAGTTAAAATCTTAGCCAGAGAGAAGAAATGGTTTGAGAGAGGTGTCAAGGAAGCATTCTTTGTAAAACAGTTGAAACCAAGCCTTAACCGGGGAGCAGGTCTCAGACACGCTTTGTCCCCTGTTTACAATGGGGTACTCAGGTCAAAACAGTTTCAGTCCTTTGTTCATGGTAATGAGTCATTCACATCATCAGGAGGGTCCTCAAGGGAGCCATCAGGGGAGGCTTCCATCCCATCATTAGGAGAGTGCTAACTAGAGCACAATAGGTGCTAATTAGAGCTATTGTTTAGTCAGTAGCCTATAGCAGTCGGCCTCTCGGTAGGAGGGGTCTGGTTAGGTTAAAAACTCCAGCTTTTGTTGGCTTCTGGTTTATTCTTCTCTACAAAAGTCAAGACAGAAGTCAGACTACTTGAGCAAAAATTTTAGCTGAGGAAGCTTCTGTGATTTGAAGCAAAACATCCTCACGTCAAGCAACCCAGTCCAGTCGAAGATTCAAGCTTCTCTACTATGGAAACCACCTGGACAACTGAGAGCCTACACAGAAACTTCCCATAGGTGTGTTCGCCACCTGCAGGATGGCTAGTGAATGCTGGTTTAATGATGGATATTTTTGCAGCTGCATTCAGTCAGCGAGACCTTTTCTGCACAGAAACGTACTAAGTCAGAGAAATAAAAGGTTATTTTCTTCTCATTTCACAGTGGTTACATTCTAAAATTCAAATAACACAGTCATAACTCTACACAAGGCAGCAGAAAGGATTTTGTATTAATTTAGCCATGAGAGGAAAAGACAGCAAAGGAGTTATTCGAGTTATATGCACAGTAAATGGGGTCTCTAAACCGCATTCTGCTCAGGAACGTACTAAAACAGTAAGTAGCAGTCTTCTGTGTGCCTTACTTGTTTTTTATTCAAACCTAAATGTATGAAAAGCATATTAAACTGACACAACTAAAGCTGTACGGCCTTTCAAAGTTCACAAAACTGTAAAAAGTTAGTTTCGACTGAAATCCAAGCATTATAGTTTTGATTTATTTTTGTGCCATGTTGTAAAATTACAGGTGATTTTAATGAAGAGAACATATTGATGTGTGTATGTGTGTGTGTGGGGGGGGGGGGGGGGGGGGGGGGGGGGGGGGGGGGGGGGGGGGGGGGGGGGGGGGGGGGGGGGGGGGGGGGGGGGGGGGGGGGGGGGGGGGGGGGGGGGGGGGGGGGGGGGGGGGGGGGGGGGGGGGGGGGGGGGGGGGGGGGGGGGGGATTCTGTAAGGAATACTTTATTTTCTTTTAAACCTGTCTGCAGGAGGAAGTGCATGTGTGCATGCTTGAGGTTTTGAAATTACCTAGAAGTTAGTTTTGACCTTACGTGAGGTGCATACATGGGGTGTGCATGCCACATCTGTAAGATATCTTGTAAATCACTTTCGAGATGTTATCTGGTTTCAAAAATGGCTCAATTGCATTTGGCAATCTTTTCACAACAATCTTGGAATGGATTCCTAAAATGTTTATACATATTAAACAGAAATCCATTTTCCATGTCATGTGAGGGACACCCTAGTAAGATACAAGCACAGTCACTGGTAATTTCTTCCACCAAGGGGCTTATGCTTCTTAGGTGTATTGTTTTGCTTTATAATAATAATAATAATAATAATCTCATGACTCTCCTCATGCACAGTCAATATATTGTCCATCTCAGAGCTTAAAAATGACAAACTATATTGGTATGGGTGGTATCGCTCTAACTATACTGGTATGGATGTTATCGCCCTAACTATACTGGTATGGGTGGTATCACCCTAACTATACTGGTATGGATGGTATCGCCCTAACTATACTGATATGGGCGGTATCGTCCTAACTATACTGGTATGGATGGTATCGCCCTAACTATACTGATATGGGTGGTATCGCCCTAACTACATTGGTATGGGTGGTATCGCCCTAACTATACTGATATGGGTGGTATTGCCTCATGTTTGGATGGGTGATATCACCCTAACTATACTGATATGGGTGGTATCACCTCATGTTTGCATGGGTGGTATCACCCTAACTATACTGGTATGGATGGTATCACCCCAACTATACTGCTATGGGTGGTATTGCCTCATGTTTGGATGGGTGGTATCGCCTCATGTTTGGATGGGTGGTATCGCCCTAACTATTCTGGTATGGATAGTATCGCCTTAACTATACTGGTATTGACGGTATCACCCTAACTATACTGGTATGGATATATTGCCCTAACTATACTGGTATGAGTGGTATCGCCCTAACGATACTGGTGTGGATGTTATTGCCTCATGAAAATTCAGTAAGGTATATCTTATATATTATATTCCAGTTCTTAGGTGGAACTATGCCAGTATACAAAGGTATGTCTTAATATCTAAAAAGGAAGAGTAAAATAGGAGAGTAGAAAAGAGTAGAGTAGAGCCACTTTAGGTGCCTGGTCTTGAAAACCAGGGATGTTTGGATGGGTGGCATACATGTACGCAGAGACCACTTGTCAATTAATATATACAGTAGAAAACAATAATAATATAGTAACAACAAAGGCACAGTGAACCCATGGTACTAGTCTTGGCAGTGTCACGACCAAGCGGTTAGTACACCCATTTCCAGAGTGCAAGGTTTCCAGTTCAAGACCACCCCTGCCCATTCCTGATGTAACATGGAGATGTGTTTGACCATGAGTTTGACCTCATTGCTTGCCTCTACTGGTGGTTGGCTCTCACTGCGGTATTGTATCACTTCCTGTTCCGGAGCACAGCGGTGTTTTGCTGTATCTGTTAGCTGTTTAATCTGCGCAGTTAGATTGATCTAGTTAACTAGATAACGATTTGTTTCACAGTGTAATCTTCACGTCCCTTAACTAAAGCACTCCCTCTGCTGAATCACCTCTAAATTATTTACACATTATTCACTTTGTGTGTTTTTAGGAATCTGCTAGCTTAGTGCAGCTACTAGCTCTTAGCCGATTTAGCATGGCGGCTTCTCCTGTCTCTCCCGCACTTTTCTGCTCTGGGTGTGAAATGTTTAGTTATTCCTCGGCCTCCTTTAGCAGTAATGGTACTTGTAATAAGTGTAGCTTATTCGTAGCTTTGGAGGCCAGGCTGGGCGAATTGGAGACTTGGCTCCGCACCGTGGAAAATTCTACAGCTAGCCAGGCCCCTGTAGTCAGTGCGGACCAAGGTAGCTTAGCCGCCGTTAGTTTCCCTCTGGCAGATCCCGAGCAGCCGGGAAAGCAGGCCGACTGGGTGACTGTGAGGAGGAAGCGTAGTCCTAAACAGAAGCCCCGTGTACACCGCCAACCTGTTCACATTTCTAACCATTTTTCCCCACTCGACGACACACCCACCGAGGATCAAACTCTGGTTATTGGCGACTCTGTTTTGAGAAATGTGAAGTTAGCGACAACAGCAACCATAGTCAATTGTCTTCCGGGGGCCAGAGCAGGCGACACTGAAGGAAATTTGAAACTGCTGGCTAAGGCTAAGCGTAAATTTGGTAAGATTGTAATTCACGTCGGCAGTAATGACACCCGGTTACGCCAATCGGAGGTCACTAAAATTAACATTGAATCGGTGTGTAACTTTGCAAAAACAATGTCGGACTCTGTAGTTTTCTCTGGGCCCCTCCCCAATCGGACCGGGAGTGACATGTTTAGCCGCATGTTCTCCTTGAATTGCTGGCTGTCTGAGTGCTGTCCAAAAAAATGAGGTGGGCTTCATAGATAATTGGCAAAGCTTCTGGGGAAAACCTGGTCTTGTTAGGAGAGACGGCATCCATCCCACTTTGGATGGAGCAGCTCTCATTTCTAGAAATCTGGCCAATTTTCTTAAATCCTCCAAACCGTGACTATCCAGGTTGGGACCAGGAAGCAGAGTTGTAGTCATACACACCTCTCTGCAGCTTCTCTCCCCCTGCCATCCCCTCATTACCCCATCCCCGTAGAGACGGTGCCTGCTCCCAGACCACCAATAACCAGCAAAAATCTATTTAAGCATAAAAATTCAAAAAGAAAAAATAATATAGCACCTTCAACTGCACCACAGACTAACAGTTAAATGTGGTCTATTAAACATTAGGTCTCTCTCTTCTAAGTCCCTGTTAGTAAATGATATAATAATTGATCAACATATTGATTTATTCTGCCTTACAGAAACCTGGTTACAGCAGGATGAATATGTTAGTTTAAATGAGTCAACACCCCCGAGTCACACTAACTGCCAGAATGCTCGTAGCACGGGCCGAGGCGGAGGATTAGCAGCAATCTTCCATTCCAGCTTATTAATTAATCAAAAACCCCGACAGAGCTTTAATTCATTTGAAAGCTTGACTCTTAGTCTTGTCCATCCAAATTGGAAGTCCCAAAAACCAGTTTTATTTGTTATTATCTATCGTCCACCTGGTCGTTAGTGTGAGTTTCTATGTGAATTTTCAGACCTTTTGTCTGACTTAGTGCTTAGCTCAGATAAGATAATTATAGTGGGCGATTTTAACATCCACACAGATGCTGAGAATGACAGCCTCAACACTGCATTTAATCTATTATTAGACTCAATTGGCTTTGCTAAAAATGTAAATGAGTCCACCCACCACTTTAGTCATATCTTAGATCTTGTTCTGACTTATGGTATGGAAATTGAAGACTTAACAGTATTCCCTGAAAACTCCCTTATATCTGATCATTTCTTAATAACATTTACATTTACTCTGATGGACTACCCAGCAGTGGGGAATAAGTTTCATTACACTAGAAGTCTTTCAGAAAGCGCTGTAACTAGGTATAAGGATATGATTCCTTCTTTATGTTCTCTAATGCCATATACCAACACAGTGCAGAGTAGCTACCTAAACTCTGTAAGTGAGATAGAGTATCTCATCAATAGTTTGAAGACAACTTTGGATGCTGTAGCTCCTCTGAAAAAGAGAGCTTTAAATCAGAAGTGCCTGACTCCGTGGTATAACTCATAAACTCGCAGCTTAAAGCAGATAACCCGTAAGTTGGAGAGGAAATGGTGTCTCACTAATTTAGAAGATCTTCACTTAGCCTGGAAAAAGAGTCTGTTGCTCTATAAAAAAGCCCTCCGTAAAGCTAGGACATCTTACTACTCATCACTAATTGAAGAAAATAAGAACAACCCCAGGTTTCTTTTCAGCACTGTAGCCAGGCTGACAAAGAGTCAGAGCTCTATTGAGCTGAGTATTCCATTAACTTTAACTAGTAATGACTTCATGACTTTCTTTGCTAACAAAATTTTAAACTATTAGAGAAAAAATTACTCATAACCATCCCAAAGACGTATCGTTATCTTTGGCTGCTTTCAGTGATGCCGGTATTTGGTTAGACTCTTTCTCTGAGATTGTTCTGTCTGAGTTATTTTCATTAGTTACTTCATCCAGACCATCAACATGTCTATTAGACCCCATTCCTACCAGGCTGCTCAAGGAAGCCCTACCATTATTTAATGCTTCCACCTTAAATATGATCAATCTATCTTTATTAGTTGGCTATGTACCACAGGCTTTTAAGGTGGCAGTAATTAAACCATTACTTAAAAAGCCATCACTTGACCCAGCTATCTTAGCTAATTATAGGCCAATCTCCAACCTTCCTTTTCTCTCAAAAATTCTTGAAAGGGTAGTTGTAAAACAGCTAACTGATCATCTGCAGAGGAATGGTCTATTTGAAGAGTTTCACCAGGTGATTTCACTGATTAATATCACTTTGAGTAGATGGAATCAGTTAATCAGTGAAATCACCTGGTGGAATCAGTGGCTGCAAAGAAAACCTGCACCCTCTTGGCCCTTTCTGGAACAAGCTGCCCACCCCTGTTCTACATGATCAGTGTGTTTTAATAGAGATGTTTCCAGAATCACTATGCCATGTGAGAATATGGTGCTGATAGAGTCATCAGTAGACCTGGGTGTGCGCAAGCTAATTATTAGTGCCAGCGCAGAGGCTAGATCAATGTGGGTCCGCTATTGCTCCAAAAAACCTCCCAAACAAACAAAAAACTAACTACCACCAGAGGAGACATCCTCCCCAGATCAATGGCAATAACTATTCACTTCTCTTTTTTCTCTGCCCAGTGAGCTCAATAAAGAGGAGCTTCACACTACATCTCTCTCAGCGGCGACTAGGCTCACGGAAGCAGGAACAGTGATATACTGTATCTATCATATTTACTCTGGGCCTTTCTTGTCACGGGTATTATAGACTGTTGGATCTGAGGAGAGTTTTTGTTGTTCACTAAAATCCTGTGACCTCATTTACAAAACATTTCATAGTAAAAGTAACTAAAAGTATATGCATGAAGAAAAGGCAAAAATGGCATATGAACATGGATAGCGGTGACGTGACACCATCCTCAGTAACTTTCAAGGTGTAGCTTTGGAAGAACTCCCACATTTCATGTGGATTGCCAGTTGTGTCCATGTTGCATATCCTTCAGCCAGACACCATCCAAATGCCTGACAGTCTGATCTTGAGGATGGGCCAGTTATAATCTTGGGCACTGAGCAGGCAGGAATCCGCAAGACTTCAGCTAAATCATCAGAGAACTGACAACAAGTGTGTGGTCAGAATTCAAAAAGGGCTCTTCTGTAGCCCCCGCAGTTCTGCAGAATTCTCCAGCGTTCTCCCACAAGTGCATGTTTATTTTTGGACAGTCCAAATAAAACACAAAAATATTCATATCAATAAAATGTATTTATATATTGCTTTCCGTTGGAAAAGTGCACTCCACAGTAAAAAAAATTGATACATCTCAATAGAAAAATTTAAAACCCAAATAATAAAGATCTCATACAGCCAACAAATAAAAACAGCACAAGATCAAATCATGCCCTAATTACAGTAGTGTTCAGAATAATAGTAGCGCTATGTGACTAAAAAGATTAATCCAGGTTTTCAGTATATTTCTTATTGTTACATGGGAAACAAGGTACCAGTAGATTCAGTAGATTCTCACAAATCCAACAAGACCAAGCATTCATGATATGCACACTCTTAAGGCTATGAAATTGGGTTATTAGTAAAAAAAAAAGTAGAAAAGGGGGTGTTCACAGTAACAGTAGCATCTGCTGTTGACGCTACAAACTCAAAACTATTATGCTCAAACTGCGTTTTTAGCAATCCTGTGAATCACTAAACTAGTATTTAGTTGTATAACCACAGTTTTTCATGATTTCTTCACATCTGCAAAGCATTATTTTTGTTGGTTTGGAACCAAGATTTTGCTGGTTTACTAGTGTGCTTGGGGTCATTGTCTTGTTGAAACACCCATTTCAAGGGCATGGCCTCTTCAGCATAAGGCAACATGACCATTTTTATTAATTCATTATTATCAGGTTGTCCTAAAAGTTCCCTGAAAAGCCTTCAGTTAATTCAAAATGCTGCAGCTAGAGTACTGACAGGGACTAGAAGGAGAGAGCATATTTCACCCATATTGGCCTCTCTTCATTGGCTTCCTGTTAATTCTAGAATAGAATTTAAAATTATTCTTCTTACTTATAAGGTTTTGAATAATCAGGTCCCATCTTATCTTAGGGACCTCATAGTACCATATCACCCCAATAGAGCGCTTCGCTCTCAGACTGCAGGCTTACTTGTAGTTCCTAGGGTTTTTAAGAGTAGAATGGGAGGCAGAGCCTTCAGCGTTCAGGCTCCTCTCCTGTGGAACCAGCTCCCAATTCGGATCAGGGAGACAGACACCCTCTCGACTTTTAAGTTTAGGCTTAAAACTTTCCTTTTTGCTAAAGCTTGTAGTTAGGGCTGGATCAGGTGACCCTGAACCATCCCTTAGTTATGCTGCTATAGACTTAGACTGCTGGGGGGTTCCCATGATGCACTGAGTGTTTCTTTCTCTTTTTGCTCTGTATGCACCACTCTGCATTTAATCATTAGTAATTGATCTCTGCTCTCTTCCACAGCATGTCTTTTTCCTGGTTCTCTCCCTCAGCCCCAACCAGTCCCAGCAGAGGACTGCCCCTCCCTTCTGCTGGAGGTTTCTTCCTGTTAAAAGGGAGTTTTTCCTTCCCACTGTCGCCAAGTGCTTGCTCACAGGGGGTTGTTTTGACCATTGGGGTTTTTACGTAATTATTGTATGGCCTTGCCTTACAATATAAAGCGCCTTGGGGCAACTGTTTGTTGTGATTTGGTGCTATACAAATAAAATTGATTTGATTTGATTTGATTTGCATGCTCAGATCAGCAGCGGCATCGACAGCGGGCGACGTTCTTCCCCCGACGCCTCACTCTCTGCCTCCGCTGTGCTTACTGAGTCTGCGGGCTCGGTAAATGCTGAAGCGGGCCACTCACATCGCCCCCGTGTCTGGTGTGCAGCCGGCACCACCTCTCTGTCTACTGAATGGAGGTGCAGCCAACTTGGCAAAAGTCCAGAGACTACGCTCGCTGTTTTGATGCGGAGCGGCCGGTGACACCTGTTGCTGCAAGGACAGACTTTCCGCAGCGCCGCACGTCTCGGTAATCGGAGCCGCAGAGCTCCGTGGCCACTGAGAGAGGTTTATATCTTTTTAATGACTTGAATTCTTTGCGGGTCCCGCCTCCGTACCCCGCGACTACAGTTGGCGCACGCAATGCAGGCTGGGATAGGGTCTTTTCCCTGACGTCGCTGTAGCGTCCCGGATGTGATGACAGTTTTGCCTGAGGGCTAAATTTTAGCTGTAAATTTGTCTTTTAAATGAAGATTTCTCAATTGAATGACAGATCTGGGCTTGCAGATTTACTTTACTACATTCAGAAGGATCTTATGTGTAAATATGTCATTTTTTGGTCCAAAGATCTGACTGCATTTATTTCAATGCAGGTCTACTTTAAATGTCTTTACTTTCTTGAAAGACAAATTATTATTAAACACAATCATATTGTCACCTTTATCAGGTAATTATTTTGGTCCTGTTCCTGTGTAGAATGACTAAGCCTTCAGTCAGCAGCTGGCAGCTGTGAAACGTGGGTTGGAATGTTGGAGAGCGTTTGTCTGATTTCAAACATCGCTTGGCTCACTGAGGAGTTTGCACCAGCAGCAGCATTTAATGAGGGCAAAGGGGCGAATATGCATTTACGCCATAGAGTCATTAGAGAGACATATTGCAACATTTGGTAAATGAAGCCCACGAAGCTATTCTGTAAGAGTGTGTGCGTGTGTGTGTGTGTGTGTGTGTGTGTGTGTGTGTGTGTGTGTGTGTGTGTGTGTGTGTGTGTGTGTGTGTGTGTGTGTGTGTGTGTGTGTGTGTGTGTGTGTGTGTGTGTGTGTGTGTGTGTGTGAGTATCCGTCCGTCCGTCCTGCCCCAGGTCTCCAATTAAACACTAAACATTTCATCTGGAACACGGACCAAAACACCTGCTGGTAACATCTGCTGAGTTTACTGCACAAAATGTGTGCTTGAGTGATTGTATGAGAAATTCACACAAACTATTGAGTGTTCTCAGAGTGTAGTCATATTCAGTGTTTAATGCCACTTCTGAAATCCTAACTCAAGCACTGGATCTTAATGGGTCAGATTTAATTTGTGCCTACATGACAATGAATGTGACTTTTACGATCAAGCCACACCCCCCTGTTATAAGTTCAACAGTCCAGTTAAAGCCGTTTGTAATGCTGGGGGAAAAGTCTGCTATTAGCAGCTTCATCAGGGAATTATGACCACACACTACTGAATGTAACAAGTAAATCACAAGATTCAGATAAACCAAATCTGCTGACAGCTGAAGAAATACTTTCAGCAGGAACTTCAGTCCTTTTGCATTCCTAGACATTGTCTAAAGGACCTGCTAAAACTTTTTAAAAATCATCAAATGGGAAATATACAGTGACACAGGGGGTCGTTTTGACCGTTGGGGTTTTTCATAATTGTTGTATGGCCTTGCCTTGCAGTGTGGAGCGCCTTGGGGTGGCTGTTTGTTGTGATTTGGCGCTATATAAGAAAAAAGTTGATTGATTGATTGATATAAGTGACATTGAATGTGACATGGTTGTTGGTACGTCAGGAACTGATGAACTGACATCTTTACAACCTGTTGAGATTGTTGTGAAAAAGAAGAAATACTATCCAGCGAGTGTTTCCTGGGTGAAAAACACTGTGTTGATGATGACAGATGTCAGATAAGAATGCCTAGACTGGTTTGAGCAGACATAAAAAACAAAACAAAACAATGAATCAAATAACCGCTATTTCCAAAGAAAATGTTACGGTTGGAACTGGGTTTGGATGTTAGACCAAAATGCAGGGAGCAGTAAGGCAGGCATTGTGAAATAAACAAGAGTTTATTGAACAAAAGAGGCACTGTGCAGTGGGAAGACTACAACAGGATGGACTACAAGGACCTGACCAACGAGACAAACAGGGTGGACCAAGGGGACCTGACCAACAGGACAGACAGGACAACAGGACTGGGACTGGAACCAGGTAATGCAAGCCTGTGGAGTTTCTGGGACTGGATTAATTGCTGGGTGTCAGGGCGGGCGGGAGCCCGTCACCAGGAGCGGCTGGACCCACAATACAGACTCCCAGACTAGACTTAGGTGTGGACGAAATTATGGTCTTTATTCCAGGCTCAGGTTTGGTACACATGAAATCAGTCAGCGAGGTAGAGGTACAAACAGGATCAGGCTGAGACACAGTCACAATCGAGCAGGGTTCAGAGGCACAAGCAAACACAGCCATCCGGGATGAGACAAGAGGCATGGTCAAGGAAAACAGAGCAAGGTTCAGAACATGGCAAGACAAAAATCAGGACTGTGAGTGGGCGCTGGAAAGTGTACGAAGACAACAATCTGGCAGGGAAGTGAAGGACTGTGGGGTTTAAATACAAGTGAACCAATTAGTGTGAAATGAGGGACAGGTGGTGTCAAGGAGGTGCACTTGAGGAACAATCTGGAAGGGGGCGTGGCTAGTAAACAAAGATAATGCACAGACAAGATTGTGAGGAGGGGAGTGCACAAACTGAAGTGATGTAATACACAAAGCACGTGAGCTGGTGCAAGAGTGGGAGTGAAATGGGAACACAGAATCAAACTGAGGAAAAAACATAATGGCAGGTGCAGGGTGTGAAGTGAACATAAGTAACTGGGCGTGAGACGAGGAAAGAAGACATGATGGGAGGTGCGGAGTGGAAACAAATGACAAAAACAGAACTAAAATGGAAATCAAGGGCAGGATATAATGCAACAACAAATCAGGCATGAACATGAGAACTGAAAGAAAATAAACAAGACAAAACTGAACTGGAACTGACTAAGAAAACAGAGTAGAAAACAAACTAAAAATAAAACAGAGACTGTGATAACAAAACCTGGCACTAAAGTACTACCTATAACAGAACAGCAAAAATAGGTAGATGATTACTAAATGATAAACCATAAAAACACAGACTGACTGAACAAAATCAGAACGGAACTGAAACATGACCAAAGTATAAAAGTAACAAAGCAAAAATAGAACATACAATAAACACATGATGAAAATAACAATTAATAAAATAAGGCTGGGGCAGAAGGAGCAGAACCAAATAAAGAGGAAAAATAAGGCTCGAAGCCTGGAACTGGGCCGGGAATGACACTGGGGAGAACAAAAGGGCAGGTGAGATTGTACAGGTGTATTTGGACACAAATCCAGATATGAAAAGTCACAACTAAATTCAAATAGGTTCTTTCAGAGTTGTAGTTCAGAATAAAAGTCTTAGTTCATAGAGGATTTCAGTTCAGATCAACGTTCAGGATCAAAGTGTTATATGGCTGGGGGGGCCTGGCTGCCGGTTTGTTTCTGTTTTTTTGGTTTTCCTCCCAGGTGGCTTGCGTTTGGGACTGAGTGGCTGTGTTGCTGAGGCTGTCAGGACCTCACCCTGATCACCTGCGACTCGTCAGGACTCACAGCTGTGGTGCATCTGGATGGATTGGAACATGTTGGCATTTAAGACTGGAGTGCACAGTGTGTATTTGCCAGAGACTCGACCTTGTGACCAGACGGGTGAGATCGTCGTCTCGGGAGCCATCTCATCAACAGCGGATGCTGAGAACGTCCAGGTTTGATGCACAGTCTGTGAAAGAGGAGGGGGTGAGGTCTCACGCTCGTCAGCACACTTCCTGAGGTACGTTAGATTTTGTGACTAACAGTTATACAGTCAGTAAATGTGGTGTCCCTCACACCTTATTGTATTGAGCTGTTTGTTAGTCATGTATCAGCTTCCACTGCAGTGGAGTTTTGTGAACTGGATGTTCCATGCCTGCAGGTTGGGAAGCTGATCAGTAATCAAGCCAGGAAGTGTTTGCTGTTTGTACACCTTTTAAGTGTTCTGTGTGTAGAGTGTGGACTCACATAATGGTTCCTTCTTTCACAGACTCGGTTGTTGCGGCCACCCGGGGGGTGTCGGCGGGGTCCTTGGGTCCGAAACAGCTTCTGGCTCCGGACCGTTAGCGCTGCTGGGAGCGCACCACGCCAGACCGCACTTTTTTGTTATATTATCACTGTTATGTATTAAATTCAGTTAGCTTTTGAACCGTGCTCTGCTTATTTCATACTGGGTCCTTCAAACGCTGGTCGGTTCTCCGAGCTGCGTCCGACACATAACACAAAGTCTCAGTTCTACATGACACACCCCAAAGGTGTGCACATGTGGCAGACAGACAAAGTCCGATGACAGTTCCAAGTGCCAAGGCTCAGGACCGCGTGGAGCGCACTGCAACATTGCCGAGTCAGAATTATCTGGGTGCAGATAATACCACAGCAACATTCACTGAGAACTTCAGCAGCTGCTTGCAGACTCACTCCAGACTGAAGTAGATCTGATCACTGAAGATACATATTAACAGTTCAGCCAGCGTAAAAACTAAATCACTGTGCACATTGTTCCTGAACAGTGTGGATGCGCACGGACTCTGAAAACTGAATAACAGCTGGGATTGTTGAACTGCGTGGAGGAGAACAGACTCTGATTAACAGCTGATAATACTAAATGCTGCATGTGATGACACACCAGGCGGGACAGCAGAATACGTCAGGGTAGAAGCAGAAGGCATAATAGCATAACTGTGGAAAAAACATGAATGATTCACTTTAAATAACTGAAGTAACATTATGAGCTGGAGCTCACACAGCAGGAAAAACACGATTGATAACTTTAACACTACAAACCTAAAAACTCACTAAGGAATACACGACCAGTTACGTCTGAGTCAGAAACACGGGAAATAAAATACGGTGGATTAAGCCGGGAAGCTTGTAACAGGAAACCACGGCTGATTACGTTCTGAGTATGGCAACTCAACTCAACAGTTGCGTTCTGTGCCTTTCTGGAGCGTGGGAGCTCACAGAGGGAAAAACACAAGGAGGTACGTACTGAGCATGGAGGCTCACTGCGGGAAAATCACGACAGGTAATGTACATGAGCGTGGGAGCTCACAATGGGAAAAAACACGACAGGAAACATTCTGAGCACGGAGACTCAGAGGAAAAACACAGCAGGTGACATTAGCTCCATAAACGGCGAGGGAACACCAAACCAAGATGGCTGAGTAGACAAAACATAAAGACCAGGTTACTGGGTGGGTGTGTTGTTAGAGCACAGCTGGAACCCGGTGGAAACCTGGTAACAACCCAGAGGTTCTTGGAGACAACCTGGAAACACTCTGGAGATCAACCTGGTGATGATGAGAATCAGCTGTGATACACCACTCTGACAGAACCCACGTGCTGTCTTGACAGCAGGGGAAGAGCCATGATGTCACCAAACAGCCGAAGCACCATCTGAACAGAAAACTGCCACAGTAGCGTCACCTCAGCGTCACCTGGAAAGACAGACAGAGCAGGAACCAGGACAGACCAGACAGAACCAGGGGCAAACCCCAACAGAAAAGCATTTATGCACGCACAACACAATGGACCTTGAAACAGATGAGTTACTGTAGCAGAAAACCACACCAGGTGTTACTCCTGTGATCCAACATAGAAGTAGAGAGATGGAACGCCAACTTCTGATCTCAGGCGCTGAGGTTGTGCCGCGCATGCGCGAGAGGAGTTTGGGTTGTTCACTTCCGGTCTTTTGTTCTGCAGCCAGTGCTTCGTTCACAGGTATTATAAACGCCAATATTGTGCTGGGAATTGACGATATCAAACATCAGAAAATAAGGTTAAAAGTTTTGATCAATTAATCTGACAAATCGACCGATCCTTACATTTTGTAGCTGCCCTGATTATCGCTCACAAAGTCACGCTGCTCTCAAAATGAAAATGCTTCATTGGTGCCCCACTGTTATTGCTGCGAAGATTTGGAAACAGCAGGTTAGGTTGAAATATCAAGATATAACCTATGTATCCCACACTTTGGAAATTATTCAGCTCAAATATATCTCATATAAAATATAGATCTTGCAGTCGATTATCAACAAGGCAAGTTTTAAAAGACAGTTCAAGTCCATTTTATTCAGTCAGCTAAGAGAAGAGGATCATGCAACCCTTTAATTTATTTATTTTTTAATGTGATTTCTTCTAGTCCATTATTTTCTTGTCCAAAATGTGGTATATAATATATATACCACATATATATATATATATATATATATATATATATATATATATATATATATATATATATATATATATACACTCAACAAAAATATAAACGAAACACTTTTGGTTTTGCTCCCATTTTGTATGAGATGAACTCAAGATGTAAAACTTTTTCCACATACACAATATCACCATTTCCCTCAAATATTGTTCACAAACCAGTCTAAATCTGTGATAGTGAGCACTTCTCCTTTGCTGAGATAATCCATCCCACCTCACAGGTGTGCCATACCAAGATGCTGATTAGACACCATGATTAGTGCACAGGTGTGCCTTAGACTGCCCACAATAAAAGGCCACTCTGAAAGGTGCAGTTTTGTTTTATTGGGGGGGATACCAGTCAGTATCTGGTGTGACCACCATTTGCCTCATGCAATGCAACACATCTCCTTCGCATAGAGTTGATCAGGTTGTCAATTGTGGCCTGTGGAATGTTGGTCCACTCCTCTTCAATGGCTGTGCGAAGTTGCTGGATATTGGCAGGAACTGGTACACGCTGTCGTATACGCCGGTCCAGAGCATCCCAAACATGTTCAATGGGTGACATGTCTGGTGAGTATGCCGGCCATGCAAGAACTGGGACATTTTCAGCTTCCAAGAATTGTGTACAGATCCTTGCAACATGGGGCCGTGCATTATCCTGCTGCAACATGAGGTGATGTTCTTGGATGCCACAACAACGGGCCTCAGCATCTCGTCACGGTATCTCTGTGCATTCAAAATGCCATCAATAAAATGCACCTGTGTTCTTCGTCCATAACAGACGCCTGCCCATACCATAACCCCACCACCACCATGGGCCACTTGATCCACAACACTGACATCAGAAAACCGCTCACCCACACAACGCCACACACGCTGTCTGCCATCTGCCCTGGACAATGTGAACCGGGATTCATCCGTGAAGAGAACACCTCTCCAACGTGCCAAACGCCAGCAAATGTGAGCATTTGCCCACTCAAGTCGGTTACGACGACGAACTGGAGTCAGGTCGAGACCCCGATGAGGACGACGAGCATGCAGATGAGCTTCCCTGAGATGGTTTCTGACAGTTTGTGCAGAAATTCTTTGGTTATGCAAACCGATTGTTTCAGCAGCTGTCAGAGTGGCTGGTTTCAGACGATCTTGGAGGTGAACATGCTGGATGTGGAGGTCCTGGGCTGGTGTGGTTACACGTGGTCTGCGGTTGTGAGGCTGGTTGGATGTACTGCCAAATTATCTGAAACGCCTTTGGAGACGGCTTATGGTAGAGAAATGAACATTCAATACACGAGCAACAGCTCTGGTTGACATTCCTGCTGTCAGCATGCCAATTGCACGCTCCCTCAAATCTTGCGACATCTGTGGCATTGTGCTGTGTGATAAAACTGCACCTTTCAGAGTGGCCTTTTATTGTGGGCAGTCTAAGGCACACCTGTGCACTAATCATGGTGTTTAATCAGCATCTTGATATGGCACACCTGTGAGGTGGGATGGATTATCTCAGCAAAGTGCTCACTATCACAGATTTAGACTGGTTTGTGAACAATATTTGAGGGAAATGGTGATATTGTGTATGTGGAAAAAGTTTTAGATCTTTGAGTTCATCTCATACAAAATGGGAGCAAAACCAAAAGTGTTGCGTTTATATTTTTGTTGAGTATAAGAACGTTGCCCAAGGGCCCTTAGTGATTTTCCGGTCAGGCTGGGATTTGAACCGAGGATCCTCTGGTCTCAAGACCAATGCTTTAACCACTAGACCATTTCTGTTGTGTGGGCCGCTGAAGAGGAGGTACTGCTGGCCCACCACCACCAGATGGCGCCCTGCTTGGAGTGCGGGCTTCAAGCACGATAGGGCGCCAGAGCCACTGGGAGTGACAGCTGTCACTCATCCTCAAGACCAGCTGTCACTCATTCATCATCATCACCATCACCATAAAGGCCAGACTGCAACTCCACCTCCTCGCCGAGAAATCAGCTACCATTCAGGTACTTTTCTCTGCTGACTCAAAACGCTGAGTAATAATCTGAACTTCTTTTGCAGCCGTTATCCTGTGGTGTTTGCCTTATCTGTGGGATTGGCGTTTGGTGTGATCAGCGACGGCTTCGCTTCACACTCCAATCAGATAAGTGGTTAGACAGGAGCTGCACGAGTGTGTGATTGGAGGTGGAGGTTCTCCCTCCTTTACTGAACACAGACTGTGGGATTACTGAGTGTGCGAACTCACACTCATCAGGACTGTCTCTGTTTTCTGCCAGCAGTACCGGGTCTGACTGCTGAAGACAGCGGCCACCTGGGGCGCAGGGCTTGGCGGCTCCGGTGTTCTTCAGCTCCGTTGGTGGTGGAAGCTGTGTGGGGATCCAGTTCTTCTCTCGCCAGGCGTCTTCTATCGTCGAGCCTGCCCACACGTCACCTGGTGTATGATTGACAGTCCACCATATTGTTATTGTCTGTACGTCGTTGTGCGATTCACAACATTAAATTGTTACTTTTGGCTTATCCATTGTCCGTTCATTACCGCCCCCTGTTGTGGGTCCGTGTCACAACACTTTCACAACAATCTCCTCCCTGTGTTGTGTTTTAACCTTTTAAACATATTTCTGACCTATGCATAACATCAATTGACATGAAGCATAACATAAAATAACACAATATGAATTTTGCATCATATTTAACACTGACTTAAATTACCTCAACTTTTGGCTCTTACAACAGATAAAAAAGCAAAACATTACAAATCTACATTTCTTTTTTTCTGCTTCACATGGGGTCATTGATGCAGTTGGTCTGTTCTATGTCAGCCTGATTCCATCAGATCTCAGAAACTAAGCAGTGCAGGATCTGGTTAGTACTTGGATGGGAGACCTCTTTGCAACACCAGCAGCTGTGTGTGTTTCTCCAGGTAACACTAGAGTTGCTTCAGGAAGGGCATCCGGCGTAAAAGTTGTGCCAAATACCAGTGCGGATCTGGCTGTATCCGCTGTGGCGACCCCGAACAAAAAACGGGAGCAGCCAAATGGACAACAACAACAACAATATGGGGTCATTGATATCTAAGAAGGGCAAATCATATGAAGAAAATGGCCCCTTATTTCAGTAACTGAGGGGCTATTAGCCCATATCACTATTTTGAAATGTGAGTCATTGCTTTCTGGTCTTTAGCAGTATCCCACCTATAGCACTACCCTATTTGTTCAATATCATGAATTGAACCTATCAATGTTGAAGGCTACTGTCCCAGAGACAAGCAGAGAAGAAGTCAGCAGTGTGCAGACTGGATTTCTGTCAGCTGCATTTATTTATTTGTTTGTTCATTTGTTCAACTTCATAATAACGCCTGCTTATAGTTCCCTGCACTTTTTGTGTGAAGGTCATGTTGAAAGATTCTGTGAGTTAAGCATATTCTGTTAGGTATTTCAGAGAGTTTGTGTCATTTCAAATTTTGACAACTTCTTGACAATTTTTTTTTTTAACTACAGGCAAATATCGGTTGCACGTCCACGCCCAGTCGCCCAAAATGACAGATATTATTTGTCATTGCGGGCGACTGGCTGTGAACGGAGGTCCTCAGAAAATGCATGCCGCACGACAACAGCATGTTATTTGAATTATTATCACTTTTTACTGAGATACACAACACGTAACGCGTACATAAAAAGTTGGCTCACTTAACTTTTGTCTCGTCGGCTAGCTGGCGCGCGCTGCTCTCCAATTTAGCCAGTGCGTCCTCCTCAAGCTGGCTGCTTTAGCTGCTGTTCATTGTCGTACTATCCATGAGAAAATCATCCGGAATATCCATATTGGGACCAAAACACACTTCTCGCATTTTCATCTTTTCCTCTGCGGACAGTTTTTATTTCCCCCTCTGCGGACAGTTCTCGGGCTGCGCAAGCTATGACGTCATTTGTTTATGCACAGCGGACGGGTATAGCCAGATAGCGTCGACATAAATCTACGATACTGGCCTAGCAACGCCCCAGTAAAGTGATAATAATAACCGGTATTGGTTGTGGACCTGAAAAAGCCATATTGGTCGACTCATAACATGCAGTCACCACGTTAGGTCACTGGTTAGAGTCTGACTCTCATAGCCATACAATAAGACAGGAACCAGACCCCTGTATACAAACACCATATGACTCCTTAATCTCTTCTCAGGCATCTCCCAATCTTAAAGGCTGAGGACCCAGAGACATGAACATCACAGCCAAGATGTCTCAGTTACATGAATTTTATGTTGTGAAACTCAGATATGGTTATTAACTACATTTTTGAAAACAGACCACACTGAATGTATTGTAATACATTTTATAGTTAACCTCTTGGGGAGACTTGGCAGTAAATGAAACTCAATTGAACCCTCCCAACCTTAGTAACAATATTGTCATATACCGATTTGTCCTCTGTTGTTTTAAGGTATAGTCAGAAAACAGGTTATGAGTTTTACACAGAAAGCCCAACTTTGTGATCTTTTGGGCAGCACAGTGGTTTAGTGGTTAGCACTGTTGCCTTGCAGCAATAAGGTCATGGGATTGATTCCTACCTGTGGACTTTCTGTGTGGAGTTTGCATGTTCTCCCCGTATTTGTGTGGGTTTCCTCTGGGTGCTCTGGTTTCCTGCCACATTTAAAGACATGCACGTTAGGTGAATTGGAAACTTTGTAATTGCCCAGGTCTCCCTTGCAAAGAGATCTTGATCTTAATGGGACTAACCTGCTTAAACCAATGCTAAATTAAAGAAATTAAGAGATTTGTGCCAACTTTTATGAAAGACCTTTGGATTTTTCAAACATGAAATGGTGGACAGCAAAGTGCCTGTCTTAGTAAATGTCTAACTTTAATGATGGACTTTTTTTTTTGTCTGTGGCTTCATTGCTATGTAGTCACAGGAACTTGTAACAGTCAGAGGCACTTTGTGTGCTGCCTCTGCACTACTTCGGCAGCCGTAGACCATGCTTCCCAGTTTTCAACAGACCGTGCACATCTTATTTGGATTTGTTTCCTGGCCAGCAGCATGGGAGCTGTCCGGTGCACAAACTGTGGCGTTTGAAATGATTAACTCATTTATATGCATGCCTGCTGCTTCTTTGAGCCAAGACAATGAGGACGTCCCTTTGGCAGAACAAGGACAGCAGACGAATAAATCACCGGCAATGGCTTCTTTTAATACACCACAGCAGATGAGGTGAAGTTAATTCAGGTCTTTTTCTTTTGTGGAACAGGAGCTGAAAGGTGAAAGCACAGATCGAGAGGTGGGAGCCGGATACAAATGATCAACCTGGGACTCAGCCTGACTATGGAAAGTAGATTGAAGCAGATGACAGGATCATTCTGATAATTAAACTTTGGGGCGCTCTTATTAAAAGCGATGTGATTTGACATGATGTAATGAAGTGTGATGGATTCTGGTCCCACCCGTCGGCCTAGTGATGGTCAACAGTTCTGTTTTGTGGCATCATGCTGACTCCTCTCATTAGACTAATTGAGAAGCAGCATCAAGCCAGAGGCATTTCAGATCTTAGAACAGACGAATAGCTCAGTGAGCAGCATGGAGCTCCCACGTCCACACACTGACACATCAATAACACCCTGTCTGCACCCAAAACCAACACACACAGAGCAGCTGGGAGCAAAACTACAGCGAAGATATGAGGAAAACAAACAACTAAATATGTCCGTGATATTTACTCCAATAATGCGGCCTCCTTTTTGAAGTTGACTCCAAGCTTCTACAACAGGAATAACACATCATTTCAACTCAGAAACCATATGCGGCAATGTGACTCATATCTGAAGCACATTCTCAAAAAAATAAATAAAATTCCAATCAAAAATTGGCAGGTCACACACAGCAGACTGAGTGGTTACTAATCATTATTAAAGGAGAAATAGTCAACACATGAAGCCCACAGCCACCAACCTTGGCGTCATTATGGACTCTGATCTTAAACTGGACAGGCAGGTCAA
Organism: Thalassophryne amazonica; assembly: GCF_902500255.1. Classification (NCBI taxonomy): domain Eukaryota; kingdom Metazoa; phylum Chordata; class Actinopteri; order Batrachoidiformes; family Batrachoididae; genus Thalassophryne; species Thalassophryne amazonica. Next base: position 146,138,814 of record NC_047104.1, on the reverse strand, counting down.
GGCGGTTGTTAAATCCAGCTTTTATCAGCTTCGTCTTTAATCAAAATTAAATCAATTTGATCCTTTTCTGACTTGGAGCGCGTCATGCATGCTTTTATTTCTTCACGCCTGGACTACTGCAATTCACTTTTTTTTTTGGAATTAATCAAAATACACTTCACAGATTGCAGTTAGTCCAGAACGTTGCTGCACGCCTCTTAACTGGGAGCAAAAAACATTAACATATTACACCCATTCTTGCGTCTTTGCACTGGCTCCCTGTTAATTTTAGAATTGATTTTAAAATTTTATTATTTGTTTTTAAAGCTTTAAATGGACTGGCCCCACAATATATTGTAGACCTCCTCCAAATTTACTCCCCAGCATGCGCTCTGAGGTCTGAGGGCCAGCTCCACCTTGTGGTGCCTAGGACGAGACTTAAGACCAGGGGGAACAGGGCCTTCTCTGTGGCTGGGCCCAGACTCTGGAACGCTCTGCCTCTCCACGTTCGAACAGCCCCCATAGTGGAGTGTTTCAAGTCTCGTCTGAAGACCCACTTTTATTCTCTGGCTTTTAGCTCTGCATGAATAATCATTTTTATGTGCAGCACTTTGGAAACTGTTCTGTTGTTTAAATGTGCTATATAAATAAAGTGGATTGGATTGGATTGGAAATAGGGTTAATTTATAAGTCCTCTCTTATCCATGATTCCAAATGACGTTCTTATTTCAAACTGCTAACCACAGCATACTGGACAAGTCAAACATTTCTTTCAGAGGATACTAAACCAACTGCAGGATCTCTGATTTGATCTCCCCATACAGAGGCAAGAAAGTTCTGTTCAGTTTTGAGACTTTTTTCGTAGGGGCAGTTATAATCATCCCATTTGTTATTCCAGGTTGAAAGACACGGCTGTAGACGTTAAGCGGACCCTATTAAGTCACGCTCGTCACAGCTGACTTTTTGCAAAATGCAGTCGGGACGGGAGGACATTTTGGAAGAGGGATACGCTATAAAATTTTGTGTTAAGCTCCGAAAGAATGCTACGCAGACTTATGAACTGCTTCAGACTGCTTAAGGATTAAATTGCATGGGCAGAGCATCTGTGTTTTGTTGGCACAAAAAGTTTAATGGTGGCAAAGAGTCTGGGAGAGACGATGAGAGGTGTGGGAGGGAGAGCGAAGTCAGAACACTGGAGCTAGTGGGGAAAATTGGTACTTTTACGAATGAGGACCGTTGAGTGACAATAGAGACAATAAGTGTAGAGTTTGAAGTCAGTGTGGGAACTGTGCACATGATTATTCATGATGAACTGAACATGCGGCCGATTTGTGCATTTCCACCAGGACAATACACCAGTCCACAACTCCATCTGTGTTTCCAACTGTTTGACTGAGATGGGCATGAAGACAGTTCCTCATCCTCCCTACAGTCCAGACCTTACTCCCTGTGACTTTTGGTTGTTCCCCAAGCTCAAGGAAAACCTTAGAGGCAGTCATTGTGAAACCATTGAGTAGATGACAGAGGCTGTGACAAGGGTCGTGGACACGTTCACACCGGAGGACTTCCAGGGGGCCTTCCAGAAGTTATTAGAATGATACAACAAGTGCATTGCATCTGGAGGGGAGTAATTTGAAGGGGACTAGAGTTTTGTGCTTGTCTGAGGAAAAAAGTGTCCCTACAAAAAAAGTCTCAAAACTTATTGAAAGCACCTCGTATATAGTCCAAAATCACAAAATAGCTCAATGTGAAGTTTATGGGAACATAAGTTATAAAGAAACATAATACAAATGGAAAAAGCTGATGCATAGAAGCCAACAACTATTTTTGATCAAACACCTAAGTGGTTGAATGAAGCAACACTCCCTTACTGTGCTCTGAGCTTTTCTGTCCCATGTTTACATATTGGATGTGCATGTTGGCTCCCACCATATGAGCCTTTTGCCCCAAAACATTTCTTTTAAGATGGCAGTATTCCTCACTTTCCATATAACTACTGACTTTTTTCAAGATTGGGCATATTTTTTGAAAGTTGCTGGCATCCTCAAACATCACATCTCCCAAAATGGTTCTGACAAAGAATGTGGTCAGATCTACATGAGGACTTTCCCACTTTGAAAGCTGTTAGACCTGTTAAAAGGCTAGAAATATATATATATATATATATATATATATATATATATATATATATATATATATATATATATATATATATATATATATACATACAGTGAGGAAAATAAGTATCTGAAGATGCTGCGATTTTGCAAGTTCTCCCACTTAGAAATCATGGAGGGGTCTGAAATTTTCATCTTAGATGCATGTCCACTGTGAGAGACATAATCTAAAAAAAAAAAAAAAAAAAAATCCGGAAATCACAATGTATGTTTTTTTTTAAATAATTTATTTGTACGAGGTCTGTTAGAAAAGTATCGTACCTTTTTATTTTTTTCAAAAACTATATGGATTTGAATCACGTGTGATTACATCAGCCAAGCTTGAACCTTCGTGCACATGCGTGAGTTTTTCCCACGCCTGTCGGTTGCGTCATTCGCCTGTGGGCAGGCTTTGATTGAGCACTGCTCCACCCCTCTCGTCGTTGTTTCATTGTGAGAAAATGGTGGAATGATTTGGGCTTTTTTTTCCATCAGAATTTTTTCAGAAACTGTTAGAGACAGGCAGCTGGAAACCATTTGAAAAATTTATCTGGCTTTCGGTGAAAATTTTACGGGCTTCACAGAGAGTAAGGAGTGTTACTACAGCTTTAAGGACAGCCCACAATGGCGCACAGCGTGCCGCGCTCCGAGCCGCCATCGAGAGGCAGAAACCACCACATCATTTCTAAACGGATGGCTGTGTGGAGCCGGGACCGTCGTGTGCAATTTCTCTGGTTATCACAAGAGCTGGACATCAGCCATTTTCCGGAAGATTTCACTTTTAACAAGAGATTTTGTCATGGAAAGCTGCGCGGAGGCTTCGCACGTCACAACCAATTCGCTGATGAAGCAAGACAAAGGAACACCTCCGTTTCGGAGTGCCAGAGGACAAGTTGGGACAAGCCTATCTCGGCTTTCAGTGCTTACCAGTCAAGTGAGTATAAGAGAAATTGTGGAGAGCTGGGCTTGTCCCAACTTTGATAGGGTTTTGACTCTCTCAAAAACTGTTGAGGTCTAAGGTTCTAAAAACATTCTGGACTCACACGCCATCCCAGCTCATAGAAACTTTGCATCATTTTTTACCACCCTTTAAAAAACTCAGATACAAATTTTATAAACACTACCCAATATAGAGCCTGGTTATTCCAGAGAATAAGGAGCAGAATATGAGAAAGCTGTGAAACTTGCTAATTTTTTCCACCTTTGGAATACAATCAGACCTTGCACTTGGAGAATGGGAAGGCACACGAGGTTTTGTCAGATAAGAGGATGTCTGACTGTTCTGTATATTACAGGCACCGGTGGTCTTGGTAGCCACCAAGCCTTGGTGTTGGAACCTCAAGAAATGGACAAACAAGTTCATTTCAAGCCGCATGTCACTTTGACTGACCTTGCCTTCAATTTCCACCAGGCATGTGATGATAAGATTATTCCCTGCAACACCTTCAGATAAGTGCAGCAGCTGGCAGTGTTCAGGTTGCAGACATGAGGACATTACATTAGCAAACAATTCAATGTACAAAGTTACGGACAGTGAATGTGCAGTGCTGTGGAACAGGACAATTAAACAAAGCTAATTAAATATTCCATCTACTCTGTGGGTGACTTGTACACAGCTAATTATCCATCCACCCATCTGTTCATCCAGCCATCCATTTTTGAAACCTATTTATTCTAGTTAAGGGTCATGGGTGTGCTTGAGCCTGTCCCGGTGGTCAAGGGGTGAGAGGAGGGGTACACTGTGGAAAGGCTGTCAGCCTACCATACGACCAAGACATATAGACAGACAAACACATCCAAACTCACAACTACACTCAATTTAGAGGCACCAATTCACCTAACCGGCATGTCTTTGGAAATTCAAAGAAGTCAGAAAACCATACAATCATGGGGAGAAAATACAAATTCCCCATGTTTGTATGTGTACTCCAGAAAGGACCAGGTTTGAAGTGAACCTGGGACCACTGTGAAGCAACTAGAAAACCATCACGAATTATTCTGTGGTCAATATTAAAATATTGACTAGTCTGAAGTCACAATCTAATCTCACTCCAAGTTTGTGATGGCATCATGAAAAACGATTTAATGTATTATTTCATGATATTATGAAATGGAGTAGATTTCTGTGTCACGAAAAAATGTCGTGATGGTATCACAGAATTTGGGGTGACATAAGGGGCGGGGGGCATTGGGGTTATGGTTAAAATTAGTGGGCAAAGGGTGGCTGTGTCACAAAAATGTAATAAATTTCATGACAAATAAAAAGTAAGACTGGGCTGGAACTCAACTGTCTATACACCAGTTATCAGTCAATAGTACATTTATAGGATTTTGGTCATTACAGAATGGATTTGTAAATATTTGAAAGGAAATCATGACAGGTGCCATTTTGGTCCACACACTCCGTACAATCTGCTGAAGCAAACTGCTGGCCCTCTTGCCACTCAAGCAGGGGTGGTGGCCAAGTGGTTAATGCGCTTGGTTTCAGTGCAGAAGGTTCCAGGTTCAAATCCCACCCCTGCCACATTTCTCCATGTACGTAATGTGGAGTTGCGTCAGAAAGGGCATCAGGCGTAAAACCTGTGCCAATTCAACATGCAGATCCACCTTGGATTTGCTGTGGCGACCTGAGTGCAAACAAGGGAGCAGGCGAAGGGACTTACTTACATAGACAGCTTATTAGAACGTCAACAATTTCAAGTAATAACTGAGCCGATTCTCTCATTTACTTATTTTTGTTCTTCAGATAATGTAAGATTAATCCCTCCTAATCAATGCCTGTCATGATTAGCTATTTGATTTATTTTCTTTCTTTCTTTTACTTTGACACTTTCTTCTCTTCTATTCTCACTTACTCATATCTCACTGGGACAAATACTCAATACTAAAAATGATCATTCTTTAATCAAAGTTTATACAAGTTTTGTGGAACAATCAGCAAGCTATATATATATATATATATATGTGTGTGTGTGTGTGGTGTGTGTGTGTGTGTGTGTGTGTGTGTGTGTGTGTGTGTGTGTGTGTGTGTGTGTGTGTGTGTGTGTGTGTGTGTGTCTGTTTGTGCGTGCACATGTATTGGTACCATATCATGAACAAAAGTGGATGGATAACAAAAGTCATGATGGATAATACAGAAATAGTGGATTTTTTTAAACAGTTGCACGAAAATAATAAACACCACTTAACTAGCTACAGGAGAGTTTTGCCTGCAATGACATTTATTACACACAAACTCTATGAGCTTCATCCTAATATTACATCATAGCAACAACGCCTGAAGCTCCAAAATATGCACAAGAAGACCTAATAAATGTCTTAAAATAGTTCATCCAACACAAAACACAACATGTGGCTACACATGTTGAGTTTATAAGCCACTTATTATTATTATTATTATTATTATTATCGTTGCCTATATGCTGGAATAAGGGAGAGAACTCTTCAAATTATTGTTCATTACTTCCCATTTCAATCATACGCACAGGTGAAATGTTCATCCACAGCCTTTGATCTGTCGATTTGCGGTTTATAGCTGCACATGAAGGTATTTTTTTAACAAAATTACAAAGAATAAAGCTGCGTGTGCTTCATTAAGATCAATAGAAAACAGCATTCAGGACCGGATCAACGGAGTGGTAATATGGCGGCCAGTTAGTTTCAAATATATTGGCCAGTGAGCTATCCAGTCATATATAGAGATCAGCGTATACGTTGTTAGCATAGCTATTAACATTAGCCTGCTGGCTGTACTATTTAGCCAGTGGCAGAGAGCCAGGCAATACACAATGAAAATTTCTCTTTCATGTGTTATCTGTTGTGTGGGCCGCCCGAAGAGGAGGTACTGCTGGCCCAACGCCAGAGGGCGCCCTGCCTGAAGGCGGGCTTCAGGCAACAGAGGGCGCAGCCACCGCCAGGAACTTGAGTTGACAGCTGTCACTTATCACCTCATCACACCTCACCCATAAAAGCCTGGAGAAGACACCACATCTTTGCCGAGAAATCGTCAAACCGTTCAGGTAGACACTCAGCCGTTGTGTAATTCAGCTAAGCTAAGTTGTGACGTATTTTGCATCTGAGCTGGTAGCTGTTGAACTGTGCTTTTGAGTTTGCAGCTCTTTCCACTGTCTGTCGAGTTGGAGTTAGTTGGTAAGAGTTGGCGTTCCCGCTCTACACTCTTACACTCGTTGAGTGGAGGCTGCACATATAACTCAAGGAAGTAGTGAGATCAGGAGGTGGTGTTTTCTCCAAAAGGATTTACCTGCTGACTGTTTTACTGGGTGTGTACACCCACTCCCACTATTAACTGTTTCTGTTTCCTGCCAGCAGTACCAGATCTGACAGCTGGAGACGGTGGCCACCTGGGGACTCAGGACTTGGCGGTTCCGGGGTGTTCCAGATCCGTTGGCGGTGGAAATCATGTGGGTCCCAACTCTTCTCTGGACGGGTGTCTCCTATCCTCGAGCCTGCCCACACGACACCAACTTCATAACTGACTGTAGTATTGAATTGTATCTGTAGCCGTTGTGCACGTTTCACAACATTAAATTGTTACTTTGTATTTCCATTAACTATTCATTTACGCCCCCTGTTGTGGGTCCGTGTCATCACACTTTTCACGTCATGGATCCTGAGGGCATCAACCATCAGGTGAACCACCAATGGAAACACAGGGTGCACAGGGACCAGCAGGAGGCGTATTAGCTGAGCTGCAGCAAATCTTAACCGCCTTCACTGCTCGGTTGGACTTGGTAACCGAGCAGAACGTTATACTCAATCGGAGGATGGAGGCTCTCACCGCTCAGGTGGAAGCGCACGCGAAGGGCGCTGCTGCGGCACCTCCTCCTGCTGCCTGAGTGCCAGATACAGATATTCCAGTGGTTGTTCAACGAACTCCCCCCCCCGTCCCCTGAAGCATACATAAGCCCCCCGGAGCCGTACGGAGGCTGTGTCGAGACGTGCGCTGACTTTTTAATGCAATGTTTGCTCGTCTTTTCACAGCGTCCTGTTATGTACGCGTCGGATGCCAGCCGGGTGGCTTATGTTATAAATTTGCTTCGAGGAGAGGCACGCGCCTGGGCTACGGCGCTCTGGGAATTCACGGCTCCTAACGACATATACTGGGTTTGTGCGGGAGTTCAAGCAAGTGTTTGATCACCCGATTAGAGGCGAGACCGCTTCGAACGTGCTGCTGTCAATGAGACAGGGGCGTCGGAGTGCAGCCGAATATGCAGTCGACTTCCGCATCGCGGCTGCGAGGTCTGGCTGGAATAATGTTGCACTTCGCGCCGCTTTCGTAAACGGACTGTCTCCGGTCCTGAAGGAGCATCTGCTGGCGAAGGATGAACCGCAGGATTTTGATGGGCTTATTGATCTGGTTATATGGTTAGACAACCGATTGGAGGAACATCGTCGGGAGCGAGGCGAAGGGCGTGGCCGGGCACGAGTCGTTCCTCTCCCTTCCGTGTCCGAAAGGGTGCCGCCGTCCCCCCGCTGCACTGCCAGAGATCTCCGTGTGGCAACAGCTCCCCCTGCTGATGATGCTATGGACACGAGCAGGGCTAAAGTAAAATCAGAGAATAGACAATTGAGGCTGGCCTGCGGGGAATGCTTTTTCTGTGGCTCGAGTGAGCACATACAGAAGAATTGCCCCAAGCGGTTAAACTACAACGCCCGTCCTTAGAGACTGGGCTAAGGGTGGGCCATAACAATCACGAGGGGAGACCCCGAAAATCCGCACGCATCCCAGTGGTGATCCTGAGTGGGGATCTCACCCTTCACGACCCAGCACTGGTGGACACGGGGTCGGAGGGGAATCTGCTGGATAGCAGATGGGCGAGGGAGGTTGGGCTCCCTCTGGTGGCCTTACCGTCACCTTTGTCGGTACGGGCACTAGATGGCACCCTTCTTCCATTAATCACACACCAGACACAGCCAGTGACATTGGTCGTGTCTGGGAATCACAGGGAGGAGATTGTGTTTTTTGTAACACCGTCTACCTACCGGGTGATTTTGGGTTATCCTTGGATGTTAAAGCCCAATCCCCGGATTGAAACATGCCACCGGGAGTGTTTAGGATCCTCGGTTCCACCCGGTGTAATAGCTAAGGAGGAGGTTCAAGTCCCTCCCAATCTCGCGGCGGTGCCAGCTCAGTACCATGATATTGCTGACGTCTTCAGCAAGGATCTGGCGCTCACGCTGCCCCCACACCATACGTACGATTGTGCCATTGATTTGGTACCGGGCGCTGAGTACCCGTCCAGCAGGTTGTACAACCTCTCATGACCGGAACGCGAATCAATGGAGACCTACATCCGGGACTCCCTAGCTGCCGGATTGATCTGGAATTCCACATCCCCGATGGGGGCTGGTTTCTTTTTTGTGGGCAAGAAGGACGGCGGACTCCGTCCATGCATTGATTACAGAGGGCTGAACGAGATCACGGTTCGCAACCGATACCCGTTACCTCTGCTAGATTCAGTGTTCACGCCCCTGCATGGAGCCCAAATCTTTACAAAACTGGATCTCAGGAATGCGTATCACCTGGTTCGGATCCAACATTTCACAACATTAAATTGTTACTTTGTATTTCCATTGACCATTCATTTACGCCCCCTGTTGTGGGTCCGTGTCATCACACTTTTCACAACATTATCCTTGGCATTTATTTAATGTGTCAGTGATTTATTGTTTTAATGTGGTGTTTATGTCTTGAATGCCAAATAATTCCAATCAAAAACTACTGCACAACAACAATGTCCAGTTCATCCTTCCTCAAAGTAACAAGTGCAATGAGGAAATGTCTGAAATACAGATAATACAAAAACAGCTCATCATGATAGATTTCCAATTGAATAAAGGCATCTGTTTATCCAGAAAACATTTGTGTCCCGAGGAGAGCAAGTGGGATGAGTCAAAACAGAAACAACGCAGATAAGAGGGTACAGCTGCTAAAAATGCACAGACCAACTGTGCAACCATGATGGACACATCCTGTCCAACCACTTAGGAGTCACAGGAACTGGATTTACTGCGTTTTTCCTTTTTAATTAATTTAATTATGTATTTATTTTTCTGAGCCCCGCAGTAGACATAAGCGTAATGGTGCCAGTTGGCAATGATCCTCATGCACGCAGGGACAGCGGGTGACACCTGTGTGGGGGAATGTGGACAAGGAAAGCCAGATTAATGTTTTTTTTTTTTTTTTTTTTCCTGGTCTGTGAGAACACCAAATGAAGTTGAGAACACAGCTCCTGGACATCATTCTGTGAGTGGTTGTTCACACTTTTCTTCTTGTTTTTAAAGTATTATTTATTTTACTACTATTTACAGTGATTTTTCTGCCTAAAGTCTGGGGGAATTTCACAGCCTCTTTCACATAATAACAATGTAATAGTCCATATCCAGCCTGAGCACAGTGTTTGCAAATCCTTGTGCTTTTGCAAAGAGTGCCCCAGTACTTCTTGACTTTTGCATGTGTGCCACGCACGTCAGTGACTCTTGGACGGTATGTGTGTGGACTGTTCAAGATTTGTGGATGCATTTGTGCCCCCACTTTGGACAGGACTCAGCAGACAGTTGACCATAATGTGCGTGTATAAGGACAACCAATTTGGTGAGATTTCACATGAGAAAGTCATCACCTTTTCACCCATTTTCACATGATTTTGTATCTCTGCCTCCTCTCCACCAGTCACAGCCCATTGAGATGGTAGCCTAAGCTACTTGCTAGGGATTTTGCACATGTACAGACCAAACTGCGAACTGGTCAGTTACTGCCTTCAGAAAAAAAAGGAAAAAAAAATCATCATCAGGCTTGGAAAAAAAAAGTTTTTCCATTACAATTTAACACATTAACCCTCTGGGGTCCGAGGGCATTTTTTGGACAGTTCACTCGCCTGGCATAAAAGTTTTATTATTGCTGTTAACAGTTCTCCCTGCATCCCACAATCAAGTTTTATGTCTCTTTTTTTTCAGGACAACCTGTTCTTTCATAATACTGTAATGATCATAGTTCTAATGTTCACGTTGTCACGCAAGGGTTAACTGTTCATGAGTTGGGAGGGGGAGTGAGAGAGTGGGGAAAAAAGGAAGGGGAGTGAGAGGAAGCAGCTCATCTTTAGGAGAGGAGGTGTCGTCAGCGTGAGTTGTGGCTGCAACAGCAACTCTGTTCTCTTTTTGTGTGTTAAATAAAAGTTCTGGAAGAGAACCACGGTCTTTGGCTGACCTCCCTGCAGCTAGGGGTATTACATTGGTGTCAGAAGCTCGGAATTCGCCCACTGCATGAGCCGCTGCTTTAAGCGGGGGGAGATGTCCTCCAGCTCGAGTGCCCGGCTGCAGGTAAAGAAGAGTGCGCAATAGACATTCCAGAAAGCACCATGATTGCCTCGGAGTGCTGGAATTCACAGCGGCTGGACAGCACTGTTACCCGCCATCGGGACGCCATGCAGCCCACTCTTGAATGCAGCGCGGGCTCAGAGGCCAACAAAGATGGCGGCGCCCAGCAGCTCTTTGTCACCCGCTCCACAACACCGCTGTTCTCCGGCAGAGGGAGCTGGGAAGCTTACCGGGCACAGTTCGAACTGTTACCAGCCACTGCAGGCTGGTCTGAGAAGATTAAAGCTGTGCAGCTGGCACTTTCATTGACAGAGGAAGCTGCAGACTGCCTCCTGCTCCTGAGCCCGGAGGAGAGAGGGGATTACTCTATGTTGGTCGGAGCTCTGCAGAGACGCTTTGGACTTTTTAATCTGAAAGACTCCCTGCGGTGTGAGTTTAAACACCGTGTCAGGCGGCCAGATGAGCCCCTGCGATCCCTGGCACATGAGATTGAGAGCCTGGGCAGACGCGCATATGAAGGAATGCCAAGCACAATCCTGAATGAGCTAGTCTGTGACCAGTTCATCCATGCACTGACACCTGTGGAGCTGGGCTTACACGTACAGCTCGCCCACCCCGTGACACTGGGTGAGGCGCTTAAACTGGCCCTAGAGAGGGAGATCGCCACCTGTGCCATCACGTTATGAGGATCAGTCCACAGAAGTGAAATATTCTTTGGAGTATTCCACACTCTAAAACAAATTATTTGCTCAGTTTAAAAAACAAAACAAAACAAAAGCCTAAAATAGCAATTTGCATGTTTTTTAAAGAAATTCTAACTCAGCCACTGACTTCACACAAGACACTTATAGTCAGACAAACCCAAGTTTAGCAACGCATTTAATTAAGTGGTTTTGTAAACTTAATTTGCTTTGTCCTCTACACTGTTAATTAATTTTAACCAATTTAATTTAAAGGTTTTGGTGTTATTAGTTAGTCAAGTTATATTGTATGGCCTTGCCTTACAATATAAAGCGCCTTGGGGCAACTGTTTGTTGTGATTTGGCGCTATATATAAAAAAAATAAAATTGATTGATTGATTGAAGTTATTTAATTTAAGTTTTTCAAGGTTCTTTAGTTTGTCTCCATTCCACTCAGTAATGTTCATGCAAAATATTACCTTAATTTTCTCTCTCTCTCTCTCTCTCTCTCTCTCACACACACACACACACACACACACACACACACACACACACACACACACACACACACACACACACACACAGACACACACACACACACACACACACACACACACACACACACACACACACACACACACACTCTCTCTCTCTCTCACACTCTCACTGTCACACACACACACTACACACTCTCTCTCTCTCACACTGTCTCTCTCTCTCACACTCTCGCTGTCACACACACACACACACACTCTCTCTCTCGCTCTCTCTCTCACACTCTCACTGTCACACACACACATACACACTCTCTCACACTGTCTCTCTCTCTCACACTCTCGCTGTCACACACACACACACTCTCTCTCGCTCTCTCTCTCACACTCTCACTGTCACACACACACATACACACTCTCTCACACTGTCTCTCTCTCACACTCTCACTGTCACACACACACACACACACACACACACACACACACACACACACACACACACACACACACACACACACACACTCTCTCTCGCCCTCTCTCACACTGTCTCTCTCTCACACTCTCACTGTCACACACACACACACACACACACACACTCTCTCTCTCTCTCTCACTCCCTCACTCACTCACTCACTCACTCACACACACCCACACACACACACACACCCCACAACACACACACACACACACACACACACACACACACACACACACACACACACACACACACACCACACAAACATTTTCTCTCTCTCTCTCTCTCTGAAGGTGGTGTTAACATTGTAGTATGTACATAATGTTCTTTTGTCAATTGAGGAATTTTTCCATATTTTGAAAGAGTGTAAATTTGGTGATATTTTCTATTTTGTTAAGGTCGGTGTCATTGTGAACCCCAGGATGTGTTTGTCTGAAGATAATGGCAGTGCAGTACAGTTTGGTGTACTATGTGTGTAATTGGTGTCAAATGGTGAAATGTTCTTTGCTCAAGAACTTGAGTGTTGTATTTGATACTGTTCCTTTCCAAAGTAGAAATGGGGCCTAATATAGCTGTAAATGGTTAACTTGATCTGTAAAACTGTTGATTTTGAGAAGGACATGAAATGATTATTGTGGAATTATAGTAATTTTCTGACTTTTTTCACTTTGTCATTTTGGGTATTGTGTACAATTTTGAAGGAAAAACGAACTTCATCTATTTTGGAATAAGGCTGTAACATAAAATGTGGAAAAAGTGAAGCTTTGTGAATACTTTCCAGATGCACTGTTTATATTCCTGTGTTTCTGGTCTGAAACATATTCAGAAAATATGTTGGCATGATGCAATTTACATCAAATAATGAGGTGTGGAAGGTTCCCGGTTCAAACCCCTCCACTGCCACAGCTCTCCATGTAATATGGAGTTAAATCAGGAAGGGCATCTGGTGTAAAACCTGTGCAAAATCAACATGTAGATCCACCTTGGATTAGCTGTGGCAACCTGGAGTGAAAACAAGGGATCAGCCGAAGGACTTACTTATGAGGTAAAAACAACAACAACAACAAAAAACCTGATCTTCAAAGAGTTGATGTCAAGTGGTGAATGTAGTCATGATTTGGTTAAAGAAATGTCTGTATCTTAAAAAGATTTGTGGAGCAAAGATGGCCAAAGGATCTTAGTTTATCAACAAATGGATGAGAAAATTAGTGAAATGTTTTGAAACAATGTTCCTCAAAGAAAGGGATGGCATATTTCTTTCTCTACAGTGTAACTTTGTAATGGCCCAAGAGAGAAACCTTAAGCTGAACACCCATGATCTCCAATCCCTCAGGCGGCACTGCAGCAGGAGCCAGCCTTCATCAATAGCTGATATAACCACATGGACAAGGCATTACTTTTGGAAACTTTTGTAAAACACTGCAGTACATTTACATTCACAAGTGCCATTTCAAACCTCACTGTACAAAAAAGAAACCTTGTCCAGATGCAGCTTCAAACTCTGTGAGTATGGAGACAACTGGATGAGACCATCAGAGTCAAAATGTGTATTGAGGTCTTTTTGGTAAGAAATGGATGCTTCATGGTCAGTCAGTCCTATCTTTTATCTGCAAGACGTCCAAAAGCCAGGATTTGGTTGACTTCTTTGGCTTGAAAGCAGATTGCTCTGATCACAGGACTGAATCCTGCCGAGACTAACCCTTGCAAGGACCTACCTTGCATAGTGAGCAGTGTACTGCAACCCTTGTAGTTGTTGCTATCCAGGTGATGACCCTTTCCTTTCTAGAGAGGGACAATGAATCCTTTCTTCCAGTGTGCTAGGATAAGACATGTCTCCCAAATTGATGCAAAGATTGCTTGACACATCAGGACAATAGCATCTCCACCTTCAGCCCGAGTACTGCAGCTTGACCTGCCTTCATATATTTTACCACTTTTGTAAACTCACTTATGTAAAGACTGTTGCACACCATGTATTTGTGTGTGCTTGAAGGTTGCAACATCGTCATTTGGCTATTGCATTTGCACTGCCAAGGAGAGACATGCGTGTCAGGTGTGGTTCGAGCCTGGTGGCTGCAGGATATTATGTAGCGTTTCAGTATGGATTCTATTTTTCATGTGTGAGGTAAGCAAATCAATCAATCAATCAATCAATTTATTTATATAGCGCCAAATCACAACAAATAGTTGCCCCAAGGCGCTTTATATTGTAAGGCAAGGCCATACAATAATTACGTAAAAACCCCAATGGTCAAAACGACCCCCTGTGAGCAAGCACTTGGCGACAGTGGGAAGGAAAAACTCCCCAAATGCAGACAGTGACATCACACCAGTAACATTATGTAACGGACATCTTTTACTACAGTTTCAATGTCTGTCGTATAGGTCACATACATAAAAATATATGTTTTGCACCTGTGCCATATAATCATAACAGAAGCCATACAGATGCCATAATTTTGTGATGTCTTATGTTAACAGAACTTATGAAGGGCCGTAGTCGTCTAGTGTGCCCTCTGTCTCTGATCAGACAAAGGTCAAGGTCAACAAAAGTGTGGTGTGAAAAACTTATTTTCTACTATATCTCCACAATCAGTAGGGCTGGAGAGATGATCTAATGTTTACCGTATTTTCTGCACCATAAAGCGCACCGGATTATAAGGTGCGGCCTCAATTAGCAGGTACTTAACCCTTACAAAAGGCACATGCTAAAACATATAGTCTACAAAAAAAAAAAAGGTCACGGAAGCAAAACGGTGAGTTTATTTGAACTTTTTAACAACTTTGAACTACCGGTATTTAATAATCAGAATCAGAATCAGAAGAAGTTTATTGCCATTGCCAGTGAACAGGATTCACAGACTAGGAATTTGCTTCGGTACAATGGTGCAACATTAAGAAGAGATAAAATGCTAAGATAAAATATAACATATGTGTCAAAATAAGATAAAATATAAGATAAAAAAAAGAAATATGAAATATGAAAGGCTGTGTGTAACAGAAAAAACAGAGAAACAGAAAAACAGTGCAGTGGGAGGAGTGCAATTAAAAACCAAAGTACATTGTCTAAAGTGACCCGTGATAAAATGATAAAGTGACAGAGTTAAGCTTAAGATAATAATATGGTACTCACATTATTTTTTATTATGGTTCTGTCACAAATCCATCGAAGTCCTCATCTTCTGTGTCTGAACTGAAAAGCTGGGCAATTTCGCCATCAAACACGCCAGGTTCCCGCTCATCTTCCCTCTCATCATCGCTATCGTTTTTGCCTTCAGCCGAATGGTGACTGTAGAGACGCTTCTCCTGTTCTTTGTTCAATGACCCATTGCTCGAGTTGCTCTTCTAGCTGTGGCCACCTCGCTTTGTTTCCGTGGAAACTCCGTTTGGTCTTTTTAACCTAATTTTCTTGTTTTCCTCTCACAGCTGCTCTATTCCCATGAACAACACGCAACTGATAGCCTGCAGTTTGAATTGTGCCTCGTAAGCATGTCTCTTCGCTGGCACCATTTTCGGGGGTCCTTAGACAAACAAATGTGTTTTGCAGGATACCTGTAGTATACGGTAACTACCGGAGGAGTGGCGGAGGTAAGTGTACGTACCACGGACTCACGGACTCTTCTCTGATTGGTTTATCGCTGGCAGCGTACGTACTCTACGCTACCAGTGTACGTACTTTACGTATTACGTAATGTTCTCCGACTGGTTTATCGCTGCCAGGGTACGTACTCTACGCTGCCAGTGTACGTACTTTACGAATTACATCCCTGTGTCAGCGGGAAATGGTCCGATATTCCGACGGTCAAAGACAACATCGGTCGTTTTTACAGATTTTGGAATTCAGTCCGCACATAAGGCGCACCGGATTATAGGGCGCACGGCCGATTTTTGTGAAAATTTAAGGCTTTTAGGTGTGCCTTATGGTGCGGAAAATACGGTATATTGATCAGCTAGATAATTATAATTGGTATAAGTGGTGTGATGATGAAGTCACAAGGAAGTCATGTTTGTTCAACAAATACATTGTTCATGATTTCTTTCTTTGAGGTTGTCTGGCTCCCTGCCTACAAATGAATCTAGTTTGGGAGTGAACGAACAAGTGAGAGAACGTCCAACAAAAAGTTGGAGGATTCTAAGAAACTAATTATCACCACAGGTTTTTGTAGCCAAAAGACTGTGCAAACTCAAAAACTTACATTACTATTTGATATGGATATATCCCAGCGTGTCTGTAGAGCATTATAGGGTCTTCATCCTTTTGGTTTCTGGTCATCGAAAGAGTCAACAACATCTTTTTCTAAAAGCTCAGCTCAGCTGTGTGTCGAGTCAGGAGCTGCGTGTCAGAGAGAAAGCTGCAAAAAGTTTGTACCTCAGTTTTTGTGCCTCAGAGGTGGTGTTTGTAGTTGCCATCTGCCACGCCGGTGTTTGCCAACCCGGACAGTGGGAATACCACCTCAACTGGCAACTTAGCCCCGCGACTGGACAGCAACAACGTCCGAGGCCCACCCAATGTGGTGAATTCACCGAGGCCGCGCGCTGCGTCATTGAAGCCGCGCGTCACGAGTGCCGCTTCCCCGAGGCCTCGTGCAGCCACCGCGGATCCATCGGCGTGGAAACACCGAGGCCGCGCGGCACCAGCGCAGCGCAGATCCATCCCGGTGACCAACAACGCAGGCTGTTAACATCGGCGATCGACAAGCAGCCCACAAGCCGACCATGGGGCCTAAGAAGGTTCTTACGGCGGAGGAAGGTGACGATATTAAAAAATCTCTGGACTTTCTATCAGAGGAGATTTCTGTTGTGAAGCAGCAACAGAAATCAATCATGCATCTGGTGGAGGAGGTGAAGGCATTAAGGCTCCAGAACGCAGAGAAAGACCGGCGTCTGGTGCAGCTGGAAAATAGAGTGGCTGAATTGTAGCAGTACACCAGAATTAACGATGTCATCATCACTGGTCTTCACATCAAACCACAGTCCTACACACGGGCGGTAACAGATGAGAGCGGAGGGGAGCCCAGTGAACAGGAGGTCAGCTCTGTGGAAAAACAGGTTGCTGATTTCCTCCTATCTAAAGGTATAGAAATGGATTTAAATAACATTGAAGCGTGCCACCCTCTGCCCCGGAGAAATGACAGTGATAAACAAACCATCATCATGAGATTCATCAACAGAAAACACAAAACAGCACTGTTAAAACAAGGAAGAAAACTGAAAGGGACAAATGTTTTCATCAGTGAACATCTCACCAAACGGAACACCGACATCGCCAGGAGAGCACGCTTCTTAAAAAAACAGGGAAAAATCCAGCACACATGGACTTCAAACTGTAAATATTCATTAAACTGAACGGATCACCAGAACAAGCAAAAGTTATGGCAATAAGGAACATCGAGGAGCTGGACAAATATGAACAATAGGTATGAGGACTCAAACACAACACAGCACCATGATGCAGACTGGAGCAACCCACTCATCCACATCATCTACACCCGGAGACAAGAGAGACATAATGACTAAGGATAATGATCCATTTATTTCTGCCCAGGAGCTCTGTCTAGATACATTTAATTATATAACGCTGCTAACCGCCCCTTCGAATCTGAAAATGATCCTGATACCTTTTCAGTAAGAATATTGTGAGACAGTGCAAATATTTTACAGAAGAACAATTCAAAAATTATAAAATCAATGATGAAGATTTTCAATTATACATTTCAACAGAGCGTTCCTCTGTCAACCCTCTGTCAGGGAGGTCTTCAACTCCCACCTCCGGGAGAGCTCTCCCAGATCCCGGGGGAGGTTGGAGACATGGAGTCCAAGTGGACTATGTTCTCCACCTCCATTGTTGATGCGGCCACTCGTAGCTGTGGTCGCAAGGTCTCTGGTGCCTGTCGCGGCGGCAATCCCCGAACCCGGTGGTGGACACCGGAAGGGATGCCGTCAAGCTGAAGAAGGAGTCCTACTTACTTTGTTGGTAGGTGGGACCCCAGAGGCAGCAGACAGGTACTGGCAGGCCAAGCGTGCCGCAGCCCATGCGGTCGCAGAGGCAAAAACTCGGGTCTGGGAGGACTTTGGGGAGGCTATGGAGGAGGACTATCGGTCAGTCTCGAAGAGATTCTGGCAAACCGTCCGACGCCTCGGGAGGCGGAAGCAGCTCTCCACCGGCACTGTTTACGGTGCGGGTGGGGAGCTGTTGACCCTGACTGAGGATGTTGTTGGGCGGTGGAAGGAGTACTTCAAGGATCTCCTCAATCCCATCGTCATGTCTTCCGAAGAGGAAGCAGAGATGGGGGACTCAGAGGCGGACTCATCCATTACCCAGGCAGAAGTCACCGAGGTGGTTAGAAAGCTCCTCGGTGGCAAGGCTCCTGGGGTGGATGAAATCTGTCCTGAGTACCTTAACTCTCTGGATGTTGTGGGACTGTCTTGGCTGACATGCCTCTGCAACATTGCGTGGCGATCGGGGACAGTGCCTCTGCATGGGCAGACCGGGGTGGTGGTCCCTCTGTTTAAGAAGGGGGACCGGAGGGTGTGTTCCAACTATAGGGGATCACACTCCTCAGCCTCCCGGTAAGGTCCATTCCAGAGTACTGGAGAGGAGAATTCGACCGATGGTCGAACCTCAGATTCAGGAGGAGCAGTGTGGTTTTCGTCCTGGTCGCAGCACACTGGACCAGCTCTACATGCTCCATCAGGTGCTCGAGGGTTCATGGGAGTTCGCCCAACCAGTCCACATGTGTTTTGTGGATCTGGAGAAGGCGTTCGACCATGTCCCTCGGGGCACCCTGTGGGGAGTGCTCCGGGAGTACGGGGTCCGGGGTCCTTTGCTAAGGGCTATCCGGTCCCTGTACGACCGCAATAGGAGCTTGGTTCGCATTGCCGGTAGTAAGTCAAACCTGTTTCCAGTGCACGCTGGCCTCCACCAGGGCTGCCCTTTGTCACCGGTTCTGTTCATTATTTTTATGGACAGAATTTCTAGGCGCAGCCAGGGTGCAGAGGGGGTCTGGTTTGGGAACCACAGAATCTCATCTCTGCTGTTTGCGGACGATGTGGTTCTGTTGGCTTTGTCAAATCAGGACCTTCAGCGTGCACTGGGGCGGTTTGCAGCCGAGTGTGAGGCATCTGGGATGGAAATTAGCACCTCCAAATCCGAGGCCATGGTTCTCGACCGGAAAAAGGTGCTTTGCCCTCTTCAGGTCGGTGGAGTGTCCTTGCCTCAAGTGGAGGAGTTTAAGTATCTCGGGGTCTTGTTCACGAGTGAGGGACGGATGGAGTGTGAGATCGATAGACGGATCGGTGCAGCGTCTGCAGTGATTCGGTCGCTGCATCGGACCATCGTGGTGAAGAGAGAGCTGAGTAGGGGGGCAAAGCTCTCGATTTACCGATCGATCTACGTTCCGATCCTCACCTATGGTCATGAGATTTGGCTCATGACCGAAAGAACGAGATTGCGGGTACAAGCGGCCGAGATGAGTTTCCTCCGCAGGGTGGCCGGGCGCTCCCTTAGAGATAGGGTGAGGAGCTCGGTCACTCGGGAGGAGCTCGGAGTCGAGCCGCTACTTCTCCACGTCGAAAGGAGTCAGTTGAGGTGGCTCGGGCATCTTTTCCGGATGCCCCCAGGACGCCTTGCTGGAGAGGTGTTCCGGGCACGTCCCATTGGGAGGAGGCCCCGGGGAAGACCCAGGACACGCTGGAAGGATTACATCTCTCGACTGGCTTGGGAACGCCTTGGGGTTCCCCTGGAGGAGCTGGGGGAGGTATGTGTAGATCGGGAGGTCTGGGCGGCTTTGCTTGAGCTGCTGCCCCCGCGACCCGACTCCGGATAAAGCGGAAGAAAATGGATGGATGGATGGATGGATACATTTCAACAGCAGAAGTCTTTCTCGTAATCTGTCCACTATTAATGACTGTTTGAAAACATCCAAAAAAAGTTTTTCAGTTATTGCAATTTCAGAAACATGGTTAAATGAGGATAATAAAGATCTGGTATATCTTGATGGTTATGAATTGTTCCTGGTTAATAGGCAGATGAGAAGGGGTGGAGGCGTTGCATTATATGTAAGGTCAGATTACAACTGTAAACTCATTAACAACATGTCATTTACAGTGGACAACATCATGGAATGTGTACCATAGAAATTACATCTATAAACTCCAAAAACATAGTTGTGAGTTGTATTTACAGAGCTCCTGGGACAAATATTGACACCTTTGAAGACATTATCTTAGGAATGTACGACAAAATCAACAGAAATAAGCATTTATTTGTCTGTGGAGATTTCAATATAGATTTTTTAAACGCTCACAATCATCTACAAATCACCTCATTTAAAACACCTTGTACTGTTTAGGACTGTTTCCAACCATCATTCATCCTAGCAGAATAACTATGGACTCAACAACTCTCACTGACAATATTTTAACCAACGCTATATGGGGGACTACTGGTCAGTGATATCAGTGATCACTTGCCAGTTTTCTCAATCTTTGCATTGGAGGGTTGTTGTAAGTATCGAAGCAATACCAAATTCATGAGTAGAAAAGTAACACCTGAAATAATTGAAAATTTAAGGGAGGATTTATCAAGTCAGAATTGGTTGGATGTTTTTGTTGATGATGTTGACAGGTCATATGATGCTTTAATTTCCATTTTTTTTCCAGTTTGTATAATAAACACTGTCCATTTGTTGACAAAATATACAAAAATCAATACAGCAATAAACCATGGATAACTAAGGGGCTTCAGAGGGCATGTAAAAGAAAAACTACTATATAAACAGTTTATAAAACTATGAAGTAAGGAAGCTGAAAGTAAGTATAAAACATATACGAATAAGTTAATCATATCATGACTCAGTAAAAAACGATATTATAGTGAGTTACTTGTCAAAATAGAAATAACATCAAAAACACACGGAATATATTAAATGAAATAGTAAAAAAGAATAGAGTAACTAGAGATTATCCTTCATTTTTCAGAGTAACAACTACATCACGATTGATAACAAGTCTATTGCTGAACACTTTAATGAATACTTCATTAATGTAAAATCTTGCCAGTATAATTGACTCATCATTTATAACTTCTGGGTAATATTCATCATTTAACAAATCTGTTTCAATGTTCATTGGTGGTACTCACGAAAGGGAAATACTTGATCTAGTTCATGGTTCAAAAAGTAAGAAATCGACTGATTTTAATAATTTGGATATGTGCTTTATTAAAAAAGTTATTGATTGTATTGTAAAACCGTTCAATTACATTTGCAATATGTCACTAAGTACTGGTAAATTTCCTTCTCAAATGAAAATAGCCAAAGTAATTCCTCTGTTTAAAACTGGTGACAAACACACATTTTCTAATTATAGACCTATATCACTCCTGCCACAATTTTCCAAAACTTTGGAAAAAATATTTGCTAAAAGATTAAATGATTATTTACTGAAGCAACATCATTTGTGAAGAACAATATGGATTCAGGAGGTCTCAAACTACATCACAGGCTTTGATGGACTTTGTGGAAAGTATAGCAACTGCAATTGACATAAACAATCACAGTAGGTGTTTTTTTATTACAGAAAGCGTTTGACACAATGAACCATGGAATACTATTAACTAAACTGCAGAAATACGGAATCAGAGGCCTGGCATATGAATGGATAACTAGTTATTTACAAGGCAGAGATTTCAGTATCAATTCAATAATACAAATATGTGGGGTGCCGCAGGGCTCAGTGCTGGGTCCTTTGTTGTTTATACTCTATATAAATGATATAACTTGGGTGTCGAGTTCACTGAGATGTGTCCTTTTTGCGGATGATACAACTGTGTTTTGTAGCGGTGAAAATCTTGAACAGCTTCTGGACATAGTGGAGAAAGAACTGGAAAAATTTAAGGTTTGGTGTGATGCTAATAAGTTGTCACTCAACCTTGGGAAAACCAAATGTATTATATTTGGAAATAAACAGGCACCCAAATGTAAAAATTTAACTATAAACAATAAGGAAATTAACTTGAATACATTTTTAGGTGTTATAATTGATAATAAACTTAGCTGGAAACCACATATAAATTATGTCAAATCAAAATTGTCAAAACTATAGCCATTTTGTATAAAGCCAAAGACGTACTCCCACAAGAAGGGTTACTTACGTTATATCATTCTACCATATATGACATATTGTGTTGAGTCGTGGGGAAACACTTACAAATCAAACACCAATCCAATATTCCTTTTGCAAAAACGAGCCATACGAATCATCTGCAATAAACATTATCGTGAACCAACTCATTCTCTATTTGTGTCTTTAAATTTATTAAAATTCATAGATTTGGTCGATTACATTACAATTCAACTTTGTTTGAGTGAAAACCAAGCCTTACCGAGACATGTCCAGAGTCTGTTCAGATTGAGGGAATCCAGTTATAGTTTAAGAGGTTGTGCAATTTTTATGAAACCATCAGTAAGAACAAATGTAAAGGGTTTTTGTGTGTCTGTGGTTGGGGTGAAGAATGGAATGAATGTTCAACAGAGGTTAGAATGAGTGGTACCTTAGTAAATTTAAGAAAGTACTCAAAAAGAAAATCATGTCTAGGTATCATAAAGAAGCAAAATAATTTGATTTATAGGGAATGTTCAATTTATAAGTGGGACTTAGTATTTGAATGTGTCGGTATGTGTATGCGTGTATGTATATGTGTGTATGTGTTAATGTATATCTGTATATGTATGTATGAATGTATGTAAGGTGTATATGTATATGTACACTCACCAAAAATATAAACTCAACACTTTTGGTTTTGCTCCCATTTTGTATGAGATGAACTCATACAAGATCTAAAACTTTTTCCACATACACATCACCATTTCCCTCAAATATTGTTCACAAACCAGTCTAAATCTGTGATAGTGAGCATTTCTCCTTTGCTGAGATAATCCATCCCACCTCACAGGTGTGCCATATCAAGATGCTGATTAGACACCATGATTAGTGCACAGGTGTGCCTTAGACTGCCCACAATAAAAGGCCACTCTGAAAGGTGCAGTTTTATCACACAGCACAATGCCACAGATGTCGCAAGATTTGAGGGAGTGTGCAATTGGCATGCTGACAGCAGGAATGTCAACCAGAGCTGTTGCTCATGTTATTGAATGTTCATTTCTCTACCATAAGCCGTCTCCAAAGGCGTTTCAGAGAATTTGGCAGTACATCCAACCAGCCTCACAACCGCAGACCACGTGTAACCACACCAGCCCAGGACCACTCGGATAGCTGCTGAAACAATCGGTTTGCATAACCAAAGAATTTCTGCACAAACTGTCAGAAACCATCTCAGGGAAGCTCATCTGCATGCTCATCGTCCTCATCGGGGTCTCGACCTGACTCCAGTTCGTCGTCGTAACCGACTTGAGTGGGCAAATGCTCACATTTGCTGGCATTTGGCACATTGTAGAGGTGTTCTCTTCATGGATGAATCCGGTTCACACTGTCCAGGGCAGATGGCAGACAGCGTGTGTGGCGTCGTGTGGGTGAGCAGTTTTCTGATGTCAATGTTGTGGATCGAGTGGCCCATGGTGGCGGTGGGGGTATGGTATGGGCAGGCGTCTGTTATGGATGAAGAACACAGGTGCATTTTATTGATGGCATTTGAATGCACAGAGATACCGTGACGAGATCCTGAGGCCCATTGTTGTGCCATACATCCAAGAACATCACCTCATGTTGCAGCAGGATATGCACTGGCCCCATGTTGGAAGGATCTGTACACAATTCTTGGAAGCTGAAAATGTCCCAGTTCTTGCAGGGCCGGCATACTCACCGGACATGTCACCCATTGAGCATGTTTGGGATGCTCTGGACCGGCGTATACGACAGCGTGTACCAGTTCCTGCCAATATCCAGCAACTTCGCACAGCCATTGAAGAAGAGTGGACCAACATTTTCGGGCACAATTGACAACCTGATCACTCTATGCGAAGGAGATGTGTTGCACTGCAGGAGGCAAATGGTGGTCACACCAGATACTGACTGGTATCCCCCCCAATAAAACAAAACTGCACCTTTCAGAGTGGCCTTTTATTGTCGACAGTCTAAGGCACACCTGTGCACTAATCATGGTGTCTATCAGCATCTTGGTATGGCACACCTGTGAGGTGGGATGGATTATCTCAGCAAAGGAGAAGTGCTCACTATCACAGATTTAGACTGGTTTGTGAATAATATTTGAGGGAAATGGTGATATTGTGTATGTGGAAAAAGTTTAGATCTTTGAGTTCATCTCATAAAAAATGGAGCAAAACCAAAAGTGTTGCGTTTATATTTTTGTTGAGTGTATATAAGTGACCGTGTATATGTATGTATATATGTATATATTATATATGTAAAGTATATATGGCACAGCCCAAGCAGAGGGTCACCCCAAGAGCCTGGTCTGCTTGAGTTTCTTCTTTATAGGGAGTTTTTCCTCACCACAGTTGCCTAGTGCTTGCTCTGGGGGTTGGTAAGGTTAGTCCTTACTTGAGTAAAGTGCCTTGAGTTGACATTCTTGTGATCTGGTACTATAAATATAATTATAAGTGAATAGTATATTGATGTGTATGTCTGTGTGTTGACATGTAGTAGTGAATTTGTATTTATGTAAAAATTGAATTGATGGACTTGTACTAGCAGGGGTGGGCGCTGATAAGCTTTGCTTCAGCCCACACCCTTTCGGACTCACTAGTTTTGTTTATGAGTTTGTGGAATTGTTCATTTTTTCTATTTGAATATTTTGTGTGCCAAATAAAGTATATCTCTCTTCTTCTAAAATCTTCTAAAATCTCCAGCACAAGCTTTGTATGTTCCCCTGTTCCTTTTCAGGATCTCAACAGAAAACTAAACCTCTAACCTTCTAAACCTTTGAATTGTAGTCGGACTACTTCGGTGGCTCAGTGGTTAGCACTTTTGTTTCACAGCAAGAAGGTCTGGGCTTCACTTCCACCCATTTGAGTCTGCATCTTCTGTCTGGGTGGGTTTCCTGCAGACATTCAGGTGCTTTACACCATTAAAAACATGCAGTTTAGAGTTATGCTTCTTTCTCTGCTCTTGGCCTGTATGTGTAGAACTGGAGGTGGCCCTGGGTGCCGGGACTGTGGCTACCCACTTCTCCTAGTGGTTGGGTTGTGTTTAATTAAGGTAGTTTATCTAAGGAGGACAAATTTTCTTGTATGCGTGTACAATAACAATACAAAGAAAAAACAAGTCAGCATCACTTAAATTGTATGATTTTGTTGAATTTAGATCTTAATGATAATTTATAGAACAAGAGACAACACTGCCTAAAAATATACAGAAATGTTTTGATATAATCAGAAAATATGGCAATAGAGGATGAGGTAACCTGTCACACATTGAGGATGGTTGTAGGCTCCAATGCAGAGATCACACACAAAGTGCAAAAACAATCTTTACGGATTCTTTTAGGAAAAGGTCAAAAGTCGCTACTGGCACCAGTGTCCTTGATGAGATTGGGAGGAAGATGCAAGACAGAAAGAGGTCCAAAACAACAGAAGCAATCTACAGGCAAAAGTGTCCAAATATGAAAGCACAAATCAAAATGCTCTGGGAAATAAGGTTTAGCAACAAGACATTTAACATGCAAAAACACTGGAAGAACTGACAAGACTAAGGCAACAAAGGACTAACACTCAAACAACAGTGAGAGGCACACAGGGGTTTAAATACACTAGCAGTTGATTAGTACAAACTGGAGAGAGGTGAAGCAATCAGAATGGGAAACAGCTAGGGGAGAGACATGGGAAGAACACTAACAAAATGCACAAAGAAATGGTGACCACCAAAATAAAACAGGAAGAACTAACTGCAATAAACACTGAAACAAAACCATGACAAAATAAACACAGGAATTAAATGCAGAATGAAACCAAACTACAATAATTCTAGAAACTAAACTGCAGAACCTTTAAATAAACAGCAAACACGCTCAATATACAGACAGCATACAGAGACATGAAGACTCACAAGAACCCCAAATAATAACAACACCAGGAACATTCACTAGGGGGAGACAGAGGACAATGACACAGGATTATCACAACATTAATCTCAATTTACCAGAACAACATTAAAACGGATGTGTTCATCGGTACATGGAGTAAAAATATAGTATAGTTTCCTAACGATTTAAAGTGCTTTGGAATATTTTCAGTTTAAGAATATATTTTTGAAACACAATATTAAAGAATATAAAAATAGGAGCAAGACTTATAAAGGCAGATTTTGTTTGACATAAAGAGGTAGAAATTTTATGTTCATTGTTTGAGCTCATGTAAGAAAATCTGGTGAAATGTGGTTAGAAAATATGCTGTTTATTTATTAATTACATATAATGGGCAGGCCGTAATAATGCGCCTGTTGAGTTTTAACTGAAGAGTTTAATTGTTATTCTGAAAATGAAAACATTAATGGCCTTCTTCTTAGTGATCTTACTTCACACCACAGCTTGAGTGACAGTTAGCTAACCAATCACAGTGTCTTATTTTTTAACCCAGAGTATATGTACCACAGGTTTACATCACTGGGCCCAGGACTTTAGCCCATGCATTAAAATGGCCCAGATAATATGATGTCTGCACTTATTTTCCTGAGCTGTGAGCTGCTCCTCAAGCTCTCGTCATTGATCAAAAGTCAGCAAGTCCTGTGCAACATGAACTACATCCATGCGTGCCTATGCATAGAGAATTAAACAACATGGTCACCTTTCTTCACAGTTATCCCATTGAGGGACAAGAATCAACATGGGTTCTGACCAAAATAAACTTTCAGAAAGCACAGTGAAGAAGAATCCTGGAGTGTAAACACCATTCCGCCTGTTGGCATAACTGAGCATCTCATGTTGGAGATAATATACGAGGTCTGTTCGAAAAGTAATGGACCTTTTTTTTTTGCAAAAACTATATGATGCAATCACACATGATTCAAATCCATATAGTTTTTGCAAAAAATAAAAGGTCTGTTAGTTTTCTAACAGACCTCGTATATTAACAAAAGTCATCAGGAGATGTAAGGGTAGTGGCCAAGTGCTTTACTGTGGTGGTTTCAGTGTGGAAGGTTCTGGGCTCACACTCCACCCTGACATGTGTCTCTGTTGTAGCAGAACCAGGAAGAATACAACATGTGTTTTACGATATTTGAAATTATCACTTGTAGATAATTTTACCTTGAATACTGGGGCACCACCTATCACTTCCTGATATTATAACAAGGTTATAATATCACTGATTTTAGGGTCAGTCAATAGGAAATACTAAAATCAGTCTCAAACTTCAAGAGTAAGCTGCAGGTCAGATCCGACAACCTCTGTAAAACCATACACAAATCACAGACAACTTCACACGTTTAAGATATTTATTTAACTCTGGCAGGAGTGAAATAACAGGACATATCACAGTAAGCAATTTAATGATGACGAAATTCAATGAGCAATGATTATATGACGTTCAGATAATCTGGTTTTGTAGCGGGAGTTTTACGAGTTAAATTCATAATCAACGGGGAATTTACTTTGGTATTTATTAACATGAGAGAAGATTAATGATTTTGTTGGCTAGAGTAAAATAAAGCAACTCTGTTTATCTGACATTGTAGCCTGGTCTTACTTTGGAGGCGCTGTGCAGATCAGTCTCCGTTGGTCAGGTGCTGGAATCGTCTCCTTTTCAGTCGATGCTCCGTCCGTCACACAGCTGCTTCAGGGACCTTTACAAAGAGACTCTGCCGGTCAACCCGCCCGGTTTTGTTGGTTACCCAGGATGCTTTCAGTTGTTATGCTGTAACTTGTAACGGCAGTTCATATCGCTGTTGACGTCTCAGCTGACCCGGGTGTTTTTATCTCTGCAGCGCTCCGTAGTCTGGGCCATCAGAGTTTTGAGCGTCTTTATTCTCTATCAAAATATCAAAAATTCGTATTTCGTTGTCGTCTTTTGGAAGCCGGGTCAAATCAAAAATCAATACAAAAATAGCTGACTTTATGAGAAAAACGTTCATGAGAGGAATTTGGAGTTGAAGAAGAAAAAGGTTTTAATTTAACAAATTGAAAAGGAAGTTAAATGCACCTGTGCGTTAACTTTACAAAAGTGGAGCAAAAGTTATCTTTTGAAAAAAGGAAAAGTCATTTCTTGTTGGCACGCACAAACAAGAAATACGTTTTAAGCAGCACGTGGGTTCAAACAAAGAGCTATAAATCTTGACAGCTAGGCAGTGTCTTAAGACTCAGGAAAAAGAAAAGAAGTGAAGGGCAAAAGGGAGAACGGCGTAAGAGAGCGAGTTCCCAGGGTGCAGGTTTTTTAAAAGGGTTAAAAGCTCCACCCCAAGAATTCTGGGTACTGTAGTTTTTCTGAGTTCTTTGTCTGGTTATATATATATAAATCAGCGTCTGCTCCTAAATTTCCGCTTTGAAACCAAACAAGTCCTGTAGGATAACTCTTGTAAATGGTTTTCCATGGAAATGCACACACAACACAATTATATATGAAAGAAAGCACATTAGGTAAACTTTTCACAATGAACAGAGTTTAACATACCAGATATATTACTTTCATGCATGAGGTTAAATGGTCACATGTTGTTTTTTTCCTTTTCTTTTTTTTTCTGTTACGACAATACTAACATTATGAGCTGGAGCTCACACAGCAGGAAAAACACGATTGATAACTTTAACACTACAAACCTAAAAACTCACTAAGGAATACACGACCAGTTACGTCTGAGTCAGAAACACGGGAAATAAAATACGGTGGATTAAGCCGGGAAGCTTGTAACAGGAAACCACGGCTGATTACGTTCTGAGTATGGCAACTCAACTCAACAGTTGCGTTCTGTGCCTTTCTGGAGCGTGGGAGCTCACAGAGGGAAAAACACAAGGAGGTACGTACTGAGCATGGAGGCTCACTGCGGGAAAATCACGACAGGTAATGTACATGAGCGTGGGAGCTCACAATGGGAAAAACACGACAGGAAACATTCTGAGCACGGAGACTCAGAGGAAAAACAGCAGGTGACATTAGCTCCATAAACGGCGAGGGAACACCAAACCAAGATGGCTGAGTAGACAAACATAAAGACCAGGTTACTGGGTGGGTGTGTTGTTAGAGCACAGCTGGAACCCGGTGGAAACCTGGTAACAACCCAGAGGTTCTTGGAGACAACCTGGAAACACTCTGGAGATCAACCTGGTGATGATGAGAATCAGCTGTGATACACCACTCTGACAGAACCCACGTGCTGTCTTGACAGCAGGGGAAGAGCCATGATGTCACCAAACAGCCGAAGCACCATCTGAACAGAAAACTGCCACAGTAGCGTCACCTCAGCGTCACCTGGAAAGACAGACAGAGCAGGAACCAGGACAGACCAGACAGAACCAGGGGCAAACCCCAACAGAAAAGCATTTATGCACGCACAACACAATGGACCTTGAAACAGATGAGTTACTGTAGCAGAAAACCACACCAGGTGTTACTCCTGTGATCCAACATAGAAGTAGAGAGATGGAACGCCAACTTCTGATCTCAGGCGCTGAGGTTGTGCCGCGCATGCGCGAGAGAGTTTGGGTTGTTCACTTCCGGTCTTTTGTTCTGCAGCCAGTGCTTCGTTCACAGGTATTATAAACGCCAATATTGTGCTGGGAATTGACGATATCAAACATCAGAAAATAAGGTTAAAAGTTTTGATCAATTAATCTGACAAATCGACCGATCCTTACATTTTGTAGCTGCCCTGATTATCGCTCACAAAGTCACGCTGCTCTCAAAATGAAAATGCTTCATTGGTGCCCCACTGTTATTGCTGCGAAGATTTGGAAACAGCAGGTTAGGTTGAAATATCAAGATATAACCTATGTATCCCACACTTTGGAAATTATTCAGCTCAAATATATCTCATATAAAATATAGATCTTGCAGTCGATTATCAACAAGGCAAGTTTTAAAAGACAGTTCAAGTCCATTTTATTCAGTCAGCTAAGAGAAGAGGATCATGCAACCCTTTAATTTATTTATTTTTTAATGTGATTTCTTCTAGTCCATTATTTTCTTGTCCAAAATGTGGTATATAATATATATACCACATATATATATATATATATATATATATATATATATATATATATATATATATATATATATATATACACTCAACAAAAATATAAACGAAACACTTTTGGTTTTGCTCCCATTTTGTATGAGATGAACTCAAAGATGTAAAACTTTTTCCACATACACAATATCACCATTTCC
Source organism: Thalassophryne amazonica (assembly GCF_902500255.1). Lineage (NCBI taxonomy): Eukaryota > Metazoa > Chordata > Actinopteri > Batrachoidiformes > Batrachoididae > Thalassophryne > Thalassophryne amazonica. The sequence continues at coordinate 146,108,399 of NC_047104.1, read as the reverse complement.
CTCAAATATTGTTCACAAACCAGTCTAAATCTGTGATAGTGAGCACTTCTCCTTTGCTGAGATAATCCATCCCACCTCACAGGTGTGCCATACCAAGATGCTGATTAGACACCATGATTAGTGCACAGGTGTGCCTTAGACTGCCCACAATAAAAGGCCACTCTGAAAGGTGCAGTTTTGTTTTATTGGGGGGGATACCAGTCAGTATCTGGTGTGACCACCATTTGCCTCATGCAATGCAACACATCTCCTTCGCATAGAGTTGATCAGGTTGTCAATTGTGGCCTGTGGAATGTTGGTCCACTCCTCTTCAATGGCTGTGCGAAGTTGCTGGATATTGGCAGGAACTGGTACACGCTGTCGTATACGCCGGTCCAGAGCATCCCAAACATGTTCAATGGGTGACATGTCTGGTGAGTATGCCGGCCATGCAAGAACTGGGACATTTTCAGCTTCCAAGAATTGTGTACAGATCCTTGCAACATGGGGCCGTGCATTATCCTGCTGCAACATGAGGTGATGTTCTTGGATGCCACAACAACGGGCCTCAGCATCTCGTCACGGTATCTCTGTGCATTCAAAATGCCATCAATAAAATGCACCTGTGTTCTTCGTCCATAACAGACGCCTGCCCATACCATAACCCCACCACCACCATGGGCCACTTGATCCACAACACTGACATCAGAAAACCGCTCACCCACACAACGCCACACACGCTGTCTGCCATCTGCCCTGGACAATGTGAACCGGGATTCATCCGTGAAGAGAACACCTCTCCAACGTGCCAAACGCCAGCAAATGTGAGCATTTGCCCACTCAAGTCGGTTACGACGACGAACTGGAGTCAGGTCGAGACCCGATGAGGACGACGAGCATGCAGATGAGCTTCCCTGAGATGGTTTCTGACAGTTTGTGCAGAAATTCTTTGGTTATGCAAACCGATTGTTTCAGCAGCTGTCAGAGTGGCTGGTTTCAGACGATCTTGGAGGTGAACATGCTGGATGTGGAGGTCCTGGGCTGGTGTGGTTACACGTGGTCTGCGGTTGTGAGGCTGGTTGGATGTACTGCCAAATTATCTGAAACGCCTTTGGAGACGGCTTATGGTAGAGAAATGAACATTCAATACACGAGCAACAGCTCTGGTTGACATTCCTGCTGTCAGCATGCCAATTGCACGCTCCCTCAAATCTTGCGACATCTGTGGCATTGTGCTGTGTGATAAAACTGCACCTTTCAGAGTGGCCTTTTATTGTGGGCAGTCTAAGGCACACCTGTGCACTAATCATGGTGTTTAATCAGCATCTTGATATGGCACACCTGTGAGGTGGGATGGATTATCTCAGCAAAGTGCTCACTATCACAGATTTAGACTGGTTTGTGAACAATATTTGAGGGAAATGGTGATATTGTGTATGTGGAAAAAGTTTTAGATCTTTGAGTTCATCTCATACAAAATGGGAGCAAAACCAAAAGTGTTGCGTTTATATTTTTGTTGAGTATAAGAACGTTGCCCAAGGGCCCTTAGTGATTTTCCGGTCAGGCTGGGATTTGAACCGAGGATCCTCTGGTCTCAAGACCAATGCTTTAACCACTAGACCATTTCTGTTGTGTGGGCCGCTGAAGAGGAGGTACTGCTGGCCCACCACCACCAGATGGCGCCCTGCTTGGAGTGCGGGCTTCAAGCACGATAGGGCGCCAGAGCCACTGGGAGTGACAGCTGTCACTCATCCTCAAGACCAGCTGTCACTCATTCATCATCATCACCATCACCATAAAGGCCAGACTGCAACTCCACCTCCTCGCCGAGAAATCAGCTACCATTCAGGTACTTTTCTCTGCTGACTCAAAACGCTGAGTAATAATCTGAACTTCTTTTGCAGCCGTTATCCTGTGGTGTTTGCCTTATCTGTGGGATTGGCGTTTGGTGTGATCAGCGACGGCTTCGCTTCACACTCCAATCAGATAAGTGGTTAGACAGGAGCTGCACGAGTGTGTGATTGGAGGTGGAGGTTCTCCCTCCTTTACTGAACACAGACTGTGGGATTACTGAGTGTGCGAACTCACACTCATCAGGACTGTCTCTGTTTTCTGCCAGCAGTACCGGGTCTGACTGCTGAAGACAGCGGCCACCTGGGGCGCAGGGCTTGGCGGCTCCGGTGTTCTTCAGCTCCGTTGGTGGTGGAAGCTGTGTGGGGATCCAGTTCTTCTCTCGCCAGGCGTCTTCTATCGTCGAGCCTGCCCACACGTCACCTGGTGTATGATTGACAGTCCACCATATTGTTATTGTCTGTACGTCGTTGTGCGATTCACAACATTAAATTGTTACTTTTGGCTTATCCATTGTCCGTTCATTACCGCCCCCTGTTTGGGTCCGTGTCACAACACTTTCACAACAATCTCCTCCCTGTGTTGTGTTTAACCTTTTAAACATATTTCTGACCTATGCATAACATCAATTGACATGAAGCATAACATAAAATAACACAATATGAATTTTGCATCATATTTAACACTGACTTAAATTACCTCAACTTTTGGCTCTTACAACAGATAAAAAAGCAAAACATTACAAATCTACATTTCTTTTTTTCTGCTTCACATGGGGTCATTGATGCAGTTGGTCTGTTCTATGTCAGCCTGATTCCATCAGATCTCAGAAACTAAGCAGTGCAGGATCTGGTTAGTACTTGGATGGGAGACCTCTTTGCAACACCAGCAGCTGTGTGTGTTTCTCCAGGTAACACTAGAGTTGCTTCAGGAAGGGCATCCGGCGTAAAAGTTGTGCCAAATACCAGTGCGGATCTGGCTGTATCCGCTGTGGCGACCCCGAACAAAAAACGGGAGCAGCCAAATGGACAACAACAACAACAATATGGGGTCATTGATATCTAAGGGCAAATCATATGAAGAAAATGGCCCCTTATTTCAGTAACTGAGGGGCTATTAGCCCATATCACTATTTTGAAATGTGAGTCATTGCTTTCTGGTCTTTAGCAGTATCCCACCTATAGCACTACCCTATTTGTTCAATATCATGAATTGAACCTATCAATGTTGAAGGCTACTGTCCCAGAGACAAGCAGAGAAGAAGTCAGCAGTGTGCAGACTGGATTTCTGTCAGCTGCATTTATTTATTTGTTTGTTCATTTGTTCAACTTCATAATAACGCCTGCTTATAGTTCCCTGCACTTTTTGTGTGAAGGTCATGTTGAAAGATTCTGTGAGTTAAGCATATTCTGTTAGGTATTTCAGAGAGTTTGTGTCATTTCAAATTTTGACAACTTCTTGACAATTTTTTTTTTTAACTACAGGCAAATATCGGTTGCACGTCCACGCCCAGTCGCCCAAAATGACAGATATTATTTGTCATTGCGGGCGACTGGCTGTGAACGGAGGTCCTCAGAAAATGCATGCCGCACGACAACAGCATGTTATTTGAATTATTATCACTTTTTACTGAGATACACAACACGTAACGCGTACATAAAAAGTTGGCTCACTTAACTTTTGTCTCGTCGGCTAGCTGGCGCGCTGCTCTCCAATTTAGCCAGTGCGTCCTCCTCAAGCTGGCTGCTTTAGCTGCTGTTCATTGTCGTACTATCCATGAGAAAATCATCCGGAATATCCATATTGGGACCAAACACACTTCTCGCATTTTCATCTTTTCCTCTGCGGACAGTTTTTATTTCCCCCTCTGCGGACAGTTCTCGGGCTGCGCAAGCTATGACGTCATTTGTTTATGCACAGCGGACGGGTATAGCCAGATAGCGTCGACATAAATCTACGATACTGGCCTAGCAACGCCCCAGTAAAGTGATAATAATAACCGGTATTGGTTGTGGACCTGAAAAAGCCATATTGGTCGACTCATAACATGCAGTCACCACGTTAGGTCACTGGTTAGAGTCTGACTCTCATAGCCATACAATAAGACAGGAACCAGACCCCTGTATACAAACACCATATGACTCCTTAATCTCTTCTCAGGCATCTCCCAATCTTAAAGGCTGAGGACCCAGAGACATGAACATCACAGCCAAGATGTCTCAGTTACATGAATTTTATGTTGTGAAACTCAGATATGGTTATTAACTACATTTTTGAAAACAGACCACACTGAATGTATTGTAATACATTTTTATAGTTAACCTCTTGGGGAGACTTGGCAGTAAATGAAACTCAATTGAACCCTCCCAACCTTAGTAACAATATTGTCATATACCGATTTGTCCTCTGTTGTTTTAAGGTATAGTCAGAAAACAGGTTATGAGTTTTACACAGAAAGCCCAACTTTGTGATCTTTTGGGCAGCACAGTGGTTTAGTGGTTAGCACTGTTGCCTTGCAGCAATAAGGTCATGGGATTGATTCCTACCTGTGGACTTTCTGTGTGGAGTTTGCATGTTCTCCCCGTATTTGTGTGGGTTTCCTCTGGGTGCTCTGGTTTCCTGCCACATTTAAAGACATGCACGTTAGGTGAATTGGAAACTTTGTAATTGCCCAGGTCTCCCTTGCAAAAGAGATCTTGATCTTAATGGGACTAACCTGCTTAAACCAATGCTAAATTAAAGAAATTAAGAGATTTGTGCCAACTTTTATGAAAGACCTTTGGATTTTTCAAACATGAAATGGTGGACAGCAAAGTGCCTGTCTTAGTAAATGTCTAACTTTAATGATGGACTTTTTTTTTTTGTCTGTGGCTTCATTGCTATGTAGTCACAGGAACTTGTAACAGTCAGAGGCACTTTGTGTGCTGCCTCTGCACTACTTCGGCAGCCGTAGACCATGCTTCCCAGTTTTCAACAGACCGTGCACATCTTATTTGGATTTGTTTCCTGGCCAGCAGCATGGGAGCTGTCCGGTGCACAAACTGTGGCGTTTGAAATTGATTAACTCATTTATATGCATGCCTGCTGCTTCTTTGAGCCAAGACAATGAGGACGTCCCTTTGGCAGAACAAGGACAGCAGACGAATAAATCACCGGCAATGGCTTCTTTTAATACACCACAGCAGATGAGGTGAAGTTAATTCAGGTCTTTTTCTTTTGTGGAACAGGAGCTGAAAGGTGAAAGCACAGATCGAGAGGTGGGAGCCGGATACAAATGATCAACCTGGGACTCAGCCTGACTATGGAAAGTAGATTGAAGCAGATGACAGGATCATTCTGATAATTAAACTTTGGGGCGCTCTTATTAAAAGCGATGTGATTTGACATGATGTAATGAAGTGTGATGGATTCTGGTCCCACCCGTCGGCCTAGTGATGGTCAACAGTTCTGTTTTGTGGCATCATGCTGACTCCTCTCATTAGACTAATTGAGAAGCAGCATCAAGCCAAGGCATTTCAGATCTTAGAACAGACGAATAGCTCAGTGAGCAGCATGGAGCTCCCACGTCCACACACTGACACATCAAACACCCTGTCTGCACCCAAACCAACACACACAGAGCAGCTGGGAGCAAAACTACAGCGAAGATATGAGGAAAACAAACAACTAAATATGTCCGTGATATTTACTCCAATAATGCGGCCTCCTTTTTGAAGTTGACTCCAAGCTTCTACAACAGGAATAACACATCATTTCAACTCAGAAACCATATGCGGCAATGTGACTCATATCTGAAGCACATTCTCAAAAAATAAATAAAATTCCAATCAAAAATTGGCAGGTCACACACAGCAGACTGAGTGGTTACTAATCATTATTAAAGGAGAAATAGTCAACACATGAAGCCCACAGCCACCAACCTTGGCGTCATTATGGACTCTGATCTTAAACTGGACAGGCAGGTCAAGGCGGTTGTTAAATCCAGCTTTTATCAGCTTCGTCTTTTAATCAAAATTAAATCAATTTGATCCTTTTCTGACTTGGAGCGCGTCATGCATGCTTTTATTTCTTCACGCCTGGACTACTGCAATTCACTTTTTTTTTGGAATTAATCAAAATACACTTCACAGATTGCAGTTAGTCCAGAACGTTGCTGCACGCCTCTTAACTGGGAGCAAAAAACATTAACATATTACACCCATTCTTGCGTCTTTGCACTGGCTCCCTGTTAATTTTAGAATTGATTTTAAAATTTTATTATTTGTTTTTAAAGCTTTAAATGGACTGGCCCCACAATATATTGTAGACCTCCTCCAAATTTACTCCCCAGCATGCGCTCTGAGGTCTGAGGGCCAGCTCCACCTTGTGGTGCCTAGGACGAGACTTAAGACCAGGGGGAACAGGGCCTTCTCTGTGGCTGGGCCCAGACTCTGGAACGCTCTGCCTCTCCACGTTCGAACAGCCCCCATAGTGGAGTGTTTCAAGTCTCGTCTGAAGACCCACTTTTATTCTCTGGCTTTTAGCTCTGCATGAATAATCATTTTTATGTGCAGCACTTTGGAAACTGTTCTGTTGTTTAAATGTGCTATATAAATAAGTGGATTGGATTGGATTGGAAATAGGGTTAATTTATAAGTCCTCTCTTATCCATGATTCCAAATGACGTTCTTATTTCAAACTGCTAACCACAGCATACTGGACAAGTCAAACATTTCTTTCAGAGGATACTAAACCAACTGCAGGATCTCTGATTTGATCTCCCCATACAGAGGCAAGAAAGTTCTGTTCAGTTTTGAGACTTTTTTCGTAGGGGCAGTTATAATCATCCCATTTGTTATTCCAGGTTGAAAGACACGGCTGTAGACGTTAAGCGGACCCTATTAAGTCACGCTCGTCACAGCTGACTTTTTGCAAAATGCAGTCGGGACGGGAGGACATTTTGGAAGAGGGATACGCTATAAAATTTTGTGTTAAGCTCCGAAAGAATGCTACGCAGACTTATGAACTGCTTCAGACTGCTTAAGGATTAAATTGCATGGGCAGAGCATCTGTGTTTTGTTGGCACAAAAAGTTTAATGGTGGCAAAGAGTCTGGGAGAGACGATGAGAGGTGTGGGAGGGAGAGCGAAGTCAGCACTGGAGCTAGTGGGGAAAATTGGTACTTTTACGAATGAGGACCGTTGAGTGACAATAGAGACAATAAGTGTAGAGTTTGAAGTCAGTGTGGGAACTGTGCACATGATTATTCATGATGAACTGAACATGCGGCCGATTTGTGCATTTCCACCAGGACAATACACCAGTCCACAACTCCATCTGTGTTTCCAACTGTTTGACTGAGATGGGCATGAAGACAGTTCCTCACCTCCCTACAGTCCAGACCTTACTCCCTGTGACTTTTGGTTGTTCCCCAAGCTCAAGGAAAACCTTAGAGGCAGTCATTGTGAAACCATTGAGTAGATGACAGAGGCTGTGACAAGGGTCGTGGACACGTTCACACCGGAGGACTTCCAGGGGGCCTTCCAGAAGTTATTAGAATGATACAACAAGTGCATTGCATCTGGAGGGGAGTAATTTGAAGGGGACTAGAGTTTTGTGCTTGTCTGAGGAAAAAAGTGTCCCTACAAAAAAAGTCTCAAAACTTATTGAAAGCACCTCGTATATAGTCCAAAATCACAAAATAGCTCAATGTGAAGTTTATGGGAACATAAGTTATAAAGAAACATAATACAAATGGAAAAAGCTGATGCATAGAAGCCAACAACTATTTTTGATCAAACACCTAAGTGGTTGAATGAAGCAACACTCCCTTACTGTGCTCTGAGCTTTTCTGTCCCATGTTTACATATTGGATGTGCATGTTGGCTCCCACCATATGAGCCTTTTGCCCCAAAACATTTCTTTTAAGATGGCAGTATTCCTCACTTTCCATATAACTACTGACTTTTTTCAAGATTGGGCATATTTTTTGAAAGTTGCTGGCATCCTCAAACATCACATCTCCCAAAATGGTTCTGACAAAGAATGTGGTCAGATCTACATGAGGACTTTCCCACTTTGAAAGCTGTTAGACCTGTTAAAAGGCTAGAAATATATATATATATTATATAATATATTATATATATATATATATATATATATATATATATATATATATATACATACAGTGAGGAAAATAAGTATCTGAAGATGCTGCGATTTTGCAAGTTCTCCCACTTAGAAATCATGGAGGGGTCTGAAATTTTCATCTTAGATGCATGTCCACTGTGAGAGACATAATCTAAAAAAAAAAAAAAAAAAAATCCGGAAATCACAATGTATGTTTTTTTTTAAATAATTTATTTGTACGAGGTCTGTTAGAAAAGTATCGTACCTTTTTATTTTTTTCAAAAACTATATGGATTTGAATCACGTGTGATTACATCAGCCAAGCTTGAACCTTCGTGCACATGCGTGAGTTTTTCCCACGCCTGTCGGTTGCGTCATTCGCCTGTGGGCAGGCTTTGATTGAGCACTGCTCCACCCCTCTCGTCGTTGTTTCATTGTGAGAAAATGGTGGAATGATTTGGGCTTTTTTTTCCATCAGAATTTTTTCAGAAACTGTTAGAGACAGGCAGCTGGAAACCATTTGAAAAATTTATCTGGCTTTCGGTGAAAATTTTACGGGCTTCACAGAGAGTAAGGAGTGTTACTACAGCTTTAAGGACAGCCCACAATGGCGCACAGCGTGCCGCGCTCCGAGCCGCCATCGAGAGGCAGAAACCACCACATCATTTCTAAACGGATGGCTGTGTGGAGCCGGGACCGTCGTGTGCAATTTCTCTGGTTATCACAAGAGCTGGACATCAGCCATTTTCCGGAAGATTTCACTTTTAACAAGAGATTTTGTCATGGAAAGCTGCGCGGAGGCTTCGCACGTCACAACCAATTCGCTGATGAAGCAAGACAAAGGAACACCTCCGTTTCGGAGTGCCAGAGGACAAGTTGGGACAAGCCTATCTCGGCTTTCAGTGCTTACCAGTCAAGTGAGTATAAGAAAATTGTGGAGAGCTGGGCTTGTCCCAACTTTGATAGGGTTTTGACTCTCTCAAAAACTGTTGAGGTCTAAGGTTCTAAAAACATTCTGGACTCACACGCCATCCCAGCTCATAGAAACTTTGCATCATTTTTTACCACCCTTTAAAAACTCAGATACAAATTTTATAAACACTACCCATATAGAGCCTGGTTATTCCAGAGAATAAGGAGCAGAATATGAGAAAGCTGTGAAACTTGCTAATTTTTTCCACCTTTGGAATACAATCAGACCTTGCACTTGGAGAATGGGAAGGCACACGAGGTTTTGTCAGATAAGAGGATGTCTGACTGTTCTGTATACAGGCACCGGTGGTCTTGGTAGCCACCAAGCCTTGGTGTTGGAACCTCAAGAAATGGACAAACAAGTTCATTTCAAGCCGCATGTCACTTTGACTGACCTTGCCTTCAATTTCCACCAGGCATGTGATGATAAGATTATTCCCTGCAACACCTTCAGATAAGTGCAGCAGCTGGCAGTGTTCAGGTTGCAGACATGAGGACATTACATTAGCAAACAATTCAATGTACAAAGTTACGGACAGTGAATGTGCAGTGCTGTGGAACAGGACAATTAAACAAAGCTAATTAAATATTCCATCTACTCTGTGGGTGACTTGTACACAGCTAATTATCCATCCACCCATCTGTTCATCCAGCCATCCATTTTTGAAACCTATTTATTCTAGTTAAGGGTCATGGGTGTGCTTGAGCCTGTCCCGGTGGTCAAGGGGTGAGAGGAGGGGTACACTGTGGAAAGGCTGTCAGCCTACCATACGACCAAGACATATAGACAGACAAACACATCCAAACTCACAACTACACTCAATTTAGAGGCACCAATTCACCTAACCGGCATGTCTTTGGAAATTCAAAGAAGTCAGAAAACCATACAATCATGGGGAGAAAATACAAATTCCCCATGTTTGTATGTGTACTCCAGAAAGGACCAGGTTTGAAGTGAACCTGGGACCACTGTGAAGCAACTAGAAAACCATCACGAATTATTCTGTGGTCAATATTAAAATATTGACTAGTCTGAAGTCACAATCTAATCTCACTCCAAGTTTGTGATGGCATCATGAAAAACGATTTAATGTATTATTTCATGATATTATGAAATGGAGTAGATTTCTGTGTCACGAAAAAATGTCGTGATGGTATCACAGAATTTGGGGTGACATAAGGGGCGGGGGCATTGGGGTTATGGTTAAAATTAGTGGCAAAGGGTGGCTGTGTCACAAAAATGTAATAAATTTCATGACAAATAAAAGTAAGACTGGGCTGGAACTCAACTGTCTATACACCAGTTATCAGTCAATAGTACATTTATAGGATTTTGGTCATTACAGAATGGATTTGTAAATATTTGAAAGGAAATCATGACAGGTGCCATTTTGGTCCACACACTCCGTACAATCTGCTGAAGCAAACTGCTGGCCCTCTTGCCACTCAAGCAGGGTGGTGGCCAAGTGGTTAATGCGCTTGGTTTCAGTGCAGAAGGTTCCAGGTTCAAATCCCACCCCTGCCACATTTCTCCATGTACGTAATGTGGAGTTGCGTCAGAAAGGGCATCAGGCGTAAAACCTGTGCCAATTCAACATGCAGATCCACCTTGGATTTGCTGTGGCGACCCTGAGTGCAAACAAGGGAGCAGGCGAAGGGACTTACTTACATAGACAGCTTATTAGAACGTCAACAATTTCAAGTAATAACTGAGCCGATTCTCTCATTTACTTATTTTTGTTCTTCAGATAATGTAAGATTAATCCCTCCTAATCAATGCCTGTCATGATTAGCTATTTGATTTATTTTCTTTCTTTCTTTTACTTTGACACTTTCTTCTCTTCTATTCTCACTTACTCATATCTCACTGGGACAAATACTCAATACTAAAAATGATCATTCTTTAATCAAAGTTTATACAAGTTTTGTGGAACAATCAGCAAGCTATATATATATATATATATGTGTGTGTGTGTGGTGTGTGTGTGTGTGTGTGTGTGTGTGTGTGTGTGTGTGTGTGTGTGTGTGTGTGTGTGTGTGTGTGTGTCTGTTTGTGCGTGCACATGTATTGGTACCATATCATGAACAAAGTGGATGGATAACAAAAGTCATGATGGATAATACAGAAATAGTGGATTTTTTTTAAACAGTTGCACGAAAATAATAAAACACCACTTAACTAGCTACAGGAGAGTTTTGCCTGCAATGACATTTATTACACACAACTCTATGAGCTTCATCCTAATATTACATCATAGCAACAACGCCTGAAGCTCCAAAAATATGCACAAGAAGACCTAATAAATGTCTTAAAATAGTTCATCCAACACAAAACACAACATGTGGCTACACATGTTGAGTTTATAAGCCACTTATTATTATTATTATTATTATTATTATCGTTGCCTATATGCTGGAATAAGGGAGAGAACTCTTCAAATTATTGTTCATTACTTCCCATTTCAATCATACGCACAGGTGAAATGTTCATCCACAGCCTTTGATCTGTCGATTTGCGGTTTATAGCTGCACATGAAGGTATTTTTTTAACAAAATTACAAAGAATAAAGCTGCGTGTGCTTCATTAAGATCAATAGAAAACAGCATTCAGGACCGGATCAACGGAGTGGTAATATGGCGGCCAGTTAGTTTCAAATATATTGGCCAGTGAGCTATCCAGTCATATATAGAGATCAGCGTATACGTTGTTAGCATAGCTATTAACATTAGCCTGCTGGCTGTACTATTTAGCCAGTGGCAGAGAGCCAGGCAATACACAATGAAAATTTCTCTTTCATGTGTTATCTGTTGTGTGGGCCGCCCGAAGAGGAGGTACTGCTGGCCCAACGCCAGAGGGCGCCCTGCCTGAAGGCGGGCTTCAGGCAACGAGGGCGCAGCCACCGCCAGGAACTTGAGTTGACAGCTGTCACTTATCACCTCATCACACCTCACCCATAAAAGCCTGGAGAAGACACCACATCTTTGCCGAGAAATCGTCAAACCGTTCAGGTAGACACTCAGCCGTTGTGTAATTCAGCTAAGCTAAGTTGTGACGTATTTTGCATCTGAGCTGGTAGCTGTTGAACTGTGCTTTTGAGTTTGCAGCTCTTTCCACTGTCTGCGAGTTGGAGGAGTTGGTAAGAGTTGGCGTTCCCGCTCTACACTCTTACACTCGTTGAGTGGAGGCTGCACTATAACTCAAGGAAGTAGTGAGATCAGGAGGTGGTGTTTTCTCCAAAAGGATTTACCTGCTGACTGTTTTACTGGGTGTGTACACCACACCCACTATTAACTGTTTCTGTTTCCTGCCAGCAGTACCAGATCTGACAGCTGGAGACGGTGGCCACCTGGGGACTCAGGACTTGGCGGTTCCGGGGTGTTCCAGATCCGTTGGCGGTGGAAATCATGTGGGTCCCAACTCTTCTCTGGACGGGTCTCCTATCCTCGAGCCTGCCCACGACACCAACTTCATAACTGACTGTAGTATTGAATTGTATCTGTAGCCGTTGTGCACGTTTCACAACATTAAATTGTTACTTTGTATTTCCATTAACTATTCATTTACGCCCCCTGTTGTGGGTCCGTGTCATCACACTTTTCACGTCATGGATCCTGAGGGGCATCAACCATCAGGTGAACCACCAATGGAAACACAGGGTGCACAGGGACCAGCAGGAGGCGTATTAGCTGAGCTGCAGCAAATCTTAACCGCCTTCACTGCTCGGTTGGACTTGGTAACCGAGCAGAACGTTATACTCAATCGGAGGATGGAGGCTCTCACCGCTCAGGTGGAAGCGCACGCGAAGGGCGCTGCTGCGGCACCTCCTCCTGCTGCCTGAGTGCCAGATACAGATATTCCAGTGGTTGTTCAACGAACTCCCCCCCCGTCCCCTGAAGCATACATAAGCCCCCCGGAGCCGTACGGAGGCTGTGTCGAGACGTGCGCTGACTTTTTAATGCAATGTTTGCTCGTCTTTTCACAGCGTCCTGTTATGTACGCGTCGGATGCCAGCCGGGTGGCTTATGTTATAAATTTGCTTCGAGGAGAGGCACGCGCCTGGGCTACGGCGCTCTGGGAATTCACGGCTCCTAACGACATATACTGGGTTTGTGCGGGAGTTCAAGCAAGTGTTTGATCACCCGATTAGAGGCGAGACCGCTTCGAACGTGCTGCTGTCAATGAGACAGGGGCGTCGGAGTGCAGCCGAATATGCAGTCGACTTCCGCATCGCGGCTGCGAGGTCTGGCTGGAATAATGTTGCACTCGCGCCGCTTTCGTAAACGGACTGTCTCCGGTCCTGAAGGAGCATCTGCTGGCGAAGGATGAACCGCAGGATTTTGATGGGCTTATTGATCTGGTTATATGGTTAGACAACCGATTGGAGGAACATCGTCGGGAGCGAGGCGAAGGGCGTGGCCGGGCACGAGTCGTCCCTCCCTTCCGTCCGAAAGGGTGCCGCCGTCCCCCCGCTGCACCTGCCAGAGATCTCCGTGTGGCAACAGCTCCCCCTGCTGATGATGCTATGGACACGAGCAGGGCTAAAGTAAAATCAGAATAGACAATTGAGGCTGGCCTGCGGGGAATGCTTTTTCTGTGGCTCGAGTGAGCACATACAGAAGAATTGCCCCAAGCGGTTAAACTACAACGCCCGCCTTAGAGACTGGGCTAAGGGTGGGCCATAACAATCACGAGGGGAGACCCCGAAAATCCGCACGCATCCCAGTGGTGATCCTGAGTGGGGATCTCACCCTTCACGACCCAGCACTGGTGGACACGGGGTCGGAGGGGAATCTGCTGGATAGCAGATGGGCGAGGGAGGTTGGGCTCCCTCTGGTGGCCTTACCGTCACCTTTGTCGGTAACGGGCACTAGATGGCACCCTTCTTCCATTACGTCACACACCAGACACAGCCAGTGACATTGGTCGGTCTGGGAATCACAGGGAGGAGATTGTGTTTTTTGTAACACCGTCTACCCTACCGGGTGATTTTGGGTTATCCTTGGATGTTAAAGCCCAATCCCCGGATTGAAACATGCCACCGGGAGTGTTTAGGATCCTCGGTTCCACCCGGTGTAATAGCTAAGGAGGAGGTTCAAGTCCCTCCCAATCTCGCGGCGGTGCCAGCTCAGTACCATGATATTGCTGACGTCTTCAGCAAGGATCTGGCGCTCACGCTGCCCCCACACCATACGTACGATTGTGCCATTGATTTGGTACCGGGCGCTGAGTACCCGTCCAGCAGGTTGTACAACCTCTCATGACCGGAACGCGAATCAATGGAGACCTACATCCGGGACTCCCTAGCTGCCGGATTGATCTGGAATTCCACATCCCCGATGGGGCTGGTTTCTTTTTTGTGGGCAAGAAGGACGGCGGACTCCGTCCATGCATTGATTACAGAGGGCTGAACGAGATCACGGTTCGCAACCGATACCCGTTACCTCTGCTAGATTCAGTGTTCACGCCCCTGCATGGAGCCCAAATCTTTACAAAACTGGATCTCAGGAATGCGTATCACCTGGTTCTGATCCAACATTTCACAACATTAAATTGTTACTTTGTATTTCCATTGACCATTCATTTACGCCCCCTGTTGTGGGTCCGTGTCATCACACTTTTCACAACATTATCCTTGGCATTTATTTAATGTGTCAGTGATTTATTGTTTTAATGTGGTGTTTATGTCTTGAATGCCAAATAATTCCAATCAAAAACTACTGCAACAACAACAATGTCCAGTTCATCCTTCCTCAAAGTAACAAGTGCAATGAGGGAAATGTCTGAAATACAGATAATACAAAAACAGCTCATCATGATAGATTTCCAATTGAATAAAGGCATCTGTTTATCCAGAAAACATTTGTGTCCCGAGGAGAGCAAGTGGATGAGTCAAAACAGAAACAACGCAGATAAGAGGGTACAGCTGCTAAAAATGCACAGACCAACTGTGCAACCATGATGGACACATCCTGTCCAACCACTTAGGAGTCACAGGAACTGGATTTACTGCGTTTTTTCCTTTTTAATTAATTTAATTATGTATTTATTTTCTGAGCCCCGCAGTAGACATAAGCGTAATGGTGCCAGTTGGCAATGATCCTCATGCACGCAGGGACAGCGGGTGACACCTGTGTGGGGGAATGTGGACAAGGAAAGCCAGATTAATGTTTTTTTTTTTTTTTTTTTTTTTCCTGGTCTGTGAGAACACCAAATGAAGTTGAGAACACAGCTCCTGGACATCATTCTGTGAGTGGTTGTTCACACTTTTCTTCTTGTTTTTAAAGTATTATTTATTTTACTACTATTTACAGTGATTTTTCTGCCTAAAGTCTGGGGGAATTTCACAGCCTCTTTCACATAATAACAATGTAATAGTCCATATCCAGCCTGAGCACAGTGTTTGCAAATCCTTGTGCTTTTGCAAAGAGTGCCCCAGTACTTCTTGACTTTTGCATGTGTGCCACGCACGTCAGTGACTCTTGGACGGTATGTGTGTGGACTGTTCAAGATTTGTGGATGCATTTGTGCCCCCACTTTGGACAGGACTCAGCAGACAGTTGACCATAATGTGCGTGTATAAGGACAACCAATTTGGTGAGATTTCACATGAGAAAGTCATCACCTTTTCACCCATTTTCACATGATTTTGTATCTCTGCCTCCTCTCCACCAGTCACAGCCCATTGAGATGGTAGCCTAAGCTACTTGCTAGGGATTTTGCACATGTACAGACCAAACTGCGAACTGGTCAGTTACTGCCTTCAGAAAAAAAAGGAAAAAAAATCATCATCAGGCTTGGAAAAAAAAAGTTTTTCCATTACAATTTAACACATTAACCCTCTGGGGTCCGAGGGCATTTTTTGGACAGTTCACTCGCCTGGCATAAAAGTTTTATTATTGCTGTTAACAGTTCTCCCTGCATCCCACAATCAAGTTTTATGTCTCTTTTTTTTCAGGACAACCTGTTCTTTCATAATACTGTAATGATCATAGTTCTAATGTTCACGTTGTCACGCAAGGGTTAACTGTTCATGAGTTGGGAGGGGGAGTGAGAGAGTGGGGAAAAAAGGAAGGGGAGTGAGAGGAAGCAGCTCATCTTTAGGAGAGGAGGTGTCGTCAGCGTGAGTTGTGGCTGCAACAGCAACTCTGTTCTCTTTTTGTGTGTTAAATAAAAGTTCTGGAAGAGAACCACGGTCTTTGGCTGACCTCCCTGCAGCTAGGGGTATTACATTGGTGTCAGAAGCTCGGAATTCGCCCACTGCATGAGCCGCTGCTTTAAGCGGGGGGAGATGTCCTCCAGCTCGAGTGCCCGGCTGCAGGTAAAGAAGAGTGCGCAATAGACATTCCAGAAAGCACCATGATTGCCTCGGAGTGCTGGAATTCACAGCGGCTGGACAGCACTGTTACCCGCCATCGGGACGCCATGCAGCCCACTCTTGAATGCAGCGCGGGCTCAGAGGCCAACAAAGATGGCGGCGCCCAGCAGCTCTTTGTCACCCGCCTCCACAACACCGCTGTTCTCCGGCAGAGGGAGCTGGGAAGCTTACCGGGCACAGTTCGAACTGTTACCAGCCACTGCAGGCTGGTCTGAGAAGATTAAAGCTGTGCAGCTGGCACTTTCATTGACAGAGGAAGCTGCAGACTGCCTCCTGCTCCTGAGCCCGGAGGAGAGAGGGGATTACTCTATGTTGGTCGGAGCTCTGCAGAGACGCTTTGGACTTTTTAATCTGAAAGACTCCCTGCGGTGTGAGTTTAAACACCGTGTCAGGCGGCCAGATGAGCCCCTGCGATCCCTGGCACATGAGATTGAGAGCCTGGGCAGACGTGCATATGAAGGAATGCCAGCACAATCCTGAATGAGCTAGTCTGTGACCAGTTCATCCATGCACTGACACCTGTGGAGCTGGGCTTACACGTACAGCTCGCCCACCCCGTGACACTGGGTGAGGCGCTAAACTGGCCCTAGAGAGGGAGATCGCCACCTGTGCCATCACGTTATGAGGATCAGTCCACAGAAGTGAAATATTCTTTGGAGTATTCCACACTCTAAAACAAATTATTTGCTCAGTTTAAAAAACAAAACAAAACAAAAGCCTAAAATAGCAATTTGCATGTTTTTTAAAGAAATTCTAACTCAGCCACTGACTTCACACAAGACACCTTATAGTCAGACAAACCCAAGTTTAGCAACGCATTTAATTAAGTGGTTTTGTAAACTTAATTTGCTTTGTCCTCTACACTGTTAATTAATTTTAACCAATTTAATTTAAAGGTTTTGGTGTTATTAGTTAGTCAAGTTATATTGTATGGCCTTGCCTTACAATATAAAGCGCCTTGGGGCAACTGTTTGTTGTGATTTGGCGCTATATATATAAAAAAAAAAAAAATTGATTGATTGATTGAAGTTATTTAATTTAAGTTTTTCAAGGTTCTTTAGTTTGTCTCCATTCCACTCAGTAATGTTCATGCAAAATATTACCTTAATTTTCTCTCTCTCTCTCTCTCCTCTCTCTCTCACACACACACACACACACACACACACACACACACCACACACACACACACACACACACACACACACACACAGACACACACACACACACACACACACACACACACACACACACACACACACACACACACACACACACACACTCTCTCTCTCTCACACTCTCACTGTCACACACACACACACACACTCTCTCTCTCTCACACTGTCTCTCTCTCTCACACTCTCGCTGTCACACACACACACACACACTCTCTCTCTCGCTCTCTCTCTCACACTCTCACTGTCACACACACACATACACACTCTCTCACACTGTCTCTCTCTCTCACACTCTCGCTGTCACACACACACACACACACACACACACACACACTCTCTCTCGCTCTCTCTCTCACACTCACTGTCACACACACACATACACACTCTCTCACACTGTCTCTCTCTCACACTCTCACTGTCACACACACACACACACACACACACACACACTCTCTCTCTCGCCCTCTCTCACACTGTCTCTCTCTCACACTCTCACTGTCACACACACACACACTCTCTCTCTCTCTCTCTCACTCCCTCACTCACTCACTCACACACACACACACACACACACACACACACACACACACACACACACACACACACACACACACACACACACACACACACACACACACACACACACACACACACACACACAAACATTTTCTCTCTCTCTCTCTCTCTGAAGGTGGTGTTAACATTGTAGTATGTACATAATGTTCTTTTGTCAATTGAGGAATTTTTCCATATTTTGAAAGAGTGTAAATTTGGTGATATTTTCTATTTTGTTAAGGTCGGTGTCATTGTGAACCCCAGGATGTGTTTGTCTGAAGATAATGGCAGTGCAGTACAGTTTGGTGTACTATGTGTGTAATTGGTGTCAAATGGTGAAATGTTCTTTGCTCAAGAACTTGAGTGTTGTATTTGATACTGTTCCTTTCCAAAGTAGAAATGGGGCCTAATATAGCTGTAAATGGTTAACTTGATCTGTAAAACTGTTGATTTTGAGAAGGACATGAAATGATTATTGTGGAATTGTAGTAATTTTCTGACTTTTTTCACTTTGTCATTTTGGGTATTGTGTACAATTTTGAAGGAAAAACGAACTTCATCTATTTTGGAATAAGGCTGTAACATAAAATGTGGAAAAAGTGAAGCTTTGTGAATACTTTCCAGATGCACTGTTTATATTCCTGTGTTTCTGGTCTGAAACATATTCAGAAAATATGTTGGCATGATGCAATTTACATCAAATAATGAGGTGTGGAAGGTTCCCGGTTCAAACCCCTCCACTGCCACAGCTCTCCATGTAATATGGAGTTAAATCAGGAAGGGCATCTGGTGTAAAACCTGTGCAAAATCAACATGTAGATCCACCTTGGATTAGCTGTGGCAACCTGGAGTGAAAACAAGGGATCAGCCGAAGGACTTACTTATGAGGTAAAAACAACAACAACAACAACAAAAAACCTGATCTTCAAAGAGTTGATGTCAAGTGGTGAATGTAGTCATGATTTGGTTAAAGAAATGTCTGTATCTTAAAAAGATTTGTGGAGCAAAGATGGCCAAAGGATCTTAGTTTATCAACAAATGGATGAGAAAATTAGTGAAATGTTTTGAAACAATGTTCCTCAAAGAAAGGGATGGCATATTTCTTTCTCTACAGTGTAACTTTGTAATGGCCCAAGAGAGAAACCTTAAGCTGAACACCCATGATCTCCAATCCCTCAGGCGGCACTGCAGCAGGAGCCAGCCTTCATCAATAGCTGATATAACCACATGGACAAGGCATTACTTTTGGAAACTTTTGTAAAACACTGCAGTACATTTACATTCACAAGTGCCATTTCAAACCTCACTGTACAAAAAAGAAACCTTGTCCAGATGCAGCTTCAAACTCTGTGAGTATGGAGACAACTGGATGAGACCATCAGAGTCAAAATGTGTATTGAGGTCTTTTTGGTAAGAAATGGATGCTTCATGGTCAGTCAGTCCTATCTGTTATCTGCAAGACGTCCAAAAGCCAGGATTTGGTTGACTTCTTTGGCTTGAAAGCAGATTGCTCTGATCACAGGACTGAATCCTGCCGAGACTAACCCTTGCAAGGACCTACCTTGCATAGTGAGCAGTGTACTGCAACCCTTGTAGTTGTTGCTATCCAGGTGATGACCCTTTCCTTTCTAGAGAGGGACAATGAATCCTTTCTTCCAGTGTGCTAGGATAAGACATGTCTCCCAAATTGATGCAAAGATTGCTTGACACATCAGGACAATAGCATCTCCACCTTCAGCCCGAGTACTGCAGCTTGACCTGCCTTCATATATTTTACCACTTTTGTAAACTCACTTATGTAAAGACTGTTGCACACCATGTATTTGTGTGTGCTTGAAGGTTGCAACATCGTCATTTGGCTATTGCATTTGCACTGCCAAGGAGAGACATGCGTGTCAGGTGTGGTTCGAGCCTGGTGGCTGCAGGATATTATGTAGCGTTTCAGTATGGATTCTATTTTTCATGTGTGAGGTAAGCAAATCAATCAATCAATCAATTTATTTATATAGCGCCAAATCACAACAAATAGTTGCCCCAAGGCGCTTTATATTGTAAGGCAAGGCCATACAATAATTACGTAAAAACCCCAATGGTCAAAACGACCCCCTGTGAGCAAGCACTTGGCGACAGTGGGAAGGAAAAACTCCCCAAATGCAGACAGTGACATCACACCAGTAACATTATGTAACGGACATCTTTTACTACAGTTTCAATGTCTGTCGTATAGGTCACATACATAAAAATATATGTTTTGCACCTGTGCCATATAATCATAACAGAAGCCATACAGATGCCATAATTTTGTGATGTCTTATGTTAACAGAACATTATGAAGGGCCGTAGTCGTCTAGTGTGCCCTCTGTCTCTGATCAGACAAAGGTCAAGGTCAACAAAAGTGTGGTGTGAAAAACTTATTTTCTACTATATCTCCACAATCAGTAGGGCTGGAGAGATGATCTAATGTTTACCGTATTTTCTGCACCATAAAGCGCACCGGATTATAAGGTGCGGCCTCAATTAGCAGGTACTTAACCCTTACAAAAGGCACATGCTAAAACATATAGTCTACAAAAAAAAAAAAAGGTCACGGAAGCAAAACGGTGAGTTTATTTGAACTTTTTAACAACTTTGAACTACCGGTATTTAATAATCAGAATCAGAATCAGAAGAAGTTTATTGCCATTGCCAGTGAACAGGATTCACAGACTAGGAATTTGCTTCGGTACAATGGTGCAACATTAAGAAGAGATAAAATGCTAAGATAAAATATAACATATGTGTCAAAATAAGATAAAATATAAGATAAAAAAAAGAAATATGAAATATGAAAGGCTGTGTGTAACAGAAAAACAGAGAAACAGAAAAACAGTGCAGTGGGAGGAGTGCAATTAAAAACCAAAGTACATTGTCTAAAGTGACCCGTGATAAAATGATAAAGTGACAGAGTTAAGCTTAAGATAATAATATGGTACTCACATTATTTTTTATTATGGTTCTGTCACAAATCCATCGAAGTCCTCATCTTCTGTGTCTGAACTGAAAAGCTGGGCAATTTCGCCATCAAACACGCCAGGTTCCCGCTCATCTTCCCTCTCATCATCGCTATCGTTTTTGCCTTCAGCCGAATGGTGACTGTAGAGACGCTTCTCCTGTTCTTTGTTCAATGACCCATTGCTCGAGTTGCTCTTCTAGCTGTGGCCACCTCGCTTTGTTTCCGTGGAAACTCTGTTTGGTCTTTTTAACCTAATTTTCTTGTTTTCCTCTCACAGCTGCTCTATTCCCATGAACAACACGCAACTGATAGCCTGCAGTTTGAATTGTGCCTCGTAAGCATGTCTCTTCGCTGGCACCATTTTCGGGGGTCCTTAGACAAACAAATGTTGTTTTGCAGGATACCTGTAGTATACGGTAACTACCGGAGGAGTGGCGGAGGTAAGTGTACGTACCACGGACTCACGGACTCTTCTCTGATTGGTTTATCGCTGGCAGCGTACGTACTCTACGCTACCAGTGTACGTACTTTACGTATTACGTAATGTTCTCCGACTGGTTTATCGCTGCCAGGGTACGTACTCTACGCTGCCAGTGTACGTACTTTACGAATTACATCCCTGTGTCAGCGGGAAATGGTCCGATATTCCGACGGTCAAAGACAACATCGGTCGTTTTTAAAGATTTTGGAATTCAGTCCGCACATAAAGCGCACCGGATTATAGGGCGCACGGCCGATTTTTGTGAAAATTTAAGGCTTTTAGGTGTGCCTTATGGTGCGGAAAATACGGTATATTGATCAGCTAGATAATTATAATTGGTATAAGTGGTGTGATGATGAAGTCACAAGGAAGTCATGTTTGTTCAACAAATACATTGTTCATGATTTCTTTCTTTGAGGTTGTCTGGCTCCCTGCCTACAAATGAATCTAGTTTGGGAGTGAACGAACAAGGGAGAGAACGTCCAACAAAAAGTTGGAGGATTCTAAGAAACTAATTATCACCACAGGTTTTTGTAGCCAAAAGACTGTGCAAACTCAAAAACTTACATTACTATTTGATATGGATATATCCCAGCGTGTCTGTAGAGCATTATAGGGTCTTCATCCTTTTGGTTTCTGGTCATCGAAAGAGTCAACAACATCTTTTTCTAAAAGCTCAGCTCAGCTGTGTGTCGAGTCAGGAGCTGCGTGTCAGAGAGAAAGCTGTAAAAAGTTTGTACCTCAGTTTTTGTGCCTCAGAGGTGGTGTTTGTAGTTGCCATCTGCCACGCCGGTGTTTGCCAACCCGGACAGTGGGAATACCACCTCAACTGGCAACTTAGCCCCGCGACTGGACAGCAACAACGTCCGAGGCCCACCCAATGTGGTGAATTCACCGAGGCCGCGCGCTGCGTCATTGAAGCCGCGCGTCACGAGTGCCGCTTCCCCGAGGCCTCGTGCAGCCACCGCGGATCCATCGGTGTGGAAACACCGAGGCCGCGCGGCACCAGCGCAGCGCAGATCCATCCCGGTGACCAACAACGCAGGCTGTTAACATCGGCGATCGCCAAGCAGCCCACAAGCCGACCATGGGGCCTAAGAAGGTTCTTACGGCGGAGGAAGGTGACGATATTAAAAAATCTCTGGACTTTCTATCAGAGGAGATTTCTGTTGTGAAGCAGCAACAGAAATCAATCATGCATCTGGTGGAGGAGGTGAAGGCATTAAGGCTCCAGAACGCAGAGAAAGACCGGCGTCTGGTGCAGCTGGAAAATAGAGTGGCTGAATTGGAGCAGTACACCAGAATTAACGATGTCATCATCACTGGTCTTCACATCAAACCACAGTCCTACACACGGGCGGTAACAGATGAGAGCGGAGGGGAGCCCAGTGAACAGGAGGTCAGCTCTGTGGAAAAACAGGTTGCTGATTTCCTCCTATCTAAAGGTATAGAAATGGATTTAAATAACATTGAAGCGTGCCACCCTCTGCCCCGGAGAAATGACAGTGATAAACAAACCATCATCATGAGATTCATCAACAGAAAACACAAAACAGCACTGTTAAAACAAGGAAGAAAACTGAAAGGGACAAATGTTTTCATCAGTGAACATCTCACCAAACGGAACACCGACATCGCCAGGAGAGCACGCTTCTTAAAAAAACAGGGAAAAATCCAGCACACATGGACTTCAAACTGTAAAATATTCATTAAACTGAACGGATCACCAGAACAAGCAAAAGTTATGGCAATAAGGAACATCGAGGAGCTGGACAAATATGAACAATAGGTATGAGGACTCAAACACAACACAGCACCATGATGCAGACTGGAGCAACCCACTCATCCACATCATCTACACCCGGAGACAAGAGAGACATAATGACTAAGGATAATGATCCATTTATTTCTGCCCAGGAGCTCTGTCTAGATACATTTAATTATAATAACGCTGCTAACCGCCCCTTCGAATCTGAAAATGATCCTGATACCTTTTTCAGTAAGAATATTGTGAGACAGTGCAAATATTTTACAGAAGAACAATTCAAAAATTATAAAATCAATGATGAAGATTTTTCAATTATACATTTCAACAGAGCGTTCCTCTGTCAACCCTCTGTCAGGGAGGTCTTCAACTCCCACCTCCGGGAGAGCTTCTCCCAGATCCCGGGGGAGGTTGGAGACATGGAGTCCAAGTGGACTATGTTCTCCACCTCCATTGTTGATGCGGCCACTCGTAGCTGTGGTCGCAAGGTCTCTGGTGCCTGTCGCGGCGGCAATCCCCGAACCCGGTGGTGGACACCGGAAGGGATGCCGTCAAGCTGAAGAAGGAGTCCTACTTATCTTTGTTGGTAGGTGGGACCCCAGAGGCAGCAGACAGGTACTGGCAGGCCAAGCGTGCCGCAGCCCATGCGGTCGCAGAGGCAAAAACTCGGGTCTGGGAGGACTTTGGGGAGGCTATGGAGGAGGACTATCGGTCAGTCTCGAAGAGATTCTGGCAAACCGTCCGACGCCTCGGGAGGCGGAAGCAGCTCTCCACCGGCACTGTTTACGGTGCGGGTGGGGAGCTGTTGACCCTGACTGAGGATGTTGTTGGGCGGTGGAAGGAGTACTTCAAGGATCTCCTCAATCCCATCGTCATGTCTTCCGAAGAGGAAGCAGAGATGGGGGACTCAGAGGCGGACTCATCCATTACCCAGGCAGAAGTCACCGAGGTGGTTAGAAAGCTCCTCGGTGGCAAGGCTCCTGGGGTGGATGAAATCTGTCCTGAGTACCTTAACTCTCTGGATGTTGTGGGACTGTCTTGGCTGACATGCCTCTGCAACATTGCGTGGCGATCGGGGACAGTGCCTCTGCATGGGCAGACCGGGGTGGTGGTCCCTCTGTTTAAGAAGGGGGACCGGAGGGTGTGTTCCAACTATAGGGGATCACACTCCTCAGCCTCCCCGGTAAGGTCCATTCCAGAGTACTGGAGAGGAGAATTCGACCGATGGTCGAACCTCAGATTCAGGAGGAGCAGTGTGGTTTTCGTCCTGGTCGCAGCACACTGGACCAGCTCTACATGCTCCATCAGGTGCTCGAGGGTTCATGGGAGTTCGCCCAACCAGTCCACATGTGTTTTGTGGATCTGGAGAAGGCGTTCGACCATGTCCCTCAGGGCACCCTGTGGGGAGTGCTCCGGGAGTACGGGGTCCGGGGTCCTTTGCTAAGGGCTATCCGGTCCCTGTACGACCGCAACAGGAGCTTGGTTCGCATTGCCGGTAGTAAGTCAAACCTGTTTCCAGTGCACGCTGGCCTCCACCAGGGCTGCCCTTTGTCACCGGTTCTGTTCATTATTTTTATGGACAGAATTTCTAGGCGCAGCCAGGGTGCAGAGGGGGTCTGGTTTGGGAACCACAGAATCTCATCTCTGCTGTTTGCGGATGATGTGGTTCTGTTGGCTTTGTCAAATCAGGACCTTCAGCGTGCACTGGGGCGGTTTGCAGCCGAGTGTGAGGCATCTGGGATGGAAATTAGCACCTCCAAATCCGAGGCCATGGTTCTCGACCGGAAAAAGGTGCTTTGCCCTCTTCAGGTCGGTGGAGTGTCCTTGCCTCAAGTGGAGGAGTTTAAGTATCTCGGGGTCTTGTTCACGAGTGAGGGACGGATGGAGTGTGAGATCGATAGACGGATCGGTGCAGCGTCTGCAGTGATTCGGTCGCTGTATCGGACCATCGTGGTGAAGAGAGAGCTGAGTAGGGGGGCAAAGCTCTCGATTTACCGATCGATCTACGTTCCGATCCTCACCTATGGTCATGAGATTTGGCTCATGACCGAAAGAACGAGATTGCGGGTACAAGCGGCCGAGATGAGTTTCCTCCGCAGGGTGGCCGGGCGCTCCCTTAGAGATAGGGTGAGGAGCTCGGTCACTCGGGAGGAGCTCGGAGTCGAGCCGCTACTTCTCCACGTCGAAAGGAGTCAGTTGAGGTGGCTCGGGCATCTTTTCCGGATGCCCCCAGGACGCCTTGCTGGAGAGGTGTTCCGGGCACGTCCCATTGGGAGGAGGCCCCGGGGAAGACCCAGGACACGCTGGAAGGATTACATCTCTCGACTGGCTTGGGAACGCCTTGGGGTTCCCCTGGAGGAGCTGGGGGAGGTATGTGTAGATCGGGAGGTCTGGGCGGCTTTGCTTGAGCTGCTGCCCCCGCGACCCGACTCCGGATAAAGCGGAAGAAAATGGATGGATGGATGGATGGATACATTTCAACAGCAGAAGTCTTTCTCGTAATCTGTCCACTATTAATGACTGTTTGAAAACATCCAAAAAAAGTTTTTCAGTTATTGCAATTTCAGAAACATGGTTAAATGAGGATAATAAAGATCTGGTATATCTTGATGGTTATGAATTGTTCCTGGTTAATAGGCAGATGAGAAGGGGTGGAGGCGTTGCATTATATGTAAGGTCAGATTACAACTGTAAACTCATTAACAACATGTCATTTACAGTGGACAACATCATGGAATGTGTTACCATAGAAATTACATCTATAAACTCCAAAAACATAGTTGTGAGTTGTATTTACAGAGCTCCTCGGACAAATATTGACACCTTTGAAGACATTATCTTAGGAATGTACGACAAAATCAACAGAAATAAGCATTTATTTGTCTGTGGAGATTTCAATATAGATTTTTTAAACGCTCACAATCATCTACAAATCACCTCATTTATAAACACCTTGTACTGTTTAGGACTGTTTCCAACCATCATTCATCCTAGCAGAATAACTATGGACTCAACAACTCTCACTGACAATATTTTAACCAACGCTATATGGGGGACTACTGGTCAGTGATATCAGTGATCACTTGCCAGTTTTCTCAATCTTTGCATTGGAGAGTTGTTGTAAGTATCGAAGCAATATCAAATTCATGAGTAGAAAAGTAACACCTGAAATAATTGAAAATTTAAGGGAGGATTTATCAAGTCAGAATTGGTTGGATGTTTTTGTTGATGATGTTGACAGGTCATATGATGCTTTAATTTCCATTTTTTTCCAGTTTGTATAATAAACACTGTCCATTTGTTGACAAAATATACAAAAATCAATACAGCAATAAACCATGGATAACTAAGGGGCTTCAGAGGGCATGTAAAAAGAAAAACTTACTATATAAACAGTTTATAAAACTATGAAGTAAGGAAGCTGAAAGTAAGTATAAAACATATACGAATAAGTTAATCAATATCATGAGACTCAGTAAAAAACGATATTATAGTGAGTTACTTGTCAAAAATAGA
Source organism: Thalassophryne amazonica (assembly GCF_902500255.1). Taxonomy (NCBI): domain Eukaryota; kingdom Metazoa; phylum Chordata; class Actinopteri; order Batrachoidiformes; family Batrachoididae; genus Thalassophryne; species Thalassophryne amazonica. The sequence continues at coordinate 146,081,630 of NC_047104.1, read as the reverse complement.
AATAACATCAAAAACACACGGAATATATTAAATGAAATAGTAAAAAAGAATAGAGTAACTAGAGATTATCCTTCATTTTTTCAGAGTAACAACTACATCACGATTGATAACAAGTCTATTGCTGAACACTTTAATGAATACTTCATTAATGTAAAATCTTGCCAGTATAATTGACTCATCATTTATAACTTCTGGGTAAATATTCATCATTTAACAAATCTGTTTCAATGTTCATTGGTGGTACTCACGAAAGGGAAATACTTGATCTAGTTCATGGTTCAAAAAGTAAGAAATCGACTGATTTTAATAATTTGGATATGTGCTTTATTAAAAAAGTTATTGATTGTATTGTAAAACCGTTCAATTACATTTGCAATATGTCACTAAGTACTGGTAAATTTCCTTCTCAAATGAAAATAGCCAAAGTAATTCCTCTGTTTAAAACTGGTGACAAACACACATTTTCTAATTATAGACCTATATCACTCCTGCCACAATTTTCCAAAACTTTGGAAAAAATATTTGCTAAAAGATTAAATGATTATTTACTGAAGCATAACATCATTTGTGAAGAACAATATGGATTCAGGAGGTCTCAAACTACATCACAGGCTTTGATGGACTTTGTGGAAAGTATAGCAACTGCAATTGACAATAAACAATACACAGTAGGTGTTTTTTTTATTTACAGAAAGCGTTTGACACAATGAACCATGGAATACTATTAACTAAACTGCAGAAATACGGAATCAGAGGCCTGGCATATGAATGGATAACTAGTTATTTACAAGGCAGATTTCAGTATGTTCAATTCAATAATACAAATATGTGGGGTGCCGCAGGGCTCAGTGCTGGGTCCTTTGTTGTTTATACTCTATATAAATGATATAACTTGGGTGTCGAGTTCACTGAGATGTGTCCTTTTTGCGGATGATACAACTGTGTTTTGTAGCGGTGAAAATCTTGAACAGCTTCTGGACATAGTGGAGAAAGAACTGGAAAAATTTAAGGTTTGGTGTGATGCTAATAAGTTGTCACTCAACCTTGGGAAAACCAAATGTATTATATTTGGAAATAAACAGGCACCCAAATGTAAAAATTTAACTATAAACAATAAGGAAATTAACTTAGTAACAGAGAATACATTTTTAGGTGTTATAATTGATAATAAACTTAGCTGGAAACCACATATAAATTATGTCAAATCAAAATTGTCAAAAACTATAGCCATTTTGTATAAAGCCAAAGACGTACTCCCACAAGAAGGGTTACTTACGTTATATCATTCTACCATATATGACATATTGTGTTGAGTCGTGGGGAAACACTTACAAATCAAACACCAATCCAATATTCCTTTTGCAAAAACGAGCCATACGAATCATCTGCAATAAACATTATCGTGAACCAACTCATTCTCTATTTGTGTCTTTAAATTTATTAAAATTCATAGATTTGGTCGATTACATTACAATTCAACTTTGTTTTGAGTGAAAAACCAAGCCTTACCGAGACATGTCCAGAGTCTGTTCAGATTGAGGGAATCCAGTTATAGTTTAAGAGGTTGTGCAATTTTTATGAAACCATCAGTAAGAACAAATGTAAAGGGTTTTTGTGTGTCTGTGGTTGGGGTGAAGAAATGGAATGAATGTTCAACAGAGGTTAGAATGAGTGGTACCTTAGTAAATTTAAGAAAGTACTCAAAAAGAAAATCATGTCTAGGTATCATAAAGAAGCAAATATAATTTGATTTATAGGGAATGTTCAATTTATAAGTGGGACTTATTGTATATTTGAATGTGTCGGTATGTGTATGCGTATGTATGTATATGTGTGTGTATGTGTTAATGTATATCTGTATATGTATGTATGAATGTATGTAAGGTGTATATGTATATATGTACACTCAACAAAAATATAAACGCAACACTTTTGGTTTTGCTCCCATTTTGTATGAGATGAACTCAAAGATCTAAAACTTTTTCCACATACACAATATCACCATTTCCCTCAAATATTGTTCACAAACCAGTCTAAATCTGTGATAGTGAGCATTTCTCCTTTGCTGAGATAATCCATCCCACCTCACAGGTGTGCCATATCAAGATGCTGATTAGACACCATGATTAGTGCACAGGTGTGCCTTAGACTGCCCACAATAAAAGGCCACTCTGAAAGGTGCAGTTTTATCACACAGCACAATGCCACAGATGTCGCAAGATTTGAGGGAGTGTGCAATTGGCATGCTGACAGCAGGAATGTCAACCAGAGCTGTTGCTCATGTTATTGAATGTTCATTTCTCTACCATAAGCCGTCTCCAAAGGCGTTTCAGAGAATTTGGCAGTACATCCAACCAGCCTCACAACCGCAGACCACGTGTAACCACACCAGCCCAGGACCACTCGGATAGCTGCTGAAACAATCGGTTTGCATAACCAAAGAATTTCTGCACAAACTGTCAGAAACCATCTCAGGGAAGCTCATCTGCATGCTCATCGTCCTCATCGGGGTCTCGACCTGACTCCAGTTCGTCGTCGTAACCGACTTGAGTGGGCAAATGCTCACATTTGCTGGCATTTGGCACATTGTAGAGGTGTTCTCTTCATGGATGAATCCCGGTTCACACTGTCCAGGGCAGATGGCAGACAGCGTGTGTGGCGTCGTGTGGGTGAGCAGTTTTCTGATGTCAATGTTGTGGATCGAGTGGCCCATGGTGGCGGTGGGGTTATGGTATGGGCAGGCGTCTGTTATGGATGAAGAACACAGGTGCATTTTATTGATGGCATTTTGAATGCACAGAGATACCGTGACGAGATCCTGAGGCCCATTGTTGTGCCATACATCCAAGAACATCACCTCATGTTGCAGCAGGATAATGCACGGCCCCATGTTGGAAGGATCTGTACACAATTCTTGGAAGCTGAAAATGTCCCAGTTCTTGCATGGCCGGCATACTCACCGGACATGTCACCCATTGAGCATGTTTGGGATGCTCTGGACCGGCGTATACGACAGCGTGTACCAGTTCCTGCCAATATCCAGCAACTTCGCACAGCCATTGAAGAAGAGTGGACCAACATTTCGGGCACAATTGACAACCTGATCAACTCTATGCGAAGGAGATGTGTTGCACTGCAGGAGGCAAATGGTGGTCACACCAGATACTGACTGGTATCCCCCCAATAAAACAAAACTGCACCTTTCAGAGTGGCCTTTTATTGTCGACAGTCTAAGGCACACCTGTGCACTAATCATGGTGTCTAATCAGCATCTTGGTATGGCACACCTGTGAGGTGGGATGGATTATCTCAGCAAAGGAGAAGTGCTCACTATCACAGATTTAGACTGGTTTGTGAATAATATTTGAGGGAAATGGTGATATTGTGTATGTGGAAAAAGTTTTAGATCTTTGAGTTCATCTCATAAAAAATGGGAGCAAAACCAAAAGTGTTGCGTTTATATTTTTGTTGAGTGTATATAAGTGACCGTGTATATGTATGTATATATATGTATATATTTATATATGTAAAGTATATATGGCACAGCCCAAGCAGAGGGTCACCCCCAAGAGCCTGGTCTGCTTGAGGTTTCTTCTTTATAGGGAGTTTTTCCTCACCACAGTTGCCTAGTGCTTGCTCTGGGGGTTGGTAAGGTTAGTCCTTACTTGAGTAAAGTGCCTTGAGTTGACATTCTTGTGATCTGGTACTATATAAATATAATTATAAGTGAATAGTATATTGATGTGTATGTCTGTGTGTTGACATGTAGTAGTGAATTTGTATTTATGTAAAAATTGAATTGATGGACTTGTACTAGCAGGGGTGGGCGCTGATAAGCTTTGCTTCAGCCCACACCCTTTCGGACTCACTAGTTTTGTTTATGAGTTTGTGGAATTGTTCATTTTTTCTATTTGAATATTTTGTGTGCCAAATAAAGTATATCTCTCTTCTTCTAAAATCTTCTAAAATCTCCAGCACAAGCTTTGTATGTTCCCCTGTTCCTTTTCAGGATCTCAACAGAAAACTAAACCTCTAACCTTCTAAACCTTTGAATTGTAGTCGGACTACTTCGGTGGCTCAGTGGTTAGCACTTTTGTTTCACAGCAAGAAGGTCTGGGCTTCACTTCCACCCATTTGAGTCTGCATCTTCTGTCTGGGTGGGTTTCCTGCAGACATTCAGGTGCCTTTACACCATTAAAAACATGCAGTTTAGAGTTATGCTTCTTTCTCTGCTCTTGGCCTGTATGTGTAGAACTGGAGGTGGCCCCTGGGTGCCGGACTGTGGCTACCCACTTCTCCTAGTGGTTGGGTTGTGTTTAATTAAGGTAGTTTATCTAAGGAGGACAAATTTTCTTGTATGCGTGTACAATAACAATACAAAGAAAAAACAAGTCAGCATCACTTAAATTGTATGATTTTGTTGAATTTAGATCTTTAATGATAATTTATAGAACAAGAGACAACACTGCCTAAAAATATACAGAAATGTTTTGATATATAATCAGAAAATATGGCAAATAGAGGATGAGGTAACCTGTCACACATTGAGGATGGTTTAGGCTCCAATGCAGAGATCACACACAAAGTGCAAAAACAATCTTTACGGATTCTTTTAGGAAAAGGTCAAAAGTCGCTACTGGCACCAGTGTCCTTGATGAGATTGGGAGGAAGATGCAAGACAGAAAGAGGTCCAAAACAACAGAAGCAATCTACAGGCAAAAGTGTCCAAATATGGAAAGCAAAAATCAAAATGCTCTGGGAAATAAGGTTTAGCAACAAGACATTTAACATGCAAAAACACTGGAAGAACTGACAAGACTAAGGCAACAAAGGACTAACACTCAAACAACAGTGAGAGGCACACAGGGGTTTAAATACACTAGCAGTTGATTAGTACAAACTGGAGAGAGGTGAAGCAATCAGAATGGGAAACAGCTAGGGGAGAGACATGGGAAGAACACTAACAAAATGCACAAAGAAATGGTGACCACCAAAATAAAACAGGAAGAACTAACTGCAATAAACACTGAAACAAAACCATGACAAAATAAACACAGGAATTAAATGCAGAATGAAACCAAACTACAATAATTCTAGAAACTAAACTGCAGAACCTTTAAATAAACAGCAAACACGCTCAATAATACAGACAGCATACAGAGACATGAAGACTCACAAGAACCCCAAATAATAACAACACCAGGAACATTCACTAGGGGGAGACAGAGGACAATGACACAGGATTATCACAACATTAAATCTCAATTTACCAGAACAACATTAAAACGGATGTGTTCATCGGTACATGGAGTAAAAATATAGTATAGTTTCCTAACGATTTAAAGTGCTTTTGGAATATTTTTCAGTTTAAGAATATATTTTTGAAACACAATATTAAAGAATATAAAAAAGAGGAGCAAGACTTATAAAGGCAGATTTTGTTTGACATAAAGAGGTAGAAATTTTATGTTCATTGTTTGAGCTCATGTAAGAAAATCTGGTGAAATGTGGTTAGAAAATATGCTGTTTTATTTATTAATTACATATAATGGGCAGGCCGTAATAATGCGCCTGTTGAGTTTTAACTGAAGAGTTTAATTGTTATTCTGAAAATGAAAACATTAATGGCCCTTCTTCTTAGTGATCTTACTTCACACCACAGCTTGAGTGACAGTTAGCTAACCAATCACAGTGTCTTATTTTTTAACCCAGAGTATATGTACCACAGGTTTTTACATCACTGGGCCCAGGACTTTAGCCCATGCATTAAAATGGCCCAGATAATATGGATGTCTGCACTTATTTTCCTGAGCTGTGAGCTGCTCCTCACAGCTATCGTCATTGATCAAAAGTCAGCAAGTCCTGTGCAACATGAACTACATCCATGCGGTGCCTATGCATAGAGAATTAAACAACATGGTCACCTTTCTTCACAGTTATCCCATTGAGGGACAAGAATCAACATGGGTTCTGACCAAAATACAACTTTCAGAAAGCACAGTGAAGAAGAATCCTGGAGTGTAAACACCATTCCGCCTGTTGGCATAACTGAGCATCTCATGTTGGAGATAATATACGAGGTCTGTTCGAAAAGTAATGGACCTTTTTATTTTTTGCAAAAACTATATGATGCAATCACACATGATTCAAATCCATATAGTTTTTGCAAAAAATAAAAAGGTCTGTTAGTTTTCTAACAGACCTCGTATATTAACAAAAGTCATCAGGAGATGTAAGGGTAGTGGCCAAGTGCTTTACTGTGGTGGTTTCAGTGTGGAAGGTTCTGGGCTCACACTCCACCCTGACATGTGTCTCTGTTGTAGCAGAACCAGGAAGAATACAACATGTGTTTTACGATATTTGAAATTATCACTTGTAGATAATTTTACCTTGAATACTGGGGCACCACCTATCACTTCCTGATATTATAACAAGGTTATAATATCACTGATTTTAGGGTCAGTCAATAGGAAATACTAAAATCAGTCTCAAACTTCAAGAGTAAGCTCTGCAGGTCAGATCCGACAACCTCTGTAAAACCATACACAAATCACAGACAACTTCACACGTTTAAGATATTTATTTAACTCTGGCAGGAGTGAAATAACAGGACATATCACAGTAAGCAATTTAATGATGACGAAATTCAATGAGCAATGATTATATGACGTTCAGATAATCTGGTTTTGTAGCGGGAGTTTTACGAGTTAAATTCATACTAATCAACGGGGAATTTACTTTGGTATTTATTAACATGAGAGAAGATTAATGATTTTGTTGGCTAGAGTAAAATAAAGCAACTCTGTTTATCTGACATTGTAGCCTGGTCTTACTTTGGAGGCGCTGTGCAGATCAGTCTCCGTTGGTCAGGTGCTGGAATCGTCTCCTTTTCAGTCGATGCTCCGTCCGTCACACAGCTGCTTCAGGGACCTTTACAAAGAGACTCTGCCGGTCAACCCGCCCGGTTTTGTTGGTTACCCAGGATGCTTTCAGTTGTTATGCTGTAACTTGTAACGGCAGTTCATATCGCTGTTGACGTCTCAGCTGACCCGGGTGTTTTTATCTCTGCAGCGCTCCGTAGTCTGGGCCATCAGAGTTTTGAGCGTCTTTATTCTCTATCAAAATATCAAAAATTCGTATTTCGTTGTCGTCTTTTGGAAGCCGGGTCAAATCAAAAATCAATACAAAAATAGCTGACTTTATGAGAAAAACGTTCATGAGAGGAATTTGGAGTTGAAGAAGAAAAAGGTTTTAATTTAACAAATTGAAAAAGGAAGTTAAATGCACCTGTGCGTTTAACTTTACAAAAGTGGAGCAAAAGTTATCTTTTGAAAAAAGGAAAAGTCATTTCTTGTTGGCACGCACAAACAAGAAATACGTTTTAAGCAGCACGTGGGTTCAAACAAAGAGCTATAAATCTTGACAGCTAGGCAGTGTCTTAAGACTCAGGAAAAAGAAAAGAAGTGAAGGGCAAAAGGGAGAACGGCGTAAGAGAGCGAGTTCCCAGGGTGCAGGTTTTTTAAAAGGGTTAAAAGCTCCACCCCCAAGAATTCTGGGTACTGTAGTTTTTTCTGAGTTTCTTTGTCTGGTTATATATATATATAAATCAGCGTCTGCTCCTAAATTTCCGCTTTGAAACCAAACAAGTCCTGTAGGATAACTCTTGTAAATGGTTTTCCATGGAAATGCACACACAACACAATTATATATGAAAGAAAGCACATTAGGTAAACTTTTCACAATGAACAGAGTTTAACATACCAGATATATTACTTTCATGCATGAGGTTAAATGGTCACATGTTGTTTTTTTCCTTTTCTTTTTTTTTCTGTTACGACAATACAATGCAACTTAAAAAAAAAAAAAAAAAACGTGGTTACAATTTAAATCTGTATGAGTTGGTCCCATGCCCTTCCCCAATTCATCCAACAGGGGTCACTCTTGTTCGATGGACTGGATTTTGGATTTCCTCACAAAATGTGAACGAGGTCAATACTAGGTCGATTTTAATCAGAGAAACTGGACTGTGATCAACAAGTTGATGGCAATTCTTCAGTGTGCTGTTTTTTCTTGAATCTGGTTGTAAGACATATTTTAGGACTTTTGGGGCAGATATGTCTTTCTGGGGTCTGTTTCTTTTTATGAGAGAGGAACTAGCACATCTGGTTTGGGATCTTGATAAGGTAATTCGCAGCTCTGTTAGGAATGCACTTTGGGGAGTCTTAAATCCTGGAAAGGGTGGGGGTTTATGACACCGAGCCATCCTGTGTCGGCTCGGAGGGTCTCCCTTGACACCTGGAGATATACCAGGTCTTGCTGTGTTGTTTCTCCTTTTTAATGAAATTTCATGACTTTTGCTTGATGCAAACCTAGGATGTTGAATGATGGGTACAGCTTTCCGTTTCACCGTGTAATGTAGAGTTGTGTCAGGAAGGGCACCTGGTGTAAAACGTGCCAATTCAGCATGCAGATCCACCTTGAATCTGCTGTGGCGACCTCGAGTGAAAATAAGGGAGTAACTGAAGGGACTTACTTTTTAGTCATCAGGAAGGAAATGACATATCCCCCGGTCCCCACAAATCAGTAATACAAAGTGTTGGGGGATCACTCAAGTATACCCTTATGATAAATATGAATGAAACTGGTCAACTTGTTCATGACATATCGCACTAACAAGGGTAGCAATGACAGGATCTTGAATAACTCACCGTAACCTTGAAATTGACCACAAGACCACCATTCTCGACTGGTGTTGGGATATCTTCCAAGTAGTTTTTTTTCCACCTGCGAAATATATTGAAGATTCATCCCATCCTGTCTATGGCTGATGCTGAGACCCTGATCCAACCATTTATCTCTTCTAGATTGGACTACTGCAATGTTCTATTTTCTGGTTTACCACAGTCCAGCATTAGGGCTCTCCAACTGGTTCAAAATGCTACAGCCAGACTTTTGACACAAAGCAGAAAGTTCGACCACATTACACCCATTTTGGTGTCTCTTCACTGGCTTCCTGTCCCAGTGAGATCAGATTTTAAGGTTCTGCTACTAGTGTATAAAATTGTTCATGGACTGGCACCTCCCTACCTAGCTGACCTAATTAAACCTTACGTACCGGCCCGGGCTCTGCGTTCTCAAGGTGCAGGACTACTTTGTGTCCCTAGGGTGAATAAGAAGTCTGCGGGTCACAGAGCTTTCTCTTATCGTGCCCCTGTTCTTTGGAATGATCTCCTTGCATCAATAACAGTCAGATTCTGTGGAGACTTTCAAGTCCAGACTTAAGACGCACTTATTTTCCCTTTCGTATGGCTAGTATACTGGTATAGTTTGCTGACAAATTATACTGTATTTCTTGTCTTTCTGATGCCTGGTTCTGTTATTTCTCTCTGTTTAAGGTGCAGCCCTAGTGTATTCCTGTGTATTTGTTTTGTGAATTGTTTCTGTGAATTGTTCTGTAATTTATGTCTGTAGCATGGCCCAAGCAGAGGGTCACCCCTTTGAGTCTGGTCTGTTTGAGGTTTCTTCCTCAGAGGGAGTTTTTTCTTACCACTGTTGCTGGGTTGTTGGGTTAGTAAGGATAGACCTTACTTGTGTGGAGCGCTTTGAGGCCACTCTGTCGTAATTTGGTGCTATATAAATGAAAATAAATTGAAATAAATTGAAATGGAAAAGTACACCCGTTTGTCCTTTCAAAAGTACACCCAATTTCATTCATATTTGGTATGAATGAAATTGGTTAACTGGTTCTTGAGATATTGGGGAAACAAGGATGGCAATGATAATTTCTTGAATATCTTGCTGTAACCTTGAAATTGACCCCAAGGTCACCGTAATCACCTGGTGTTGGGGGATCAAACACATATCTCTTTATGCTAAATATGAAATAAATTGGTCAGTTGGTTCTTGAGATATCGTGCTAACAAGTGAAAAAGGACCGTTGGACAGATGGGCATGCTGATAGTTATAGTCCCCCTGTATTTCATACCGGAGGGATACAAAAGAAAGCATTTACAAGGATTTCCTGTGAAATCTCTTGCTGTTTGGTGGAAACTCCAAGCCTCTCCCTTTCTCTGTTATTTCTTCATTGTTGAAGCCCCACACCTAACTGCATCAATACATTCAACCAATCAGCTGTTCCCTCTGCAACATGTCAATGTGACCTTGAGAGAGTGGAGGGGAAGCGCATCATTTCATCATAACGCCTCCAATAATTATGGGTTAATTATCCATAATTGTTGTCACTGCATAGGCCAAAGGTGATGCCGGCACTGGCCATTAAGCGGCTTGTATAAATGACCTCGGTGTGTACAACATAAAATTTAGTTTGAATGTGTTCAGTCATCCTGCACCTCTCTGAATAACAGCGCACTCTCTGGGACAGCCCTCTTGGGATGGAAAGCCTGGAGGTGACTTCAGTTGATTAGACTCTTTTCCTGTTGTTATGTGCACTAGCAGACTGTGTGTAAGTGACTATAATCACGTTACTGATGCACAAGCATGAACAAAGTAGAAGGGACCTAAGAGAGTACATGACTCCACCAAGGTCGAGGAGTCCTGAGTTTGTCTCTGCTAGCATTTTCCTCTGTCTATTTACTACTTCTCAAACGTTACTTCTGCTAACACTTCATGATCTTTGTTCCTTACTGCTCATTTTTAATCACTGGTCTTAATTTGTGATCGTAAATACTGATGACCAAGCTTTGATCCTGATCACTCATCTTTGCAGATCTTTGGTGGTGATTGTGTCTTGTGATCATGATGCTGAACTTTGCTCCCAATTGCTCATTTTTGATTGATGGTTTTTGACCTTTGTTTGTGATTGCTCATCATTGTTTCTGACTGCTGACGTGTGGTCCTCATCCTGATCTTTGTTTATGATCGTGTATTTTTGATTGTGATGAATGAGCTCTGATCCTGATCACTCATCTTGTTTCTGATTCATGTCCTGGGATCCTGATCTTTGTTCTTTTTCACTCCTGAAAATCTTTCATCACTGATTTTTATACTGATTTTTCATCCTCATTGTTGATCTTTCATCTGGATCACTAAACTTTCATCCTGCTCACTTATCTTTGATTCTGATCTTTAATTCTGATTTGTGAGCTTTGATCATGACAGCTAAACTTAGTATATTCGTAGTATATGTTGACATTTTATCCTGATCATTTGTCTTTGATCCTAATCTTTGATCCTGAATTCTGGACTATTGGTAATAATCACTTTTCTTGGATCATAACCTTAGGGCCCCTTCACACATAGTAACCACATTGCACAGCTGCTGTGAAGAAAAACAAATAAAAAAAATACATGCTGCAACGGTTTCATACACGGGGGAACACAGTGCTAGCAGCTACACTGTAACCACAGCAGCTGTAACCACATTGCACAACTGCTGTGAAAATAAAATAAAAAAAATAAATAAAAAAATACATGCCACCCACGGGATTCAAACCTGCACTTTCCAAAAGCTCTGATTGCCAGTCAGAAACTTTACCACTGAGCTACCATCACTGTCCTGTAAAAGGTGTGGGAAAATGCCTGATATCAAGAAGGACACGGACATATTTAAAAAAATATAAAATGACACACCATATAAAAACACTGCATTTTATTGAATACCTCTCATCAAGCGGACAATACAAGTATGATCCTTCTGTTCCTCTGGAGATGGTCACAGACGTACAGACCTGAAATGACATGAATGAGAAGCAGAGCACTCTTATCATGTCCACATCTGCTGGCAGTATGTCCGGCAGAGCCCACGTGCATGTCCTGCCGACACGCGTGTCTTGTAGATGGCGCACTGCAGGACAGACACTGCGTCATGTGGAACAGAGCTCACATGGGTGATGTGACATTCAGATCGCCAGCTGCGTGTTATGATCTGATGGTCTGTTTCAACCTGGGGTAGCCTGTCAATGTGCTCGCCGCAGCCCATTGCAACAGCAAAATATATTTTTATGTATGTCAATGTGGTGACAGCAAGCAGATACACGCACGTCACAGTGGGCAGTTGTTAGTCATGTCCGTCCAAACACGGTAAGTGTTCCCCAGCCGTGACATCCAGAACCACAGATCTCCACAGCTGCTCCTGTGGGCGGCCACACCCGCTGTCAGTTCAGCGCACACACCAGTGTGTCACTGTGTCTGTTTGCAAAGCCACACTCATGGGGCACTTACACATCCAGCTCCACAGTGATCGTCTGCTGAGTGTTGTCGTGCTAATAGTGTGAATGGCCACACATTTTCTCAGTGCCAAGTGAGAGGTGGTAGATGTTCATGTGTGTAAGCTGGAATTTGGCTGACACCTGCCGCAATAGGGTTCGATGGGCTCTCACAGCACAAACTCTGTCTTTCAGCCGCTGGTGTTTGCAAATAGTTGTAGCAACAGGTGTACGAGGCATTAGAGGCAGCTACGATTTTACACGTATTGCAGCTACGATTTTACAATTATTACATACGATTCCTGCTTCATGCACACTTCATGTGCAATTCAACCAAATTCGCACTATGTGTGAAGGGGCTTTTAGTTCTGAATCAAAGAGCCTTTTCATTTTGCTCACAGATTTTTAAGCCTCATCAAAGAGGTTATGTTTTTAGATGTTTTATCATTGTTAAGATCAATGATAGGATGTGCAGCAAAAGAATCAGTATAGGTGCAGCCTTCAGGTACAAGAAGATATACCATCTGTCTTGGACAGTCTAATCAAGTGCATTGGCAAATGGTTTGATGCTAGCCTGAAGGACACCAACAAGATGGTCTGAAACAGAGAAAACTAGTCTTGCAGGAAAGTTAAAAGCCTGGCTGTTGCAACATGGCCTACTGCCCAGTGGCCTCTGATGCTATATGAGATCACAGCCTATACAATGGAATGCCTTCACAAAACAAATCAAATCAAATCAAATCAATTTTATTTATATACCGCCAAATCACAACAAACAGTTGCCCCAAGGTGCTTTATATTGTAAGGCAAAGCCATACAATAATTACGGAAAAACCCCAATGGTCAAAACAACCCCCTGTGAGCAAGCACTTGGCGACAGTGGGAAGGAAAAACTCCCTTTTAACAGGAAGAAACCTCCAGCAGAACCAGGCTCAGGGAGGGGCAGTCTTCTGCTGAGACAGGTTGGGGCTGAGGGAGAGAACCAGGAAAAAGACATGCTGTGGAGGGGAGCAGAGATCAATCACTAATGATTAAATGCAGAATGGTGCATACAGAGCAAAAGGAGAAAGAAACACTCAGTGCATCATGGGAACCCCCAGCAGTCTAAGTCTATAGCAGCATAACTAAGGGATGGTTCAGGATCACCCGATCCAGCCCTAACTATAAGCTTTAGCAAAAAGGAAAGTTTTAAGCCTAATCTTAAAAGTAGAGAGGGTGTCTGTCTCCCTGATCCGAATTGGGAGCTGGTTCCAGAGGAGAGGAGCCTGAAAGCTGAAGGCTCTGCCTCCCATTCTACTCTTACAAACCCTAGGAACTACAAGTAAGCCTGCAGTCTGAAAGCGAAGTGCTCTATTGGGGTGATATGGTACTATGAGGTCCCTAAGATAAGATGGGACCTGATTATTCAAAACCTTATAAGTAAGAAGAAGAATTTTAAATTCTATTCTAGAATTAACAAGAAGCCAATGAAGAGAGGCCAATATGGGTGAGATATGCTCTCTCCTTCTGGTCCCTGTCAGAACTCTAGCTGCAGCATTTTCAATTAACTGAAGGCTTTTCAGGGAACTTTTAGGACAACCTGATAATAATGAATTACAGTAGTCCAGCCTAGAGGAAATAAATGCATGAATTAGTTTTTCAGCATCACTCTGAGACAAGACCTTTCCAATTTTAGAGATATTGCGCAAATGTAAAAAAACAGACCTACATTTTGTTTAATATGCACATTGAATGACATATCCTGATCAAAAATAACTCCAACATTTCTCACAGTATTACTAGAGGTTAGGGTAATGCCATCCAGAGTAAGGATCTGGTTAGACACCATGTTTCTAAGATTTGTGGGGCCAAGTACAATAACTTCAGTTTTATCTGAGTTTAAAAGCAGGAAATTAGAGGTCATCCATGTCTTTATGACTGTAAGACAATCCTGCAGTTTAGCTAATTGGTGTGTGTCCTCTGGCTTCATGGATAGATAAAGCTGGGTATCATCTGCGTAACAATGAAAATTTAAGCAATGCCGTCTAATAATACTGCCTAAGGGAAGCATGTATAAAGTGAATAAAATTGGTCCTAGCACAGAACCTTGTGGAACTCCATAATTAACCTTAGTCTGTGAAGAAGATTCCCCATTTACATGAACAAATTGTAATCTATTAGCTATTATCTATTAATCTATTAGATAAACATGATTCAAACCACCGCAGCGCAGTGCCTTTAATACCTATGGCATGCTGTAATCTCTGTAATAAAATTTTATGGTCAACAGTATCAAAAGCAGCACTGAGGTCTAACAGAACAAGCACAGAGATGAGTCCACTGTCCGAGGCCATAAGAAGATCATTTGTAACCTTCACTAATGCTGTTTCTGTACAATGATGAATTCTAAACCCTGACTGAAACTCTTCAAATAGACCATTCCTCTGCAGATTATCAGTTAGCTGTTTTACAACTACCCTTTCAAGAATTTTTGAGAGAAAAGGAAAGTTGGAGATTGGCCTATAATTAGCTAAGATAGCTGGGTCAAGTGATGGCTTTTTAAGTAATGGTTTAATTACTGCCACCTTAAAAGCCTGTGGTACATAGCCAACTAATAAAGATAGATTGATCATATTTAAGATTGGAGCATTAATTAATGGTAGGGCTTCCTTAAGCAGCCTTGTAGGAATGGGGTCTAATAGACATGTTGATGGTTTGGAAGAAGTAACTAATGAAAATAACTCAGAACAATCGGAGAGAAAGAGTCTAACCAAATACCGGCATCACTGAAAGCAGCCAAAGAGAACGATATGTCTTTTTCTCTAATAGTTAAAATTTTATTAGCAAAGAAAGTCATGAAGTCATTACTAGTTAAAGTTAAAGGAATACTCGGCTCAATAGAGCTCTGACTCTTTGTCAGCCTGGCTACAGTGCTGAAAAGAAACCAATTTGGATGGACAAGACTAAGAGACAAGTTTTCAAATGAATTAAAGCTCTGTCTGGGTTTTTGATTAATTAATAAGCTGGAGTGGAAGATTGCTGCTAATCCTCCGCCTCGGCCCGTGCTACGAGTGTTCTGGCAGTTAGTGTGACTCGGGGGTGTTGACTCATTTAAACTAACATATTCATCCTGCTGTAACCAGGTTTCTGTAAGGCAGAATAAATCAATATGTTGATCAATTATTATATCATTTACTAACAGGGACTTAGAAGAGAGAGATCTAATGTTTAATATACCACAGTTAACTGTTTTAGTCTGTGGTGTAGTTGAAGGTGCTATATTATTTTTTCTTTTTGAATTTTTATGCTTAAATAGATTTTTACTGGTTGTTGGTGGTCTGGGAGCAGGCACCGTCTCTACAGGGATGGGGTAATGAGGGGATGGCAGGGGGAGAGAAGCTGCAGAGGTGTGTAAGACTACAACTCTGCTTCCTGGTCCCAACCCTGGATAGTCACGGTTTGGAGGATTTAAGAAAATTGGCCAGATTTCTAGAAATGAGAGCTGCTCCATCCAAAGTGGGATGGATGCCGTCTCTCCTAACAAAACCAGGTTTTCCCCAGAAGCTTTGCCAATTATCTATGAAGCCCACCTCATTTTTTGGACACCACTCAGACAGCCAGCAATTCAGGGAGAACATGCGGCTAAACATGTCAGCTAAACATGTCACTCCCGGTCCGATTGGGGAGGGGCCCAGAGAAAACTATAGAGTCCGACATTGTTTTTGCAAAGTTACACACCGATTCAATATTAATTTTAGTGACCTCCGATTGGCGTAACCGGGTGTCATTACTGCCGACGTGAATTACAATCTTACCAAATTTACGCTTAGCCTTAGCCAGCAGTTTCAAATTTCCTTCACTGTCGCCTGCTCTGGCCCCCGGAAGACAATTGACTATGGTTGCTGGTGTCGCTAACTTCACATTTCTCAAAACAGAGTCACCAATAACCAGAGTTTGATCCTTGGCGGGTGTGTCGCCGAGTGGGGAAAACGGTTAGAGATGTGAACGGGTTGGCGGTGTACACGGGGCTTCCGTTTAGGACTACGCTTCCTCCTCACAGTCACCCAGTCGGCCTGCTTTCCCGGCTGCTCGGGATCTGCCGGAGGGGAACTAACGGCGGCTAAGCTACCTTGGTCCGCACCGACTACAGGGGCCTGGCTAGCTGTAGGATTTTCCAAGGTGCGGAGCCAAGTCTCCAGTTCGCCCAGCCTGGCCTCCAAAGCTACGAATAAGCTACACTTATTACAAGTACCGTTACTGCTAAAGGAGGCCGAGGAATAACTAAACATTTCACACCCAGAGCAGAAAAGTGTGGGAGAGACAGGAGAAGCCGCCATGCTAAACTGGCTAAGAGCTAGTAGCTGCGCTAAGCTAGCGGATTCCTAAAAACACACAAAGTGAATAATGTGTAAATAATTTAGAGGTGATTCAGCAGAGGGAGTGCTTTAGTTAAGGCACGTGAAGATTACACTGTGAAACAAATCGTTATCTAGTTAACTAGATCAATCTAACTGCGTAGATTAAACAGCTAACAGATACAGCAAAACACCGCTGTGCTCCGGAAGAGGAAGTGATACAATACCGCAGTGAGAGCCAACCACCAGTAGAGGCCCTTTGTGCCTCTACTGGTGGTTGACCAAAACAGCCAACTGATACCTGTGGAGATAGATTGGGGTACCACCAAATTCTACCAGCTTTGGTTTCTATGACAGGATAAATCAATTGCAACTTCCACTGTTATCGTGGTTTTATGAGTTACAGGTATCCAAAGCATGACTGGTGGCTACACCCAGTGAGTCAGATGATGGCATGATTTGAAAAGCAGTTGTCAAGATGCCACGTGGAAGACAATAGTCTTCAAGCCAAGTTTTATCTCAAGCTGAAAGTTGGCTACAGTACAAAGACATTATCAGCACAACTGCTGTTGGGCAACATCACAAGGACAAGATAGATCTCAGCAAAGAGCTCATAGTGAAGGTAGTTGGCATAAGAGAAGATATGCTTGATTGAAAAGGAAGCAGTAACAACAGCAGTAACAACAGCAGTAACCATGCGTGCCCGGGGGAGAATGGATACAATGGAAAACAACAGCCAGGATCAGACTATGGCAACATGAGCCTCTCAGACTTAGATGTCTGCTTAGATTTGTCTAGGATCTATTACCATCACCTGCCAATTTGCCCAGCTGGCGTTTACAAGACCATCTGAAGTACCAGCTGTGTGATAAGACAGACTATGGGTCCGCTTCCCACTTGGTTCTTTTTGTGTGGAGCTCACATGTTTCCCCCGTGTTTGTGTGGGATTTCTCCCACAAACAAAAACACGTTTATTTAGGTTCTCCTTTCTCTGCCCCTGGCCAAGGCACCGGCTCTACATCTGGAGTTGATCCACGGGTGCTCGATTGTGGTTGGCAACTGCTCCTACTGAAATTAGGATGTGTTAATTCCAGGACAAATTTCACTTTTTGTATGGACAATGACAACAAAAGGCCCTTCTTCTTCTTGCTGAATTTCAGTCAGCATTTACGGTCACATGCAAATCATTATTTATTGTACACAATGCTGTCTACGTCACTTTACCACCCACTGTCATTTGCACAATTATTTGTAGTAATTCACTCGCAAATTGTTCTCCTCCCCAATATGCAAATGTTTGGAAAACCTTCTTAGTGTCTGACCAGCACCAGGGGCCTGCTGCGTGGAGAGTGTCCTGGGATGAAACAGTCAATGGGCAGTTCCCAGCTGAGGATGACAGTGGTTATTCAGTTTATCTGTGTGTTGCACAAAGATCAAAACCTTAATTTGCCCCTTGATTGGGAGTAAATAAAAAAATCAAAGACAAAATTTCAGACCAAGCTATGAGGAGTTGGGACAAAAGCTCACAGATCAAAGCAAACATCTGCTTCTTCATTCCACGTTAAAATTTAATTACTTCCCCATGTCAGTCTCTCCATTAAAATGCACTGATGCATTTATATCCTGTTGTTATCCTGCTGACTGATTGACTAATAAGAATAATAGTGAACATATGTGAGATTCATATTGGTAGGAAGCATAAAAAAGTGTAGAGTGTTGAGGTAGTATATGCCGCATCAAAATATGAGACATCTTACAGGATCAATGCAACATACTATGTGGACAATAATAAATATAATATATTCTGTTCTGACAGCTGACCAAATGAATATGTATGAAAATTAATTTGAAAATACAACCCCAATTCCAATGAAGTTGAGATGTTGTGTAAAATGTGAATAAAAACAGAATACAATTTGAAAATCCTCTTCAACCTAGATTCAATTAAATACACCACACAGACAAGATATTTAATGTTCAAACTGATAGACTTTGTTGTTTTGTGCAAATATTTGCTCATGCATCAAATGGATGCCTTCAACACATTTAAAAAATGTCGGGATGGGGCAACAAAAGACTGGGAAAGTTGATGAATGCTCAAAAAAACAGTTAATTGGAAACATGTGAGTGTCATGATTGGTTATAAAAGGAGCATCCCCAAATGTCTCACCCATTCACAAGCAAAGATGGGGTGAGGATCACCACTTTGTGAACAACTGCATGAAAAAATAGTCCAACAGTTTAAGAACAATGTTTCTCAACATTCATTTGTAAGGAATTTAGGCAGAATCTGGAGAACTTTCTACACATAAGCGGCAAGGCTGAAAACCAACACTGAATGCCCGTGACCTTCGATCCCTCAGGCGTTGTGTGGGCCGCCAGAAGAGGAGGTACTGCTGGCCCACCACCAGGCATGAGAGGGCGCAGTCGCCTCACAGGAGCAGCCAGGGTGACAGCTGTCACGCATCACCTGCAACAGCTGTTACCCATCATCTGATCAGCAGGGGAATATCAGCAGGACGACACCTCCACCTCTTTGCCGAGATATTGTTCTACCTGGAAGGTAACGTGCTCAGCTGACTGGTTAACAGTGATCTTTTGTGACTTTTGTGAGTTGTTTAGCTGACTCCTTTTCCAACGAGTGGTGGAGGTAGTTTTCCTGCCGTGCGGATTCCTGGGTGCAGACGCACCCACATTTAATTGTTCTTTTGTTCCTCGCCAGCAGTACCAGGTCTGACACGCGAAGGCAGTGGCCACCTGGGAGTTCGGGACCTGGCGGCTCCCGTATTCCCGGGGTCTGGTGGCGGAGGAAATCGTGTGGTTCCGGTTCTGCTTTGGACAGACGTCTCCTATCTGATTGTATTTGTTGTGCCCATTCACAACAGTAAAGTGTTGTTATTTGACCTCATCCATTGTCCGTTCATTTGCGCCCCCTGTTGTGGGTCCGTGTACCTACACTTTCCCAACAGGATATCTCGGCCAACGTCATGGACCCCGAGGGGCGTCAACCGGCTGTTGAACGGCCAATGGAAGAGCAGGGCGCACAGGCGTCTGCAGGAGGAATGATCGGTGAGTTGCAGCGAATCCTCACCGTTTTTACGGCTCGGCTGGATCTGATGACCGAGCAGAATGTCCTCCTTAACCGCAGGGTGGAGGCTCTTGCCGCGCAGGTGGAAGCGCGTCCTCAGGGCGCTGCTGCGGCTCCCCCTCCTGTCGATCCTGTGCGCAACAGTGACGTTCCACAGGTCGTTCAACGACCCCTCCCACCTTCCCCTGAAGCATACATAAGCCCTCCAGAGCCGTACGGGGGTAGTGTGGAGACATGCGCGGACTTTCTTATGCAGTGTTCGCTCATCTTCGCACAACGTCCCGTTATGTATGCGACTGACGCTAGTAAGATAGCTTATGTGATTAATCTGCTTCGCGGCAAGGCACGCGCTTGGGCTACAGCGCTCTGGGAGCAAAATTCGCGGCTCCTTCTGATATATGATGGGTTTGTGAGGGAGTTCAGAACTGTGTTCGATCACCCAAATAGAGGAGAGACCGCTTCAACAGTGCTGCTGTCAATGAGACAGGGGCGCCGGAGCGCAGCTGCTTATGCAGTCGACTTCCGCATCGCGGCTGCGAGGTCCGGCTGGAATAGCACTGCCCTCTGCGCCGCCTTCGTAAACGGAGTGTCGTTAGTTCTGAAGGAGCACCTGGTGGCCAAGGACGAACCGCGGGATTTAGAGGGGCTTATTGATCTCGTTATACGATTAGACAATCGGTTAGAAGAACGCCGTCGGGAATGAGATGAAGGGCGTGGCCGGGCACGCGCCGTCCCTCTCCCTTCCGGTTCCGACCGAGTTCCGCCCTCCCCACGCTCCACGGCCCCTACGCTCCGTGTGGTGACAGCTCCCCCTGCTGACGAAGCTATGGACACGAGCAGGGCCACATTTAGGGCACCAGATAGACAGAGGAGGCTGGTCCGCGGAGCGTGCTTTGTTTGTGGCTCAATAGAGCATCAAGTGAGGGACTGCCCCGAGCGGTTAAAACACCGACGCCCGCCCCTAGACACTGGGTTAGGGGTGGGCTAAAACATTCACGTGGGACATACCCATATTGCCACACGACTCCCAGTGACAATCCTTTATGAGGATTTAACCCTGAAGGCCCCAGCACTGGTGGACACGGGCTCTGAAGGGAATCTGTTAGACAGCAGATGGGCCAGGGAGGTAGGGCTCCCTCTAGTGGCGCTTACCTCGCCTGTGCAGGTGCGGGCACTAGATGGCTCCCTACTCCCTCTAATCACACATAAGACACCACCAGTAACTCTGGTGGTGTCAGGAAATCACCGGGAGGAGATCGAGTTTTTTGTGGCTCCTGCTACCTCCCGCGTGATTCTAGGGTTCCCCTGGATGTTAAAACACAATCCCCAGATCGATTGGCCGTCCGGGGTAGTGGTTCAGTGGAGCGAGACCTGCCATCGGGTATGTTTAGGTTCCTCGGTTCCTCCCGGTTCCCAGGCTAAGGAGGAGGTCAGAGTCCCGCCCAATCTAGGGACGGTGCCGGTGGAGTACCACGACCTTGTAGATGTGTTCAGTAAGGATCTGGCGCTCACCCTTCCCCCCCACCGTCCGTACGATTGTGCCATTGATTTGGTTCCAGGCGTTGAGTTCCCGTCCAGCAGGCTGTACAACCTCTCACGACCTGAGCACGAATCAATGGAGACGTACATCCGGGACTCTTTAGCCGCCGGGTTGATCCGGAATTCCACCTCCCCGATGGGTGCAGGTTTCTTTTTTGTGGGTAAAAAAGATGGCGGACTTCGTCCATGCATTGATTATAGGGGACTGAACGAAATCACGGTTCGTAATCGATACCCGTTGCCCCTGTTGGATTCAGTGTTCACGCCCCTGCATGGAGCCCAAATATTCACTAAGCTAGATCTTAGAAATGCGTATCACCTGGTTCGGATCCGGAAGGGAGACGAGTGGAAGACAGCATTTAACACCCCCTTAGGTCACTTTGAGTACCTGGTCATGCCGTTCGGCCTCACAAACGCCCCCGCGACGTTCCAAGCATTAGTTAATGATGTCTTGTGGGATTTCCTGCACCGATTCGTCTTCGTATATCTAGACGATATACTCATCTTTTCTCCGGATCCTGAGACTCATGTCCATCATGTACGTCAGGTCCTGCAGCGGTTGTTGGAGAACCGGCTGTTTGTGAAGGGCGAGAAGTGTGAGTTTCACCGCACATCTTTGTCCTTCCTGGGGTTTATCATCTCCCCCAACTCCGTCACTCCTGATCCGGCCAAGGTTGCGGCGGTGAGAGACTGGCCCCAACCCACTAGCCGTAGGAAGCTGCAACAGTTCCTCGGCTTTGCAAATTTCTACAGGAGGTTCATTAATGGCTACAGTCAGGTAGTTAGCCCCCTGACAGCCCTGACCTCACCAAAAGTCCCCTTCACCTGGTCGGATCGTTGCGATGCCGCGTTCAAGGAGTTGAAACGGCGCCCGATCCTAGTCGCCAGTTAGTGGTTGAAGTGGACGCCTCGGACTCAGGGATAGGAGCTGTGCTTTCCCAGAGCGGGAAGACCGATAAGGTCCTTCACCCGTGTGCCTATTTTTCCCGCAGGTTGACCCCGGCCGAACGGAACTATGACGTCGGCAATCGAGAACTCCTTGCGGTGAAAGAGGCTCTTGAAGAGTGGAGACATCTGTTGGAGAGAACGTCCGTGCCATTCACGGTTTTCACTGACCACCGGAACCTGGAGTATATCAGGACCGCCAAGCGGCTGAACCCCAGGCAAGCCCGCTGGTCACTGTTCTTTGGCCGTTTTGACTTCCGGATCACCTACCGTCCCGGGACCAAGAACCAGAGATCGGATGCCTTGTCCCGGGTACATGAAGATGAAGTCAAAGCGGAGTTGTTGGTTCCACCGGAACCCATCATCCCGGAGTCCACTATCGTGGCCACCCTCACCTGGGACGTAGAGAGAACCGTTGGGGAGGCCCTGGCATGAAGCCCGGACCCCGGAACTGGGCCGAAGAACAAACTATACGTCCCACCAGAAGCTAGGGCTGCAGTCCTGGACTTCTGTCATGGCTCCAAGCTCTCCTGTCATCCAGGGGTGCGAAGAACCGTGGCAGTTGTCCGGCAGCGTTTCTGGTGGGCGTCCCTAGAGGCCGACGTCCGGGATTATATCCAGGCCTGCACCACCTGCGCCAGGGGCAAGGCTGACCATCGCAGGGCACCAGGCCTACTCCAGCCGCTGCCTGTGCCTCATCGCCCCTGGTCCCACATCGGCCTGGATTTTGTCACGGGCCTCCCGCCGTCCCAGGGCAACACCACCATCCTCACGATAGTGGACCGGTTCTCCAAGGCGGCCCACTTCGTGGCCCTCCCGAAGCTCCCAACAGCCCAGGAGACAGCGGACCTCCTGGTCCACCACGTCGTCCGGCTGCATGGGATTCCAACAGACATCGTCTCCGATCGCGGTCCCCAGTTCTCCTCGCAAGTCTGGAGGAGCTTCTGCCGGGAACTGGGGGCCACGGTGAGTCTCTCGTCCGGGTACCACCCTCAGACCAACGGGCAAGCAGAACGGATAAACCAGGAGGTGGAACAGGCTTTGTGCTGCGTGACTGCCGCGCACCCGGCGGCCTGGAGTACCCATTTGGCCTGGATCGAGTATGCTCATAACAGCCAGGTATCTTCAGCCACCGGCCTCTCCCCTTTTGAGGTATGTCTGGGGTATCAGCCCCCGTTGTTTCCGGTGGTTGAGGGAGAGGTCGGTGTGCCCTCGGTCCAGGCCCACCTACGGAAGTGCCATCGGGTGTGGCGTGCCGCCCGTTCTGCTTTGCTAAAGGCCCGGACGAGGGCAAAAGCCCATGCAGACTGTCGGCGGGCCCCGGCCCCTGCGTATCGGCCAGGGCAGGAGGTGTGGTTATCCACAAAGGACATTCCCCTCAAGGTGGACTCCCCCAAGCTACAGGACCGTTACATCGGCCCATTTAAGATCCTTAAGGTCATCAGTCCAGCCGCGGTGAGGCTTCAGCTTCCGGCCTCACTGCGGATCCATCCTGTGTTTCATGTGTCCCGGATAAAACCACATCACACCTCACCCCTCTGTACTCCGGGTCCGGCACCGCCTCCTGCCCGGATCATCGATGGCGAGCCGGCTTGGACTGTACGCCGGCTTTTGGATGTCTGTAGGATGGGCCGGGGCTTCCAGTATTTGGTGGACTGGGAGGGGTACGGCCCCGAAGAACGCTCCTGGGTGAAGAGGAGCTTCATCCTGGACCTGGCCCTCCTGGCCGATTTCTACCGCCGCCACCCGGACAAGCCTGGTCGGGCGCCAGGAGGCGCCCGTTGAGGGGGGGGTCCTGTTGTGTGGGCTGCCAGAAGAGGAGGTACTGCTGGCCCACCACCAGAGGGCGCCCTGCCTGAAGTGCGGGCTTCAGGCACAAGAGGGCGCAGTCGCCTCACAGGAGCAGCCAGGGTGACAGCTGTCACGCATCACCTGCAACAGCTGTTACCCATCATCTGATCAGCAGGGGAATATCAGCAGGACGACGCCTCCACCTCTTTGCCGAGATATCGTTCTACCTGGAAGGTAACGTGCTCAGCTGACTGGTTAACAGTGATCTTTTGTGACTTTTGTGAGTTGTTTAGCTGACTCCTTTTCCAACGAGTGGTGGAGGTAGTTTTCCTGCCGTGCGGATTCCTGGGTGCAAACACACCCACATTTAATTGTTCTTTTTTTCCTCGCCAGCAGTACCAGGTCCGACACGCGAAGGCAGAGGCCACCTGGGAGTTCGGGACTTGGCGGCTCCAGTATTCCCGGGTTCTGGAAATCGTGTGGTTCCGGTTCTGCTTTGGACAGACGTCTCCTATCTTCGAGCCTGCCCACACGACACCTTTTGTGATTTGGCTTTTGTCTATTGTTGTAATCTGATTGTATTTGTTGTGCCCATTCACAACAGTAAAGTGTTGTTATTTGACCTTTCAGGATATGTCATTCAAAGCGCATATTAAACAAATATGTAGGACTGCCTTTTTGCATTTACGCAATATTTCTAAAATCAGAAAGGTCTTGTCTCAGAGTGATGCTGAAAAACTAATTCATGCATTTATTTCCTCTAGGCTGGACTATTGTAATTCATTATTATCAGGTTGTCCTAAAAGTTCCCTAAAAAGCCTTCAGTTGGTTCAGAATGCTGCAGCTAGAGTACTGACGGGGACTAGCAGGAGAGAGCATATCTCACCCGTGTTGGCCTCTCTTCATTGGCTTCCTGTTAATTCTAGAATAGAATTTAAAATTCTTCTTCTTACTTATAAGGTTTTGAATAATCAGGTCCCATCTTAGGGACCTCGTAGTACCATATTACCCCATTAGAGCGCTTCGCTCTCAGACTGCGGGCTTACTTGTGGTTCCTAGGGTTTGTAAGAGTAGAATGGGAGGCAGAGTCTTCAGCTTTCAGGCTCCTCTCCTGTGGAACCAGCTCCCAATTCAGATCAGGGAGACAGATACCCTCTCTACTTTTAAGATTAGGCTTAAAACTTTCCTTTTCGCTAAGGCTTATAGTTAGGGCTGGATCGGGTGACCCTGGACCATCCCTTGGTTATGTTGCTTTAGACGTAGACTGTGGGGGGTTCCCATGATGCACTGTTTCTTTCTTTTTTTGCTCCGTATGCATCACTCTGCATTTAATCATTAGTGATCGATCTCTGCCCCCCTTCTCGGCATGTCTTTTTCCTGGTTCTTTCCCTCAGCCCCAACCAGTCTCAGCAGAAGACTGCCCCTCCCTGAGCCTGGTTCTGCTGGAGGTTTCTTCCTGTTAAAAGGGAGTTTTTCCTTCCCACTGTGGCCAAGTGCTTGCTCATAGGGGGTCGTTTTGACCGTTGGGGTTTTTCATGGTTATTGTATGGCCTTGCCTTGCAATATGGAGCGCCTTGGGGCAACTGTTTGTTGTGATTTGGCGCTATATAAGAAAAAAGTTGATTGATTGATTGATTGATTTGCGCCCCCTGTTGTGGGTCCGTGTACCTACACTTTCCCAACAGGCGGCACTGCATTAAAAACCAACATCATTGTGTAAAGGATCTCACCGCGTGGGCTCAGGAACACTTCAGAAAACCATTGTCAGTTAACACAGTTCGTCGCTACATCTACAAGTGCAAGTTAAAACTATCATGCAAAGCGAAAGCCACACATCAACAACATCCAGAAACACCACCGCCTTCTCTGGGTCCGAGCTCATTTGAAATGGACAGATGCAAAGTGGAAAAGTGTGCTGTGGTCTGATGAGTCCATGTTTCAAATTGCTTTTGGAAATCATGGATGTTGTGTCCTCCGGACAAAATAGGAAAAAGACCACCCAGATTGTTACCAGCGCAAGTTCAAAAGCCAGCATCTGTGATGGTATGGGGGTGTGTTAACAACTTACACATCTGTGATGGCACCATCAATGCTGAAAGGTACATCCAGGTTTTGGAGGAACACATACTGCCATCCAAGCAACATCTTTTTCAGGGACGTCCCTGCTTATTTCAGCAACACAATGCCAAACCACATTTTGCATGTGTTACAACAGCATGGCTTCATAGTAAAAGAGTACGGGTACTAGACTGGCCTGCCTGCAATCCAGACCTGTCGCCCATTGAAATGTGTGGCGCATTATGAAGCACAAAATTATGAAGCTTCAGCGCCGCTGAAGCTTGTATAAAAGCACAATCAAGTTAAAATACTACCAGACAAGTCGTATCACTGTAATGCCAAGATTACGTAATGTTAATATACGTATGGCGATATTTCATGCAGTTTTTGGTTGTATCAAACACCAGAAAATGAGTAAATAAGATAGCAGCTAATGCTACAAACACAACTTACCCATTTATCTCACTAGCATCCACCGTGGCTTCTTCAATGGAGCGTTATAGTCCAATCATTTCTCTGGGTAAAGATCCAGTGGTGTGGGGTTTTTCCTCATTAAATGAAAAAAACAGACATAGGGATGTTTGGGTGGATTTTTCAAATTGAGTACCTTTAGCCAGCCCCAGAGATCCTCGTCTTTCAATGGAGGAGGGAACAAGTTCAATGCTCGTCCACAGCACTCAGATCTCTGCTTTCCATGTTCAAAGCATCATTCTGAAAGCAATAGTTTCCTCTTTTTCCAGTTATTGTGGACCCACAAACTGAACAATTAATGCTGCTCATGTCCGGACACTTGTAGCGTACTGTGTTCCAACATAGACAATCATTAGAAGCAGTGACAAACCAGAAGTTGTTTGACAAAATGGAGCCACTCACCCTGACTTCCTGAATAAGGTGAATAGTGCCAAATTCACAGCAAAGCTGCCTCACACAAGTAAGGTCTAACCTTACCAACCCCTAGAGCAAGCACACAGGCGACAGTGGTAAGAAAAACTCCCTCTGATGATTTGAGGAAGAAATCTCAAGCAGACCAGACTCAAAGGGGTGACCCTCTGCTTGGGCCATGCTACTGACACAGTTGACAATACAAATATACAGGAAGTTTTTGGGAGTCCATGTTCGTGTACAGGACGGGAGGTCTGCAGAAGATGACACCCACTCCCATCTCTGGATGGAGCTGCACCTCAAACAGAATCAGGCGGCCAAAAGACAACAAATACAGTATCATTTGTCAGCATTAAGCAACAAGAAAAACAGAAGAAATACTTAGGTGATCACCGGCCACTAGCCCAAAGCTTCATGAAAAGACCCAGACTTTAGATAAAGTTGAGGCTGTAACCTAATTTGTTTACTAATAAAATTAATTGAAAAGGTTAGGAAGCATATTACCATACCAGGGACTCGATAAGAGAAAGCTCAAACTTTTTATTCACCCTAGCAATATATAAAGATGCAGTATGGTGACAATATTTGTATCATTTGACTATAATTTGTTTGATATTGTTTGTGTTTGTTGAAATGTACAAAGATAAAGATGGTTACATCCTTTTTACATAATGGAATCAAAACAATTTATAATATTAATTGGTATGTTGTATGGTACTACTTTACTGCCTAAGTACTTTTTCTAAAATAAAAATTTCTGATGTCCAATTGCTGTATAACTCATCATTAAATCCAAAGACAAGGCAACAATGCCGTGGCCCAAAGGAACCAGACTAAGCTTCAATTTTTTTTTTTGGCTTAGTCGGCACTAGAGCTGGAATGCATGTTCACACCTCCATCAGTGAGCTGAACTGTTTGTTCTCATTTAAATGGACCAAACAGGGCGGGTGCAGCACCTGGACATGCTCTGAGCTACTTGGAAGAACACAGTTGCAGGTTGGTCCATTGTCCTGCAAGAGGTCTGTGTGTCTGTCACTCTCTTTGATATTACTTAAAATCAAACATGATTGTCTTATCATTATTATTATTATTATTATTGGCTATTATTTTGGCATTTGTGGATATGGCTGAGCAGTGGCAAAGCAACCTCAGCACAGGCTCCAGTGCAAGATATACTGACGGGCCCCACATGCATGTTACAATTTATTAGGTGCAATCATGCACATGCATGCGCCCACCCACACTGTGAGGTCTTGTATTAGAAACTTTTTAAGAGATCAAGAATCTAGATTTATCACCCCAGCTCGGAATCACATGCACAAGAGTCTGCAGCCAACATACCTCATCATCACATCAGACAGCAGGGGAGGAGCTGTCTAATTCATAATGGTGCTGAAATGACTACAAAATCATTTTTCTTGCAAAGTCAAGAGTGCACCCTGACATGATAAACCTTAAGTCAAGCATAACAAGACAGAAGAGAGATATTATTGTTCTGCTTTTTTTTTTTTTTTTAACACTTGACACTTGCACAAATTTGATTATTATAAGATACCCCCAGTTCCCTGAAAAATATTTGGTTTAGTGGAAGGGCATCTTGCGAGCCTTGCTCTGGGCAAAATCTTCTATAACATCCCCCATTGTCCAACTTCCTGGCTCTTGAGAATAGCTGAGCCACTCAGCCACTCCTCTCCCATGGAGCTCCTCAGGAATGTCCTGATCATTTTTAACTTGGAAACCGATGTCTCAGCTGATGCCACTCTCACCGGCAACGCCAGAAACAAGAGGAGCGGCCCGGGCCCGGACTTGTCGGTGGGCTGCTGGTGCTAGATACTTCCCATGCTAGAAAATCCAAAACTGTCTAATTTAGTTAACTTTGCTCCCTTCTTTTCTCTTCTCCTGTCTTTTCTCTTATTACCCCCGGATTATGTTTGTAGGAAGACATTTTTCCACAAGGTCTTTTGTGTCACTAGTTGTCATAAATCTAGCTATGTCACTGGTTGACATGGAGGCAGCGAGTATTTACCCAGCATTCATCACTGCATAGCATCTTATGAAATACCCCAACAGACATTATGTTATTCTTTTAACGGGGTATTCATCCATCCATCCATCCATTTTCTTCTGCTTTATCAGGGGCCGGGGCGCAGGGGCAGCAGCCCAAGCAAAGCCGCCCAGACCTCCCGATCCACACACACCTCCCCCAGCTCCTCAAGGGGAAACCCTGAGGCGTTTGTAGAAGAATTTTTAGGTCCTTATTTGAACTATGATGAACTATCAAGTGTCCTGATCCGAACTGTATGTCCTCTGGTTGAACTAGCAGGTGTTCAACCCCAAAAAAAGGGCTCTATTAGTCATTCAGTCTGTCAGGGGCTTTCCAAGGCCTTTTAGGTGCTTTCCCGCAGGCCACATGCAGGGGCCTTAGGCCAGCTGCACGTGTGGCTGAGGCCACATGCGGGGGGGGGCCTCAGGCCAGCTGCACCTGTGGCTGAAGGTCTTTTAAAAAAATCAGTTGTAAATCCTTCACGTTTTAATGGGAGCGTTTGTCACATTGAAATAATGGCCTAACACCTGCTTAGGGTTCACTAGAGGACGCTTCCAATAGAAAACCATGTCTTGGGAATGAAATAAATAAAAAAGTTGAAGGAGGAGCGATGCCCGCGGGTCTCCAATAAATAGACGAGCGCGGTTGTCATATTCAGTCTCTCTAGAGGACTCAGTTTGTCTAAGCTCTGTGTCGAAGGCTTAAATAAACTTAAAAACTCTGTGCATTTTATCTTGCTTAAGGCTGAATTATTCTAAAGTGTTGTGTCCTTTTCTAGCATATTACTTGCAATTAGTTTGTGTTATCTAAAAGACGACATCCTGAGAAGACTAAAGACGAGCCACGTCAGAACTTGGCGAGCCAGCCAGGAGGGTCCAGGGGCATTCCGGCAGCCTGGGGCAGTCCAGCTCATCCCTCCAGACCGTAAATAACAGTGATCACGACTAAAGGTAAGCAGAAACCTTTTATAATTTCTGCACGATCTGGAGGAGTGAGTCGGGATTTCCGCCCAAGTTGACAGGTGATATTTTTAATTGCCTCTTACCCAAAAGAACCTGGACTAAGAAAATTGATAAGAGACTAAAAAAAGATAAGATTGAAAATTATCAGGCCTTGTAGATAAAATGCTCAGAAGGTGTGTGTGTTCCCGGGAAAAAGAATGTCTGTGTGAGTGAAAGGTCAGGAATGTTCATGAACTCTGGTGCGGAAAAGAGTGTGTGGAGAACTAACCTGGATGCTTTTTGGGGAATGCTTGGGGAATAATTGGTGTTGAAATTCGTTACTAACGTGCCGGCTAATAGCATGCGCTGTAGGGGTTAATTTAGGGGAGTATACTGACAAATAGATACAAGGTAATACAAGGTTATTTAAAGAGTTTAACAGAGACTGAAGTGAAATAAGTGAGAAAAGAGTTTAACAAGAGAATACGTGCAGAGAAAGCACAAGATAAGCGCCTGAGGGGGCGCAGTAGAAATACCGTACGTGATAAAGAGATTTAAAGAAAAAAGTGCAAAGTAGCACAGCTGACAGTAAGTAAAAGAGCTCAATAAAGGACGTCATTTTTTAAGAAAAGAGAAAAACTATTAAAAAAAATAAAATAAATGAAGAGTTAGTGCAGAATACATGAGAATTAATGAAGCAGAAAATAGTGCAGTAAGGCACCAAATACACGCTTGTGGGGTGTGGGAGAAGAATAAGTAATTAAGTACACAGTAATATGTGTTTTTTATAAGAAAAGAAAAAGAGAGTATTTTCAGTGCAAAGGCACATTAAGCTCACGAGGAGCTCAGTAAGTGAAAAAAAAAGTAGAAGAAAGTGCAGAAAGGCACAGGATACGCACGCGAGGCGCGGTAAGGCGTAGAAATAAATGAAATATTGTATGCTCAGAAAGGAGCTGGTGAAAAATAATATATTAAGCACAGGATACGCACGCGAGGCGCGGTAAGGCGTAGAAGTAAATGAAATATTGTATGCTCAAAGAGGGCTTGTAAAAAAAAAAAAATAATATATGAAGTTGCTGACAGCGCCGGAGAAGCTGTCTAACGTGAAGAAGAGATACATGCTTAAACAGAACACATTGGTGTTAAGTGAATAAAAAGGTTGTTTAAAGCCGCGGAGTGAAAAGTGGCAGAAGTCTAGATAGAGATATATAGAAAGTTGTTTTTAATAATTTTTGTGTATAAAGCTTTTGAAGATTGGTGTGTGGGAGAGTGGAGAGTAATCTGTGTAAAGCTGTGAGGGCTTGCAGGCTGGCTGACATACAAGATTAATGTGAAAGAGTACGAGGGGGAGGTGTTTAGATCCACCAGAAGGACTTGGGAGGTGCATGACAGGCAGAGAGGAAAGTGTGAAACAGAGACAGTGAAGAAAAAGACAGGATAAGAGACTAGAGTGCTATGTAAATACAGAGAAGGTAGATATTATTTCAAAGAGAGAAAACTAATAAACAAACATAGCAGAAAAAGACGAGAAGCAGAAAGTTAAAAAATTAGAAGGAAAATAGAAAGTCGGGAGCAAAGACATTAGGAAGTGTTAGGGTTGTAAGAGGATTAAATAAATAAAGTTGGTTATAAATCAAAAGAGTTAAAGCTTAGATTATAGTGAAAAAGCTGACAGACTGATCAATGCTTGGGACAGTCTTTGATGGGAGACTTAAGTGATGATGAAATAATACTCCCAGAACATTACTTGACTGACGGAGACATCGAAACCCAGGGAATCAGGACACATTTTTGGCTGGAAAGGACCTATTTTGACAGGGTAGGAGCAGAACATTGGCAGGACGAACAAGAGATCAATCAGAAATTATGGCAGATTACTAAGGTAATCAATCTGAAGCAAAAGAAAGAACAATTCCCTCTAATTAATTGGGAGCTGCTGATAAGACGTCTGTGGCATCAGGGTTTAACCCCGTGGCTGGAGCTGCTTTGTGCTGATCCTAATAAAGAAATTAGCATACCATTAAATCATTTAATAACACTGCCAACCGATCCAGGTGAAGAACTGTTTCCTAGGTTGACTCTGACTGTGGTCCCAAGGAAGGTTCGGTGGGAAACAGGTAAATTTTCGTATTTAGTTAAAGAAAAAGAAGACGGGCATAACAGTTGGAAATGTAATCCTTTTAAGGGTTTAAAATACAAAACAGGTGTTACAGCCAGCAAGTTATTGGTCTGGATCAGGACAGCCCCTGAGGGACTACCAGAACACCATAGAAACACCTCACACAGCGTTTGTCAGGGTTACATGGGTAACTCTCAAGGTCAAGGTCGGGAAAGTACCCCGCTAGACTTAGTACTAAGAAAATATTCAGGAAAACGCACTAAGGCCAACCAATGTATGAGAAAGTGGCACAAAAGGTCACATGGGGGCAGGCAATGGCCTTTGGAGGGATCATTTGATCCGGTGATGTGTGAAGCAGTTGCGGTAGAAATACAGAAAAAAGAAATTAAAGATCAGCAGAAGAACGTAAATAACAACAAAAAACGCACTGAAGAAAAAGAAGTTTTGGCCTTGTTCAAGCAGGAAGCACAGAGGCTACAGCAGAAAAGAGAAAAAATGACAGAGGAAAGATCCAAAGACACTAAAGCCAGTGCACCGAGCTGGGAAGCAGAGCCACCCCCATATAAACGTCATGATATGGGAAAGACAGCTGGACAATTTGTATTAGGAACTCGTGAAGAGGACCAAGGCATGGATGTGGAGGGCAAATTCACACTGACACTAAAAGCTCGAGAGCCACAAGGAGACAGGTCCTCAGTCTGTCAAATGGATCATACAAGGTCTCCAAGTCCGAAAGTAAGTGGTCGCTCACCACGACCAGCAGGGGGGGCCACAAATAACAGTGACACGGAGGCAGACGAGGATAAAGAGAGAGACCTGAAGGCTCCGCCTGCACATCGAGGTCCACTGAAAACCGTCCCCTCCCACCATAAGTCAGCCGACCGGACCTTCACAGGCTATAGAGACTCCGAAGAGTGGCACAAGAGCTTCTGTGACACACTGGATCTGGCCAGAAGAGATAATGAAGAACTAGCTGAGCAACTTCGGCTAGCGAAGGAAAGAATACAAAGACATAGGGACGCCGAGGAAAGAAGAATATTACAACAATCGACGCCCAATCAAGGGAATCACATTATAGAGCCACCCACCTGAAAAATTTCTGGTGAGATCGTCATTGAGACTGCAAAAGAGGCCCGACGCAGGCAACGACAACAATGTGTAGCCAAAGACATAGCCGCTTTAGAACAGAATATAACCGACTGGATGGACTGCCTGGAACCAGTCAGTCGCACTCGATCTGGAAGACAGTATGGAGCCCCCACAGAAGAAGAGGAGGACGAAGACCTCATATGCCCATTGGTGGTTAGAAATGGTCATCATGTGTATACCCCATGGAGCTGGACAGACATGGTGGGGCTGGCCAACAGGCTGCCAGACATCACCCAAGGAGCTGGGAGATGGATAACTGCCTTAGAAGAAGGCACTGCAGGGGTAACCTTGTCTTTAGGTGACATAAAAGCCTTGCTAATGCATGTCATGGGAAAACATGACACTGAAGAATT
The DNA here is from genome assembly GCF_902500255.1 of Thalassophryne amazonica. Lineage (NCBI taxonomy): Eukaryota > Metazoa > Chordata > Actinopteri > Batrachoidiformes > Batrachoididae > Thalassophryne > Thalassophryne amazonica. The sequence goes on along the minus strand of NC_047104.1, from coordinate 146,048,223 downwards.
AGCAGGAAAGGTTGGACTAACACAAATGATGGGCACTAATCAACATGATGAAGTCCCCTTTAATCGCTATAGAAACTCCATGTGGGAAGGACTGAGAAGAAAGTACCCTGAGGTCTTGGATCCCTCTAAATTGGATGATGAGGAGTGGACACCTGAAGAGTGCCCAAAGAAGTTCCTGCACCGATTCCAGAAGAGATGGGCGGAGGAAACAGGAAATGCATGGAACCATTCTCCAGCAACTGAAATCCTGTTTAAAATAACTGTAAAAAAGGCTCTACCAGATGAGGTTCAGAAAGCCCTAGATGGAGTCGTGGGACTATCGAAAATGAATTGGGCTTTATACTCTGAGCATATTTGTCACCATCTTGAAATCTACAAGAAAGAAAAACAAAAAGAAGAAGATGCAGCAAAATCCCTGACGAAAAAATTGGTGCAGATGCAGTTGGGAGAACTAACCAAAGGCAAGAAAGAAAAAACAAAGACCCAGGCACCAATGATGACCCCTGTTCCTTCTGAGTCGGCAAGCACAGGCCCTACCGCAAACACTGCTGCCACCATACAGGCACCTGTGGTAACAGCCACACAGAGCCCCCAAGGAGCAGCAGGAAGCACTCCTACAGGAGAAGTCTCAGCACCAGTGGAGCATCACTATCACTACCATATCACTGGCACACCCGGAAATGGACCCACCTACAGTCATGGGTGGAGAGGAGAGTCACGGAACTTTCAAGGTCAAAGAGGAGGGTGGCGAAGAGGAGCTTGCCAACCTTCATTTGGAAGCAGATTCCAAAACTCAGCTCCCAGGAACAGTCAAGCGGGACCGCCTATGGGACCAACACCCCCAATAGGAGATCAATCCTCTAATGAGTGTTGGAGCTGTGGACAACCTGGACATCGAATGAGAAATTGTCCGGCCCGACCTTGGGTTGGACCCTCTGCCTATTGGCAATAGGGAGGCCTAGAGAAGACAGAGGGGGAAACGGTGGCATTGGCTATTTCGATGATACCTAAGGAAGAGCCAACCGTCACCGTTAATATACAAAACAGAGATTTCCCTTTCATGGTGGATACAGGGGCAACATACTCTTGCATAGGGAAAATGGGCGCTCATCTCCCCCTCTCTGGGTCTGTAATTAAGACCATCGGCTTCTCTGGGAAAACTCAAATAATACCTTTTACACGCCCACGTCCTGTAACGATTGCAGGAAAAACAATTGAAGCACCCCTGTTATACTCACAAAATACACCTGTGAATTTGCTGGGAAGAGACATTTTATGTAAGCTACAAACCCAGATAGTGTGTACCCATCAAGGACTGCAAATACACTTTCCTGACGAAGCACTCACCAACATTATGGTGCTTATGGACATGGAAAACAAGGTCCGAACTGTGCAACCCATGGTATACTGGCTGAAGTTACAACCAGAAAATTCAAATCTTCAACTGGAATGGGAAAAATGGAAGCCCTGGGCAGAACAACACTATGAAGCAGTATGTACACCTAGTTTACCTTTACATGTCACCCTGATGTTCGATGCCAAACAAGAACAAACTGACTATGCATGCTGCTGGGATGCATTGATGAATCAACGGCTGTTTCACATAACCACCACAGAAATTTATTTAGGCCCCCAAGGGGCCGCAGCTTCTGTCAAGCTAACTTCAGCTGAACAACAATGGTATCAAGTGCCGAATGCCACGCCTCATGTGACCCTTTTAGTCTCAGAAAAGTACGAATCCCATGACCTAGGTCCAATGGTAAAGACAGCCTCAGAAGTTGAAGAATGGCAAAACATGGAAAGTCCACAAGTACATCTGTCAAAAGACCAGCAGTTTGTACGAATTAACTTAAAAGTAAATGATGAGGCTATAGCTCAAAAAGTGGAGCTCAATCCTAGACCAGAGGGACAGATGGTGTTATCGGCCCAACAAGAGAAATTGTTAGAGCAAATACCACCAGTGGTGTGGTCCAAAAGCAAAACAGATGTAGGACTAGTAAAAACAGCCTTACCAGTAAAAATAAAAGTAAAACCGGGAGCAAAACTGCCTCACCAAAGGCAGTATCCATTAAAACCTCAGGCTATTGAAGGCATAAAACCAGTAATTAAGGGACTAATGGCAGCTGGAGTTTTAATAAAAACTGCAAGCCCATGCAATACTCCTATCTACCCTATCCCTAAAAACAATACCAAAGAGTATCGGCTGGTACATGATCTGCGTCCTATCAATGCAATAATAGAAATGGATGCACCTATAGTACCTGATCCGCATACTATACTATCAAGCATCCCTGCTGGAGCAAAATGGTACACAGTAATCGATCTGTGTTCAGCCTATTTCAGTGTGCCTGTGCACCCAGACTCACAACATTTGTTTGCATTCACATTTCTGGGACAACAGCTAACGTATACACGGCTACCTCAGGGACTGAACCTGTCCCCAGCCATCTTTAACAAAGTCCTGGCTGAAGATTTACAACACCTTGACATACCCAGTACATTGGTGCAATATATGGATGATCTCCTTATTGCATCAGAGACTCAAGAACAGTGTGAAAAAGATTCATTAATTGTATTGCATGCATTGGCAGATGGAGGTCATAAAGTAAGTAAGGACAAATTGCAGTTCTGCAAACAACAAGTAGAATACTTGGGAAGACAGTTGTGTGGGACCACGCGATGTATAGCCCCAAGCCAAGTGGAGGCTATAATCAAGGCTCCCAAACCCCAAACAGTGGGACAGATGCTTTCATTCCTTGGGATGGCAGGGTACAGTCGGCCGTGGATTTGTGATTATGCTATAAAAACTGCACCTTTGCGTGCCATGATTAGAGCAGTGGGGCAAACAAGCAATGCAGCTCTCCTCGTCTGGACAGATGAGGCAACGGGAGCTTTTGAGGCCCTGAAAACAGACATGCAATCTGCTCCCGCGTTAGGTAACCCAGATTATGGGAAACCTTTCCATTTGTATGTTACTGAAAAAGCTGGTTATGCTTGTGCTGTACTAATGCAGGAAACAAATGAAGGAAAACAACCATTGGCCTATTATAGTACAAAGCTTGACAACATTGAAACAGGATTGCCACCATGCTATCAGGGTCTAGCAGCAGCTGCCTTTGCATTTCAAAAAGCATCATCCATAATCATGGGACATGCAGTAACGTTGTACACGTCGCATCAGTTACATGCCCTGCTAACCAGTCAACGTTTTGTCTTAACACAAGCTAGACGCACTGGATATGAAGTTGTGTTGTCCGCTCCAGAAATAACAATACAACGTTGTCACACGGTGAATCCCGCCACCAAATTGACCACACCGTTAGATGGTACTCCACATAACTGTGTGGCAGAGACAGAGAAATTTTTGAGAGCCAGAGAACATTTGTACAATCACGCCATAGATGCAGATCTAACCCTGTTCGTGGACCGCTCATGCTTTCGGGATGTTGCGGGATTGCATGCGGGTATGGGGATTGTTAAACTAAACACAGATGGTGAGACCTTTGAATTACTGGAGTCCCAAGGAATTGATCAGCCTTGTTCAGCCCAACTGGCAGAGATTAAAGCCTTAACTATGGCTTGCCAGATAGCTAAAGATCAACGTGTTAATATCTACACAGACTCAGCCTACTCTTATGACGTATGTCATGTACATGCAAACATTTGGAAACAAAGGGGATTCCTGAGAGCAGATGGCACCCCTGTCACTCATGGAGAAGCAATTTCCCAACTGTTACAAGCTCTCCAATTACCGTCTGAGGTAGCCATCATTAAATGTGCAGGTCATCAAAAGAATAATAACATCATAGCTCAAGGTAACAACCTAGCAGATGACGCAGCTCGCAAAGGAGCACAAGGAGAAAATATGTTTCCCCTGCTAACCATCCAAGATTGTGCCCCACTGGTTTCACTTGACGCACTGATAGTGGCTCAAAGTAGGGCCAGTGGAGAAGAAAAACGAATGTGGGTTAAACGAGGCGCTATTGAGACACGCAGTCAGGGGCCAGCGGACAAGCTGTGGCGCAGTAGTCATGGACATTTTGTGTTACCCACCAATTTATTACGACATGCAATCATTTGGGCCCACGGACCCGATCATTGTTCGCGAGTCCAAATTATGAACAAACTAAAAGCTGTCTGGTGGTCACCATATATGGCAGCTACAGTGGACCGTTTGTTGAATGAGTGTGAGGTATGTGCACAGTACAATGTCCGGAAATCATTCACAGCCCCTTTAGCCCACATTCCGGTCCCTGATGGGCCATTCAGACATCTTATGATGGATTTCATAGACATGGGAGCTGAAAATTGAGTTAAACGAATGAGATATGTTTTGGTAGTGATATGCAGATTCAGCCGATGGATTGAGGCAGTAGCCTCTGCAAATCAAGACCATAAAATGGTAGCCAAATTCTTGTGCCGAGATGTCTTTCCAAGATTTGGCATTCCAGATACTATCTCATCTGACAACGGTAGGGCTTTTGTAGCCAAGGTTACACAAGAAACATTCAAACAATTGGGTATCAAACAGAAGTTTGGGTGTGTTTATCACCCTCAATCAAATGGGGTGGTGGAACGGGCTAATGGCATTTTAAAGAACAAACTAGCAAAAATCATAGCAGACAGCAATGGCAAACTAACCTGGCTGGATGCGTGGCCGCTTGCTTTATTGTCAATGCGCTCACAAACTAACCGACTAACCCATTTGACACCATTTGAAGCTCTTACAGGTCGGCCGATGCCTATTCCATACCTGAGAGGACCCTACGAAGGACCATCGCTGGAGCAGCTACAAGACGAATGGCATAATTATCTGAGACAGTTAACCCAAATACACAAAACTATCTTTTTGCAGGTCAAAGGTGCTACAGAAGACAGAGAAGCAGAGATTCCACTCGAAAATCAGAGCATCCAGCCTGGTGATCTGGTTTACGTCAAGGTGTTCAAAAAGAAGTGGGACAGGCCCCGCCGAGAAGGTCCTTTTAAAGTTATTCTTGCCTCACGTACAGCAGTCAAAGTAGACGGTAAGGACACTTGGTTTCATTTAAACCACTGCTGTAGGGTTGGTGGCCCAGCGCCCCTGCGGCCTCGGCAAGCTCGTCTTGGCAGAGCCGCCGGGCCAAGGGGGGAAGCAGGAGAAGCCAGAGACCCTACAGCAGCACCGAGGGACGGCCACGCCTCCCTGCAGCCAGAAGAAGCACCGAGGGGAGGCCACGCCTCCCTGCAGCCAGGCGAACACCGGCCAAGGCGCTCACAGAGACTGATTGAACAAAGACGACGCACAGCTTCAGAGAGTAGTGGATCCCTGCCAGATAGAGCAGCGACAGACTCAGATGCAGACTCAGAAACAACTGGAGACGCAGGCCAACAGACAGACAGAAATACAGACCGACAGATAGACAGGCCACAGGAGACATCAGACTCGGACAGCAACTCAGTAGATTTACCGACAGAAGAACCGCAGGAAGTACAACCCAGACAAAGCACAGATACACCACACATCCCTAGTGACAGCTCATCTAGTGACGGCTCACTTAGTAGCACATCTAGTAGCACATCTCAACAGTCATCAGAGCAATGATTAAGGAATTATTCAAGGGATTGACAATACTACTGGTGGTCAGTATGGGAGAAAATAGACATCCAAACATACAACGGACTGTGCCGTGGCCATGGCCGCAATAGCAGCTAAACAAGGCATTCTAAACACAGGAAAAACATATAGTTTGGTATACATTAAATCAAAAGCCTACAAGAACATAGGAATACAGGGAAAGCTGGGGGATTACATATTAGGCGAAGCCATTAGCATCAAATGTGAAGAGGAGGGAACACTCAACATAGAGGTAATTTGTGATAAAGGAGGATGCAGGGAAACCAAGCAAGACGTAACTGTTACAGTACATGAAGCCACAAAATGGGTAAAAATCAAACCAAGGAAAAAGAGGACAATTAGAAGCCTAGAAACAAGCAGTCACTTAGGGAGATGGGATCCCAGTACAGACCTAGCCCGCACACAAGGGTTGAAGACCAATTTATTTTACCAATGGTTGAAATTTTCGGCTAGGCAGATCAGTGAAAAGCCTTGCATAGCCTGTCACCGGAAAGGTGTGATACCTCAGGCTAAACCCCTACCTGATATCAACAACTGTTATAGGAGTCCCCAACATAACTCAGACCAAGCAGAATGCTATACACAATGTGTTATGAAAATGGCAGTAGGTGATGAAAAATATGCTGCCGACAGTAAACTTTGTCCGGTACCCCTAAGTACAGAAGGAACCGTTCCACCTATGATTAAAATAGAGAAAGGGATGATACACCCATTCTGTATAGCTAAAGGCTTAGTAGCACAATACATAAGCGATTGGCAGGTAGAGACGACCTAGTCAAAACACCACATACAGTGTATGCAAAAGCAGCAAGAATACAAACCGGCCAAAACAGCATGGAACATTACCGTCTGTCACACCCTGCCAGCAGCAGGCATACAGTGTGAACAAATAGTACCGGCCACAGGGGGGTCTGTGATTGGACTGAATCTCACCCATGCTTCATGGGTATCTACTCCAAATTTAGCTAAGGGAACGGTACCCTTAGCTGACATCTTTTGGATATGCGGATAAAGAAGGAAACTCCTGTCATCGCTGTCCCCTAATTGGAAAGGCCTTTGTGCTCCTGTGATGCTCACAGGAGCTATAACAGTAATTGAAATGCCAAATTCAATACAACCCATGCCACAGAAACTTCGTAAGAAAAGAGGAATAATGACGTTTAAAACAGACTACAACATCACAGTAAGAAACGGGATACCAGAAGGGATACCCCAACAATTAGAAGCCATAGACAGTAGCAGAGTTAAAGCAGATGAAGACGCGGATAAATGGGGATGGGCATTGGCTCTGTTCGGGGTTACTCCAAAAATCCGTTCTAGGTTCCAGGAGGTGCAGTGGATTAATTACTTATGGTACAATCAGCAAAGATACCTGAACTGGACATTGGCAGCAGTAGGAGCCTTAACCGAACAACTGCACGCCACCTCGCTAATGACAATGCAAAATAGATTAGCTATCGAGATGATGATGGCTGATGAACAAGGAGTTTGTATTATGATCAAAGCCACCGAATGTTGCACAGCTATTCCCATGCGTACAGGGGAAGACGGAAATTTGACAGAGCTCTTAATCACACTTGAAGAGATGCAACAGGAACTGTTAAGTAACTCCATAGGGGGGAGAAATGAAACTGACGATTCTGGATACATTGTAGGGAATGGAATGAATATTGGCCCACTATTTTCACTGTTTGGGACTCTAAGGAGAGGGTGGATATCATGGAAAGACTGGTTATACCAGATAGGTGTAATCTTGGCACTAACAGGGGTGGCGGTCTTGCTGGTAATATGTTGTGGTATTCCCTTGATAAAATTTCTGGTCAATAAATTGATTTCATCCACAGTAGGACAGCTCCCACTGTTAGCCATCCGAGCCCTGGAAGAAAGCACAAACGAAACAGACAGAGAACCAGAATATATGGAAATGGATGAAATACCAATTATCCTCCCCGACAGCCCCCAGCTCCCTAATATTGTGGCGTACACCCCAGATAGGGAGGACTGGGATGGACCGTGCTAGACGAGGAAGAAGACATGCATGCACATTTACATTCACACACATGCACCCACAAAAATGAGGGATAGGATAGACAATATCTGAAAGAATGACATGGAGCTGTAATAATGAACGTATATGTATATTACTAGGACACAGGAGTATGGCTGAGAGACCAGACTCCCCTGATCAGGGACCTATGCCTGATCTGCCTCTATCAAGTCTGATTGGACTCTCAGAACTGTTTGGAGAAGAGGATATACAGGAGGGATGGTCGAGACATGATTGGTCGCCACAGCCGCCTTCCATCCAGCAGCTAAACCAGTTGGCAACAGAAGGATCTTCATCGTTCCAGCACCTGGCGATGACGGCTTCACAGAATCTGCCTGCAGCAAGAGTCGGCCCGAGGACTCCACCATCACCTGAAGGACCCTTTGGACTCAGGAACACACCCCTTCCGCAGATGCCATGGAGACAGTCACATGTGCCAGTGGCCATGATACCCTCCAGGGGAGGCAGCCAAGGTCGGCCATATGCAGCAACCGCCCGAGTGCATCCTAGACCCAATTCACTGCTAGGACCTGTCCCCAGCTTTCCACCCCCAAGGCAGGAGAGATATTCCGATCAGCCCAGTACCTCTGGAGGAGGATCAGCAGGGGTGGACCTTAGTCGAACTCACCGACCAGGACAGAGGGGAGCTTTGTACAGGCTGCTAAATGCCCAGAGTGTCCCAGCCACTTGCCCGAGCGACATCAGCACAACCTTAATCTGGTCATGGTCACCCCACAGGACATGGCAATCTTGGTTCGAGAGCTTTGTCTTCCACAAGAGTCTGTTCCAAAAACCTTGGAGCAGCTCCTGCCCCTCACAAATCACATTCCCCATGAGCTATTTGAAGAAATCATGCCACAACTAAGTCAGACAGCTGCATACCTGTTCAGGATACACCGTGACAATGCCAACATCTCTTGTGCTCAGGAGGGCCTCCATACTCAACTGTGTGGTCTTCAGTCTAGTATGGACATGCTAGCCAGCATGATGGAGCATATGGAAAGGGAGCAGCTAGGACTGGCCACCACCACCCTGAATGTGGGCAAGAATTCTCTGGGGGCCCTGTACAACCTGGCCAAGCAGCACAAGGAGCTGGAAAGATCCATCAGAGAACTGCACGACTGTCTGAAAGCCAGAATTCCTGATCCTTCCCCCACTACCCCTGAAAAGCCAACCTCCCCATATTCCCCAACTTCTCCCAAAACTTCAGATGCTGAGTAAATGCTGAGGAGTGCAGACTGACGTAATGGCACTGAACACGGACTATGATCTTGGTTCTTGAGTTTGAATTACGGACTGGTTTCAGAAATCTGAGTGTAAATAAAAAAACAAAGAAGGATATATGTTAGTAACGAAGGTCGGGTAAATGTCTGTCCTTACCATCATCTGCGTAACACAGATAAAGCTAAATGCATACACATAGATATCACATTGCAAAGTTATAAAAAGGGGACCCTTACACGGCGTGTTTGGAGATTTAGTAGTAAAGATGCACCATAGGGACCCCTTTTTCTTAAATTATAGCATGCCTCAAGAGACATGCATCGCCTAAATTTGGCATCTGGCCAAAAAGGGCATTAGAAAACAAGCTGAAAAAGAAGAAAACAAAGTGGAGAATGTTGAGAAATGGCCTATAATGAAAACCATTATATGATTGACTAAGGCAAATGACTTAAGGACGGACATGAAGGGAAACCATTTATTGTGTTTATCATTTAACTAGATATAGCTGCGCAACCTTAGAATAGTTTCTTGATTGGTTGACTAAATAGTGGTAACGTAGGGGTTATTTGATGCATTTAAAAAAATAAATGTGTGACGCTTTAACAAAATAATATGTAGAACCACGTATAATAGGTTGGAGCCTCTGGTTGAGTGAGACAATAGATGCCAGAAGATGATTGGTTGCACTGATGTCAATGTAAAGCCTTTACTTTGCCATGATTAAGAGGTTGCTGTAACTTGTTTTATGTGGCCATTTTAAGTGCCTTGAATTACACCAAAACTCAATGTTTGAATGTCACCTTGTGTTGATATAATCCAGCTAATTGATCACCTTGTGCCTTAGTATGTAGGTTCACCTGCACTTCAATATATTTACCGCGTGAAGTATCACTGATATTCATATCCGCACCAGAGTTATCAGTAAGTCGAGTGATGTGTTTTTCTTTTTTATTATTGCAATGCACAAATGAGGATGTCTTGTCAGTAAACAACCCAAGAGTATAGTTGATGTAATGGGACTCTTTCGAGTCCCAGAGGAGGGACTGTAGAAGAATTTTTAGGTCCTTATTTGAACTATGATGAACTATCAAGTGTCCTGATCCGAACTGTATGTCCTCTGGTTGAACTAGCAGGTGTTCAACCCCCAAAAAAGGGCTCTATTAGTCATTCAGTCTGTCAGGGGCTTTCCAAGGCCTTTTAGGTGCTTTCCCGCAGGCCACGTGCAGGGGCCTTAGGCCAGCTGCACGTGTGGCTGAGGCCACATGCGGGGGGGGGGGCCTCAGGCCAGCTGCACCTGTGGCTGAAGGTCTTTTAAAAAAATCAGTTGTAAATCCTTCACGTTTTAATGGGAGCGTTTGTCACATTGAAATAATGGCCTAACACCTGCTTAGGGTTCACTAGAGGACGCTTCCAATAGAAAACCATGTCTTGGGAATGAAATAAATAAAAAAGTTGAAGGAGGAGCGATGCCCGCGGGTCTCCAATAAATAGACGAGCGCGGTTGTCATATTCAGTCTCTCTAGAGGACTCAGTTTGTCTAAGCTCTGTGTCGAAGGCTTAAATAAACTTAAAAACTCTGTGCATTTTATCTTGCTTAAGGCTGAATTATTCTAAAGTGTTGTGTCCTTTTCTAGCATATTACTTGCAATTAGTTTGTGTTATCTAAAAGACGACATCCTGAGAAGACTAAAGACGAGCCACGTCACGTTCCCAAGCCAGCCGAGAGACGTAGTCCCTCCAGCATGTCCTGGGTCTTTCCCGGGTCCTCCTCCCAATGAGACGTGCCTGAAACACCTCTCCAGCAAGGTGTCCAGGGGCATCCAGAAAAGATGCCTGAGGCACCTCAGCTGGCTCCTTTCGACGTGGAGGAGCAGAGGCTTGACTCCAAACTCCTCCCGAGTGACCGAGCTCCTCACCCTATCTCTAAGGTAGATACCCTATCTCCCTTAGAGACAGGGTATTCTTTATTGGGGTATTCTTTAAATCCGGGGTATTCTTTATTGTAAATTTAGCATAGGGTATTCTTTATTGGGGTATTCTATAAATCTGGGGTATTCTTTATTGTAAATTTAGCATATTATGAATTAAAAACACACCATTTTGGAAAATATTGTGCTTAACTATTTCACCAATTGGGAAACCATGACAGAAATATGTTTGCTTCGTGGCTATAAGGTAATGAATTAGCTTCGTAATGTGCATCATATGCACTTTTACTTGCATATTTATGCACACTGTGTGCAGTACATGTCAGTGATTTTATATATATATAATTCTTCTTCCACTTGTTTTTTTCTGGGATCATTTAAAATTATCAGCTGCTTGAGAAATGAGGATCTCTGGGTAGATTTCCTGTATATAATGTTTCAAACGAACTTGGGGGCAGAACAAGAGGTATCTTCTTAGAGAGAGAGGATTCTGCTTCATCAGGAGCTGGTGGGTATTTGACTATTTTTCACTCTTGTTATGGAATGACAGGAAAAAAAAAATGTCAGCATGAGCCTATGAGAAATAAATGTAGCCGGCTGAGTTGTACCACACACAGCTGATGAATTAGCAAACAGGACGGGCACAGCAGCTGAGTGTTATTGCAGAGTTAAAGACTTTTGTGATGATTCTGCATGTCTGGCCAGTAATGGTTCCTGCCTTTCAGAAACGGTTGTATTTGCAGCCAAGAGTGACCTTTTAAATGCAGCAGCCATACGGGCCTGTTTGGCTGCAAAAGACGGAGTAGTTCACTTTTATGTTCTTCAGAAAGCAAGTACAAGACATTTAGATGACTTAGCTTATATGAGCTGTGCAGTTTAGTATCTACAAAATCTCTAAGCTCAAAATTTGAGTCTAAAGTGTTAGTTATTAGATCATGTATTCTGTGAAAAACTCACTTATAAACTGCCCTACTAGCCACTATAAAGTCACATACAGTGCCTCAGTGTGCCTGAGGTACCAGACGTCACATGGTGCAATGTTGGCAAAACGTTATGAGCTCCAAATAGAATGTGTGGGTGTGCAGCACAGTTAAAATTACACAGTGTTATTATTGCAAAGCATGATCCGAATCAGCAGGCCCCGACCGTGGTGATCAATGGTGCACGTTCTATGATGTACAGTATTTGGCATATCTATAGTGTATAGTGCAGTTGAGATGTGTCAGACTCCGCTTTGCTGTTCAAAAGGTGCATAATCTGGCCACAAGATAGGGTGCAAAAGGGTTGGATTTATTGTTTGTAGTGGGAGCCATAAATGTGTGACAAAACACACATTACGAGTGTGTGACTATTGTTGGGAAAGTGTAGTGACACGGACCCACAACAGGGGGCGTAAATGATCGGACAATGAAAGAGTCGAATATGAACACTTTACTGTTGTGAAAGAGCACAACAAAAACACAGAGGATTACAGAATTTGAGCAAACAGTCAATCCACAAAGGTGACGTGTGGGCAGGCTCGAGGATAGAAGACGTCTGTCCTGAGAAGAACCGGAACCACATGATTTCCTCCGCCACCGAACCTGGAGAATACTGGAGCCGCCAAGTTCCGAGTCCCCAGGTGGCCACCGTCTCCGAGTGTAGGATCTGGTACTGCTGGCGAGGAGCAAAAACAGTCAGATGTGGGTGCGTGCACACCCAGTAACAACAATGGTGGGAATTCCACCTCCACCTCTAACACACACTTGTAGAGCTCCTGTCTAACCACTTATCTGGTTGGGGTGTGAAGCGAAGCCGTCGCTGATCACACCAAACGCCAATCTCTCAGTTAAGGAACACCACAGGAAAGCGGCTGCAAAAAGAGTTCAGACTAAGACACAGTTTAGTGTTAAGGCTGAGAATATTACCTTCACAGGTAGATGATATCTCAACAACGAGGTGGAGATGACGTCTGGTTTTTATGGAGTGGAATGATGAAGTGTAGATGGTGGTTTTTATGGAGTGGAATGATGAAGTGTAGATGGATGACAGCTGTCATGAGATAATGAGTGACAGCTGTCACCCCCGGCTGTGTCCGTGGCGGCAGCGCCCTCTCGTGCCTGAAGCCTGCACTTCAGGCAGGGCGCCCTCTGGTGGTGGGCCAGCAGTACCTCCTCTTCTGGCGGCTCACACAACAACTATTTTACAATTGGAATCTTACTGAATTGGTGCATCAGACACATTCGCACATGTTGCCCACATGTTGAACAGGCTGGTGGCAAATATAGGGCCAAAAATTCTGCATATATATTGCGTGACCATAGTGACCTCCCTGCACCTGCGAATGTCTCATGACACAAGTGAGACATTTGCACGGGTGCCACAACCTGCAAAGGCTGAGCAAGTGGTGCTTGACATCATTTGCGAGAGTGCCACACAGCATTCGAGTAGGCGTTTGGACTATATATATATATATATATATATATATATATATATATATATATATATATATATATATATATATATATATATATATATATATATATATATATATATATATATATATAAAGACTGCCTGGGTGAGGGAATGGCTGCTGACTAGACACCAAAATGGAATGTACAACATGCTCCACCTCCAAGAGGGGAATGTCAGGTCAATCACAGACTTTGTCAGGATGAACCCTGACATGTTTGAGCAGATGGAGGAAGACCTGACCCCGACCATCCAGAAGAGGACAACAAATTTCAGGTAGCCTCTGTCCCCTGGAATGAAGCTGGGCAACACATTGAGGCACTTGGCCACCAAGGACTCTTACAAGTCTCTGGTCTATGGGTTCCAGATTGCCCCCAACACAAGCATAACTGTTGTGCCAGAGGTGCCAGGTTGTACCATTGTACCATTTATGAATGGTACAATGACACTGTCTTCAGGTGTGCAATAACACCTGACGAGTGGAAGGAGGTGGTCCAGGCTTACAGTGACTGCTCAAACTTCCATCACTACTGTGGCTGCCTTGATGGCAAACATGTCAGGATAAAGGCTCCACCTCACAGTTTTGCCATGTTCCCAACGGTCCTAGGGCCACCAATTTCTCACATAGAGTGAGAAATGTGAGACAACTGAGTCATGGAGACTAAATTCAGAATGGTTTGAGATGCCTGGGACAACTCTGAGTATTTAGCAACAAATGGTGCTAAATACTCAAACAGTTCAAAATTCAAGCAACACAAGAGTGATGCCCTGTGATTCATGTGAGGGGATAACAAAACCCTGTGAATGTTTTGCAGAAATTCACAGATTCTCTTGAGGATGCTGTTCACAGTCTGTCACAGCCCAGTGAGATAGTATCCTAACAGATCAGGACTTACATGTCAGGGTGAACCAGGGGACAGCAGCCACCAAAGCTCCCTGAGGTGAAGTTTAGCATTTTCCGTTAGTGTTTATTTCTAATTAGTTTAATGGTAGTGTTTAAATCTGCTTCAATGTGTTGACAGACAGAGTGTAAGTGCAGCATGAAATCCATCATGTAAAGTACATCAGAATATAAATATCACAACTCTGCCCTGAGGGGAATTGGAAGTCCCAAAAACCAGTTTTATTTGTTATTATCTATCGTCCACCTGGTCGTTACTGTGAGTTTCTCTGTGAATTTTCAGACCTTTTGTCTGACTTAGTGCTTAGCTCAGATAAGATAATTATAGTGGGCGATTTTAACATCCACACAGATGCTGAGAATGACAGCCTCAACACTGCATTTAATCTATTATTAGACTCTATTGGCTTTGCTCAAAAAGTAAATGAGTCCACCCACCACTTTAATCATATCTTAGATCTTGTTCTGACTTATGGTATGAAAATAGAAGACTTAACAGTATTCCCTGAAAACTCCCTTCTGTCTGATCATTTTTTAATAACATTTACATTTACCCTGATGGACTACCCTGCAGTGGGGAATAAGTTTCATTACACTAGAAGTCTTTCAGAAAGCGCTGTAACTAGGTTTAAGGATATGATTCCTTCTTTATGTTCTCTAATGTCATATACCAACACAGAGCAGAGTAGCTACCTAAACTCTGTAAGGGAGTTAGAGTATCTCGTCAATAGTTTTACATCCTCATTGAAGACAACTTTGGATGCTGTAGCTCCTCTGAAAAAGAGAGCTTTAAATCAGAAGTGTCTGACTCCGTGGTATAACTCACAAACTCGTAGCTTAAAGCAGATAACCTGTAAGTTGGAGAGGAAATGGCGTCTCACTAATTTAGAAGATCTTCACTTAGCCTGGAAAAAGAGTTTGTTGCTCTATAAAAAAGCCCTCCGTAAAGCTAGGACATCTTTCTACTCATCACTAATTGAAGAAAATAAGAACAACCCCAGGTTTCTTTTCAGCACTGTAGCCAGGCTGACAAAGAGTCAGAGCTCTATTGAGCTGAGTATTCCATTAACTTTAACTAGTAATGACTTCATGACTTTCTTTGCTAACAAAATTTTGACTATTAAGAGAAAAAATTACTCAACCATCCCAAAGATGTATCGTTATCTTTGGCTGCTTTCAGTGATGCCGGTATTTGGTTAGACTCTTTCTCTCCGATTGTTCTGTCTGAGTTATTTTCATTAGTTACTTCATCCAAACCATCAACATGTTTATTAGACCCCATTCCTGCCAGGCTGCTCAAGGAAGTCCTACCATTATTTAATGCTTCAATCTTAAATATGATCAATCTATCTTTGTTAGTTGGCTATGTACCACAGGCTTTTAAGGTGGCAGTAATTAAACCATTACTTAAAAAGCCATCACTTGACCCAGCTATCTTAGCTAATTATAGGCCAATCTCCAACCTTCCTTTTCTCTCAAAGATTCTTGAGAGGGTAGTTGTAAAACAGCTAACTGATCACCTGCAGAGGAATGGTCTATTTGAAGAGTTTCAGTCAGGTTTTAGAATTCATCATAGTACAGAAACAGCATTAGTGAAGGTTACAAATGATCTTCTTATGGCTTCGGACAGTGGACTTATCTCTGTGCTTGTTCTGTTGGACCTCAGTGCTGCTTTTGATACTGTTAACCATAAAATTTTATTACAGAGATTAGAGCATGTCATAGGTATTAAAGGCACTGTGCTGCGGTGGTTTGAATCATATTTGTCTAATAGATTACAGTTTGTTCATGTAAATGGGGAATCTTCTTCACAGACTAAAGTTAATTATGGAGTTCCACAAGGTTCTGTGCTAGGACCAATTTTATTCACTTTATACATGCTTCCCTTAGGCAGTATTATTAGACGGTATTGCTTAAATTTTCATTGTTACGCAGATGATACCCAGCTTTATCTATCCATGAAGCCAGAGGATACACACCAATTAGCTAAACTGCAGGATTGTCTTACAGACATAAAGACATGGATGACCTCTAATTTCCTGCTTTTAAACTCAGATAAAACTGAAGTTATTGTACTTGGCCCCACAAATCTTAGAAGCATGGTGTCTAACCAGATCTTTACTCTGGATGGCATTTCCCTGACCTCTAGTAATACTGTGAGAAATCTTGGAGTCATTTTTGATCAGGATATGTCATTCAAAGCGCATATTAAACAAATATGTAGGACTGCCTTTTTGCATTTACGCAATATCTCTAAAATCAGAAAGGTCTTGTCTCAGAGTGATGCTGAAAAACTAATTCATGCATTTATTTCCTCTAGGCTGGACTATTGTAATTCATTATTATCAGGTTGTCCTAAAAGTTCCCTAAAAAGCCTTCAGTTGGTTCAGAATGCTGCAGCTAGAGTACTGACGGGGACTAGCAGGAGAGAGCATATTTCACCCGTGTTGGCCTCTCTTCATTGGCTTCCTGTTAATTCTAGAATAGAATTTAAAATTCTTCTTCTTACTTATAAGGTTTTGAATAATCAGGTCCCATCTTATCTTAGGGACCTCGTAGTATCATATTACCCCATTAGAGCGCTTCGCTCTCAGACTGCAGGCTTACTTGTAGTTCCTAGGGTTTGTAAGAGTAGAATGGGAGGCAGAGCCTTCAGCTTTCAGGCTCCTCTCCTGTGGAACCAGCTCCCAATTCAGATCAGGGAGACAGATACCCTCTCTACTTTTAAGATTAGGCTTAAAACTTTCCTTTTCGCTAAGGCTTATAGTTAGGGCTGGATCAGGTGACCCTGGACCATCCCTTGGTTATGCTGCTTTAGACGTAGACTGTGGGGGGTTCCTATGATGCACTGTTTCTTTCTCTTTTTGCTCTGTATGCATCACTCTGCATTTAATCATTAGTGATCGATCTCTGCTCCCCTCCACAGCATGTCTTTTTCCTGGTTCTTTCCCTCAGCCCCAACCAGTCTCAGCAGAAGACTGCCCCTCCCTGAGCCTGGTTCTGCTGGAGGTTTCTTCCTGTTAAAAGGGAGTTTTTCCTTCCCACTGTAGCCAAGTGCTTGCTCATAGGGGGTCGTTTTGACCGTTGGGGTTTTTCATAATTATTGTATGGCCTTGCCTTACAATATATAGCGCCTTGGGGCAACTGTTTGTTGTGATTTGGCGCTATATATAAAAAAAAGTTGAAGTTGAAGGGGGTGTTTCAAATATGCAGAATTCAGAAATACAGGATGAAGAGGAATGAAGAGGTCAAACCATGTGTAATGTGCACATAATCTGGATGGAAGTGCATTCAAAGCTTATCCTCAACACACTACAAGAGTTGGAGATGCTAAAATGGTAAAAATGTATGTGGTGGACTATAAATCCAGTGAGCAACAGCTACTACATAGTGCAGTGCAGTAAAAGAACGAGAAAATGTGCATATAATAGAAGACAGACTGAATGCACATTTAGGCCAAATATCTACATTTACACTGCTGACCCTCATAATTAATAAATAATTACACCCCATTCATGGAGTGACTTTTCATTTGCACAAATTAACAGCTGTACAATGTGTCTTAAAAGTTTGAAATTGAATTTGATTTACTAATAATTACAGCAAATAGGTGTTATGACTACAGATGTAACACACAGATCTTGTTGTCACTCTTCATTGTATTATATTATATAATATACTAGCGTGTGGCCCATCCATGCATTTACAATTATATTATGTACTTACTAAATAAAAGGACTCACGCACGCATACATGTACCCAGACACCATTTCACTTTTTATATAATTTACCACCCCCCTGATGGAAAGGCATGGGAGTCCAGAATGTACAGTTGTTATCAATGTCCATTGTTCAGCGTTGTTAGCTAATATCTGTAGTTTCTCTAAAAATATTAGTCCTATCAAAGTTTGATTTGGTGGCATTCATCCTTGACTAAAAATACATAAGCATATCAGCTCTCCCCAGTTTGTCTGTGATTGAAGCTGTAGGTACATGCACACATACATATACACAGACACCACCTTGTTTAATATATTGTGGTGAGCTGGACGGAAGAATGAAAACCAAGCCAGAGCTTTTTGTCTTTTCTGCATTCTGCCCGAAGCAGGTGCTTTATTTTACACATACACAATCAGAGACAGTGGTGGAACATATCAAACGCACTACACGTCCCACTCATGGTAACGGAAACATGACACTTAACTAAACTGACTAAACCAACAAACTACAAAAACACAATGAAGAAAAAACACTGACAACACTGTTAAACTAACATGAACCACAGTAACAACATTTAAAACCTGAAAACCCCTAACTCCCACAGTGCATTGCAGCAAAGTGCCCATTTTTCACTGTTGTTAGCTAATATCCCTAATTTCCCCCAAAATATTAGTCCTATCTACTTTCCATTTTTGCAGTGTTCATCCTTGACCAAAAATACATAAACATACCTTTTGGAAAATGTCAGCTCTTCCCATTTTCTCTGAGAGCAAAACCATACACATGCATGCAAACATACAAAGCCCACTTGGCTATCATATATGACTTAACTGCAGACTTTGATGCATGGCAGAGGAAATAGCTCAGTGGGATAAGGACCCCTGCTACCAATACATAGCTGTGCATTTGAACCACTGTAGTGGAAATAAATAAACATTAAAAACATTTTCAAGAAAGAAAATGCAACATAGCATTTTTCATCAGGGAACCTCATGTCAGAATATTAATATTAAAAGATCTACCCTGAAGGGTCAGTATCTCCATGTGCAGACTGAACTCATTCCCTTTCTGTCTGGCACTTCTGTGGCTGTGTTGCGATGAGGTTGATTTGACCTTACAAAGTGAAGTGATGAAGGCTTTTTTCCTCTTTCACATATCACGGACATCCTCCCCCTCACAACACACTTTCAAGGAACAAGTAATCTTATAGACAGTGTATAGACTCAGTGCTCAAAACTACACTCGACATGATTGTGCCACCTATATTAAAACCACGCCCCCCCAAAACACAGTCACCTTGGTTCAATGATTACTTATGTGACCTCAAGCATAAGGTTAGAGGTCTAGAATGGAAATGGCATAGTTAGAAGTATTCCACCTCGCGTGGTGTGATGCTACCTCAGACTATAAGCATGCACTACTGGCCACAACGTGGACCTATTACTCTGATTTGATCAACAACAAAAAACGCAGAACTCAAAGTTCTTGTTCAACACGGTGGCAACACTTATACATGGACAACCACCTGCAAGTCGCTCTCTTTTTACAGCACAAGATTTCTTGAATTACTTTGAGAAGAAAATAGACAACATTAGGTTAAACATATCCCAGCATGCCTTAACCCAGCCACTACACCCTGCTATTGAGGTGGGTGCCATTACTGAGGTATTACCTATATTTACAGAATTTGAGAATATCTCACTACGTGTGCTGACAAAACTCGTAATGTCTACAAAAAGCACAACCTGCTTATTTTATCCTATATCAATAAAAATGTTTAAGGACCTGTGGTCCACTCTTGGGCCGACTGTGCTGGAAATTATTAATCTTTCTTTAACTTGTGGATCTGTTCCTAAATGTTTCAAATCTGCAGCGTTTAAGCCATTACTTAAGAAATGTAATCTTGGCCCGAGTATACTGAAAAACTATACGCCGATATCAAATCTATCACTTTGGTCTAAAATTCTGGAAAAAGTGATTTCACGGCATCTTGTGGATCACCTTACTGAGAATAATCTCTTTGAGCCACAACAGTCTGCTTTTAGAAAATATCATTCCACGAATTCCACGAATACATTTAACAAACCATTTTATAACTTAGAATGCAAATATATATTGTAAATTTTGAAAACATATGTACACATGTAGCAAATAACAAAGTCATATACAACTATTTACAAAAAAATTCAGAGAATGCTTCAGGAGGTATTTTTGTACAGCTATTTACAAAGCAATCAGATGTCACAATAAGATGCCGCATAAATTATTTGTGCCACTCAAGAAACAACAAACAAACAAAACAGTTTTGTCCAACACAAGAGAGAAGGGGACATCATAGACTCCTATTCATTCCCTTGTCCACCTGCAGGCAGTCTTGGTACTTCAGTCTTCCTTTGGTGGATCTTTGGCCAGGATCTCCTCAGCAACCAAATATGTGGGTTGGTCATCATTTTTGATTGGTTTAGTTGTGCATTTTCCCACAAATGATAAAGGGAAAGTCATGTTTTTTTCTTGTAATTGCTTTGGCCAGTGAGGAGAGAAAGAGGAAGAGAAACTCCATTTGCCATGTGTTCTGTACTCCCACAATTTTCCTTTTTTGTTGTGCATTTTCCACCAGTGATAAAGCAAAAGTCATTTTTTTTTCTTCTTGCAGTTCGTCTGGGAGGAGAGGAGACAAATAGTTAGAGAAACTCCTGTTCACGTGTTCTGCACTCCTACAATTTTCCTTCCCTCAGCAACCAAATACGTAAATTGGGTATCGTTTTTAATTGGTTTAGGTCATGCATTTTCCACCAATGATAAAGGGAAAGTCTTGTTTTTTTTTCCTTGTAATTGCTCCGACCAGAGAGGAGAGAAAGAAGAAGAGAAACTCCCTTTCCCGCCCATTCTGTATGAAACACATGCCACACATTGCCATAATATTCAGGAAAAAGCATGGTGTAAAATTATAAATCATGATTCAAGTTTTATGAGGCCTATAAACACAATTTAAAAACTGGTATATATAGCTTGAGGTCCACACTTTCAACACACATTCAAATGGAGATTCAGAGTGTGCTGGATTTGATGGCACACCTGCTTAATTTGGTCATGTGACTTTGACACATCTCCACATCAGGCAACTCCAGAGGGTTAATAAAGACTGGCTGCTAAGCCCAGCTCCCATTGCCAATTTATGGCACTCAGTTGGATACAATAGTGGCTAATTCCAATTTGATCACATCATAGTATGCAACAGTGTTCACAAGGGTGTTGTAGAATGTTGCAACCGATCATGAAAATTTTAAACATGATCAAATGGGAAAATGCCTGATATCAAGGGGGACATAGACGTATTTAAGAAAAAATAAAACCACACACCATATAAAAACAACACATTTTACTGAATCCCTCTTGTCAAGCAGACAATACAAGTATGATCCTTCTGTTCCTCTGTAGATGTCACAGAAGTACAGTCATGAAATGACGTCCATGATGAAGCAGTGTGCTCTTATCATGTCCACATCTGCTGGTGGCGTTTCCAGCCAGCCCCGCACACGTATCCTCCCCAAAATGTGTGTCTTGTGGATGGCGTGCCGCAGGACAGACACTGCAACATGTGGAATAGAGCTCACGTGGGTGACGTGACTTTCAGATCGCCTGCTGTGTGTTATGATCTGACAGTCCGTTTCACCTGGGATAGCCTGTCAATGTGTACGCTGTGTGTGCGTTCGCTGCAGCCTATTGCAACAGCGATATATGTTTTTACATATGTCCACATCAATCAATCAATCAACTTTTTTCTTGTATAGCGCCAAATCACAACAAACAGTTGCCCCAAGGCGCTCCACATTGCAAGGCAAGGCCATACAATAATTATGAAAAACCCAACGGTCAAAACGACCCCCTATGAGCAAGCACTTGGCCACAGTGGGAAGGAAAAACTCCCTTTTAACAGGAAGAAACCTCCAGCAGAACCAGGCTCAGGGAGGGGCAGTCTTCTGCTGAGACTGGTTGGGGCTGAGGGAAAGAACCAGGAAAAAGAGATTGATCACTAATGATTAAATGCAGAGTGATGCATACGGAGCAAAAAGAGAAAGAAACAGTGCATCATGGGAACCCCCCCACAGTCTACGTCTAAAGCAACATAACCAAGGGATGGTTCAGGGTCACCTGATCCAGCCCTAACTATAAGCCTTAGCGAAAAGGAAAGTTTTAAGCCTAATCTTAAAAGTAGAGAGGGTATCTGTCTCCCTGATCTGAATTGGGAGCTGGTTCCACAGGAGAGGAGCCTGAAAGCTGAAGGCTCTGCCTCCCATTCTACTCTTACAAACCCTAGGAACTACAAGTAAGCCCGCAGTCTGAGTGCGAAGCGCTCTATTGGGGTGATATGGTACTATGAGGTCCCTAAGATAAGATGGGACCTGATTATTCAAAACCTTATAAGTAAGAAGAAGAATTTTAAATTCTATTCTAGCATTAACAGGAAGCCAATGAAGGGAGGCCAACACGGGTGAGATATGCTCTCTCCTGCTAGTCCCCGTCAGTACTCTAGCTGCAGCATTCTGAACCAACTGAAGGCTTTTTAGGGAACTTTTAGGACAACCTGATAATAATGAATTACAATAGTCCAGCCTAGAGGAAATAAATGCATGAATTAGTTTTTCAGCATCACTCTGAGACAAGACCTTTCTGATTTTAGAGATATTGCGTAAATGCAAAAAGGCAGTCCTACATATTTGTTTAATATGCGCTTTGAATGACATATCCTGATCAAAAATAACTCCAAGATTTCTCACAGTATTACTAGAGATCAGGGAAATGCCATCCAGAGTAACGATCTGGTTAGACACCATGCTTCTAAGATTTGTGGGGCCAAGTACAATAACTTCAGTTTTATCTGAGTTTAAAAGCAGGAAGATGGAGGCTAAAATGCATCCTTTTCTTTAATTTTACAGAGGGTTTTGGTTTTTATTTTGTTACTACATATTGAAATAAATCATTTCTGTTTCAATGTGGATTTGGGTGTGGAGTCACTTTGCTGCCAAGTTAAAAATACAGACTCAAAATAAAACACATATATTGCAGGTTGCTTTCTGTCTGGCAGGTTTTCTGGCAGAGAGATCTCATTGATCGGGGGGTGGCAGCGATCCTATGCAGTAGTGTGCAGTCACACTGTGCTGTGTGATTGCAGGGCAAAATAATCAAGGCTCGGCCGGACATACAGTAGCTCAGCTGGATGCTCAGCTGGGCCACACCATGCCGACGTACACAACTCCACTCATTGCTTTAGCAAAAGCAGTCTAAATTAAAATGAAATATAATGCAGATTGTGTTGTCAGCATGTCTGGTAGTCAGCAGTGGTTACCATTATCTGACCTCTTTAAATCACTGCTGGAAATCCCATGAAAGGCATGCTGCGCTCTTCAGAAGAAGACTTTTTTGAGGTGTTAACAGACACGTTTTATCTTTGAAATGTGTTACAACCACAGCCATTAGCACTTATGCACGCAGTACCATTGCAAGCCACATGGTGCTGAGTTAAATGTTGCTTGTAGTTGGTTGTGATAATTGTGTGAGACACAACTGTTGACTGCTGATGTGGACAATTGGACTTGATTACCTCACATTTGGAATTGGGATGTTAAGATAAGATAAACTTTATTGATCTCACAGAGGAGAATTTCACATGTTACGTCAGCTCTTAAAAAACACACAAGATGGGTGCAAGTAGAGGAAAATGTTCATCAAACAGCATGTGCAAGGATAAGCAATAATAATAATACTTGTAACAGTACAATAAAATAAGAAAATGAGGTAGAAATAGAATATATATATATATATATATATATATATATATATATATATATATATATATATATATATATATATATATATATATATATATACAGTGAGGAAAATAAGTATGTGAACACCCAGTGGTTTTCATCTTAGGTGCTGTCCACTGAGAGAGACATAATCTAAAAAAAAAGAAAAACAAAAAATCCGGAAATCACAATGTATGATTTTTTTTTTTAATTTATTTGTATGTTACTGCTGCAAATAAGTATTTGAACACCTGTGGAAATCACTGTTAATATTTGGTACAGTAGCCTTTGTTTGCAATTACAGAGGTCAAACGTTTCCTGTAGTTCTTGACCAAGTTTTCACACACTGCAGCAGGGATTTTGGTCCACTCCTCCACACAGATTTTCTCTAGATCTTTCATGTTTGGAGTTTCAGCTCCCTACAAAGACTTTCTGTTGAGTTCAGGTCTGGAGACTGGCCAGGCCACTCCAGGACCTTGAAATGCTTCTTATGGAGCCCCTCCTTAGTTGCCCTGGCTGTGTGTTTGGGGTCATTGTCATGCTGGAAGAACCAGCCATGACCCATCTACAATGCTCTTACTGAGGGAAGGAGGTTGTTTGCCAAAATCTCACAATACATGACCCCATCCACCCTCCCTTCAATACGGTGCAGTCGTCATGTCCCCTTTGCAGAAAAGCACCCCCAGAGTATGATGTTTTCACCCCCATGCTTCACAGTTGGGATGGTTTTCTTGGGGTTGTTCTCATCCTCTAAACATGGTAAGTGGAGTTGATTCCAAAAAGCTCTATTCTGGCCTCCTCTGGATCATCCAGATGGTCACTGGTGAACTTCAAACGGGCGTGGACATGTGCTTGGCTTGAGCAGGGGGACTTGCTGCCCTGCAGGATTTTAAACCATGACAGCTTCAAGTGTTACTAATGTAATCTTTGTGACTGTGGTCCCAGCTCTCTTCAGGTCCTGTGTAGTTCTGAGCTTTCTCTGAACCCGTTCACATCTCTAACCGTTTTTCCCCACACGACGACACACCCGCCGAGGATCAAACTCTGGTTATTGGCGACTCTGTTTTGAGAAATGTGAAGTTAGCGACACCAGCAACCATAGTCAATTGTCTTCCGGGGGCCAGAGCAGGCGACATTGAAGGAAATTTGAAACTGCTGGCTAAGGCTAAGCGTAAATTTGGTAAGATTGTAATTCACGTCGGCAGTAATGACACCCGGTTACGCCAATCGGAGGTCACTAAAATTAACATTAAATCGGTGTGTAACTTTGCAAAAACAATGTCGGACTCTGTAGTTTTCTCTGGGCCCCTCCCCAATCAGACCGGGAGTGACATGTTTAGCCACATGTTCTCCTTGAATTGCTGGCTGTCTGAGTGGTGTCCAAAAAATGAGGTGGGCTTCATAGATAATTGGCAAAGCTTCTGGGGAAAACCTGGTCTTGTTAGGAGAGACGGCATCCATCCCACTTTGGATGGAGCAGCTCTCATTTCTAGAAATCTGGCCAATTTTCTTAAATCCTCCAAACCGTGACTATCCAGGGTTGGGACCAGGAAGCAGAGTTGTAGTCTTACACACCTCTCTGCAGCTTCTCTCCCCCTGCCATCCCCTCATTACCCCATCCCCGTAGAGACGGTGCCTGCTCCCAGACCACCAATAACCAGCAAAAATCTATTTAAGCATAAAAATTCAAAAAGAAAAAATAATATAGCACCTTCAACTGCACCACAGACTAAAACAGTTAAATGTGGTCTATTAAACATTAGGTCTCTCTCTTCTAAGTCCCTGTTGGTAAATGATATAATAATTGATCAACATATTGATTTATTCTGCCTAACAGAAACCTGGTTACAGCAGGATGAATATGTTAGTTTAAATGAGTCAACACCCCCGAGTCACACTAACTGTCAGAATGCTCGTAGCACGGGCCGGGGTGGAGGATTAGCAGCAATCTTCCATCCCAGCTTATTAATTAATCAAAAACCCAGACAGAGCTTTAATTCATTTGAAAGCTTGTCTCTTAGTCTTGTCCATCCAAATTGGAAGTCCCAAAAACCAGTTTTATTTGTTATTATCTATCGTCCACCTGGTCATTACTGTGAGTTTCTCTGTGAATTTTCAGACCTTTTGTCTGACTTAGTGCTTAGCTCAGATAAGATAATTATAGTGGGCGATTTTAACATCCACACAGATGCTGAAAATGACAGCCTCAGCACTGCATTTAATCTATTATTAGACTCTATTGGCTTTGCTCAAAAAGTAAATGAGTCCACCCACCACTTTAATCATATCTTAGATCTTGTTCTGACTTATGGTATGGAAATAGAAGACTTAACAGTATTCCCTGAAAACTCCCTTCTGTCTGATCATTTCTTAATAACATTTACATTTACTCTGATGGACTATCCAGCAGTGGGGAATAAGTTTCATTACACTAGAAGTCTTTCAGAAAGCGCTGTAACTAGGTTTAAGGATATGATTCCTTCTTTATGTTCTCTAATGCCATATACCAACACAGTGCAGAGTAGCTACCTAAACTCTGTAAGGGAGATAGAGTATCTCGTCAATAGTTTTACATCCTCATTGAAGACAACTTTGGATGCTGTAGCTCCTCTGAAAAAGAGAGCTTTAAATCAGAAGTGTCTGACTCCGTGGTATAACTCACAAACTCGTAGCTTAAAGCAGATAACCCGTAAGTTGGAGAGGAAATGGCGTCTCACTAATTTAGAAGATCTTCACTTAGCCTGGAAAAGAGTCTGTTGCTCTATAAAAAAAGCCCTCCATAAAGCTAGGACATCTTTCTACTCATCACTAATTGAAGAAAATAAGAACAACCCCAGGTTTCTTTTCAGCACTGTAGCCAGGCTGACAAAGAGTCAGAGCTCTATTGAGCTGAGTATTCCATTAACTTTAACTTTTAATGACTTCATGACTTTCTTTGCTAACAAAATTTTAACTATTAGAGAAAAAATTACTCATAACCATCCCAAAGACGTATCGTTATCTTTGGCTGCTTACAGTGATGCCGGTATTTGGTTAGACTCTTTCTCTCCGATTGTTCTGTCTGAGTTATTTTCATTAGTTACTTCATCCAAACCATCAACATGTTTATTAGACCCCATTCCTACCAGGCTGCTCAAGGAAGCCCTACCATTATTTAATGCTTCGATCTTAAATATGATCAATCTATCTTTGTTAGTTGGCTATGTACCACAGGCTTTTAAGGTGGCAGTAATTAAACCATTACTTAAAAAGCCATCACTTGACCCAGCTATCTTAGCTAATTATAGGCCAATCTCCAACCTTCCTTTTCTCTCAAAAATTCTTGAAAGGGTAGTTGTAAAACAGCTAACTGATCATCTGCAGAGGAATGGTCTATTTGAAGAGTTTCAGTCAGGTTTTACAATTCATCATAGTACAGAAACAGCATTAGTGAAGGTTACAAATGATCTTCTTATGGCCTCGGACAGTGGACTCATCTCTGTGCTTGTTCTGTTAGACCTCAGTGCTGCTTTTGATACTGTTGACCATAAAATTTTATTACAGAGATTAGAGCATGCCATAGGTATTAAAGGCACTGCGCTGCGGTGGTTTGAATCATATTTGTCTAATAGATTACAATTTGTTCATGTAAATGGGGAATCTTCTTCACAGACTAAAGTTAATTATGGAGTTCCACAAGGTTCTGTGCTAGGACCAATTTTATTCACTTTATACATGCTTCCCTTAGGCAGTATTATTAGACGGTATTGCTTAAATTTTCATTGTTACGCAGATGATACCCAGCTTTATCTATCCATGAAGCCAGAGGACACACACCAATTAGCTAAACTGCAGGATTGTCTTACAGACATAAAGACATGGATGACCTCTAATTTCCTGCTTTTAAACTCAGATAAAACTGAAGTTATTGTACTTGGCCCCACAAATCTTAGAAACATGGTGTCTAACCAGATCCTTACTCTGGATGGCATTACCCTGACCTCTAGTAATACTGTGAGAAATCTTGGAGTCATTTTTGATCAGGATATGTCATTCAAAGCGCATATTAAACAAATATGTAGGACTGCTTTTTTGCATTTACGCAATATCTCTAAAATCAGAAAGGTCTTGTCTCAGAGTGATGCTGAAAAACTAATTCATGCATTTATTTCCTCTAGGCTGGACTATTGTAATTCATTATTATCAGGTTGTCCTAAAAGTTCCCTAAAAAGCCTTCAGTTAATTCAAAATGCTGCAGCTAGAGTACTGACGGGGACTAGAAGGAGAGAGCATATCTCACCCATATTGGCCTCTCTTCATTGGCTTCCTGTTAATTCTAGAATAGAATTTAAAATTCTTCTTCTTACTTATAAGGTTTTGAATAATCAGGTCCCATCTTATCTTAGGGACCTCGTAGTACCATATCACCCCAATAGAGTGCTTCGCTCTCAGACTGCAGGCTTACTTGTAGTTCCTAGGGTTTGTAAGAGTAGAATGGGAGGCAGAGCCTTCAGCTTTCAGGCTCCTCTCCTGTGGAACCAGCTCCCAATTCAGATCAGGGAGACAGACACCCTCTCTACTTTTAAGATTAGGCTTAAAACTTTCCTTTTTGCTAAAGCTTATAGTTAGGGCTGGATCAGGTGACCCTGAACCATCCCTTAGTTATGCTGCTATAGACGTAGACTGCTGGGGGGTTCCCATGATGCACTGTTTCTTTCTCTTTTTGCTCTGTATGCACCACTCTGCATTTAATCATTAGTGATCGATCTCTGCTCCCCTCTACAGCATGTCTTTTTCCTGGTTCTCTCCCTCAGCCCCAACCAGTCCCAGCAGAAGACTGCCCCTCCCTGAGCCTGGTTCTGCTGGAGGTTTCTTCCTGTTAAAAGGGAGTTTTTCCTTCCCACTGTAGCCAAGTGCTTGCTCACAGGGGGTCGTTTTGACCGTTGGGGT
Source organism: Thalassophryne amazonica (assembly GCF_902500255.1). NCBI lineage: Eukaryota > Metazoa > Chordata > Actinopteri > Batrachoidiformes > Batrachoididae > Thalassophryne > Thalassophryne amazonica. The sequence continues at coordinate 146,019,601 of NC_047104.1, read as the reverse complement.
TTTACATAATTATTGTATGGCCTTGCCTTACAATATAAAGCGCCTTGGGGCAACTGTTTGTTGTGATTTGGCGCTATATAAAAAAATTGATTGATTGATTGAATTGATTGATTGAATCATCCTTACCCCACAAAGTGAGATCTTGCATGGAATCCCAGACCGAGGGAGATTGACAGTCATCTTGTGTTTCTTCCACTTTCTAATAAATAATCATAACAGTTGTTGTCTTCTACCAAGCTGCTCGCCTGTTGTCCTGTAGTCCATCCCAACCTTGTGCAGGTCTACAGTTTTGTCCCTGGTGTCCTTAGACAGCTCTTTGGTCTTGGCTATGGTGGACAGGTTGGAGTGTGATTGATTGAGTGTGTGAACAGGTGTCTTTTATACAGGTAACAAGTTCAAACAGGTGCAATTAATACAGGTAAAGAGTGCAGAATAAGAGGGCTTCTTAAAGAAAAATTAACAGGTCTGTGTGAGCCAGAATTCTTGCTGGTTAGTACGTGTTCAAATACTTATTTGCAGCAGTAACATACAAATAAATTATTAAAAAAATCATACATTGTGATTTCTGGATGTTTTTTTTGTTTTTTTTAGATTATGTCTCTCACAGTGGACATGCACCTAAGATGAAAATTTCAGACCCCTCCATGATTTCTAAGTGGGAGAACTTGCAAAACCGCAGGGTGTTCAAATATTTATTTTCCTCACTGTATATATATAAACACACATACACACATACATGCATATGTATATATATACACACATACATCTATATACACATATACATACACACCCACATACATACATATATATATATACACACACACACACACATATACATACATATACGCATACACACATGCACACACATACCTATACACACACACACACACACACACACACACACACACACATATATATATATATATATATATATTTTATATATATATATATATATATATATATATATATATATATATATATATATATATATATATATACATGATACATGATTGGGATTGAAAAAGAGATCATCTTAATGGGGGATGTTCATCTGGGCCAAACATCTCTGTAAGGTGTCTTGTAAATCACTTCAGAGGTGTTATCTGGTTACAAAAACAGCTTTTTTTTTTATTTAGAAGTGTCTATTTCTCACTAACTTTGACAAAACATATGAGAAACATGTACTTATACAGAAACACAGCTGTTTCAGAGCATTATTCACTCTGATTGGCTGTCGCTGTGTTGCATCACTCAGTATTTGCATCAAATAGACTTCCAATCTATTTTGACCCCGCCCCCCCCCCCCAGCTGATGGCAGAGTGACCACTGTCTCTGATCATTTATATTTCTCCAGCTTTCTGTTACTAAGTCATGGCTTGATTCAGCTGGGATGCCCAGTAAGTCCTGGCTTAATCCACAATCTTGTTTTTGTGAAAGACCTCTCTGGACATTAGTTCAGGTTTTGGTGCGTTTGTTTTGTGCTTCAACACAGTAACACAAAACTATGGCACTTCACAATTTCACTCTGCCTGAGCACACCTCATTTTAATACCAACATGCCCGGGGGTGCACAATGATTTTGTCATTCAACAGGCCTTGTTTCAGCCCAGAATGGCTGCCAAATCATTCCAGTCGAGCAGTCCGCTCACGGGATGCCTGTCCTGCCTCGTCTCTCAGCCAACTTGTCGGTCAGTTTAAAGGAATGACTCATTTATGTTCGACAGACACCTGGATGAAGCACAGTTGAGAACTGTGTCAGCACATTGAGCTTGTACAATTGGAATTGTATCTGGTAGTTGTCAGCTGAAAAAGGGGGTTAGGCAGGCACTGAAGTGAAGGATGGAAGTGATAATTAAATGAGACATCATAGATCAGAAGAGCAAAGCGACAGATGTTTTTATTCACTGAGCAGATTCACACTTGTTATCCACATCAAGGTGCAGCATGTGATTTCCTTTACCATCGTGCCCACTGTAAGCTCTTTTTCCATTAAAAGCCCAACGTGTCATGTTTCTCTTATCTGCTGGAGAGCATAGAATGACTGCTTAGCAATGTCTTAATTTTAAAGCAGCCAGCTTCAAAGGAGTTTTAGAAAACTAATTCACCCTTTTGAGTGGTTTGTTTGAAGTTATTGCATTTATACAAATCTTTTCCTGGCAGAACGACTCCAGACACTCATTTACAGCAGGGCTCATGATTGGTTGCATTGTATAGTGCATCTGATAAGTATTCACAGCCCTTCAATTTTCTACATTTTGATAGGTTACAGCCTTATTCCAAAATGGAACAAATTCACCCCCCCCACCCTCAAAATTGTAGTCACAACACCCCATAATGACAACATAAAAAAAGTTTTTTTTTCCAAATTTATTAAAAATCCATATTGGTTAGGCTAGAATAAGAATAAGAAGACCTTTAATAAATTTGTATTTTTATGCCATACAGAGTGTGTGCACTGCTTTTTAATAAGCTAATTTGATTATTCAGATGTATCCACTGTTTAAGTAGCAAGCTATTTAGCCAAAGAGAACTGCAGGGCAAGACAGAACAATCAAAGGGTACTGAAAAACTGAGAACCAAGGGTAGACATACTGCAGGCTTGACAATGAGGCTCAGGTTCACAGACTGCAACAGGTGTCTTAAATCCTCCACACAAAGCAACAACAACAACAATCAGTTTATGTTTATGTCTGTCCAAACACGGTACATGTTCCCCAGCCATGACATCCAGACCACAGATCTCTACAGCTGCTCCTGTCAGCGTCCACACCCCTGTCAGTTCAGCACACACACCAACATATCACTGTGTCTGTTTGCAAAGCCACACTCATGGGGGCACTTAGACAAATTTCACATCCAGCTCCACAGTGATCTGTTGTCATGCTAATAGTGTGAATGGCCACACAGTTTCTAAGTGCCAAGTGAGCAGTGTTAGATGTTCATGTGTGTCAGCTGGAATTTGGCCGAGACCTGCCGCGAGAGGGTTCGATGGCCTGTCACAGCGCACACTCTGTCTTTCAGCCGCTGGTGTGCGCAAATAGTTGAAGCAACAGGTGAACGAGGCATTGGAGGCAGCTATGATTGTACACTTATTGCATACAATTCCTGCTTCATGTGCAAATCAACCACATTTGCACTATGTGTGAATGGGGCCCTAAGTGGTCTAGAGTGGACTTGCTAAGGTTAAAAGAACCACGAGTTACAGTAGTCTAGACATGATCAGACAAATGCATGAATGATCATCTCTTTCACAGCCCTAGACACAATGCTGCTCAGACAGGCAATATTCCGCAAATGAAATAAAGATTTTCTCAGGTGGGTGACATAACCATCAAAATTGAGGGAATGATCAAACATAACACTTAAATTCCTGACTGCTGAGTGAGCAAAAGGAGCCAAAGAGCCAAGGTTCCCAACCACAGTGAGAACAAACCCATCAGGGGCGACTTCAAGTGGTTGGCTGACATCGAGCCTCAACAATCAATCAATCAATCAATTTTATTTATATAGTGCCAAATCACAACAAACAGTTGCCCCAAGGCGCTTTATATTGTAAGGCAAGGTCATACAATAATTACGTAAAAACCCCAACGGTCAAAACGACCCCCTGTGAGCAAGCACTTGGCGACAGTGGGAAGGAAAAACTCCCTTTTAACAGGAAGAAACCTCCAGCAGAACCAGGCTCAGGGAGGGGCAGTCTTCTGTTGGGACTGGTTGGGGCTGAGGGAGAGAACCAGGAAAAAGACATGCTGTGGAGGGGAGCAGAGATCAATCACTAATGATTAAATGCAGAGTGGTGCATACAGAGCAAAAAGAGAAAGAAACAGTGCATCATGGGAACCCCCCAGCAGTCTAAGTCTATAGCAGCATAACTAAGGGATGGTTCAGGGTCACCTGATCCAGCCCTAACTATAAGCTTTAGCAAAAAGGAAAGTTTTAAGCCTAATCTTAAAAGTAGAGAGGGTGTCTGTCTCCCTGATCTGAATTGGGAGCTGGTTCCACAGGAGAGGAGCCTGAAAGCTGAAGGCTCTGCCTCCCATTCTACTCTTATAAACCCTAGGAACTACAAGTAAGCCTGCAGTCTGAGAGCGAAGCACTCTATTGGGGTGATATGGTACTATGAGGTCCCTAAGATAAGATGGGACCTGATTATTCAAAACCTTATAAGAAGAAGAATTTTAAATTCTATTCTAGAATTAACAGGAAGCCAATGAAGAGAGGCCAATATGGGTGAGATATGCTCTCTCCTTCTAGTCCCCGTTAGTACTCTAGCTGCAGCATTTTGAATTAACTGAAGGCTTTTCAGGGAACTTTTAGGACAACCTGATAATAATGAATTACAATAGAGGAAATAAAGGAAATAAATGCATGAATTAGTTTTTCAGCATCACTCTGAGACAAGACCTTTCTAATTTTAGAGATATTGCATAAATGCAAAAAAGCAGTCCTACATATTTGTTTAATATGCACATTGAATGACATATCCTGATCAAAAATGACTCCAAGTTTTCTCACAGTATTACTAGAGGTCAGGGTAATGCCATCCAGAGTAAGGATCTGGTTAGACACCATGTTTCTAAGATTTGTGGGGCCAAGTACAATAACTTCAGTTTTATCTGAGTTTAAAAGCAGGAAATTAGAGGTCATCCATGTCTTTATATCTGTAAGACAATCCTGCAGTTTAGCTAATTGGTGTGTGTCCTCTGGCTTCATGGATAGATAAAGCTGGGTATCATCTGCGTAACAATGAAAATTTAAGCAATGCCATCTAGTAATACTGCCTAAGGGAAGCATGTATAAAGTGAATAAAATTGGTCCTAGCACAGAACTTTGTGGAACTCCATAATTAACCTTAGTCTGTGAAGAAGATTCCCCATTTACATGAACAAATTGTAATCTATTAGCTAAATATGAATCAAACCACCGCAGCGCAGTGCCTTTAATACCTATGGCATGCTCTAATCTCTGTAATAAAATTTTATGGTCAACAGTATCAAAAGCAGCACTGAGGTCTAACAGAACAAGCACAGAGATGAGTCCACTGTCTGAGGCCACAAGAAGATCATTTGTAACCTTCACTAATGCTGTTTCTGTACTATGATGAATTCTAAAACCTGACTGAAACTCTTCAAATAGACCATTCCTCTGCAGATGATCAGTTAGCTGTTTTACAACTACCCTTTCAAGAATTTTTGAGAGAAAAGGAAGGTTGGAGATTGGCCTATAATTAGTTAAGATAGCTGGGTCAAGTGATGACTTTTTAAGTAATGGTTTAATTACTGCCACCTTAAAAGCCTGTGGTACATAGCCAACTAATAAAGATAGATTGATCATATTTAAGATCAAAGCATTAAATAATGGTAGGGCTTCCTTGAGCAGCCTGGTAGGAATGGGGTCTAATAGACATGTTGATGGTTTGGATGAAGTAACTAATGAAAATAATTCAGACAGAACAATCGGAGAGAAAGAGTCTAACCAAACACCGGCATCACTGAAAGCAGCCAAAGATAACGATACGTCTTTGGGATGGTTATGAGTAATTTTTTCTCTAATAGTTAAAATTTTATTAGCAAAGAAAGTCATGAAATCATTACTAGTTAAAGTTAAAGGAATACTCAGCTCAATAGAGCTCTGACTCTTTGTCAGCCTGGCTACAGTGCTGAAAAGAAACCTGGGGTTGTTCTTATTTTCTTCAATTAGTGATGAGTAGTAAGATGTCCTAGCTTTACGGAGGGCTTTTTTATAGAGCAACAGACTCTTTTTCCAGGCTAAGTGAAGATCTTCTAAATTAGTGAGACGCCATTTCCTCTCCAACACACGGGTTATCTGCTTTAAGCTGCGACTTTGTGTGTTATACCACAGAGTCAGGCACTTCTGATTTAAAGCTCTCTTTTTCAGAGGAGCTACAGCATCCAAAGTTGTCTTCAATGAGGATGTAAAACTATTAACGAGATACTCTATCTCACTTACAGAGTTTAGGTAGCTACTCTGCACTGTGTTGGTATATGGCATTAGAGAACATAAAGAAGGAATCATATCCTTAAACCTAGTTACAGTGCTTTCTGAAAGACTTCTAGTGTAATGAAACTTATTCCCTACTGCTGGGTAGTCCATCAGAGTAAATGTAAATGTTATTAAGAAATGATCAGACAGAAGGGAGTTTTCAGGGAATACTGTTAAGTCTTCAATTTCCATACCATAAATCAGAACAAGATCTAAGATATGATTAAAGTGGTGGGTGGACTCATTTACATTTTGTTGCAAAGCCAATCGAGTCTAACAATAGATTAAATGCAGTGCTGAGGCTGTCATTCTCAGCATCTGTGTGGATGTTAAAATTGCCCACTATAATTATCTTATCTGAGCTAAGCACTAAGTCAGACAAAAGGTCTGAAAATTCACAGAGAAACTCACAGTAACGACCAGGTGGACGATAGATAATAACAAATAAAACTGGTTTTTGGGACTTCCAATTTGGATGGACAAAACTAAGAGTCAAGCTTTCAAATGAATTAAAGCTCTGTCTGGGTTTTTGATTAATTAATAAGCTGGAATGGAAGATTGCTGCTAATCCTCCGCCTCGGCCCGTGCTACGAGCGTTCTGGCAGTTAGTGTGACTCGGGGGTGTTGATTCATTTAAACTAACATATTCATCCTGCTGTAACCAGGTTTCTGTAAGGCAGAATAAATCAATATGTTGATCAATTATTATATCATTTACTAACAGGGACTTAGAAGAGAGAGACCTAATGTTTAATAGACCACATTTAACTGTTTTAGTCTGTGGTGCAGTTGAAGGTGCTATATTATTTTTTCTTTTTGAATTTTTATGTTTAAATAGATTTTTGCTGGTTATTGGTGGTCTGGGAGCAGGCACCGTCTCTACGGGGATGGGGTAATGAGGGGATGGCAGGGGGAGAGAAGCTGCAGAGAGGTGTGTAAGACTACAACTCTGCTTCCTGGTCCCAACCCTGGATAGTCACGGTTTGGAGGATTTAAGAAAATTGGCCAGATTTCTAGAAATGAGAGCTGCTCCATCCAAAGTGGGATGGATGCCGTCTCTCCTAACACGACCAGGTTTTCCCCAGAAGCTTTGCCAATTATCTATGAAGCCCACCTCATTTTTTTGACACCACTCAGACAGCCAGCAATTCAAGGAGAACATGCAGCTAAACATGTCACTCCCGGTCCGATTGGGGAGAGGCCCAGAGAAAACTACAGAGTCCGACATTGTTTTTGCAAAGTTACACACCGATTCAATGTTAATTTTAGTGACCTCCGATTGGCGTAACCGGGTGTCATTACTGCCGACGTGAATTACAATCTTACCAAATTTACGCTTAGCCTTAGCCAGCAGTTTCAAATTTCCTTCAATGTCGCCTGCTCTGGCCCCCGGAAGACAATTGACTATGGTTGCTGGTGTCGCTAACTTCTCAAAACAGAGTCGCCAAGAGTTTGATCCTCGGCGGGTGTGTCGTCGAGTGGGGAAAGACGGTTAGAAATGTGAACGGGTTGGCGGTGTACACGGGGCTTCTGTTTAGGACTACGCTTCCTCCTCACAGTCACCCAGTCGGCCTGCTTTCCCAGCTGCTCGGGATCTGCCAGAGGAAAACTAACGGCGGCTAAGCTACCTTGGTCCGCACCGACTACAGGGGCCTGGCTAGCTGTAGAACTTTCCACGGTGCGGAGCCGAGTCTCCAATTTGCCCAGCCTGGCCTCCAAAGCTACGAATAAGCTACACTTATTACAAGTACCATTACTGCTAATGGAGGCCGAGGAATAACTAAACATTTCACACCCAGAGCAGAAAAGTGCAGGAGAGACAGGAGAAGCCGCCATGCTAAACCGGCTAAGAGCTAGTAGCTGCGCTAAGCTAGCGGATTCCTAAAAACACACAAAGTGAATAATGTGTAAATAATTTAGAGGTGATTCAGCAGAGGGAGTGCTTTAGTTAAGGCATGTGAAGATTACACTGTGAAACAAATCGTTATCTAGTTACCTAGATCAATCTAACTGCGCAGATTAAACAGCTAACAGATACAGCAAAACACCGCTGTGCTCCGGAACAGGAAGTGATACAATACCGTAGTGAGAGCCAACCACCAGTAGAGGCAAGCCTCTACTGGTGGTTGGCAAGAACCTCAACATCAAGAACTTCACATCTTTCACCATATTGTTAAAAGAAATCAAAAGTTTCTTTAAATAAATGAGGTGAACTTGCAGTATTGTGGATTTCCACAAATGCTCTACTTTCCAAAATCTCTTAAAACTGCAAATACTGTCATTCATCCAGGGGGACGAGTTATTCAGAGGGGCGTGTCTGGTTTTAAAAGGAGCCACTCTGTCTAAAATAGATAGACAATAATGATTACAAGAATTAAAAAAAATATTAACATAATCTGAACTAAACAACTCATCAAGGTTAAAAGCAGCAGAAAATACGTCTGCAGTAAAGTGATTAAAAATGCCACACAGGCCTGAATGGTGGATTGCCGCAGAGATGGTTGTCCTTCTGGAAGGTTCTCCTCTCTCCACAGAAGAATGCTGGAGCTGTGACAGAGTGACCATCAGGTTCTTGGTCACCTCCCTGACAAAGGTCCTTCTCCCCGATCACTTAGTTTAGACAGGCTGCCAGCTCTAGAAAGAGATCCAAATTTCTTCCAATTTACAGATGATGGAGGCCACTGTGCTCATTGAGACCTTCAAAGCAGCAGAAATGTTCCTGTACCCTTCCCCAGGTTTGTGCCTCAACACAATCCTGTCTTGGAGATTTAAGACAATTCATTTGACTTCATGCTTTGTTTGTGCTGTGATTGTCAGCTGTGGAACCTTAAATATAGACAGATGTGTGCCTTTTCAAATCATGTACAATCAACTGAATTTACCGTAGGTGGACTCCAATTAAGCTGTAGAAACATCTCAAGGATGGTTAGTGAATGAATGAATGAATACTTATGTATTTATGAAATAAGTATGTACTTTATTAGCTTTTTAATTTTTAATAATTTTTCAAATATATATATATATATATAAACCCTTTTCCACATTGTCATTATAGGATATTCTGTGTAAAATTTTGGGTAATAAAATTAATTTAGTGAATTTATTTTTTTGATTTAATTAGTGAATGAATGAATGAATACTTATGTACTTATGGAATAAGTATGTACTTTCCTAGCTTTAAAAAAAAATATATATATATCAAATCAAATCAGTTTTATGTATATAGCGCCAAATCACAACAACACTTGCCCCAAGGCACTTTATATTGCAAGGCAAAAGCCATACAATAATTACAGAAAAACCCCGACGGTCAAAACGACCCCCTATGAGCAAGCACTTGGCGACAGTGGGAAGGAAAAACTCCCTTTTAACAGGAAGAAACCTCCAGCAGAACCAGGCTCAGGGAGGGGCAGTCTTCTGCTGGGACTGGTTGGGGCTGAGGGGAGACAATCAGGAAAAAGACATGCTGTGGAAGAGAGCAGAGATCAAGCACTAATGATTAAATGCAGAGTGGTGCATACAGAGCAAAAAGAGAAAGAAACACTCAGTGCATCATGGGAACCCCCCAGCAGTCTAAGTCTATAGCAGCATAACTAAGGGATGGTTCAGGGTCACCTGATCCAGCCCTAACTATAAGCTTTAGCAAAAAGGAAAGTTTTAAGCCTAATCTTAAAAGTAGAGAGGGTGTCTGTCTGTATATATATATATAAACCCCTTTTCACATTGTCATCATAGGATATTCTGTGTAGAATTTTGGGGAACAAAATTAATTTCATCCATTTTGGAATAAGGCTGTAACATAACAAAATGTGGAGAATGTGCAGCACTGTGAATACTTTCCCAGATATGCCATGTATATATACAGTGAGGAAAATAAGTATGTGAACACCCTGCAATTTTGCAAGTTCTCCCACTTAGAAATCATGGAGGGGTCTGAAATTTTCATCTTAGGTGCATGTCCACTGTGAGCGACATAATCAAAAAAAAAAAAAAAAAAAAAAAATCCGGAAATCACAATGTATGATTTTTTAATAATTTATTTGTATGTTACTGCTGCAAATAAGTATTTGATCCCCTACCAACCAGCAAGAATTCTGGCTCTCACAGACCTGTTAATTTTTCTTTAAGAAGCCCTCTTATTCTGCACTCTTTACCTGTATTAATTGCACCTGTTTGAACTTACCTGTATAAAAGACACCTGTTCACACAGTCAGTCACTCACACTCAAACCTGTCCACCATAGCCAAGACCAAAGAGCTGTCTAAGGACACCAGGGACAAAACTGTAGACCTGCACAAGGCTGGGATGGACTATAGGACAACAGGCAAGCAGCTTGGTAGAAGACAACAACTGTTATGATTATTTATTAGAAAGTGGAAGAAACACAAGATGACTGGCAATCTCCCTTGGTCTGGGATTCCATGCAAGATCTCACTTTGTGGGGTAAAGATGATTCTGAGAAAGCTCAGAACTACACAGGGCAGCAAGGTCCCCCTGCTCAATCGATGCACATGTCCAGGCCTGTTTCAATTTCACCAGTGACCATCTGGATGATCCAGAGGAGGCATGAGAGAAGGTCATGTGGTCAGATGAGACCAGAATAGAGCTTTTTGGAATCAGGATGAGAACAACCCCAAGAAAACCATCCCAACCGTGAATCATGGGGGTGAAAACATCATACTCTGGGGGTACTCTTCTGCAATGGGGACAGGACGACTGCACCGTATTGAAGGGAGGATGGATGGGGTCATGTATTGTGAGATTTTGGCAAACAACCTCCTTCCCTCAGTAAGAGCATTGAATGATGGGTCATGGCTGGGTCTTCCCGCATGGCAATGACCCCAAACACACAGGGCAATGAAGGAGGGCCTCCGTAAGAAGCATGTCAAGGTCCTGGAGTGGCCTGGCCAGTCTCCAGACCTGAACTCAATAGAAAATCTTTGGAGGGAGCTGAAACTCCAAACCTGAAAGATCTAGACAAGATATGTATGGAGGAGTGGACCAAAATCCCTGCTGCAGTGTGTGTAAACCTGGTGAACAACTACAGGAAACGTTTGACCTCTGTAATTGCAAACAAAGGCTACTGTACCAAATATTAACATTGATTTTCACAGGTGTTCAAATACTTATTTGCAGCAGTAACACACAAATAAACTATGATTATACATTATGATTTCCGGATTTTTTTTTTTTTTTTAGATTATGTCTCTCACAGTAGACATGCACCTAAGATGAAAATTTCAGACCCCTCCATGATTTCTAAGTGGGAGAACTTGCAAAATCGCAGGGTGTTCAAATACTTATTTTCCTCACTGTATATATATATATATATATATATATATATATATATATATATATATATATATATATATATATATATATATATATATATATATATATACTTATGTGTGTGTGTGTGTGTGTGTGTGTGTGTATGGTTGAGATGGGTGGACCATTCGTAAGCCAAATATACACCAATTAAATAGATGTTGTCCAACCCTACAAAAATTATAAAAAACACTTTTCATGTAGCTAAGTCTGATTAATGATGGACAGGGAGTTTATTTCAATGACTGTTTTAATTATTTAATGACTAAATATGCAGTATAGATCTCCTACAAAACAAACACAATATATTATAATAACCAACTGTAATATTTGTAGAATCTCATTTCCAGTGTATCATTATATGTCTTGAATTGGTACCCCAGTATTGTGATATGTATCATATCCAGAGGCAAGTGTATGGTCCCAGCCTTAATGAATGCAGTATTGAGAAGCTGAATAAGAATCAGAGTGTCTGGGTTTGCAACTCCGCTGGAACAAGATGAAGACCCAAGCCTTCAATGACTTCTGGAACTCTGTCATCTGAAGTGTATCTGTATGTGGCAAATTGCTGAACATGTAGATTCATAGAATTACCACTCTCAGCAACATTCCTGTGTCTTGTTTCTCAGCCTCTGAGATCAGGAAATAGCTGGTAACAACTTAGGGAGTCATGACAACAATGGACAAAGGTACTTGACAATGCTGATATCTTTGCAAGAGAATGATGGTTCAAGTCTTTAGGGTTCTGGTGCTTTCTGTGTTACTCTTTATAAAATTTGGATGCTAACCAGTGTCCAAAGGCAATAACTGGATGTCTTTGGTAATAGGTCTCTGGAGGTCCCACTGGAATAGCCAGGTGTAGGGAAAATGTCAGTGATTATCTTACTACAGTATATGCAGATGAGTGCAAAGCTAAGGAGCAGACCAAACAGACAGGAGCACAGGAGGAGCCAACAGCAAAACCAGGGCAAGCAGACATGAAGCAACACAAAATACTAAACTGACAGGAATGTGATGAACCAGAAAAACCCAGCAACTGAGGACCACACTGTGACAAACTTAAGTAGTGACACAAAGATAAGTAGAAGAGAGACAGGTGGTATGATTGGGGATGTGAAACAGCTGTGAGGGAGAACCAGTGACATGGACACACCTACAAGCACACACAGGGGCTGACAGACACAGAGTGAAACAAACCTCAAAGAGTACTGTGGGTGAGTTGAACCTAAAACACACCATGAAAAAAATAATCAAACTAAAGGGAAACCATAAAGTAACTAAATACAAAACCAATGAAGAAAGGCAGAAAATGAAAGTGGAAAACAACATGACTTACAGATAAGACACGGACAGAGGTCAGACCACAATAACAACTAACATGAGGACATAAGGCACAGAAAGGGGAAAGACCACAACAATACTAAGATGAGAAGTATCATTGGAATTCTAATGGAGCATCATCTACGAAATCTTGGCCATGTGCCGTATTTCTCTAAACATGATCCAACATGCAGGTGCCGCAGTATTAAATACTCCAGTGGCTGGAGAAGGACAAAGGGACACCCACCTTTCACCTGGTTGCATAAGATATATGGTTACTTTTGAGGATAGAGTGTTTATTTGCCTGCGTGTTTGTCATCCACTACCTGGGGCTGTTTCGTTGTGTGGTGCATGCAGCAATGCACACTGCCAGCACATAATCCCACAGACTCTTTTCTATCCACCATTAAGCTGTGTCTGGTGAAATAATGACTAAAACTGTTCTGTGCACAGCCTCTCCAATCTCAGCTACTGAAGCTTGTAACTTTCAGAGTTATATTGGTGGCTTCCATCACTCATCTCCTTCTTGCATGCTCACTCACTTTTGGAGATGTGCCTCCTACAGACAGATTTACCACACAAGACCATACAGTTTCTGTTGACTGAAGTAAATGAAGTCCAAGACATATCTGTAAGTTTAAATGGGATAGTACATATGGCACAAACGTACATATACAAGTCAGCCAGCGAGTCTCTTTTTGACAGTCTGCAAACCCGTCTGAAAAAGAAATAGAATTACACTCACAGAGGAAGGTGGGAACAAATTCAAAGATGTCAGTGTCATAACAAGAAGACAATCACTGTCGGTGTGGAAAATTGATTCCATTAATGTCAGCGGCACATTTCATTGAAGTCCAGACAAAGCGCGACACAGTCCATGCTTCTGAATTCATCTATTAATCTGCTACCACCTCCATTCATTTACTCCCCTTTCACTTCCACTTCTCACCCCCTCCTTCGTGTTCACTTCCTCTGCCATTGTTTTTCAAGCGGGGTTCTTTTTTTTCCATGTTACCACTGAGTGACACCTCTGCATTTTTCATCAAGGACTTCAGCACTAAAGATTACACTGTGTTTCAAAGAGGTTTGGCTCTATTATCTGTCATTATTGTACCTCCGTCATAAAGAACCCATCCCATTGTTCAAAAATAGATTCTAATTTAAAAGATCTTAATGGTGATGTTGGAGAAAAATGGCCCTGTTCTGTTACTGCCACCCTTATTTCTTCTCTTCATTATTCCTTTACCAGCACTGAGATTGACTTGAAATAGATGGTGAGGATAGCATCGGTGTTAGAGCAAAAGCAATTCCATTTAAGACTCCTGTCAGATGGAAATATGACTAACTGTATTTTTTAACTCAAGTTTAAAACTAAATAATTTGCTATTCACCCAAAGCAAAGTTCTGCTGTCATGATTCGATAAACCAAACTACTGAAAGCAATGAGCCAGAACATGTACAATGTAACAAAACGTGTTGTCTCCACTTGACTCGGTCAAGTCATTGTTACTCTTTAAGTGAATTACCTCGTGTCAATATAAAGCGGGTAGTTTTTAGCAATGGGAGTTGATACTTTATACTAAATAATGTAACTCAAGTCAAAGCAACAACATGCCTTGACTGAGTCAAATTGAGTGAACATTTGATTTTCTCTGAAGATATTTTTAAAGAAATGAACACAAATTGAAATTGGTTCTGGCAGCATGCACCATGTATGGCTACATCCACTACACTACAGAACCATCTTTTGTCCTGGATCCACCCAGATGGATGATCTTCCCCCACTTCCTGTCCCAGCCTGACAAAATATTGGCATCCCATTGGCCTTCTCCAGGTGATGTGGTCCACAAAACCAAGGCATCTGTGTACCCAGAGAAATATTATAAATTTCCAAAATATATCAGCTGACAGTCCCTTAAAATACAAGTGATACTCCTTATCTGAGTCTCCTTAAGTAACAGCTTGTTTGACATAAGGTTCTTCCAGTAGTACCAATGTATCCTCCAAAAAGACCTAGTACCAAAAACATCCAGTTATTACTTTAGGTTACTGGTTGGCATTCAAGATTCAGAACCATAGATGAAGGACCAGGACCCTACAGACTTGGATCTTGATTCTCCTGAAACTAAAAATATAGACAAAATATTTTGTGGACATAATGCAATGGCTACATTCCTCAAGTACATGTTTATCAAACATGTTATCTCGCCTTTATGTACAATGACTTATACATATGGTTATCTCCATTGCAACGTTTATAAGTTAGTCCATGTTCTATCAGTCTTTTGGTAAGGAAACAGAAGTTTTTCAATACTGCTGTTTCTAATGTGCCTGCTTGGTACTGTGCAATAAGCTAGTGTATTGGTCAACTTACCTCAAACTGTTCTAGCCTACTGATATAGCCAAAAAATTTGAAATAGACATAATATATTCAAAAATGATGTTACTATGAAGAATGTCAGTGGCAATAGGAGCTCTCTGGGCTGTAAGCCACAAACTGGGAGAATGGCTATTGCAGGTTCCTTGTGGAATGTCTGAGGTCTTTGGCCAGTACAGTGCCCTCCTTGGAACAGCTATTGTGCAGGATCCATAAAAACACCCAGACCCCTGGTAGAGAACCAGAGGTTGAGCTTGAGCAAGACACACACACAGAGGACATATAACTCCAATGTTAGCAGCCTTGCACTGGATTGTAGTATGTACATAATCCAGTATAAAGTTGTATTGTTTGTTTTAAAAGCTTCAAATGATTTTAGTCCTGCATAGTGATGTTCATCAAGATCTTGAAGATCTTTGAGCCAAGATTTTGGAATGGTTTTCCAGTTGACCTCAGGCATGCATCTTATGTTGTCTGTTTAAAAACCACACCTTAAAACCTATCTTTTTGTATGCTATTTGTTGGCTGTTGATGTCTGTAATTGTGAATCAGGGTTGCCAGGTTGCTTATTTTTGGAGATTTTTTTTGTAGCAATTATTCAATTCAATTTCAGTTCAATTTATTTCCTTTATATAGCGCCAAATCACAACAGAGTTGCCTCAAGGTGCTTCACACAGGTAAGGTCTAACCTTACCAACCCCCAGAGCAACAGTGGTAAGGAAAAACTCCCTCTGAGGAAGAAACCTCAAGCAGACTGGACTCAAAGGGGTGACCCTCTGCTTGGGCCATGCTACAAACATAAATTACAGAAACAATTCACAGAACAATTCACGGACAAATATACAAGAATTGCTGTTGGTGCACAGGACAGGAGGGTCGCCAACACAAATACAACTCCCATCTCTGGATGGAGCTGCACCTTAAACAGTGAAAAAACAGAATCAGGCATCAGAAAGACAAAAAATATTGTAGAATTAGTCAGCATTAATCAACAAGAAAAACAGAAGAAGGAAAAAAAACAAACAAAAAAGAAAAAAGAAAAGAAAAGAAAAAAGAAAATTATAGAGGATAGTTTCAAAATGTACCTGATATTGAACAGTAAAGTGGTTTATTTTTTAATTTCATTTTTTTCCACAGACATGGTTGCTTTTTTCTGGCAACACTGGTGTGGATGGAGCCTGAAACTATCTCCGCCAATGAAGCTGGAGGAGGTTATGTTATCACCCGTGTTTGTTTGTTTGTCTGATTGTGAAAAGCCTGAGGCCCACAATTTTCACATATCATTATTAATTTTTTACTAAAGATTCACATCCTGATAGGCAAGAACTGATGAAATTTTCAAGGTCAATGGTTAGTGGTCAAAGTCAGGGAAATTCTTGGGAAACTGGAAAAATCCCTATCTTTAACATGGCACCTAAAAATTCAAGTGGCCCATCTACTGTTTCATAAGAGTAATGTCTAAGGAGTGTTTCTGCTGAATTTGGCGCTTGTATCACCATTTGAAAGATTCCTCTGTAAATATTCTCTTATCTGCTCCACTATAATTTGCCTGAAGTTGTAAGAAGAAAAAAAAATAAGTTGTCTTTTATTGATTGCATTGGTCAGTACAATTTGGCACTATTCATACCTCTGCCAACTAAGCTGGAGGTTATGCTTTTGCACCTGTTTGTTAGTCTGTTTGTCTGTTTGTAAACCGCCTGGAGCCCACAATTTTTCATATATTGTTATGGATTTTTTATAGAATATTCATATTCTGATAGGCAAGAACTGATTCATTTTTCAAGTCACAGGTCAAAGGTCAAAGTCAGGAAAAACCTTGTAAAAATCCCTATCTTCAACATTGAATGGATTTTCAAAAATTCATAACTCTGTCAAAAAAGATCAAAATCCTTTATCAACTGACAAAATTTGATCTGGATCTGATCCAGATTACAGATTTTGTGGATATTCAAATTTAACTTTGAAAACCCAATTTAATGTACATTTTAACAAAACATGCCCCAATCACGCTCATATTTGAAAGTGAGGTGCTGACTGGCACTCAATATCACCTGACAAAGTTTAATGTGGATCTGAAGCGGATTTTGGATTTTGTGAGCATTTGAATTTAATATTGATAAGTCAATTTGATGTACATTTTGCATTATATCTCAGTCAAAAGTGCTTCAGTTACTCTCATTTGTGACAATGAGGTGCAAACTGGCACTTTCGATGAACAGACTAAGTTTGATCTGCACCTGGTCCGTATTGCAGATTTAACAGATATTTGATTTTAACATTGAAAAGCGCTTTGGTCTATATTTTGTATTGTATTTTAGCTTATGAAAAGTCACGTCTAATAAGACTTTGACCTTGAAAATTTTTCACAGGTAAAAAGTTGTGGTATTGGAAACTAGTGTCCATATATATGGACTTTTTCTTTGCATTTTTACTTTGGTTGCATGTAGTGAGATTGCATCAGAATTTTGGCTCTCTGTTGGGACTGTTTACACAGAGACTGCTACCTGCTGCTTTGGACTTGAACTAACAGTCTTTTTCAAGACTTTTTTACTTTTTTACCTTTTTTTAACTTTTTTACTGTGCTCCAACGCCTAAGGAAGACCTCTAACGGTCGAAACATCGCGACGGAGCACTTTTATCAGCTAACTTTCATTAGCGTTGGCAAGCTAACTAGCTTGCTAACGCTTTCGTTTTTATTTTTTAATTTTTTTTTTTTTATTTTATTTTAGCACCGTTGTCGTGCGTTGCCTGTGCTGCTTCATGGCCTGTTTGGTGCCTTGATTGGGGCACTCCTTCTGCTGAATCACCTCTGGATTATTTGCACATTATTCACTTTGTGTGTTTTTAGGAATCCGCTAGCTTAGCGCAGCTACTAGCTCTTAGCCGATTTAGCATGGCGGCTTCTCCTGTCTCTCCCGTACTTTTCTGCTCTGGGTGTGAAATGTTTAGTTATTCCTCGGCCTCCTTTAGCAGTAACGGTACTTGTAATAAGTGCAGCTTATTCGTAGCTTTGGAGGCCAGGCTGGGCGAATTGGAGGCTCGGCTCCGCACCGTGGAAAATTCTACAGCTAGCCAGGCCCCTGTAGTCGGTGCGGACCAAGGTAGCTTAGCCGCCGTTAGTTCCCCCCTGGCAGATCCCGTGCAGTCGGGAAAGCAGGCTGACTGGGTGACTGTGAGGAGGAAGCGTAGCCCTAAACAGAAGCCCAGTGTACACCGTCAACCCGTTCACGTCTCTAACTGTTTTTCCCCACTCGACGATACACTCGCCGAGGATCAAACTCTGGTTATTGGCGACTCTGTTTTGAGAAATGTGAAGTTAGCGACACCAGCAACCATTGTCAATTGTCTTCCGGGGGCCAGAGCAGGCGACATCGAAGGACATTTGAAATTGCTGGCTAAGGCTAAGCGTAATTTGGTAAGATTGTAATTCACGTCGGCAGTAATGACACTCGGTTACGCCAATCGGAGGTCACTAAAATTAACATTAAATCGGTGTGTAACTTTGCAAAAACAATGTCGGACTCTGTAGTTTTCTCTGGGCCCCTCCCCAATCAGACTGGGAGTGAGTGTTTAGCCGCATGTTCTCCTTGAATTGCTGGCTGTCTGAGTGGTGTCCAAAAAATGAGGTGGGCTTCATTGATAATTGGCAAAGCTTCTGGGGAAAACCTGGTCTTGTTAGGAGAGACGGCATCCATCCCACTTTAGAGGGAGCAGCTCTCATTTCTAGAAATCTGGCCAATTTTTTTGGATCCTCCAAACTGTGACTGTCTAGCGTTGGGACCAGGAGGCAGAGCTGTGGTCTTATACACCTCTCTGCAGCTTCTCTCCCCCTGCCATCCCCTCATTACCCCATCCCCGTAGAGACGGTGCCTGCTCCCAGACCACCAATAACCAGCAAAAATCTATTTAAGCATAAAAATTCAAAAAGAAAAAATAATATAGCACCTTCAATTGCACCACAGACTAAAACAGTTAAATGTGGTCTATTAAACATTAGGTCTCTCTCTTCTAAGTCCCTGTTGGTAAATGATATAATAATTGATCAACGTATTGATTTATTCTGCCTAACAGAAACCTGGTTACAGCAGGATGAATATGTTAGCCTAAATGAGTCAACACCCCCGAGTCACACTAACTGTCAGAATGCTCGTAGCATGGGCCGGGGCGGAGGATTAGCAGCAATCTTCCATTCCAGCTTATTAATTAATCAAAAACCTAGACAGAGCTTTAATTCATTTGAAAGCTTGTCTCTTAGTCTTGTCCATCCAAATTGGAAGTCCCAAAAACCAGTTTTATTTGTTATTATCTATCGTCCACCTGGTCGTTACTGTGAGTTTCTCTGTGAATTTTCAGACCTTTTGTCTGACTTAGTGCTTAGCTCAGATAAGATAATTATAGTGCGCGATTTTAACATCCACACAGATGCTGAGAATGACAGCCTCAACACTGCATTTAATCTATTATTAGACTCTATCGGCTTTGCTCAAAAAGTAAATGAGTCCACCCACCACTTTAATCATATTTTAGATCTTGTTCTGACTTATGGTATGGAAATAGAAGACTTAACAGTATTCCCTGAAAACTCCCTTCTGTCTGATCATTTTTTAATAACATTTACATTTACCCTGATGGACTACTTTGGATGCTGTAGCTCCTCTGAAAAAGAGAGCTTTAAATCAGACGTGTCTGACTCCGTGGTATAACTCACAAACTCGTAGCTTAAAGCAGATAACCCGTAAGTTGGAGAGGAAATGGCGTCTCACTAATTTAGAAGATCTTCACTTAGCCTGGAAAAAGAATTTGTTGCTCTATAAAAAAGCCCTCCGTAAAGCTAGGACATCTTTCTACTCATCACTAATTGAAGAAAATAAGAACAACCCCAGGTTTCTTTTCAGCACTGTAGCCAGGCTGACAAAGAGTCAGAGCTCTATTGAGCTGAGTATTCCATTAACTTTAACTAGTAATGACTTCATGACTTTCTTTGCTAACAAAATTTTGACTATTAGAGAAAAAATTACTCATAACCATCCCAAAGATGTATCGTTATCTTTGGCTGCTTTCAGTGATGCCGGTATTTGGTTAGACTCTTTCTCTCCGATTGTTCTGTCTGAGTTATTTTCATTAGTTACTTCATCCAAACCATCAACATGTTTATTAGACCCCATTCCTGCCAGGCTGCTCAAGGAAGTCCTACCATTATTTAATGCTTCAATCTTAAATATGATCAATCTATCTTTGTTAGTTGGTTATGTACCACAGGCCTTTAAGGTGGCAGTAATTAAACCATTACTTAAAAAGCCATCACTTGACCCAGCTATCTTAGCTAATTATAGGGCCAATCTCCAACCTTCCTTTTCTCTCAAAGATTCTTGAGAGGGTAGTTGTAAAACAGCTAACTGATCACCTGCAGAGGAATGGTCTATTTGAAGAGTTTCAGTCAGGTTTTAGAATTCATCATAGTACAGAAACAGCATTAGTGAAGGTTACAAATGATCTTCTTATGGCTTCGGACAGTGGACTTATCTCTGTGCTTGTTCTGTTGGACCTCAGTGCTGCTTTTGATACTGTTGACCATAAAATTTTATTACAGAGATTAGAGCATGTCATAGGTATTAAAGGCACTGCGCTGCGGTGGTTTGAATCATATTTGTCTAATAGATTACAGTTTGTTCATGTAAATGGGGAATTTTCTTCACAGACTAAAGTTAATTATGGAGTTCCACAAGGTTCTGTGCTAGGACCAATTTTATTCACTTTATACATGCTTCCCTTAGGCAGTATTATTAGACGGTATTGCTTAAATTTTCATTGTTACGCAGATGATACCCAGCTTTATCTATCCATGAAGCCAGAGGATACACACCAATTAGCTAAACTGCAGGATTGTCTTACAGACATAAAGACATGGATGACCTCTAATTTCCTGCTTTTAAAGTTATTGTACTTGGCCCCACAAATCTTAGAAGCATGGTGTCTAACCAGATCGTTACTCTGGATGGCATTTCCCTGATCTCTAGTAATACTGTGAGAAATCTTGGAGTCATTTTTGATCAGGATATGTCATTCAAAGCGCATATTAAACAAATATGTAGGACTGCCTTTTTGCATTTACGCAATATCTCTAAAATCAGAAAGGTCTTGTCTCAGAGTGATGCTGAAAAACTAATTCATGCATTTATTTCCTCTAGGCTGGACTATTGTAATTCATTATTATCAGGTTGTCCTAAAAGTTCCCTAAAAAGCCTTCAGTTGGTTCAGAATGCTGCAGCTAGAGTACTGACGGGGACTAGCAGGAGAGAGCATATCTCACCCGTGTTGGCCTCTCTTCATTGGCTTCCTGTTAATTCTAGAATAGAATTTAAAATTCTTCTTCTTACTTATAAGGTTTTGAATAATCAGGTCCCATCTTATCTTAGGGACCTCGTAGTATCATATTACCCCATTAGAGCGCTTCGCTCTCAGACTGCGGGCTTACTTGTAGTTCCTAGGGTTTGTAAGAGTAGAATGGGAGGCAGAGCCTTCAGCTTTCAGGCTCCTCTCCTGTGGAACCAGCTCCCAATTCAGATCAGGGAGACAGATACCCTCTCTACTTTTAAGATTAGGCTTAAAACTTTCCTTTTCGCTAAGGCTTATAGTTAGGGCTGGATCGGGTGACCCTGGACCATCCCTTGGTTATGTTGCTTTAGACGTAGACTGTGGGGGGGTTCTCATGATGCACTGTTTCTTTCTCTTTTTGCTCCGTATGCATCACTCTGCATTTAATCATTAGTGATCGATCTCTGCCCCCCCTTCTCGGCATGTCTTTTTCCTGGTTCTTTCCCTCAGCCCCAACCAGTCTCAGCAGAAGACTGCCCCTCCCTGAGCCTGGTTCTGCTGGAGGTTTCTTCCTGTTAAAAGGGAGTTTTTTCCTTCCCACTGTGGCCAAGTGCTTGCTCATAGGGGGTCGTTTTGACCGTTGGGGTTTTTCATAATTATTGTATGGCCTTGCCTTACAATATGGAGCGCCTTGGGGCAACTGTTTGTTGTGATTTGGCGCTATATAAGAAAAAAGTTGATTGATTGATTAATAGTGTTGGTGGAGGTTTGCACTGTATGAGCACCTTGCTCTAGTTTGTTCTGATTTTAGTTTTAAATGTGCTCCACAAATAAAATTCACTTACTTACATATACCCACCACCCCAGAAAAAAGGGGGATAAGGTAACCTACCTAGCTGACCTAATTAAACCTTACGTACCGGCCCGGGCTTTGCGTTCTCAGTGTGCAATACTACTTTGTGTCCCTAGGATGAATAAGAAGTCTGCAGGTCATAGAGCTTTCTCTTATCGTGCCCCTTTTATGTGGACTGATCTTCCTCCGTCAATAAAACAGTCAGATTCTGTGGAGACTTTCAAGTCCAGACTTAAGACGCACTTATTTTCTCTTTCGTATGGCTAACATACTGGTATAGTTTTGTTTTACAGTTTTTACTTTTTTTTTAAATTAATTTTATTAGTAAACAGAGTGTGCCACGGTCTCAACTTTACCTAAATTCTGGGTGTTTTAGTGAAGCTTAGGGCTAGTGGCCGGCGATCACCTTAGTATTATTTCTTCTGTTTTCTTGTTGTTTAATGCAGAAAAATTATACAGTATTTCTTGTCTTTAACTGATTGTTTTTTTTCTCTCTCTCTCTGTTTAAGGTGCAGCTCCATCCAGAGATGGGTGTTGTATTTGTGCTGGAGACCCTCCTGTCCTGTGCACCAACAGCATTTCCTGTATATTTGTTTTGTGAATTGTTCTGTAATTTATGTCTGTAGCATGGCCCAAGCAGAGGGTCACCCCTTTGAGACTGGTCTGCTTGAGGTTTCTTCCTCAGAGGGAGTTTTTCCTTACCACAGTTACTCTGGGGGTTGGTAAGGTTAGACCTTACTTGTGTGAAGCACCTTGAGGCAACTCTGTTGTAATTTGGCGCTATATAAATGAAATGAAATTGAAATTAAAACTTGAAGGATTATATGTATAAATTGTTACATGATTCTTACACTGGTACCAATCATTTTATCTGTGCAAGTGGAAAAAGACAATGGTGTGTGTGTGTGTTTTGTGTGTACATGAAAATGTGTGTTACTATGTGTAAAACTGCTTATCTGAAGAAAACTGTTTGGTTGATGAGCGTGTTGTGACCCCCGACACTTCACTCTGTCACACGCTGACTTGCACAGAATTGTGTGATGGGATTGTCTGTGTAAGTGTGTGTGTGTGTGTGTGTGTGTGTGTGTGTGTGTGTGTGTGTGTGTGTGTGTGTGTGTGTGTGTGTGTGTGTGTGTGTGTGTGTGTGTTATCTTGTTGTGATTTCCTGGATGTTATGGCCTGATTTTGATGATAACAGTCAGCAATCTGCAGAAACTGTCCTATAAGCACTTCTGCCTTTACTTCAAACCTGGACTTTTCACAAACACACACATAACTGTGAGAAAGTCAGAAATGTTATATATTTAACTCCCCACAGCCATTTAATCGTTTCTGGCTGCTTCGTTATGCATTTGAAGCTGTGCCTAATAGAACTAATTAAAATCTGAAATTAATACACCTATGTATAATGAAGATTTTCATCAAATGCTGCAGAGTTCCAGTTGTACAGATGTAACGAGATGCATTATGAGCTTATAGTGATGGATTTATGTATCATGCAGAGACAGACAAATATGAATAAACAGAAAACAACGCAAGACCGAATCAGCCACAGATATCACTTTAGCTATCACCTGACATACATAGTCACTACAATGGTTGAGGTCACACAAATGTGTCTCCTTACCCTCAGAAAACTGTTGCATTGCATGAACTCAATTCAGTTATGTGTAGGACTTCCATCTAATCTTTTCTGTGATTATTGTATGGCTTTTGCCTTGCAATATAAAGTGCCTTGGGGCAACTGTTGTGATTTAGCGCTATATAAATAAAATTGATTTGATTTGATTTAATAAATATATGTAGCCCCAATTCAAATAAAGTGCTTCCATGCAAGATAATTTAATTTAATTTAGTTGGGAACCACAGAATCTCGTCTCTGCTGTTTGCGGACGATGTGGACCTTCAGCGTGCACTGGAGCGGTTTGCAGCCGAGTGTGAAGCGTCCGGGATGAAAGTCAGCACCTCCAAATCCGAGGCCATGGTTGGAGGAGTTTAAGTATCTCGGGGTCTTGTTCATGAGTGAGGGACGGATGGAGCGTGAGATCGATAGACGGATCGGTGCAGCATCTGCAGTGATGCGGTCGCTGTATCGGACCGTCATGGTGAAGAAAGAGCTGAGTAGGGGGGCAAAGCTCTCGATTTACCGATCGATTTACGTTCCGATCCTCACCTATGGTCATGAGATTTGGCTCATGACCGAAAGAATGAGATCGCGAGTACAAGCGGCCAAGATGAGTTTCCTCCGCAGGGTGGCTGGGCGCTCCCTTAGAGATAGGGTGAGGAGCTTGATCACTCGGGAGGAGCTCAGAGTCGAGCCGCTGCTCCTCCACGTTGAAAGGAGTCAGTTGAGGTGGCTCGGGCATCTTTTCCGGATGCCCCCTGGACGCCTCGCGGAGAGGTGTTCCAGGCACGTCCCATTGGGAGGAGGCCCCGGGGAAGACCCAGGACACGCTGGAGGGACTACATCTCTCGGCTGGCTTGGGAACTGGGGGATGTGTGTGTGGATCGGGAGGTCTGGGCGGCTTTGCTTGAGCTGCTGCCCCCGCGACCCGACTCCGGATAAAGCGGAAGAAAATGGATGGATGGATGGATGGATATTTGGGACTCAGTATATTTATTTATTATATGGAAATCCTGCCCATAACTGAATTGAGTTCATCCAGTGAGTCAGTTGTTTGTGTGATACACTCAAACAACTGCCTCATTGGATTGGATACAATCAATAAATAAATGTAATCCCAACTAAATTACATTATCTTGCATGGATGTGTTTTATTTGAGTTGGGGCTACATATATTCATTAGATGGAAATCCTGCACATAATTTAACTGAGTTCATCCAAGGGCCATTATTTTTGAGTGCACCCAAATTACATATGATTGGATTAAGACCACTGGATGAAATAGCAACATGATTTTCTTAGTTTTTTTTTTTGTCACAAAAAGTTATTTGGTATTTGTAAACATTAAAAGCTTGGTTTTCATACAAGTCAAGCACAGATTTCATTTAATCAAATTTCTCCATAAGAAACAGTTGAATGAACCCTCTACCAAACGCCTGTTTTTCACAGACGATATCACACCACACATGCATGCACATATGACGTACATCCAGTAAGCGTTGTTAGGCTTCGCCCTTCACGGCTCCACGATTGCCTTTTCATGATGGTCTGCAGAAACGTTCCCATGACAACCCATAAATCAACCCATGACCTCTTGTCTCACGGTCAATAAGTCACATTATCTCTGCTGTGGATAATACAGGCTCATTATCCACACCGTCAAAACCCATAAGTCAGACAGTTCCAGACCATCACCACATCCGTCACCATCACTTAAACCGCCACTTTCTAATGACAGTCACTTCACAGACACTGTTGAGTTATTTTGTTACCTTTGTGGACTACAGACTGGCTTATTGTCATTGTTGCAATGTTAGCAAGACTACACTAAACAATTTGAACCAGTTTCAACAAACATGGTGAAAAGATTTGTTACAACAACAGCTAAATCAGAAAATAAACACATGATTTAGGGCTCCACAGTGGCTTAGTGGTTAGCACTGTTGCCTTACACCTAGTAGGTCTTGGGCTTCCGTCCCACCTATGGCCTTTTTGTGTAGAGTTTCCATATTCTCCCCATGTTCGTGTTGGTTCTCCCAGGTGCTCTGGCTTTTTCCTACTTAATAAAAAACACATGCAAATTAGGTGACTTGGAAGATTTAAATTTACCGTAGGTAAGTGTGAATGTGTTTGTCTGTTTTTTTGTGGCAGTAGACTGGTGTCCTGTCCAGAATGTACCTCGCCTCTCACTCTATGAAACTTCAGTAAGGTATATCTTATATATTATATTCCACTATGCGAGTATACAAAGGTATATCTAAATATCTAAAAAGGAAGAGTAAAACAGGAGAGCAGAAAAGAGTAGAGTAGAGCCACTTAGGTGCCTGGTCTTGAGAACCAGGGATGGTTCTCACTGCTAGGATGTATGCATATAATATAAAGTTGATCAGCCACAACAACAGTAACCTTAGATGATAGATTAGTCAGACAGTTTATTATAAACTACATAATACCATTTTGTAATATTTAATCCTTTCTTTGTAGTGAACTTTTCATTATAAGTTTTTGATGTCTTTGATACTGCCTGGAAACATATTGGGGTGACGTGTAGGGAGCACCACTTGCCAAGTTCAAGCAAATGGACTCCAGTAGTCTTCCCCAACATGTCTTGGTCAACCAAAGAAAAGACATTTTGCCTGGAGGCCTATATCGCCAACAAATCATACCATTTGGACCATATTTTGGAAAGAACATGACTTTTATGCAAAGTGACCAGGGTAACTTAAACTTTGGGGAATGATCGCATACAGACTGAAGTTTGTAAGTTTTATTAAACTTTTTATGGGTTCTGTTTTTTTTTTTTTTTTGGGGGGGGGGGGGGGGGGGGGGGTCACCTTGTAAAAGCGCCCTTAATCGTGACATCTGTTATTTGGTCACTGAGCTTTCACTTGCTGCTTGTTTTTCACTGCAGTGGGCACAGTACAGATCCACACTGGAATTTGGCTCAAGATTTACACTAGATGCTCTTCTTACTACATTGAGAAACATGCACAGCCCCTGGTGTCCCCACACAGTATACCACTCAAGTACTAATCAGGATCAACTCTGCTTCACTTCTGAGATGGGACAGGATCAGGTGTGCACAAAACAGCATAGCTGCAGTCATTGACCTTTGAGTTGTGAGTATTCATTCATTTTCTAAACCCAATATTTCCAGTTAAGGGTCACAGGGGGCCGGTGCTCACTGAGGTAGAAGAAGGTTCACCCTGGCATGCCCACCAGTCTATTGCAGGGCCGACACATATAAACAAATAAACTCAATCACATGCTCACCCACAGTCAATTTACAGCCACCAGTTCATCTAATGTGCTTGTCTTTGAATTTGGGAGGAGAGCACCTAGAGGGAACCTTTGCAAACACAGAAGGGGCCAGGTTGCAAGTGAACCATTAAGCCACTGTGTTGCCAAGTAGTGGGTATCTTTTATATTTTTTTGCAGTCAATACCATAATGCTTCACTTTCTGGCAGAATTATACTTGCGACTTTCAAATATTATCACGAGATTCAGGTTCCAATGATGTTGCATAATGTCCCAGGACGGACACATAGATAGCTGGACAGCTGTGTGTGTTTCTCTATGAATCACTGCAGTTGTGTCAGGAAGGGCATCCTGTGTAAAACTTGTGCCAAATCCCATTGTAGAGCTGGGGCCTGTACTACGAAGCGGGGTTAACTTACTCAGATGTAACCCAGGGTCAACCTCCTAAACCAGGGTTGACAAAACCTGGTTTCCTCAAGTGGTGTTAATCGGTACTACGACGCTGAATAAGATGATTTGTTGAACCTGTGTTAACCTAATTGGAGTTTGTGCGCATTCACATAAAAGGGGCAGGTTGCAGCACACGTCACCATTTTTCAGTGATGGCGCGGTCACCTTACTTTACCGAAGAAGAATGCACGATTATTATGTGGCGCTACGAGGAATTTAAATTAATGTTAAGGGGGAAATCGAACACATCGTCTGCTAATAAAGCAAGACAGGCTTGTTGGCAACGTATTGCTGATCGGGTAAATGCGTGGAATGTCTAATATGTGTAAAAAAATGACCTTCTTTCATTAATTACGCCCAGATGCAACACGATTCAGAATTGGGCATAGGCCTACTAATAAATGTTAGGTTAATTTAATGTTTCCTAAATAGGCTACCTTGACTGTGTGATTGCTATTCCTAATCCTGTCAATATTTCAGATGCAATAGCAGTGCCAAACGCACCTGGCAGCAAGTGAAGATGAAACATCCTGTTGTGTGGGCCGCTGAAGAGGAGGTACTGCTGGCCCACCACCACCAGATGGCGCCCTGCTTGAAGTGCGGGCTTCAAGCAGGAGAGGGCGTCATAGCAACCGGGAGTGACAGCTGTTACTCCTCATCAGCACCAGCTGTCACTCATCCACATCACCACCACCATAAAGGCCGGACTGCAACTCCACCTCCCCGCCGAGAAATCAGCAACCTTGGAGGTAATTTCTCTGCTGAATTTAAACTGAATAATAGTCTGATCTCATTTGCAGCCGTTTCCCTGTGACATTTTCCTTATCTGCTGTATTGGCATTTGGTGTGGACTGCGACGGCTTCGCCTCCCACCCCAACCAGATAAGTGGTTTTCACAGGAGCTGTCCAAGTGTGTTATTGGAGGTGGAGGTTCTCCCTCCTTACAGAACACAGACTGTGGGATTACTGAGTGTGCATACTCACACTCACCTGTGCTGTTTCTGTTCTCTGCCAGGAGTACCAGGTCTGACAGCTGGAGACGGTGACCACCTGGGGACCCAGGACTTGGCGGCTCCGGTGTTCTTCAGATCCGTTGGCGGTTCTGGACGGGCATCTCCTATCCTCAAGCCTGCCCACACGTCACCCAACGTGTAATTGACTATAGTCCCAAACTGATTGTTGTCTGTATTCCGTTGTGCACAATTTACAACATTAAATTGTTACTGTTTGGCTTATCCATTGCCCGTTCTTTTATGCCCCCTGTTGTGGGTCCGTGTTCCTACACTTTCACAACAGGATTTCTCGGCCAGCGTCATGGATCCAGAGGGGCGCTTGAACGGGCAATGGAAGAGCGAGGTGCACAGGCGCCAGCAGGAGGCGTGTTAGGTGAGCTGCAGCATATCTTAACCGCTTTTACTGCTCGGCTGGACTTAGTTACCGAGCAAAGCATTGTTCTCAATCGAAGGATGGAGGCTCTCACCGCCCAGGTGGAAGCGCATGCTCAGGGCGCTGCTGCAGCACCTCCTCCTGCTGACCGAATGCCAGAGACAGACATTCCACTGGTCATTCAACGAACCCCCCCACCTTCCCCTGAAGCATACATAAGCCCTCCGGAGCCGTACGGAGGCTGTGTGGAGACGTGCGTGGACTTTTTGATGCAGTGCTCGCTCGTCTTTTCACAGCGTCCCGTCATGTACGCGTCAGACGCTAGCCGAGTGGCTTACGTTATAAATTTGCTTCGAGGAGAGGCATGCGCCTGGGCTACGGCGCTCTGGGAGCAGAATTCACGGCTCCTAACGATTTACACTGAGTTTGTGAGGGAGTTCCGACAGGTGTTCGACCACCCTCATAGAGGCGAGACCGCTTCAAGCGTGCTGCTGTCGATAAGACAGGGGTGTCGGAGCGCAGCGAAGTATGCAGTCGACTTCCGCATCGCGGCAGTGCGAGCCGGCTGGAATGCTGTTGTGCTCCGTGCCGCCTTTGTAAACGGACTGTCTCTGGTCCTTAAGGAGCACCTGGTGGCGAAGGATGAGCCGCGGGATTTAGACGGGCTTATCGACGGGCTTATCGACCTGGTTATACGGTTAGACAACCGATTAACAGAACACCGACGGGAGCGAGACTAAGGGCGTGGTCAGGCACAAGCCGCCCCTCTTCCTCCCGGGTCCGAAAGGGAGCCGACTTCCCCACGCTCCACAGCCAGGGCTCTCCACGTGACGACAGCTCCCCCTGCTGACGTTGCTATGGAAACGAGCAGGGCCAAACAGCGATCAGATCAGAGACAAAGGAGGCTGATCCGTGGAGAGTGTTTTCTCTGCAGCTCAACCGAGCACACACAGAGAGAATGCCCCAAACGGTCAAAACAGCAGCACTCGTCCTTAGAGACTGGGCTAAGGGTGGATCACAATACCCACGCGGGGAACCCCAAAAATCTGCACGTATCCCAGTCACGATCCTGAGTGGGGATCTAACCCTTCACGCCCCAGCACTGGTGGACACGGGGTCAGAGGGGAATCTGCTGGATAGCAGATGGGCAAAGGAGGTTGGGCTCCCTCTAGTGGCCTTACCGTCACCATTGTCGGTACGGGCACTAGATGGCACCCTTCTTCCACTAATCACACACCAGACACAGCCCGTGACTTTGGTTGTATCTGGGAATCACAGGGAGGAGATTGTGTTTTATGTAACACCTTCTACCTCCCGAGTGATTTTGGGTTTTCCATGGGTGTTAAAACACAATCCCCGGATTGATTGGCCATCTGGGGTTGTGGTTCAGTGGAGCGAAACCTGCCACCGGGAGTGTTTAGGATCCTCGGTTCCACCCGGTGTGACAGCTAAGGAGGAGGTTTTAGTCCCCCACAATCTGGCGGCGGTGCCAGCCGAGTACCATGACCTTGCTGACGTCTTCAGCAAGGATCTGGCACTCACGCTGCCCCCACACCGTCCGTACGATTGTGCCATTGATTTGATACCGGGCGCTGAGTACCCGTCCAGCAGGCTGTACAACCTCTCATGTCCGGAACGCGAATCAATGGAGACCTACATCCGGGACTCGTTAGCTGCCGGGTTGATCCGGAACTCCACCTCCCCGATGGGTGCTGGTTTCTTTTTTTGTGGGCAAGAAGGACGGCGGACTCCGTCCATGCATTGATTACAGAGGGCTGAACGAGATCACGGTTCGCAACCGATACCCGTTACCTCTGTTGGATTCAGTGTTTACGCCCCTGCATGGAGCCCAAATCTTCACAAAATTGGATCTTAGGAATGCTTATCACCTGGTTCAGATCCGGGAGGGAGACGAGTGGAAGACGGCATTTAACACCCTGTTAGGTCACTTTGAGTACCTGGTCATGCCGTTCAGCCTCACCAATGCGCCTGCGACGTTCCAAGCATTGGTTAATGACGTCTTGCGGGACTTCCTGCATCGGTTTGTCTTTGTATATCTAGACGATATACTCATCTTTTCTCCGGATCCTGAGACCCATGTCAAGCATGTACGTCAGGTCCTACAGCGGTTGTTGGAGAACTGGCTGTTTGTGAAGGGCGAGAAGTGCGAGTTCCACCGTACTTCTTTGTCCTTCCTGGGGTTCATAATCTCCTCCAACTCCGTCGCCCCTGATCCGGCCAAGGTTGTGGCGGTGAGAGATTGGCCCCAACCAACAAACCGTAGGAAACTGCAACAGTTCCTCGGTTTTGCAAATTTCTATTGGAGGTTCATCAAGGGCTACAGTCAGGTAGTTAGCCCCCTGACAGCCCTGACCTCCACAAAAGTCCCCTTCACCTGGTCGGATCGGTGCGACACCGCGTTTAGGGAGTTGAAACGCCGGTTCTCGACTGCACCAGTTCTGGTGCAGCCCGATCCCAATCGCCAGTTTGTAGTTGAAGTGGACGCCTCTGACTCAGGGATAGGTGCCGTGCTATCCCAGAGCGGGGAGTCCGACAAGGTTCTCCATCCATGTGCCTACTTTTCCCGCAGGTTGACCCCGGCCGAAAGGAACTATGACGTCGGCAACAGGGAACTTCTTGCGGTGAAGGAGGCTCTTGAGGAGTGGAGACACCTGTTGGAGGGAGCATCGGTACCATTTACGGTTTTCACAGACCATCGGAACCTGGAGTACATTTGGACCGCCAAGCGTCTGAACCCCAGGCAAGCCCGCTGGTCACTGTTCTTCGGGCGTTTTGACTTTTGGATCACCTACCGCCCCGGGACGAAAAACCAACGATCTGACGCCCTGTCCCGGGTGCATGAAGAGGAGGTCAAGACCGAGCTGTCAGACCCGACGGAAACCATCATCCCCGAGTCCACTGTCGTGGCCACCCTCACCTGGGACGTGAAGAAGACCGTCCAGGAGGCCCTGACACGGAGCCCGGACCCGGGGACAGGTCCGAAGGACAAATTGTACGTCCCACCAGAGGCCAGGGCTGCGGTCCTAGACTTCTGTCACGGTTCCAAGCTCTCCTGTCATCCAGGGGTGCGAAGGACCGTGGCAGTGGTCCGGCAGCGCTTCTGGTGGGCGTCTATGGAAGCCGACGTCCGGGAGTATGTCCAGGCTTGCACCACCTGTGCCAGGGGCAAAGCCGACCACCACAAGGCCCAAGGACTCCTCCAGCCTCTGCCCGTGCCTCATCGCCCCTGGTCTCACATCGGCCTGGACTTTGTCACGGGCCTCCTGCCATCCCAGGGCATGACTACCATCCTCACGATAGTGGACCGGTTCTCCAAGGCAGCCCACTTCGTGGCCCTCCCGAAGCTCCCGACAGCCCAGGAGACTGCAGACCTCCTGGTCCACCATGTCGTGCGTCTGCATGGGATTCCATCGGACATCGTCTCGGATCGTGGTCCTCAGTTCTCCTCCCAGGTTTGTGGAGCTTCTGCAGGGAACTGGGGGCCACCGTAAGTCTCTCGTCCAGGTACCATCCCCAGACGAACGGGCAGGCAGAGCGGACGAATCAGGAACTGGAGCAGGCCCTCCGCTGCGTGACCTCCGCGCACCCGGCAGCCTGGAGTGACCATCTGGCCTGGATCGAGTACGCTCATAATAGCCAAGTATGCTCCCCATTTGAGGTGTGTTTGGGGTACCAGCCCCCATTGTTCCCGCTAGTGGAGGGAGAGGTCGGGGTGCCCTCGGTCCAGGCCCATCTGAGGTGGTGCCGTCGGGTGTGGCGTACCACCCGCTCTGCCCTGCTCAAAGCCCGGACGAAGGCCAAGAACCATGCAGACCGCCAGCGTGCCCCGGCCCCTACATATCAGCCTGGGCAGGAGGTTTGGCTTTCCACGAAAGACATTCCCCTGCAAGTGGAATCCCCAAAGTTAAAGGACATTTGACCTTTCACCATACTCAAAATCCTCAGTCCAGCCGCAGTGAAGCTGAAGCTGCCAGCTTCACTGCGGATACATCCGGTTTTTCATTTGTCACGTATCAAGCCTCACCACGTTTCACCCCTCTGTACCCCCGGACCGGCGCCACCTCCTGCCGGATCATCGACGGGGAGCCAGCTTGGACCGTGCGCCGGCTCCTGGATGTCCGTCGGAAGGGCCGGGGGTTCCAGTATTTGGTGGACTGGGAGGGGTATGCACCCGAAGAATGCTCCTGGGTGAAGAGGAGCTTCATCCTGGATAAAGCAAGACAGGCTTGTTGGCAACGTATTGCTGATCGGGTAAATGCGTGGAATGTCTAATATGTGTAAAAAATGACCTTCTTTCATTAATTACGCCCAGATGCAACACGATTCAGAATTGGGCATAGGCCTACTAATAAATGTTAGGTTAATTTAATGTTTCCTAAATAGGCTACCTTGACTGTGTGATTGCTATTCCTAATCCTGTCAATATTTCAGATGCAATAGCAGTGCCAAACGCACCTGGCAGCAAGTGAAGATGAAACATCCTGTTGTGTGGGCCGCTGAAGAGGAGGTACTGCTGGCCCACCACCACCAGATGGCGCCCTGCTTGAAGTGCGGGCTTCAAGCACGAGAGGGCGTCACAGCAACCGGGAGTAACAGCTGTTACTCGTCATCAGCACCAGCTGTCACTCATCCACATCACCACCACCATAAAGGCCGGACTGCAACTCCACCTCCCCGCTGAGAAATCAGCAACCTTGGAGGTAATTTCTCTGCTGAATTTAAACTGAATAATAGTCTGATCTCATTTGCAGCCGTTTCCCTGTGACGTATTCCTTATCTGCTGTATTGGCGTTTGGTGTGGACTGCGATGGCTTCGCCTCCCACCCCAACCAGATAAGTGGTTTTCACAGGAGCTGTCCGAGTGTGTTATTGGAGGTGGAGGTTCTCCCTCCTTACAGAACACAGACTGTGGGATTACTGAGTGTGCGTACTGACACTCACCTGTGCTGTTTCTGTTCTCTGCCAGCAGTACCAGGTCTGACAGCTGGAGACGGTGACCACCTGGGGACCCAGGACTTGCCGGCTCTGCTGTTCTTCAGATCCGTTGGCGGTGAGGGCCGTGTGGGATCCGGCTCGGTTCTGGATGGGCGTCTCCTATCCTCAAGCCTGCCCACACGTCACCCAACGTGTAATTGACTATAGTCCCAAACTGATTGTTGTCTGTATTCCGTTGTGCACAATTTACAACATTAAATTGTTACTGTTTGGCTTATCCATTGCCCGTTCTTTTACGCCCCCTGTTGTGGGTCCGTGTTCCTACACTTTCACAACACATCCTTCAGAACGGTAGGTTTATATTCATAGCTTGATAAGCCCCACTTCGCCTAATTAATGGACATGCATTAGACCTATTTTGATATTAGTAATTACCCGCGATTTCATAAAACCCTTCTTTGATTTGCATTGCAGATAAATGGCCAGGGAAAACGACAAATGCATCCAACAGTTTAGATAGAGCAAGTACTACCTTGCGAATCATACAACATACAGTATTCTTGCTCAGATGTTCAGCATCACCGATGGAATACATAAATTGTCCACTGGCAAAATAGGCACAAGGCACATTATCTGCTCGATCGTCGGGGCATTGCTACACTGTAAAAAACGACTTTTTTGTACAGGAAAATGCTGGCAGCTGTGGTTATCAGGGAATTCCTGTAAAACATACAGCAGCACAGTAGATAACATTACAGACATAATATGTATATGGATTTACAGTGAATGAACCACGGCTGACTCACATTAAAGGAACTGTTAAATCTACAAACAAGAGCTCTCTTTTTTGTACATTTAACTGCTGTATTTTTTACAGGAATTCCCTGGTAACCACAGCTGCCAGCGTTTTCCTGTAAAAACAGTCTTTTTTTACAGTGTACGATGGGTGATGTTACAGACTTCTGGCACGATCAGCTGACAAAGATAACGAATTCCCTCGGCTGAGAATCTATATCTTTCATAGAGAATATCGTCCGGGTATGTCAGTGGATTCTGGCGGTCTTTAAAAACCCTCACCCTGCGAGGTGAGCCCCTCACAATTTGTGCCCAATATCAAACGGATCATCCAGGTAGGCCAGCATTGTCTTCGGAGTGATTGAAGGTGGATGGACGGTATTTATAAAGGGAGTGGTTAAGTGAAAACCTCAAGCTAACCGAGAACATAACCTGCTCGGAGCAGGTTTGGCACACAGCATAAATTGCCATGGCAGCATACCTCGATCAAAACCTATCCACCTTTCGTAGTACGGGTTAACCGGGAAGTTACTCCACACGTCATCAACTTACTCCCGAAGTTACCCTGATAAGCCAGTAACCCCGCTTCGTAGTACAGGCCCCTGTTCTAGATTCCTTGTGGGGAAACAAACAGTTTCATTTGGTTTACCTGGCCTGTTGAATTAGTCGGGCCATAAACTAAAAGTATTTTTGTCTGTTTGTGTACAGTGCTGATGTGAATGACTGCACTTTTTTTGTCTTCGGCGTGTGTGTGTGTGTGTGTGTGTGTGTGTGTGTGTTGGCTTGTGCATTGAAATTACATGTGCTAAGTGCAGGGACGATGTTTGTTCACACACTGATGGAGGTGTTTTATTGTGACGAGCCTGAGTGAGCTTCGAGAGCACTTCCATTTGTCTTTGTCATTGTTTCATGGTGTTTGCTTTCTGCATTTTATTTCAGGGTTTTTCGTCGATGCTCTGACTTTTTTAAAAACAAACAACCAAAAAACCTAAACAAAACTGCAGCACACTGACTATTAATGCCATCTGGCTCGCAAGGTACCAACATGCTTCGGATATTTGGAGGCAAACTGGCATTTTTTTCTTTTATTGCCTTTTCTGCCACTATGCTGTGATGAAATATGTTTGGTGCAGTTGTTTGGCTTTGTCATTTCTCTGCAGGCTGCTGGGCAAATAAAGAGTCAGCCATTTATTTGTGACAAATGTATTTTACATTATTTTAACAATGGGGGGAAAACTATAAAGTGATATTTTCAGGCTATTTATATATGGTTTCACTGCACATAATGGATGGATATCCACAGCAGGTTCAAACTTTACTCTATGTCTACTTTATAAAGGACTGCATATCACGCCATTTTTATCTGAGGTCATCAAATATGGCCATATTGTGAAGGCTTTTCATCTGTCCGTCTGTCCATCTGTCCATCTGTCTGTGCTCAGCATAAGTCCAGTCCGATTATTCCTAGAGTCTTCAAATTCACAGGGAACGTTTTTGGGACACAGCCCTTGGACAAGTTCAAAGATGGCTAACCTTGACATATTCTACAAGGTATTTTCAGAGGTTAAAAGTCACATTTTGTTTCAAGCTGTTCAATTCTGTGTTTGGGTGGCAGGCATGACAGCCAATCAGAGTAGAACTGCACTGTGACGTCAGTGGTTTGTCTCTCCAAAATCGCTTTGTTGTGTGTGTGCTTATACACATTTCTCATGTATTATGAGAAACAAGCGAAAAATAAACACGTCCACGTTGGAACCTAATAGCACCTCTGAACTTTATTTATAAGCCATTTCATGGATGTTAGCATGGTGATATCACAGGCTGTTAGCTAGCTGCAAAACTCTGTTTTGTTTGTGTGTAAATATACACACAAATATACATAATATAACTCTGTGTCATATATTATGTAAAAGCAAGCGAGAAATAAATATGAAATAAATGAATAGAAATAAATCTGGAGTCATTTACAAGACATTTTGCAGACACTTCCGCTAACTCAAAGCTAACTTTCTGTGGAGTTACATTTGTCTCAATAAAGACACAGAGGGTGATCTACAAATCAATCAATCAATCAATCAATTTTTTTATATAGCGCCAAATCACAACAAACAGTTGCCCCAAGGCGCTTTATATTGTAAGGCAAGGCCATACAATAATTATGTAAAACCCCAATGGTCAAAACGACCCCCTGTGAGCAAGCACTTGGCTACAGTGGGAAGGAAAAACTCCCTTTTAACAGGAAGAAACCTCCAGCAGAACCAGGCTCAGGGAGGGGCAGTCTTCTGCTGGGACTGGTTGGGCTGAGGGAGAGAACCAGGAAAAAGACATGCTGTGGAGGGGAGCAGAGATCGATCACTAATGATTAAATGCAGAGTGGTGCATACAGAGCAAAAGAGAAAGAAACAGTGCATCATGGGAACCCCCAGCAGTCTACGTCTATAGCAGCATAACTAAGGGATGGTTCAGGGTCACCTGATCCAGCCCTAACTATAAGCTTTAGCAAAAAGGAAAGTTTTTAAGCCTAATCTTAAAAGTAGAGAGGGTGTCTGTCTCCCTGATCTGAATTGGGAGCTGGTTCCACAGGAGAGGAGCCTGAAAGCTGAAGGCTCTGCCTCCCATTCTACTCTTACAAACCCTAGGAACTACAAGTAAGCCTGCAGTCTGAGAGCGAAGCGCTCTATTGGGGTGATATGGTACTACGAGGTCCCTAAGATAAGATGGGACCTGATTATTCAAAACCTTATAAGTAAGAAGAAGAATTTTAAATTCTATTCTAGAATTAACAGGAAGCCAATGAAGAGAGGCCAATATGGGTGAGATATGCTCTCTCCTTCTAGTCCCCGTCAGTACTCTAGCTGCAGCATTTTGAATTAACTGAAGGCTTTTTAGGGAACTTTTAGGACAACCTGATAATAATGAATTACAATAGTCCAGCCTAAAGGAAATAAATGCATGAATTAGTTTTTCAGCATCACTCTGAGACAAGACCTTTCTGATTTTAGAGATATGCGTAAATGCAAAAAAGCAGTCCTACATATTTGTTTAATATGCGCTTTGAATGACATATCCTGATCAAAAATGACTCCAAGATTTCTCACAGTATACTAGAGGTCAGGGTAATGCCATCCAGAGTAAGGATCTGGTTAGACACCATGTTTCTAAGATTTGTGGGGCCAAGTACAATAACTTCAGTTTTATCTGAGTTTAAAAGCAGGAAATTAGAGGTCATCCATGTCTTTATGTCTGTAAGACAATCCTGCAGTTTAGCTAATTGGTGTGTGTCCTCTGGCTTCATGGATAGATAAAGCTGGGTATCATCTGCGTAACAATGAAAATTTAAGCAATACCGTCTAATAATACTGCCTAAGGGAAGCATGTATAAAGTGAATAAAATTGGTCCTAGCACAGAACCTTGTGGAACTCCATAATTAACTTTAGTCTGTGAAGAAGATTCCCCATTTACATGAACAAATTGTAATCTATTAGACAAATATGATTAAAACCACCGCAGCGCAGTGCCTTTAATACCTATGGCATGCTCTATTCTCTGTAATAAAATTTTATGGTCAACAGTATCAAAAGCAGCACTGAGGTCTAACAGAACAAGCACAGAGATGAGTCCACTGTCCAAGGCCATAAGAAGATCATTTGTAACCTTCACTAATGCTGTTTCTGTACTATGATGAATTCTAAAACCTGACTGAAACTCTTCAAATAGACCATTCCTCTGCAGATGATCAGTTAGCTGTTTTACAACTACCCTTTCAAGAATTTTTGAGAGAAAAGGAAGGTTGGAGATTGGCCTATAATTAGCTAAGATAGCTGGGTCAAGTGATGGCTTTTTAAGTAATGGTTTAATTACTGCCACCTTAAAAGCCTGTGGTACATAGCCAACTAATAAAGACACTTGCCTGCTTGATTTCCACTTCAACCTGCAGCACTTGACCCTTGACCTTGGAGACCACTGATGAACTATGAACAATTGCTGAACTTTCACAATATTATTTTACACTTTCTGAGACAGTCTGTGTTTGCTCCTGTTCTGAAAAAAGACTGTTTGTGGCAGCGTTACTAAGTGCATTCCACTTACCCAGTGTGTCTTCCTCCATAGTTCCTGGTTACAGAAGCAACATCCTACCATCTCATTTGTCGTCTGGTGTGCCTTATCCTTCTGAGACTGGCTCTGGAACCTGCAGCTCCTTATTTTCACTGCCAGGAGAAAATACTGCAGAATGACCCCAGCCATCCTCTTTTATATATTAATAAATATTATTTTTCCTTTTGTACCTCTCTCCGTGTCAAGCTCCCTGCATTTGGGTTCATAGTCTGACCGGTTCGGTTCCATCTGAACCCCTAACCATGACACATTCACCCTAATGTGGGGGTGCTCCCATACAAGGCGCTCACTGCACACCGGGAGCAACTAGGGGATTAAGGACCTTGCCCAAGGGCCCTTAGTGATTTTCCAGTCAGGCTGGGATTTGAACTGATGATCCTCTGTTCTCAAGCCCAATGCTTTAACCACTAGACCATCTTGAGCATCAAGCTTGATTTAGTTCTGTTATCATTTGGTCAAAACAGTATAAACATAACCCAGTGCTAAAATACGCTCAGCCGTATGAACATGTAGTCGATGAAAAAGTGTGATAAAGAATGTGACCTTTTAACCCCTTAGGATACCTCAAGGTTAGCCATCTTTGAACTTGTACAAGGTCTGTGTCCCAAGAATGCTCCCTGTGAATTTGGACACCCTGTCAGTTATAGGAATGGAGTTATGTTGAGCGGGTAGACAGAATGTGACAAATTGCCCCCTTAAAATAGGTCAAGGTTACCCATCTTTGACATTGTCCAAGGTCTGTGTCCCAAGAATGTTCCCTGTGAATTTGAAGACCCTGGTAGTAATAGGACTGGAGTTATGCTGAGCACAGACAGACGGATGTCGATGCAAAGTCTTCGGAATATCTGATGGCCATATTTTGGCCTCGGGTAAAAATGGTTGTGTAAAAGCTGAAGGAGGCAAAAACATTTTCACAGCACAGTACTTTGAAGTCATGAACCAAACAGTGATCATCTCATGAAAACATAAAAACATCAACAGCACTTTTCGTCATAGTTTTAAGTAGCTACTGTATAATGTAGTTGGGTTATTTTTGCTCACTTTAATTTGATGTGAATTTAGCAAATGACGCCTATTTACAAATGTGTCTGTGTTAAAGAAAAAAGCATCTTAAAAATGTATTTTTTTCCCTCCACCTTTACGGTTTCTCTGCAAGCGTGTGAAAAATAAGGTTAATAAGGCCGTGCACGGGGCCAGAGGGAGACAGAGTTTTGGATGAGCCCCATTTGTAGCGCATCATTACTCTGTGGCTCCTGGCTCCATCCAAAGAAGGGCTGATCTATAAATATAACCAGCCCAGGCGGTGTGTGGCTGATGGCAGGCTGCACAAAGGTGTACTCACAGAGCATGACTGTGCAGCATCAACAAAGAGCCGGTAAATGAACAAACAA
The DNA here is from genome assembly GCF_902500255.1 of Thalassophryne amazonica. NCBI lineage: Eukaryota > Metazoa > Chordata > Actinopteri > Batrachoidiformes > Batrachoididae > Thalassophryne > Thalassophryne amazonica. The sequence goes on along the minus strand of NC_047104.1, from coordinate 145,979,427 downwards.
GCACCGCCAAGAAATAAATTGCAAAGAAATGCCGTCCGAATATTCCAAAGAACTCCACGTCTTCCAATGTGACAGTGATTTTTCATTTTGAAGCAGCAACCACCGTTATTAAAACACAATCGATTATGCTTCTCAGTTAGAACTGGAGGAAAGCTGAATTAAATATTGTGAAATTAGGATGATGACTTCAAATAACGAGGTCTGTACACTAAGAAAAAAAGAGTCTGCAGAGAAATATGGAGTTGAAGATGGGGAAAAAAACACAAAGTATATCTCAGAACAATAAACAACAGAAAAGTGATAAAGGAAAAAGTGATTAAGAAAGACATTTTGTTGCATAATTATACATATATTAGTTTTAAACTGTATGATGATTTGATGTGAATTATTGTTTGAGTTAATAGGGTTTTAAAAAGGAATAGTTTGCACCATCTGTCATGCTTGGTTATCATATTATGGGGTAACATACAGTAGAGTTCAGAATAATAGTAGTGCTATGTGAACAAAAAGATTAATCCAGGTTTTGAGTATATTTCTTATTGTTACATGGGAAACAAGGTACCAGTAGATTCAGTAGATTCTCACAAATCCAACAAGACCAAGCATTCATGATATGCACACTCTTAAACCTATACGCAGGTGCAAAAAATTATAGGCTGTTCATCTACAATGATCTCCAATGCTTTCAAATGGACAAAAAGACAGTAGTCCAGCCTAGAGGAAATAAATGCATGAATTAGTTTTTCAGCATCACTCTGAGACAAGACCTTTCTAATTTTAGAGATATCGTGTAAATGTAAAAAAGCAGTCCTACATATTTGTTTAATATGCGCTTTGAATGACATATCCTGATCAAAAATGACTCCAAGATTTCTCACAGTATTACTAGAGGTCAGGGTAATGCCATCCAGAGTAAGGATCTGGTTAGACACCATGTTTCTAAGATTTGTGGTGCCAAGTACAATAACTTCAGTTTTATCTGAGTTTAAAAGCAGGAAATTAGAGGTCATCCATGTCTTTATGTCTGTAAGACAATCCTGCAGTTTAGCTAATTGGTGTGTGTCCTCTGGCTTCATGGATAGATAAAGCTGGGTATCATCTGTGTAACAATGAAAATTTAAGCAATACCGTCTAATAATACTGCCTAAGGGAAGCATGTATAAAGTGAATAAAATTGGTCCTAGCACAGAACCTTGTGGAACTCCATAATTAACTTTAGTCTGTGAAGAAGATTCCCCATTTACATGAACAAATTGTAATCTATTAGACAAATATGATTCAAACCACCGCAGCACAGTGCCTTTAATACCTATGGCATGCTTTAATCTCTGTAATAAAATTTTATGGTCAACAGTATCAAAAGCAGCACTGAGGTCTAACAGAACAAGCACAGAGATGAGTCCACTGTCCGAGGCCATAAGAAGATCATTTGTAACCTTCACTAATGCTGTTTCTGTACTATGATGAATTCTAAAACCTGACTGAAACTCTTCAAATAGACCATTCCTCTGCAGATGATCAGTTAGCTGTTTTACAACTACCCTTTCAAGAATTTTTGAGAGAAAAGGAAGGACTAAAAAGATTAATCCAGGTTTTGAGTATATTTCTTGTTGTTACATGGGAAACAAGGTACCAGTAGATTCAGTAGATTCTCACAAATCCAACAAGACCAAGCATTCATGATATGCACACTCTTAAGGCTATGAAATTGGGCTATTAGTAAAAAAAAAAAAAAAAGTAAGAAAAGGGGGTGTTCACAGTAATAGTAGCATCTGCTGTTGATGCTACAAACTCAAAACTATTATGTTCAAACTGCTTTTTTAGCAATCCTGTGAATCTCTAAACTAGTATTTATGTAGTTGTATAACCACAGTTTTTCATGATTTTCACTCCATGGCCGTCGGGTGCGCGGAGGTCATACACCGTAGGGCCTGTTCCAGCTCTTGATTAGCTCGCTCTGCTTGTCCGTTGGTCTGTGGGTGGTACCCGGACGAAAGGCTCACGGTGGCCCCCAGTTCCCTACAGAAACTCCTCCAGACTTGCGAGGAGAACTGGGGACCAAAATCCGAGACAATGTTCACAGGGATACCATGCAGACGTATGATGTGGTGGACCAGGAGGTCTGCAGTCTCCTGGGCTATCGGGAGCTTTGGGAGGGCCACGAAGTGGGCCGCCTTGGAGAACCGGTCCACTATCGTCAGGATGGTTGTCATTCCCTGGGACACAGGGAGTCCCGTGTCGAAGTCCAGGCCGATGTGGGACCAGGGGCGACGAGGCACTGGCAGCGGCTGGAGGAGTCCCTTCTCCGGTTGGTGGATTGCCTTGCCCCTGGCACAGGTGGTACAGGCCCGGACATACTCCCAGACGTCGGCTTCCAAAGACGCCCACCAGAACCGCTGCCAGACAACTGCCACGGTCCTTTGCACCCCTGGATGGCAGGTGAGCTTAGAACCGTGACAGAAGTCCAAAACTGCAGTCCTAGCGTCTGGTGGGACATACAAATGGTTAGGTGGTCCACCGCCAGGGTCCGGGTGACGCGTCAGGGCCTCCCTGATGATGTTCTCCACGTCCCACGTCAGTGTGGCGACGATAGTGGACTCCGGGATGATGTTTTCTGGTGGACCTGACAGTTCCGTTTTGACTTCTTCTTCATGCACCCGGGACAGTGCATCTGACCGCTGGTTCTTGGTCCCAAGGCGATAGGTGATCCTGAAGTCAAAACATCCAAAAAAGAGACCAACGGGCTTGCCTGGGGTTCAGACGCTTAGCGGTCTGAATATAGTCCAGGTTCCGATGGTCAGTGAAAACCGTGAATGGAACCACAGCTCCCTCCAACAAGTGTCTCCACTCCTCCAGGGCCTCCTTCACCGCCAGGAGCTCCCGATTGCCAACATCATAATTCTGCTCTGCCGGGGTCACCCTGCGGGAGAAATAGGCACAGGGGTGGAGAACCTTATCGGACTCCCCGCTCTGGGACAGCATGGCTCCTATCCCTGAGTCAGAGGCATCTACTTCCACAACAAACTGGTGGCTAGGATCGGGCTGCACCAGAACTGGCGCAGTAGAGAACCGGCGTTTCAACTCCCTAAACGTGGCTTTGCACCGATCCGACCAGGTGAAGGGAACTTTTGGGGAGGTCAGGGCTGTAAGGGGACCAACAATCTGACTATAGCCCTTGATAAACCTCTGATAGAAATTAGCGAAGCTGAGGAACTGTTGCAGCTTTCTACGGCTTGCTGGTTGGGGCCAATGTCTCACCGCCGCTACCTTGGCCGGATCGGGGGCGACGGAGTTGGAGGAGATGATGAACCCCAGGAAGGACAAAGAAGTACGGTGGAACTCGCACTTCTCGCCCTTCACAAACAACAACCGCTGCAGGACCTGACGTACATGCTGCCCATGAGTCTCAGGATCCGGGGAGAAGATGAGGATATCGTCTAGGTATACGAAGACGAACCGATGCAGGAAATCCCGCAAGACATCATTTACCAATGCTTGGAACGTCGCGGGGGCGTTAGTGAGGCCGAACGGCATGACCAGGTACTCAAAGTGACCTAACGGGGTGTTAAATGCCGTCTTCCATTCGTCTCCCTTCCGGATCCGAACCAGGTGATACACATTCCTAAGATCCAATTTCGTGAATATTTGGCTCCATGCAGGGGCGTGAACACTGAATCTAATAGGGGCAACGGGTATCGGTTGTGAACCGTGATCTCGTTCAGCCCTCTAAAATCAATGCATGGACGGAGTCCGCCGTCCTTCTTGCCCACAAAAAAGAAACCAGCACCTAACGGGGAGGAAGAGTTCCGGATCAACCCGGCAGCTAAAGAGTCCCAGATATAGGTCTCCATTGATTCGTGCTTGGGGCGTGAGAGGTTGTACAGTTTGCTGGATGGAAACTCAGCGCCCGGGATCAAATCAATAGCACAATCATATGGTCGATGCGGGGGAAGCGTGAGTGCCAGATCTTTGCTGAAAATGTCAGCAAGATCGTGGTACTCAGCTGGCACCGCCGTGAGATTGGGAGGGACTCGAACCTCCTCTTTAGCAGTCACACCGGGTGGGACCAAGGATCTTAAACACTCCCGGTGGCAGGCTTCGCTCCATTGAGCCACAACCCCAGACGGCCAATCAATCCGAGGATTGTGCTTACTATCCATGGATAGCCCAAAATAACTCTGGAGGTAGAAGGTGTTACGAAGAACACGATCTCCTCCCTGTGGTTTCCAGACACAACCAGTGTTAAGGGCTGTGTCTGGTGTGTTATTAGTGGAAGGAGGGTGCCATCTAGTGCCCGTACCCTCACTGGTGAAGGAAGGGCCACTAGAGGGAGCCCTACTTGTTTAGCCCATCTGCTATCTAGCAGATTCCCTTCTGACCCTGTGTCGATTAGTGCTGGGGCTTGAAGGGTTAAATCCCCACAGAGGATCACAACTGGGATTCGTGCGGATTTTCGTGCATTACCCGCGTGTGTGTTATGGCCCACCCTTAGCCCAGTCTCTAAGGGTGAGTGTTGGTGTTTAACCGCTTGGGGCATTGTTTCTGCAAATGCTCATTAGAGCCGCAGAAAAAGCACTCTCCACGGGCCAGCCTCCTCTGTCTGTTTTCTAATTTTATTTTGGCCCTGCTCGTGTCCATAGCTTCGTCAGCAGGGGGAGCTGTCGTCACATGGAGCATTCTGGCTCTGGAGCGTGAGGAAGGCGGGGCTGCTTCGGACCGGGAAGGGAGAGGGGTGGCGCGTGCCCGACCACGTCCTTCGTCTTGCTCCCGTCGACGTTCTTCCAATCGGTTGTCTAAACGTATGACTAAATCAATAAGCCTGTCTAAATCCCGCGGCTCATCTCTACCCACCAGGTGCTCGTTCAGGACCGAAGACAGTCCATTTCCGAAGGCGGCGCGGAGCGCTACCGTATTCCAGCCGGCCCTCGCAGCCGTGACACGGAAGTCGACTGCATAGTCTGCAGCGCTCCGACGCCCCTGTCGAATGGACAGCAGCAGAGTGGAAGCAGATTCGCCTCGATTAGGGTGATCAAACACTTGTCTGAATTCCCGTACGAACCCAGTGTATGTCGTTAGGAGCCGTGAATTCTGCTCCCAAAGCGCCATAGCCCAGGCGCATGCCTCACCTCGAAGAAAATTGACAACATAAGCCACCCTGCTGGAGTCTGACGCGTACATTACAGGACGCTGAGCGAAGATGAGCGAGCACTGCATTAAGAAGTCCGCGCACGTCTCTACACAGCCTCCGTATGGCTCCGGGGGACTTATGTATGCTTCAGGGGATGGAGGGGGGGGGTCCATTGAACGACAACTGGAGGGTCCCTGTTCTGCAACAGGTCGGCAGGAGGAGGAGCAGCAGCCGTGCCCTGTGCACGTGCTTCTACCTGTGCGGTGAGAGCCTCCAACCTACGATTGAGTAGTACATTCTGCTCGGTTACCAAATCCAACCGAGCAGTGAAGGCGGCCAAGAATTGCTGCAACTCACCCATTATTCCTCCTGCAGAAGCCTGTGCACCTTGCGTCTCCATTGACTGTTCAACGGGTGGGTTGTGCCCCTCGGGATCCATGACATTGGCCGAGATATCCTGTTGGGGAAAGTGTAATGCACGGACCCACAACAGGGGGCGCAAATGAACGGTCAATAGATAATCCAATAAATACAGTTTATTGCGGCAAATGTGCACAACAGCTCGAATACTGCTTTTAGACAATCAATCACAAGATACAATAAGTGACGTGTGGGCAGGCCCGAGGGTAGGAGACGCCTATCCAGAGAAGAGCCGGGGCCCACAAGGTTCCGCCGCCAACGAAGACCTGCAGTATACCGAAGCCGCCAAGTCCCGAGTCCCCAGGTGGCCTCTGCTTCCAGCTGTCAGATCCGGTACTGCTGGCAGGAACAAAAACAGGTTAAGGGTGGGAAACACCTCCACCTCTCAATCACAGTCACACAGGAACAAAAATGTGCAGCGCCTGAAGGACTACTTATCCGAGGAGCGAAGACATCGTCTCCTCCCAGCTTCCAGCTGCTGACCAGTCAAACAGGTACTTCTGCAAATGTTCAGAAAGTTGTATGACACTAAAACCACGGCTGAGTGTTTACCTGTGAGGTAAGCTGATATCTCGGCAGAGATGTGGTGTCTCCTCCAGGCTTTTATAGTGAAGCTGATGATAATTACTGACAGCTGTCAGTCCTGGCTCCTGGGTGGCCACTGCGCCCTCTAGTGCCTGAAACCCGACAACAGGCAGGGCGCCCTCTGGCGTTGGCCAGCAGTACCTCCTCTTCGGGCGGCCCACACAACAGTTTGGGCCTGAAAACAGGTTTTGATCTTTGGTTTCATTCTATAATACTGGTTTGAAATGTGAGAAAATGTTAATGCCTCTTTGTGAAAAGTGTATAAAGTGTGTAGTGAGGGGTTTTACAGCCTTAAAATATCTATAATAATTGTAAAAAAAAGTAACACTGACTATTTCGCAGATTTCACCTATTGTGGGTTATTTTTATAACGTAACTCCCGCGATAAATGAGCGACCACTGTACAGCCATTATGAACACACATACACACAGCTGGGCGAACATTTCAGCCACAAAATCGCACACTGCTTTGATCACCTACTCTATGCATGCAGGAACACGTGCATAGTGGCTCCTCCAGCCATTATCTTGCGCAGCTGAGTGAACAATTCGGCCACACACTCGCACGCTGTTTGGATCACTTGTTCTAGGCACGTACATGCACCCACTCTGTCATGTGAGACACACACACACTCCTCCCAGTGCACCCTCCTCCTGATGAGCGGTCAGTTTAGTGCTGGGAATGTGAGGACGAGCGAAGATTTGATTGCGTGGGTGAGTGAGTGGGTGAGTGGCAGCTCCAATGTCTGTGCTGTCTGAAAGCAGTCTGTGTCTTCTGACTGTTGTCTGAAATATGTTTGGGCTGCATCCTGCAGGTGTGCACGAGGCAGTCTGGCTCCATTCTGACATGGCTGATCATGCCTCTTTCTCTCCAGACTGCGTCTGGAATATGACCATATTTGCCTTGTCGGCCTGGTTCCTGCCCGGAGTGTCGTCACCTTAGAACAGGTGTATTCAATTAAAATTCAAAGAGGATCAGTTCAAGACAATTTCCCCAAGAAAAGTTCCAGAACATCATAATAATACAATAACATGCTTTTGGAGGGCGGTATGCATTTTCAGAGGCCTGACATCCATGCCCAGTCGCTCAAAATGACCGATATTTGCCTGAGTTAGATGAGGACGTTGTATTGAAAAAGTAGTAATTAAATAAACAGTATTTTCTCATTTTAAGTAAAATAAGGTTTTGCATTTAAAAATGTAGTGCTTATTTTCATAAGAAACAACAACACTTTTGGTAAAAAGTGAGGCAAATTCTTGGTTGCGGTAATATAATTAATAAATCAAATGATTTTGACGGTTTTGAATGTTTGGTCTCCAAAGTAAAGGTCAAACAATACTGATGTGCATTGGATTCTATAACATAAGACATGTATGTCACACAGTAATGTGATGACTAAGCATGACACATGGTGCAAACTGTTCCATTTTAAAAACCCTGCAATCTCAAGCAATAATGTGCATCACTTTTTACCAAAATTGGAGCAACCATACATTTTGATCCCTGTACAAACTGAAATTGAGCTTTGTCATTGTACAACTTATACCTTTTTGGAATCTTTATGATCAGAAAATAATGTGGTGTATTTTTTTAATATGGTTGGAGCATTTTAAAAATTTAAACTCTGTGTAATTCTTCATTGACCCCTACCTGGCACCTAGTAAAAATTCAAATGGCCCATCTGCTATTTCATAGGAGTAATGTCAAGTGTTTCTGCTGAATTTGGTGCTTGTATCACCATTTGAAAGATTTCTCTCTAAATATTCTATTATCTGCTGCATAATTTGCAAATGTCAGTGCATAATTTCTAAAGTTGTAAGAAGAAAAATGATGTCTTTTATTAATTACATTGGTCAGTACAATTTGGCATCATTTTACCTCTGCCACTGCAACTGCAGAAGGTTACGTTTTTGCACCTGTTTATTTTTTTGTTTGTCTATTTGTAAACAGGCTGGAAGCCCACAATTTTACATATATTGTTATGATTTTTTAACAGAATGTTCATATTCTGAAAGGCAAAAAGTGATTCAATTTTCAAGGTCATAGGTCAAAGGTCAAAGCTGGGAAAATCTTGGAAAAATTCTGTCTTTAACTCCATAACTCTTTCAAAAAATATCAAATTCTTTCATATATGACAGCACAGCATTATGCTGAATGGTATCCTCTATAGATGGACAAAGTCTGATCCGGTGTAGTGGTCTGAGTTTGCGCCAGTCTCATTTTACCAAGCGCATGCGCAAATTGATTTTTTTTCGCGGTCAACTTCCGGGAGGTCTAGATTTACCATTTCTTGCGGCGATCTTCAACCGAGCAGATGTATTTTGAAATAACTGCATTTTCCACACACTTTTGATTCAGAAAACTTGAAGTGGGACATAAATTCAGACTTGCAGGCTGGAAATTTCAGACTAGCTAGGTAACTAGTAACCAGAATTATAATGGTTAAATCAATAAGCATCAATAGAAAGTGACAGGATTTACTTGTGGTTCCAATTAAAAAAAATTATATATTTGCTTGGCAAATTTGGACCAGGGTCAATAACACACAAGTCTCAATATACCAAGATGGTAAAATCAGACTGGTGGTAAGTTCAGACTGTGGCTGCTACAGTCTAATTTTACCTGGTAAATTCAGACTGGTGGTAATCTCAGACCGTGACACCGGATCTGATCCAGAGTCCAGATTTTGCGGCCATTTAACATTGAAAACCCCATTTAATGTATATTTTACATTATATCTGAAACAAACATGCCCCAGTCACTCGCATATTTGACAGTGAGGTGCAGACTGGCACTCACTATCACCTGACAAAGTTTGATCCAGATCTGATACAGATTGTGGATTTTGTAGACATTTGAATTTCATATTGAAAATCCCATTTGGTATACTTTTTGCATTATATCCCAATCAAAAGTGTGTCAATCACTCTCATTGTTCAGTTCTAGATTTACCTACACCACCAAAATTGGACGGAGGTTCCAATTTTAAGCCTGTTTGTCTTCCAGTTATCCATCAGAAACCAAGTGCCAAAAAGCCATGACAATACCTGTGCGTAGCAGAGATAACCAATGTTCTGTGAAAATGATCTGAAAAAGAATTCAAAAACTGAGCAAGTTGAAACACCGCAAAAAAAAAACCAAACAAAACTTTTATTCAATTGCATGAACTGCATACAAACTCCAGTGTAATCTTTACGTGCCTTAACTAAAGCACTCATTCTGCTGAATCACCTCTAAATTATTTACACATTATTCACTTTGCGTGTTTTTAGGAATCCACTAGCTTAGCGTAGCTACTAGCTCTTAGCCGATTTAGCATGGCGGCTTCTCCTGTCTCTCCCGCACTTTTCTGCTCTGGGTGTGAAATGTTTAGTTATTCCTCGGCCTCCTTTAGCAGTAATGGTACTTGTAATAAGTGTAGCTTATTCGTAGCTTTGGAGGCCAGGCTGGGCGAATTGGAGACTCGGCTCCGCACCGTGGAAAATTCTACAGCTAGCCAGGCCCCTGTAGTCGGTGCGGACCAAGGTAGCTTAGCCGCCGTTAGTTCCCCTCTGGCAGATCCCGAGCAGCCGGGAAAGCAGGCTGACTGGGTGACTATGAGGAGGAAGCGTAGCCCTAAACAGAAGCCCCGTGTACACCGCCAACCCGTTCACATTTCTAACCGTTTTTCCCCACTCGACGACACACCCGCCGAGTATCAAACTCTGGTTATTGGCGACTCTGTTTTGAGAAATGTGAAGTTAGCGACACCAGCAACCATAGTCAATTGTCTTCCGGGGGCCAGAGCAGGCGACATTGAAGGAAATTTGAAACTGCTGGTTAAGGCTAAGCGTAAATTTGGTAAGATTGTAATTCACGTCGGCAGTGATGACACCCGGTTATGCCAATCGGAGGTCACTAAAATTAACATTAAATCGGTGTGTAACTTTGCAAAAACAATGTCGGACTCTGTAGTTTTCTCTGGGCCCCTCCCTAATCAGACCGGGAGTGACATGTTTAGCCGCATGTTCTCCTTGAATTGCTGGCTGTCTGAGTGGTGTCCAAAAAATGAGGTGGGCTTCATAGATAATTGGCAAAGCTTCTGGGAAAACCTGGTCTTGTTAGGAGAGACGGCATCCATCCCACTTTGGATGGAGCAGCTCTCATTTCTAGAAATCTGGCTAATTTTCTTAAATCCTCCAAACCGTGACTATCCAGGGTTGGGACCAGGAAGCAGAGTTGTAGTCTTACACACCTCTCTGCAGCTTCTCTCCCCCTGCCATCCCCTCATTACCCCATCCCCGTAGAGACGGTGCCTGCTCCCAGACTACCAATAACCAGCAAAAATCTATTTAAGCATAAAAATTCAAAAAGAAAAAATAATATAGCACCTTCTACTGCACCACAGACTAAAACAGTTAAATGTGGTCTATTAAACATTAGGTCTCTCTCTTCTAAGTCCCTGTTGGTAAATGATATAATAATTGATCAACATATTGATTTATTCTGCCTAACAGAAACCTGGTTACAGCAGGATGAATATGTTAGTTTAAATGAGTCAACACCCCCGAGTCACACTAACTGTCAGAATGCTCGTAGCACGGGCCGGGGCGGAGGATTAGCAGCAATCTTCCATTCCAGCTTATTAATTAATCAAAAACCCAGACAGAGCTTTAATTCATTTGAAGCTTGTCTCTTAGTCTTGTCCATCCAAATTGGAAGTCCCAAAAACCAGTTTTATTTGTTATTATCTATCGTCCACCTGGTCGTTACTGTGAGTTTCTCTGTGAATTTTCAGACCTTTTGTCTGACTTAGTGCTTAGCTCAGATAAGATAATTATAGTGGGCGATTTTAACATCCACACAGATGCTGAGAATGACAGCCTCAACACTGCATTTAATCTATTATTAGACTCTATTGGCTTTGCTCAAAAAGTAAATGAGTCCACCCACCACTTTAATCATATCTTAGATCTTGTTCTGACTTATGGTATGGAAATAGAAGACTTAACAGTATTCCCTGAAAACTCCCTTCTGTCTGATCATTTTTAATAACATTTACATTTACTCTGATGGACTACCCAGCAGTAGGGAATAAGTTTCATTACACTAGAAGTCTTTCAGAAAGCGCTGTAACTAGGTTTAAGGATATGATTCCTTCTTTATGTTCTCTAATGCCATATAACAACACAGTGCAGAGTAGCTACCTAAACTCTGTAAGGGAGATAGAGTATCTCGTCAATAGTTTTACATCCTCATTGAAGACAACTTTGGATGCTGTAGCTCCTCTGAAAAAGAGAGCTTTAAATCAGAAGTGTCTGACTCCATGGTATAACTCTCAAACTCGTAGCTTAAAGCAGATAACCCGTAAGTTGGAGAGGAAATGGCGTCTCACTAATTTAGAAGATCTTCACTTAGCCTGGAAAAAGAGTCTGTTGCTCTATAAAAAAGCCCTCCGTAAAGCTAGGACATCTTTCTACTCATCACTAATTGAAGAAAATAAGAACAACCCCAGGTTTCTTTTCAGCACTGTAGCCAGGCTGACAAAGAGTCAGAGCTCTATTGAGCTGAGTATTCCATTATCTTTAACTAGTAATGAGTTCATGACTTTCTTTGCTAACAAAATTTTAACTATTAGAGAAAAAATTACTCATAACCATCCCAAAGACGTATCGTTATCTTTGGCTGCTTTCAGTGATGCCGGTATTTGGTTAGACTCTTTCTCTCCGATTGTTCTGTCTGAGTTATTTTCATTAGTTACTTCATCCAAACCATCAACATGTTTATTAGACCCCATTCCTACCAGGCTGCTCAAGGAAGCCCTACCATTATTTAATGCTTCGATCTTAAATATGATCAATCTATCTTTGTTAGTTGGCTATGTACCACAGGCTTTTAAGGTGGCAGTAATTAAACCATTACTTAAAAAGCCATCACTTGACCCAGCTATCTTAGCTAATTATAGGCCAATCTCCAACCTTCCTTTTCTCTCAAAATTCTTGAAAGGGTAGTTGTAAAACAGCTAACTGATCATCTGCAGAGGAATGGTCTATTTGAAGAGTTTCAGTCAGGTTTTAGAATTCATCATAGTACAGAAACAGCATTAGTGAAGGTTACAAATGATCTTCTTATGGCCTCGGACAGTGGACTCATCTCTGTGCTTGTTCTGTTAGACCTCAGTGCTGCTTTTGATACTGTTGACCATAAAATTTTATTACAGAGATTAGAGCATGCCATAGGTATTAAAGGCACTGCGCTGCGGTGGTTTGAATCATATTTGTCTAATAGATTACAATTTGTTCATGTAAATGGGGAATCTTCTTCACAGACTAAAGTTAATTATGGAGTTCCACAAGGTTCTGTGCTAGGACCAATTTTATTCACTTTATATATGCTTCCCTTAGGCAGTATTATTAGACGGTATTGCTTAAATTTTCATTGTTACGCAGATGATACCCAGCTTTATCTATCCATGAAGCCAGAGGACACACACCAATTAGCTAAACTGCAGGATTGTCTTACAGACATAAAGACATGGATGACCTCTAATTTCCTGCTTTTAAACTCAGATAAAACTGAAGTTATTGTTCTTGGCCCCACAAATCTTAGAAACATGGTGTCTAACCAGATCCTTACTCTGGATGGCATTACCCTGACCTCTAGTAATACTGTGAGAAATCTTGGAGTCATTTTTGATCAGGATATGTCATTCAAAGCGCATATTAAACAAATATGTAGGACTGCTTTTTTGCATTTACGCAATATCTCTAAAATCAGAAAGGTCTTGTCTCAGAGTGATGCTGAAACACTAATTCATGCATTTATTTCCTCTAGGCTGGACTATTGTAATTCATTATTATCAGGTTGTCCTAAAAGTTCCCTAAAAAGCCTTCAGTTAATTCAAAATGCTGCAGCTAGAGTGCTGACGGGGACTAGAAGGAGAGAGCATATCTCACCCATATTGGCCTCTCTTCATTGGCTTCCTGTTAATTCTAGAATAGAATTTAAAATTCTTCTTCTTACTTATAAGGTTTTGAATAATCAGGTCCCATCTTATCTTAGGGACCTCGTAGTACCATATCACCCCAATAGAGCGCTTCGCTCTCAGACTGCAGGCTTACTTGTAGTTCCTAGGGTTTGTAAGAGTAGAATGGGAGGCAGAGCCTTCAGCTTTCAGGCTCCTCTCCTGTGGAACCAGCTCCCAATTCAGATCAGGGAGACAGACACCCTCTCTACTTTTAAGATTAGGCTTAAAACTTTCCTTTTTGCTAAAGCTTATAGTTAGGGCTGGATCAGGTGACCCTGAACCATCCCTTAGTTATGCTGCTATAGACGTAGACTGCTGGGGGGTTCCCATGATGCACTGTTTCTTTCTCTTTTTGCTCTGTATGCACCACTCTGCATTTAATCATTAGTGATCGATCTCTGCTCCCCTCCACAGCATGTCTTTTTCCTGGTTCTCTCCCTCAGCCCCAACCAGTCCCAGCAGAAGACTGCCCCTCCCTGAGCCTGGTTCTGCTGGAGGTTTTCTTCCTGTTAAAAGGGAGTTTTTCCTTCCCACTGTAGCCAAGTGCTTGCTCACAGGGGGTCGTTTTGACCGTTGGGGTTTTACATCATTATTGTATGGCCTTGCCTTACAATATAAAGCGCCTTGGGGCAACTGTTTGTTGTGATTTGGCGCTATATAAAAAAAAAATTGATTGAAATTGATTGATTGATATGTGATATAATTTATTTGACAGCTGTTTGACATTTGATCAACAGATAAACTATGTTGACGAAGCAAGTTCTTTCCAGCTTCATCTTCTGGTTAAATTAAAGCACTTCCTCAGTATACATGATCTTGAGACGGCCATTCATGCTTTCATCAGGTCCAGGCTTGATTATTGTGATGCACTTTATAGTGGCATTAACCAGTCGTCTCTTGCACACTTCCAAGTGGTGCAGAATGCTGCTGCTCGTCTTTTAACAAACACTGAGAATATTACACCTGTCCTGTACTCACTCCACTGGCTTCCAGTTCATTTTAGAATTGATTTTAAAATTTTAATGTTTGTTTTTAAGACATGCCACAGGTGAGATGTCTGGCACAGTGCTCTTTTCTTCCACTCTATCTGGAGTTGGGTCACGGGGCAGCAGCTCAAGCAAAGCCGCCCAGACCTCCCGATCCACACACACCTCCCCAGCTCCTCCGGGGGAACCCTAAGGTGTTCCCAAGCCAGCTGAGAGACGTAGTCCCTCCAGCGTGTCCTGGGTCTTCCACGGGGCCTCCTCCCGATGGGATGTGCCCGGAACACCTCTCCAGCGAGGCGTCCAGAGGGCATCCGGAAAACATGCCCGAGCCACCTCAGCTGGCTCCTTTCGACGTGGAGGAGCAGTGGCTCGACTCCAAGCTCCTCCTGACTGACCGAGCTCCTCAACCTATCTCGAAGGGAGCGCCCAGCCACCCTGTGGAGGAAACTCATCTCGGCCGCTTGTACTCGCGATCTTGTTCTTTCAGTCATGAGCCAAATCTCATGACCATAGGTGAGGGTCGGAACGTAAATCAATCGGTAAATCGAGAGCTTTGCCCTCCTGCTCAGCTCTCTCTTCATCACAATGGTCCGATACAGTGACCGCATCACTGCAGATGCTGCACCAATCCATCTGTCGATCTCACGCTCCATCCATCCCTCACTCAAGATACTTAAACTCTTCCACTCCTGTGCCCTCCTCCTCCTCCACCCTCCTGTGGGTTCACCACCTGCAGAGGGGGCCATGATGGTCGGGTGCAGAGAGGACTGGGTGGCAGTCGAAGGCGGATGGCCCGGCGGCCCAGTCCGCACTCACAGCCTCTGGCTGTTGGGACGTGCTCTGTACCAATTTATATAAAATAATGTTAATGTTGCTCTGTGAGCCTAGGAAAGCATGGAGATGGATTGTGATGTAAATAAGAACCAAGAGTAGTTGCTGGAATTTTAAATGCTAAAAATAATGCTTAATGGCATAATAATGTGTAAGCTAACAAGCTTAGCTCTGATGCTATATATACATACTCTTCTTCTTAAAGCGCTGTCTGAGCCGTCCCAGTGCGCCTATTGCAGAACTGACCAGTATTTACTCTGTTCCAAACAGAATTAACTTTTTGGCACAGAGACTGTTCCACCTTCTGCTCATCTCTTAAAAAAATTACACAACACAGAGTTGAAGGGTTGCTTGAACCAGCCAGTTGTAGAGAAGTGCAACTGAGCCCGGTTACACTGGCAAATTATAGTCCTTCATTTTGAACAGATCCTGGACATGTTGTGGTAAAAGTTTATTTTTTACTTTAGACATCATTTGTATTATGCTATAACGATCAGGTCCCAAAATTTGATGGATTTGTTGGCTCACAATATGGTTTGTTATTAATACATACATAAAGACTGTGGACAGTTTCAAATACCTGGGTGTTCACCTCAACAGCAAACTGGACTGGACTCACAAGTTCAAATCCATCATGGACAACTCCTCTCACCCTCTTCACCAGACTGTAGTGGAGCTGAACAGCTTCTTCAGCGACAAACTGAGCCACCCTCAGTGCAAGAAGGAAGGATACCGCAGGTCCTTCCTCCCTGCTGCTGTCAGGCTGTACAACAACACTGTGAAATAACCACATGCAATAAGATATCCACAAATCACGTGCAATATTAATATGTCCATAAATCATGTGCAATAACAACTCGTTTACAAATCCCTGCACTAATGTCACCTTACCACATCTAAACTCCATTTCACATATTGAAAATAAGATGCTCCTATCTCCTTTTCAAGCCGAATCATGTTTATATATATATATATATATATATATATATATATATATATATATATATATAATATATATATATATATATATATTATATATACATACACGAGGGCTGTCAATAAAGTATAGGTCCTTTTTATTTTTTTCAAAAACTATATGGATTTCATTCATATGTTTTTACGTCAGACATGCTTGAACCCTCGTGCGCATGTGTGAGTTTTTCCACGCCTGTCGGTGACGTCATTCGCCTGTGAGCACTCCTTGTGGGAGGAGTCGTCCAGCCCCCTCGTCGGAATTCCTTTGTCTGAGAAGTTGCTGAAAGACTGGCGCTTTGTTTGATCAAAATTTTTTCTAAACCTGTGAGACACATCGAAGTGGACACGGTTCAAAAAATTCAGCTGGTTTTCGGTGAAAATTTTAATGGCTGATGAGAGATTTTGAGGTGATACTGTCGCTTTAAGGACTTCCCACGGACCGAGATGTCGCGCAGCGCTCCCAGGCGCCGTCGTCAGCCTGTTTCAAGCTGAAAACCTCCACATTTCAGGCTCTATTGATCCAGGACGTCGTGAGAGAACAGAGAAGTTTCAGAAGAAGTTGGTTTCAGCATTTTATCCAGATATTCCACTGTTAAAGGAGACTTTTTTAATGAAAGACGTGCGGACGGGTCCGTGCGTCGGGACGCAGCCGGCGCGGTGCGGCGGCACAGGAAAAACACCTCCGTGTTGATAACCATTTGTAAAATCCAGGCGGCTTTTGATGGCTTTCAGTGGAGTGAGTATATGAGAAATTGTTTAACAGCTGAACATGTTCCAACTTGTCCTTAAGGCTTCCAACGGAGGTGTTTTTCCTGTGGCGGAGCGTTGTGGCGCCTGTGAGCCGACGCTGCAATCCGCCCGCACATCTTTCATTAAAAAAAATCTTTAACAGTGGAATATCCGGATAAAATGCTGAAACCGACTTCTTCTGAAACTTCTCTGTTCTCTCACGACGTCCTGGATCAATAGAGCCTGAAATGTGGAGGTTTTCAGCTTGAAACAGGCTGACGACGGCGCCTGAGAGCGCTGCACGACGTCTTGCTCTGCGGGAAGTCCTTAAAGCGACAGTATCACCTCAAAATCTCTCATCAGCCATTAAAATTTTCACCGAAAACCAGCTTAATTTTTCGAACCGTGTCCACTTCGATGTGTCTCACAGGTTTAGTGTTATGTGTCGGACGCAGCTCGGAGAACCGACCAGCGTTTGAAGGACCCAGTATGAAATAAGCAGAGCACGGTTCAAAGGCTAACTGAATTTAATACATAACAGTGATAATATAATAACAAAAAGGTGCGGTCTGGCGTGGTGCGCTCCCAGCAGCGCTAACGGTCCGGAGCCAGAAGCTGTTTCGGACCCAAGGACCCCGCCGACACCCCCCAGGTGGCCGCAACAACCGAGTCTGTGAAAGAAGGAACCATTATGTGAGTCCACACTCTACACACAGAACACTTAAAGGTGTACAAACAGCAAACACTTCCTGGCTTGATTACTGATCAGCTTCCCAACCTGCAGGCATGGAACATCCAGTTCACAAAACTCCACTGCAGTGAAAGCTGATACATGACTAACGTACAGCTCAATACAATAAGGTGTGAGGGACACCACATTTACTGACTGTATAAATGTTAGTCACAAAATCTAACGTACCTCAGGAAGTGTGCTGACGAGCGTGAAACCTCACCCCCTCCTCTTTCACAGACTGTGCATCAAACCTGGACGTTCTCAGCATCCGCTGTTGATGAGATGGCTCCCGAGACGACGATCTCACCCGTCTGGTCACAAGGTCGAGTCTCTGGCAAATACACACTGTGCACTCCAGTCTTAAATGCCAACATGTTCCAATCCATCCAGATGCACCACAGCTGTGAGTCCTGACGAGTCGCAGGTGATCAGGGTGAGGTCCTGACAGCCTCAGCAACACAGCCACTCAGTCCCAAACGCACGCCACCTGGGAGGAAAACCAAAAAACAGAAACAAACCGGCAGCCAGGCCCCCCCAGCCATATAACATTTAGAAAAAAATTTGATCAAACAAAGCGCCAGTCTTTCAGCAACTTCTCAGACAAAGGAATTCCGACGAGGGGCTGGATGACTCCTCCTACAAGGAGTGCTCACAGGCGAATGACGTCACCGACAGGTGTGGAAAAACTCACGCATGCGCACGAGGGTTCAAGCATGTCTGACGTAAAAACATATGAATGAAATCCATATAGTTTTTGAAAAAAATAAAAAGGACCTATACTTTATTGACAGACCTCGTATATACATATATATATATATATATATATATATATATATATATATATATATATATATATATATATATATATATGCATGTATGTGTGTTTGTGTATATGTATATACATACATATTCTATTTCTACCTAATTTCTTATGTCTTGTACTGTTACAAGTATTATTGTTATTGCTTATCCTTGCACACGCTGTTTGATGAACATTTGATGAACATTTTCCTCTACTTGCGCTCACCTTGTGTGTTTTTTAAGAGCTGACGTAACATGTGAATTTCTCCTCTGTGAGATCAGCAAAGTTTATCTTTATCTTTAGCTTTAATAGTTCTTATAGCTTTACTTGGTAGTAAAAATACTGAATTTGTATTTGTTTCATAGCTGTTTCCCCCAAACTTCAATACAATAGGTCATGTCCAGAGCAAGTAATGAATGGTATAAGGTAACTATTGAGTGCTGGGGGAGGACGTCTTGTGCTTTATACAAAATGGCAATGGCTTTTGACATTTGTGATTGAACATAATTTATGTTTTCCAACACATTTTATCATCAATGAAAACCCCAAGAAATTTAGTTTACAATATCAGTTACATCTTCATTATCAATATCATGTTGTACTAGTAAATTTCTACATAAATTCCTGGGTTTATTTCCAAATATGATACACTTTGCTTTGTTAAAATGAAGCGATACTTTATTTGAATCTAATCATTCTTTGAACGTCTATAGTTCCCTCTCTATCATGTAGAACCTGTCCCAAATGATCCCCACTACAAAACACAGTCATGTCATCAGCAAATAAAATGCAACCCACAAACTTAGAAACCAAACATATGACATGAACAGAGGTGAGACAAAGTCACTTTCAAGTCAGTCTCACGTCATCAATCTGTAAGTCCCAAGTCAAGTTTCAAGTCAGCTTGCTAAAAAAAAAACAAAAAATAAAAAAATGGTGGTCATTATGACTTCGTCCCACCTCTGGTCATTAATATATAAAAGAAACAATAAAGGCCCAATGACTGAGCCCTGGGGCACCCCACAAGTACACTTCAAAAATTTTGAATTTATCCAACCAATATATACCAGCAATATGAACACAAACATATCTGCCTGACTATGTCTTTCTGCCAACTGATTCTGTTTTTTTCTTTCTCTCTCTGTTTGAGGTGTGGCTCCATTTAGAAGTGGGAGTGGGTGTCTTCTTCTGCAAGTCTCCCATCCTATCTGGTTGTTAAGTGTGATGTAACGCATCATGTGATTTTCAACTTCTGGCTCCAAACAAAAAAGGCGCGCTGTCATTAACATTGAGAACTGCAATGAGACGCTCTGATCAGGCTGCACTTAAACCGTTGCACACGGACAACAGCATTAACATCGCAACATAAAACTTTGTATAGCGTGCCTAAAACTCTCCTGGATATATTAACTGAGTTTATAGACATTGTTATTGCGTTTGTTTTATGTAAAAATGCCAGAAGCTCAGGTTGTTTCTCCGTTATTTTCAGTGGGAGTTGCTGTGAGCTGCGATCGCTTCCTGTTCATGTCGTTCGGGGGAAATGAAGTTTGCACTTTAACGTCCCGTTTACTGTAATAAATAATTTTTTATTAACAAACAGACATGTATATTTTACATGTGCATGATAAAATATATAAAGTAAAAGACAAAAACATTTTATTAAGTGTTCTTACCTTAGAAACAGATGAATGTGGTTAACGGAGGTGGAGAAGGGAGGGATGGAGGTTTGCGCACACTGTAAACACAAACTAAACTTAAACTGTAGATCCTTTTAAAGGATCATACAGATGTAACTTTAATCGCAAACTTGCAGGTCTTTGGACCTGTAAACAGATGCATCACGTGATGCGTTACATCAGAGCTTAACAACCGGATACAACAACATGGACTCTCAACATTTCCTACATATTTGTCAATTGTGTCGGTAGCATGGTCCAAGCAGAGGGTCACCCCTTTGAGTCTGGTCTGCTTGAGGGTTCTTCCTCAAATCATCAGAGAGAGTTTTTCCTTACCACTGTCACCTGTGTGCTTGCTCTAGGGGTTGGAAAGGTCAGACCTTGTGTGAATCGCCTTGAGGCACACACTTGTGATTTGGCATTACATAAATGTAATAAATTGAATTGAACATTTCAATTTGCACCGGCATTTATTTGTATGTTTTTACTTTCAGTGAAATAAAAGACTATTTTGCAGTTATATTTCATAATTTAGGTTTTCTTAAAATAGTGTAACAATATTGTGTTATTTTTGTTAACCCAATATTTTGGACTGTGTTTTGGACTGAATAAATTTATTCATTCAAAATATTGTGTATCATATTAGTAGAGCTAATAGAATTAATAAACCTGAATATGAATGAATAAAATACACCAGAAACTACTGACTCTTTTTTCTGTGTTGACTGAATCTTACGCTATCGGGTATCTCAATACACTTGTGTTTTTAATTTGGCAATACTTTTATGATATTGGGACATTGACAACAACAATGATGAATACAGTGTTTTTTGATGCTGAACTTTAATTGCAGGAAATTAAAAGCTTTGCAAAGATTTATCTTATCTTTGAAAGGAAACAATGTGAAGCCCCCCACCACCATATATATTTTTTAATGTTTTATATGTTTGCATAAAACTGCCTGCAGTGACAAATGGTAACTTGCATTGTCATGCCATCACGTGGACACAGACGGAAAGGGGTTGATCACATTCTTCTTTGACAAATAAAGTGTCTCCTCTTCCAGTATTGGCTGTCATTCCATCTTCCCCAAGCTGTAAAATGTTCAACATAAAGCACAAGTTTAATTTATAATCTGAACCACACAGGATAACACTGTGATTTTGCAACCCAACATCAGAAAAAGGTTGGGAGAAGATGGTAAATGGGAAAAAAGAAAGCAAAAAAAACAAAACAAAACAATTTATTTGGACTTCTAGCAAAATATTCATTCATTCCTGCATTTCAGAATTGCTAGACATTACAAAAAGACAGGGGACAGGAGGAATTTAGGGCAAATAAAGAGGTACATAACTAAAGATGTGATATCAAACAGGTGATGGCAACATTTGATTGTCATCATGATTTTGTACAACAGCAGCATCCATGAAAAGCTGAGTGTTTGAGGACCAGTGTGTTGGGAAAGTGTAGTGACACGGACCCACAACAGGGGGCGTAAATGAACGGACAATAGAAGGAGTTAAATTTGAACACTTTACTGTTGTGAATGCCACAACCAAACACAGCAGATTACAGAATGAATACAAGTCAATCAATAAAGGTGTAGTGTGGGCAGGCTCGACGATAGGAGACGCCCGTCTGGAGACAAACCGGAACCACACGATTTCCACCGCCACCGAACCCGAGGGATACTGGAGCCGCCAAGTCCCGAAGTCCCCAGGTGGCCACCGTCTCAGCGTGTCGGATCTGGTACTGCTGGCGGAGAACAAAGACAGTCAAGTGTGGGTGTGTGTACACCCCGTAACAATAATGGTGGGAATTCCACCTCCACCTCCGAAAATATGAACACAGTCTTTTACAGAACCTGAACAGTCACTTGTCTCACTGATCGTGAAGGGTGCGATCCGTCACCCTGCCGTTACCGACCAGCTCAGCTTCCCGCTGACACAAACGACTGAAACCTCCTGTACAAAGATCAGAAACACACAGTGCAGTTCGGCACAGATTAAGGCTGAGAATGTTACCTCTCGCAGAAGTCGATATCTCGGCGATGTGGTGGAGGTGTCTTCCTGCTTTTATCCCAGGTGAGATGCAGATGATTGGTGACAGCTGTCATAGTTGATGAGTGACAGCTGTCACCTCGGCTGTTCCTGTAGGCGGCAGCGCCCTCTCATGCCTGAAGCCCGCACTTCAGGCAGGGCGCCCTCTGGTGGTGGGCCAGCAGTACCTCCTCTTCTGGCGGCCCACACAACAGGACCCCCCCCTCAACGGGCGCCTCCTGGCGCCTGACCAGGCTTGTTCGGGTGGCGACAGTAGAAATCGGCCAGGAGGGCCGGGTCCAGGATGAAGCTCCTCTTCACCCAGGAGCGTTCTTCGGGTACATACCCTTCCCAGTCCACCAAATATTGAAAGCCCCGGCCCATTCGACGGACGTCCAAGAGCCAGCGTACTGTCCAAGCCGGATCCCCGTCGATAATACGGGCAGGAGGCGGCGCTGGACCGGGTGCACAGAGGGGTGAGGTGTGATGTGGTTTTAACCTGGAGACATGAAAGACTGGATGGATCCGCAGTGAGGCCGGGAGTTGGAGCCTCACTGCGGTGGGACTGAGGACCTTGAGAATGTGGAATGGCCCTATGTAACGGTCTTTCAACTTTGGGGAAGCCACTTGGAGAGGTATGTACTTGATTGATAGCCATACCTCCTGCCTGGGCTGGTATGCGGGGGCCGGGGGCCGTCAACGGTCTGCATGGGCTTTTGCCCTCGTCCGGGCCCTCAACAAGGCCGAACGGGCGGTGCGCCACACCCGACGGCATCTCCGCAGGTGGACCTGGACCGAGGGCACACCGACCTCTCCCTCCACCACAGGAAACAAAGGGGGTTGGTACCCAAGACACACCTCAAACGGGGAGAGGCCGGTGGCAGAGGACACTTGGCTGTTATGCGCGTACTCGATCCAGGCCAGGTGTTCACTCCAAGCCGTCGGGTGTGCGGATGTTGTACAACGTAGGGCCTGCTCCAACTCTTGATTGGCCTGTTCGGCCTGTCCATTAGTCTGAGGGTGATACCCAGACGAGAGGCTCACAGTGGCCCCCAGTTCCCGGCAGAAACTCCTCCACACCTGCGTGGAGAACTGGGGACCGCGATCCGAAACGATGTCTGTAGGTATCCCATGCAGCCGGACAACATGGTGGACCAGGAGATCCGCCGTCTCCTGGGCCGATGGGAGCTTCGGGAGGGCCACGAAGCCTTGGAGAACCGGTCCACTATCGTGAGGATGGTGGTGTGCCCCCGGGATGGCGGGAGGCCCATGACGAAATCCAGACCGATGTGGGACCAGGGGCGATGAGGCACAGGAAGTGGCTGCAGGAGTCCCTGTGCCTTCTGGTGGTCCGCCTTGCCCCTGGCGCAGGTGGTGCAGGCCTGGATGTAAGCCCGGATGTCAGCCTCCAGAGACGCCCACCAGAAGCGCTGCCGGACCACTGCCACGGTCCTACGCACGCCTGGGTGGCAGGAGAGCTTGGACCCGTGACAGAAGTCCAGGACGGCAGCTCTGGCCTCTGGTGGGACGTACAGTCTGTTTCTCGGTCCTGTTCCGGGATCTGGGCTCCGTGCCAGGGCCTCCCGGACGGTCTTCTCCACGTCCCAGGTTAGGGTAGCCACGATAGTGGACTCCGGTAAGATGGGTTCAGGTGGATCTGACAGCTCGGTCTTGACTTCTTGTTCGTGCACCCGGGACAGGGCATCCGACCTCTGGTCTTTGGTCCCGGGGCGGTAAGTGATCCGGAAGTCAAAACGGCCGAAAAACAGTGACCAGCGGGCTTGCCTGGGGTTCAGTCACTTGGCGGTCCTGATATACTCCAGGTTCCGGTGGTCAGTAAAAACCGTGAAAGGCACTGACGCTCCCTCCAGCAGGTGTCTCCACTCCTCAAGAGCCTCTTTCACCGCAAGGAGCTTTCGATTGCCCACGTCATAGTTCCGCTCTGCTGGGGTCAACCTGTGGGAGAAATAGGCACACGGGTGAAGAACTTTATCGGTCTCTCCGCTCTGGGATAGCACGGCTCCTATCCCTGAGTCAGAGGCGTCCACTTCAACCACAAACTGGCGACTAGGATCGGGCTGCACCAAGACAGGTGCAGTCGAGAAGCGCTGTTTCAACTCCCTGAACGCGGCATCGCACCGATCCGACCAGGTGAAGGGAACTTTTGGTGAGGTCAGGGCTGTCAGGGGGCTAACTACCTGACTATACCCCTTAATGAACCTCCTGTAAAAATTTGCGAAGCCGAGGAACTGTTGCAGCTTCCTACGGCTCGTAGGTTGGGGCTAGTCTCTCACCGCTGCGACCTTGGCCGGATCCGGAGCGACGGAGTTGGAGGAGATGATAAACCCAGGAAGGACAAAGAGGTGCGGTGAAACTCACACTTCTCGCCCTTCACAAACAGCCGGTTCTCCAACAACCGCTGCAGGACCTGACGTACATGCCGTACATGGGTCTCAGGATCTGGAGAAAAGATGAGTATATCGTCCAGATATACGAAGACGAATCGGTGCAGGAAGTCCCGCAAGACGTCATTAACCAAAGCTTGGAACGTCGCGAGGGCGTTTGTGAGGCCGAACGGCATGACCAGGTACTCAAAATGACCTAACGGGGTGTTAAATACCGTCTTCCACTCGTCTCCCTTCTGGACCCGAACTAGGTGGTATGCGTTCCTAAGATCCAGCTTTGTGAAGATTTTGGCTCCAGGCAGGGGGGTGAACACCGAATCCAACAAAGGCAACGGGTATCGGTTGCGAACCGTGATCTCGTTCAGCCCCCGGTAATCAATGCATGGACGAAGACCGCCATCTTTTTTGCCCACAAAAAAGAAACCTGCTCCCATCGGAGAGGTGGAGTTACGGATCAGCCCGGCAGCTAAGGAGTCCCAGATGTAGGTCTCCATCGATTCGCGCTCAGGTCGGGAGAGGTTGTACAGCCTGCTGGATGGGAACTCCACGCCTGGCAACAAATCGATGGCACAATCGTACGGACGATGCGGGGGAAGGGTGAGTGCCCGATCCTTGCTAAAAACGTCAGCAAGATCGTGGTACTCAACCGGCACCGCCGACAGATTGGGGGGAACTTTGACCTGCTCCTTAGCCTGGGAACCGGGAGGAACCGAGGATCCCAAACACACCCGATGGCAGGTCTCGCTCCACTGTACCACCACCCCGGATGGCCAATCAATCCGGGGATTGTGTTTTAGCATCCAGGGGAACCCCAGAATCACACGGGAGGTAGAGGGAGTCACAAAAAACTCAATCTCCTCCCTATGATTCCCTGACACTACCAGAGTTACTGGTAGTGTCCTGTGTGTGATTAAAGGGAGTAGGGTGCCATCTAGTGCTCGCACCTGCAATGGTGTAGGTAGCGCCACCAGAGGGAGCCCTACCTCCCTGGCCCATCTGCTGTCTAGCAGATTCCCTTCTGACCCTGTGTCTACCAGTGCTGGGGCCTGAAGGGTTAAATCCCTGCTAAGGATTGTAACTGGGAGCCGTGTGGAAACGTGTGTGTGTCCCACGTGAATTTCTTGGCCCACCCTAAGCCCAGTTTCTAGGGGCGGGCGTTGGTGTTTAACCGTTCGGGGCAATTACTCAATTGGTGCTCAATTGAGCCGCAAACAAAACACGCCCCGCGGGGAAGCCTCCTCTGTCTATTCGGTGGTCTGAATGTGGCCCTGCTCGTGTCCATAGCTTCGTCAGCAGGGGGAGCTGTCGCCCCACGGGACAAAGAGGCCAGGGAGCGTGGGAAGGGCGGACCTTATTCGGACCCGGAAGGAAGAGGGACGGCGTGCGCCCGGCCACGCACTTCGTCTCGTTCCCGACGGCGTTCTTCCAACCGATTGTCTAACCGTATAACAAGATCGATAAGCCCATCTAATTCCCGCGGTTCATCCTTGGCCACCAGGTGCTCCTTCAGGACCGATGACAGTCCGTTTACGAAGGCGGCGCGGAGCGCAGCGTTATTCCAGCCAGACCTCGCAGCCGCGATGCGGAAGTCGACTGCATAAGCGGCTGCGCTCCGGCGTCCCTGTCTCATTGACAGCAGCACAGTTGAAGCGGTCTCTCCCCTGTTAGGGTGATCAAACACTGTTCTGAACTCCCTCACAAACCCAGTGTACGTGTGAAGGAGCCGTGAATTTTGCTCCCAAAGCGCCGTAGCCCAAGCGCGTGCCTCTCCCCGAAGCAGAGTAATCACATAAGCTATTTTACTAGCATCTGACGCGTACATGACGGGACGTTGTGCGAAGACGAGTGAACACTGCATGAGAAAGTCCGCGCATGTCTCCACACAACCTCCGTATGGCTCAGGAGGGCTTATGTATGCTTCAGGGGATGGTGGGAGGGGTTGTTGAACCACCACTGGAACATTCATATCCTGCACAGGGTCGGCAGGAGGAGGAGCTGCAGCAGCACCCTGAGCGCTCGCCGCCACCTGCGTGGAGAGAGCCTCCACCCTGCGGTTCAGGAGGATGTTTTGCTCGGTCATTTGATCCAACCGAGCTGTAAAGGCGGTGAGAATGTGCTGCAGCTCACCAATTACACCTCCTGCAGACGCCTGTGCTCCCTGCTCTCCCATTGGTCGTTCAACAGCCGGGTGATGCCCCTCGGAGTCCATGACGCTGGCCGAGATATCCTGTTGGGAAAATGTAGTGACACGGACCCACAACAGGGGGCGTAAATGAACGGACAATAGAAGGAGTTAAATTTGAACATTTTACTGTTGTGAATGCCACAACCAAACACAGCAGATTACAGAATGAATACAAGTCAATCAATAAAGGTGTCGTGTGGGCAGGCTCGACGATAGGAGACGCCCGTCTGGAGACGAACCGGAACCACACGATTTCCACTGCCACCAAACCCGAGGGATACTGGAGCCGCCAAGTCCCGAAGTCCCCAGGTGGCCACCGTCTCAGCGTGTCGGATCTGGTACTGCTGGCGGAGAACAAAGACAGTCAAGTGTGGGTGTGTGTACACCCCGTAACAATAATGGTGGGAATTCCACCTCCACCTCCGAAAATATGAACACAGTCTTTTACAGAACCTGAACAGTCACTTGTCTCACTGATCATGAAGGGTGCGATCCGTCACCCTGCCGTTACCGACCAGCTCAGCTTCCCGCTGACACAAACGACTGAAACCTCCTGTACAAAGATCAGAAACACACAGTGCAGTTCGGCACAGATTAAGGCTGAGAATGTTACCTCTTGCAGAAGTCGATATCTTGGCGATGTGGTGGAGGTGTCTTCCTGCTTTTATCCCAGGTGAGATGCAGATGATCAGTGACAGCTGTCATAGTTGATGAGTGACAGCTGTCACCTCGGCTGTTCCTGTAGGCGGCAGCGCCCTCTCGTGCCTGAAGCCTGCACTTCAGGCAGGGCGCCCTCTGGTGGTGGGCCAGCAGTACCTCCTCTTCTGGCGGCCCACACAACACAGTGATGGCTGTAACATCTCCCGATTGTCAACAAATGTGTGAGAACATTATTGAAATGTGTAAAAAACAATGTTATTCAAAGAAATATTGGATGGGATTTGAATATTGTTCTGTCTGCAGTGCGCATTATCATTAAGTGATTTAAGCAAGCTGGAGGAATTTCAGTGCATAAAAGGCTTCTTTTAGACTGTGCCTCTTCCACAACTGTCATTTATCAATAGCCAGGGGCGTGCTGGGAACATTTTTCAGCCCGGGAGTTTCATATCCAACCGGCCCACAAACCGCCAGCGCATAGGGATAATAAGAGTTCTGCTGTGGCATTTAAATCCAGCATTTATGTGCTGACTGTGAAAATTGCGTGGCTTATACAACCCCTGGCAAAAATGATGGAATCACCGGCCTCGGAGGATGTTCATTCAGTTGTTTAATTTTGTAGAAAAAAAGCAGATCACAGACATGACACAAAACTAAAGTCATTTCAAATGGCAACTTTCTGGCTTTAAGAAACACTATAAAAAAATCAAGAAAAAAAATTGCGGCAGTCAGTAACGGTTACTTTTTTAGACCAAGCAGAGGGAAAAAAATATGGACTCACTCAATTCTGAGGAAAAAATTATGGAATCATGAAAAACAAAAGAACGCTCCAACACATCACTACTATTTTGTTGCACCACCTCTAGCTTTTATAACAGCTTGCAGTCTGTGAGGTATGGACTTAATGAGTGACAAACAGTACTCTTCATCAATCTGGCTCCAACTTTCTCTGATTGCTGTTGCCAGATCAGCTTTGCAGGTTGGAGCCTTGTCATGGACCATTTTCTTCAACTTCCACCAAAGATTTTCAATTGGATTAAGATCCGGACTATTTGCAGGCCATGGCATTGACCCTATGTGTCTTTTTGCAAGGAATGTTTTCACAGTTTTTGCTCTATGGCAAGATGCATTATCATCTTGAAAAATGATTTCATCATCCCCAAACATCCTTTCAATTGATGGGATAAGAAAAGTGTCCAAAATATCAACGTAAACTTGTGCATTTATTGATGATGTAATGACAGCCATCTCCCCAGTGCCTTTACCTGACATGCAGCCCCATATCATCAATGACTGTGGAAATTTACATGTTCTCTTCAGGCAGTCATCTTTATAAATCTCACTGGAACGGCACCAAACAAAAGTTCCAGCATCACCACCTTGCCCAATGCAGATTCAAGATTCATCACTGAATATGACTTTCATCCAGTCATCCACAGTCCACGATTGCTTTTCCTTAGCCCATTGTAACCTTGTTTTTTCTGTTTAGGTGTTAATGATGGCTTTGTTTAGATTTTCTGTATGTAAATCCCATTTCCTTTAGGCGGTTTCTTACAGTTCGATCACAGACGTTGACTCCAGTTTCCTCCCATTCGTTCCTCATTTGTTTTGTTGTGCATTTTCGATTTTTGAGACATATTGCTTTAAGTTTTCTGTCTTGACGCTTTGATGTCTTCCTTGGTCTACCAGTATGTTTGCCTTTAACAACCTTCCCATGTTCTTTGTATTTGGTCCAGAGTTTAGACACAGCTTTTGCAACATTGCATGATGATTTACCCTCTTTTAAGAGTTTGATAATCCTCTCCTTTGTTTCAATTGACATCTCTCGTGTTGGAGCCATGATTCATGTCAGTCCACTTGGTGCAACAGCTCTCCAAGGTGTGATCACTCCTTTTTAAATGCAGACTAATGAGCAGATCTGATTTGATGCAGGTGTTAGTTTTGGGGATGAAAATTTACAGGGTGATTCCATAATTTATTCCTCAGAATTGAGTGAGTCCATATTTCTTTCCCTCTGCTTGGTCTAAAAAAGTAACCGTTACTGACTGACACAATTTTTTTTTCCTGATTTCCTATAGTGTTTCTTAAAGCCAGAAAGCTGCCATTTGAAATGACTTTAGTGTTGGGAAAGTGTAGGAACACGGACCCACAACAGGGGCGCAAATGAACGGACAATGGAATAGGTCAAATAACAACACTTTACTGTTGCGAACGTGCACAACAAACACAACAAATTACAACAATGGACAAAGTTCAATTCACAAAGGTGTCGTGTGGGCAGGCTCGAAGATAGGAGACGCCTCTCCAAAGTAGAACCGGAACCACACGGTTTCCTCCGCCACAGGACCCCGGGAATACTGGAGCCGCCAAGTTCCGAACTCCCAGGTGGCCACTGCCTCCGCGTGTCGGACCTGGTACTGCTGGCGAGGAACAAGAACACAATTAAACGTGGGCGCGTTTGCACCCAGCAACCTGTACGGCAGGGAAGCTACCTCCACCTCTCGTTGGAGAAAAAAGTCTGCAATCACTCACAAAAATCACAAAGGTTACTGTCAAGCAGTCAGCTGAGATTATTACCTTCCAGGTAGAACGATATCTCGGCGATGAGGTGGAGATGCCGTCCTGCTGATATACCCCAGTGATAATTGCCGTCAGCTGTCTCAGGTGATGGGTGACAGCTGTTACCGAGGCTGCTCCTGTGGGGCGGCGGCACCCTCTGGTGCCTGGAGCCCGCACTCCAGGCAGGGCGCCCTCTGGTGGTGGTGGGCCAGCAGTACCTCCTCTTCAGCGGCCCACACAACATTTAGTTTTGTGTCATGTCTGTGATCTGCTTTTTTTCTACAAAATTAAACAACTGAATGAACATCCTCCGAGGCCGGTGATTCCATAATTATTGCCAGGGGTTGTAATAGAAAGTAAAAGTTATTTAAAGCAAGAATGGTATTGTTAACTCACCAGTGCACCACCTAAGGCTGGGCTTACACTGTACGATTTTTGGCCCTTTTTCAGCCAATTTTTCACTCAGAGAATTTTTTGGATTGCGCCGAGTTTCAGCTTAATCGTGTGTCCTGCGTCGTGCAGTCTACATGGAGTAACGAGCTGCATTTAACATCTCACGACCACTTCCTGATGGGGAATCATATGGTCGGATAAAAATACACAAAACAAAACATAACAAACATATTGTGGTCAGATGAATGAGTATTAAACATAACTAGAATGTTGTCTGTGGGGATCCACAGGCTCTAGATTAGGTAGTGTTTATAAAATAGGTAGCTGACATTTTTCAGTGGTGGTAATAAATTAAGCAGTGAATTGAATTGGTGTGTCAGACCTCAACAATTTTTAGAAGAGGAACTCAACCCTTTTATTTCCCGTTAATTATGTAATTTTTAAAGTTAATTTACTGTCAATGTATTTGTCAATTTAGATTATTATCATATACACACTGTTATTATTATCATTATTATTATTATCATCATTATTATTTTTAGCCTGGATGGTGCTGAACTGACTGTTGTTCCTGTGGAAGATGCATCATAAGAAGAGTGATCTGAGAGCACAATATCCCCCGCTGGAAAATGCTGCTTTGGCACAACTGCTTGGTACATTCTGATAACATTTTTTTGTCAACACACACCAGCTATTTGCATTTCCAGCAAAAACAAAACAAAACAAAACAAAACTGTAAATGAGCTAATTTTAGAGAAGACTTTCTTTCATAAATCAAGAGAAACATTTCTTGCAAATGAATCACAGGATAGAATAATAAATATATTACTTTTCAAAGTTAACCTGTTGATTCAGACGCTACACTGAAAAATCTAAATGAAAACAAATTTTCTATGACCAAGTTGAACAATATGATAATATGTGTATTACGGACCTATAACAAGGACTTTACTAAGTTTCAAGAAATTCCTCCAAAAAATGTGAGAGGAGTTGATTTCAGAATGCTTATACCCTTTTCAGGACAGACGGATAGACAGATGGACAGAAATGGCCACGACATCATCCCCCTTTCGGCCAAATGCTGTACGAATCACACTAATTGGAAAAGCAAACAAAATTCGAGCTGCAGTTGTATGAGATAGACATTCGTACAGCCATGTATGAAAACTCAGAATGTGGTATGAAGCCAGCACGAATGATTCGTGCAATTAGGAGTGCAGCAGCACCTGAATCCAGGTGGACCACCCAGAGTGCAAGTCGAATGTGGACATTAACGTTCCCCCACAAAAAATAAAATCAGAATAAAATACAAAAGACAAGGAATCAAAACAATTTGTTGTTTTAATTCTAATACCAAAGAATTAATACAAAGGAAGTAAACCACCATGATGCTGGCACCCGAGGTCTGGGTGGAAAGCAAGTGAGGTGTTGATGATATCTAACCCATGAACTGCATACATGACAGTTCCTGGGTTGGATTGCCCCCCCCACTTGCACACGTGCCTTCCTCTTTTCCCTTTCTCTCTCTCTCTCTCTCTCTCTCACTCACACACACACTGTCTCTCACTCTGTCCTGCACTCTCTTTTCCTCTCTGGAAATCAGTTGTTCATGGGGGCATGGCAGACCAAGCACTGTGGTCAGCACCAGAGCCCTATGCAGCTCTCAGAATTTATGCACATACACTAAAAAAGATTCACATTCATTTATGTCTCCTCCCATAAAGCGGGGGGAAAACACGTCATCTAGGCTATTTAATAACGTGGTTTATGTGGTTGATTGTTCTGATTCCATGGCCTGTATGTCTTTTGACGCACTTGTCAGGAATAGCGCCATTTGGTTGCTTTCAGTTAATTTCACCTGTCACGAAACTGAGAATTCAGCACCTCTATGCTGATGATGCGCACACACGAACAGCGGGGTGTGTGGATGAAGCAGACACACGCAGCTGAGTGATCACTCCAACCGGCCGCACGCACGGGCAGTGCTGTGATCAGCTGTTGTCCCTGTCAGATTGAAAGGAGCAGGAATCCATCAATTTGCCGGTTGCCTGTACAAAGCACTGGTGGCCAAGAGGCACGCTGCAGATCACACGGCTCTGAGACGCACAGCCTCGGCCACCTGACCGGCCTGTTTTCTCTTTTCTTTTTTATTCCTAGAAACATATAATAAGGATATACAAAAAAAACCAAAACAAAACAGTCAGGTGGGCATGTCCATGTGGGCGCGTGGCACCTCACACAGTTCTAAGACGCAATGACTTGCTGACGCAATGCTTGAGCTCCCAGTATAACATCCAGATTGAGCATGTAATCAGACTTCCATTTACAGTCCACCTCATGTGTCAGAGGATTCATCTGAATTACCATGTCATCATGGTTGTTAGACCACATTCAGACTGCTGCAGTGTGCATCAACGCATCATGGGGGTGCACTGATCCATCTGAACTACCATGTCATCATATGGCTGTTAAACTAGTCCACATGGTCACAGTGCGCATCATTGCATCACGGAGTCACGCTGACTCACTGTGACACATGGTGTATGCAATGTTCACAAGATGAGTGACAGACTTTGCACATTACAATATTTCCTTTGTGCACCAAACAGCATGCGGGGGGGATCAGCTCATCAGGGGCACAATGTGGATATGCCGACACGATCAGACTGCTCCGAATGCTGGTGGGTTGCCATTTCAGATGGCAGTTTTGAGCTAGCAGTCACACAGCAGTACGACCGCCACAGGAAAACTCCCCAGTTCGAATGCAGCATGACAGTAGTGTGCATGCTGTCCACATCCAATTCAGCATCCTTCCCAAAGTGCCACACAAATGCTGTCCTAGGAATTTCAATGCAGTTTTTCCTGTTTTAGATGTGCTAAACTGACTAAAACTGCTTTTAGTGACAGCTGTGCATTTGGCCTGTTTATTGGTTAACCACACCCATCTCTCAAGCTTTTTCATCCCATGCTTTTCAGTCACAATAAATATTATCTCAGCTCCTAAGACAAAATTAAACAGAATTGGGCTAAACAGTAATCTTTTCAAAACAACTGTCACGTTCTGTAGACATAGACATGCTTGGCCCTGAATGTAGAGTTTGGTGCAAATCCAGCAGGGGAGTGAGGATTCAGGAAAAACAGTGTTTGGACATAGAAAAAGGGACTTGGGTCAGGTGTGAGTCTGCCCTTAGAAGCTTTTGCAGGAAAAATAACACATGAAATATGTCATTGCTTGGTTTCCTCAATGCCAAAATGTCTTTTAAGTAATGTGAGAACGAATGGTAAAATTGCAAATTGATAAATGTTTTAGCAACCCAATGATTTTGGAATGTGTTGCAAGCCTTTAAATGCAGGGATGGACATATATTAGTAAAATGAAGTGAAACTGGCAACATGAAAAATCTGGGGTTCACATTGACTGCAAATAAAATAGAAGTCAAAGTAAATGGAAGCATCACTGTGTTTTGTTTTGTCACCTTCCTAAAATAATGGCCAAAGTCATGTTTTGGAAAATATGATTTAGGCCATTATTTTAGGAAGGTGACACTCTGCTTGTTTGTGACTAAATTTTTTTTTTTTTGGGGTATTTGCCACATTATAAACAGGCTGGAAACTAGTCAAGAATTATCAAACAGCTGGCATTTAATGGACAGGTAGTACACAAGGAGAACACAGTGAGTATATGACATTTAAATGAGTTCATAGGAAGACTTAATAGGTTTTCACCAAGGACATTACAGGTTTTTGTGTGTTTTAGATGCGCTAAACTGACTGAAACTGCTTTTAGACAGGTTTTTGCTGGAATCGTGGTAAAAACAGGGTTTAGATGGTCTAAAACCCAACCCTGGTAATGCAGCAAAGACATGCACATCCAAAACATGTAAAAAGGCGTGCTGCACCAAGAAAAATTATACCAAAGATAGAAACCAAATGATCTGCACAACCATAGCCCTCCAATACAAAAAAGACCTTTATTTAATAAGACATAACGTTTTGGCAACCTGCCCTTTGTCAGATGACAAAGGGCAGGTTGCCCGAATCATTCGGTTTCTATCTATCTTTCTGACAACATGACTTCAGCTGTATTATCACTGTAGCAGTTGTGTTCACACGTTTTTGGTACATGTTCAAATTCTGTTTTGACACTTGAAGATTATCTTCAAATACAGAAGAGTCACTGCAATAAAAATCACATTTCAAGTTAGAAACTGCTCCATTTCTGTTCAACTTACAGCGATAGTCTTCATGCAGTTCTGCTTTCCCTGCCAGTTGTTTGGCTGACACCTCGCCCAAAGTCTGGACCTCACGTCTCGATTTCCATCAATCCAAATTAATTTGTTCTAAAAGAGCCAATGATTCACACAACATCTCAACTGTTGAGAATTTTTCAGGTTTTCTTTGTTGGCAAAGAAAACTGATCCACTGATCCAGCTCTTGTTCTCTGCTCACATTTCAATGTAAAACAACTTACTTGTTTTGCATGTTTTCTCTTGGCCCCAATCCAGTACTTCATCTTATAGAAAGAAATTGAAGAAAGTCTCGAAGGTTAAGAATTGATACCAAGTGTCCCTTCAGGTGCACACGGTAACTCTGACAAAATTAGCAAACAAATTGGAACATTATTTATGAATCATTTCACTGTGACTGAAAAAAATAAGTGGACATATGGTATTCATATTGCACTGAAATATAGTTTTGTAATCACCTCTGCATGGTGAAAGGATGCACGGCAGTGAAAACCTTGAAACAGCGATGTTGATCCAGCTTGCGCCATTCATTGCTACACTTCCTGTATGGAACTTTTTTCATACAGAAACGTTTCCAACGATATCCACTCCATCCTAAAACACACACACACACACACACACACACACACACACACACACACACACACACACACACACACACACACACACACACACACACACACACACACACACACACACACACACACACACACACACACACACACATAAAAGAATGTTGTTAGGGTTTATTCCTGTTTTCTGCAATATTTATGACTGTTTGGTTCTTACTAGCGTCAGATTCTGGCATCAAGACCAGGAGCACCAGAAAAAGGACGGCGGCGACCACAACAGCACGCATGGTTCCCAATTCTCTGCTGCTGAATATGACCTGAACATTACATGTTAATGTTGATTACAAACACCACTCACATGCACACATTAATTTTTGTCATATTAATGCCCAGTTTTCTGGTGTTGAAATGCTGATTATGTTTGATCTCAGAAATCTGCTCTATAAAGGAAAGCAGAAACATCTGGACTTATTGGGTGTCTTATTGAATTAAACTCCATGGATAAAAGTGGTTCCACATCCTTGTCCTCAGGGACCATGTGATCTGCAAGACCAAATCATCTTTCAGCAGAACATGGACAGATAGAAATATAAATATTCAGCTGAGTGTGTCCCTGAGGACCAGGGTTTGATCCCCTGCACAATCATCAACAAATAAGTTCCTAATTGTTTAGATTTCTCTGTTAGAGAAATCAAGGAGACATTTTCAGTTTCCCAAAAGCATTGAACTCACCACAGATAATCTCTTCTCGTTCCTTCTCTCCCCTGCTTCTGGAAACCAGCTGGATCTCTGTCTTGTATTTATAATTTATAAACCGTGACTATCCAGGGTTGGGACCAGGAAGCAGAGTTGTAGTCTTACACACCTCTCTGCAGCTTCTCTCCCCCTGCCATCCCCTCATTACCCCATCCCCGTAGAGACGGTGCCTGCTCCCAGACTACCAATAACCAGCAAAATCTATTTAAGCATAAAAATTCAAAAAGAAAAAATAATATAGCACCTTCAACTGCACCACAGACTAAAACAGTTAAATGTGGTCTATTAAACATTAGGTCTCTCTCTTCTAAGTCCCTGTTAGTAAATGATATAATAATTGATCAACATATTGATTTATTCTGCCTTACAGAAACCTGGTTACAGCAGGATGAATATGTTAGTTTAAATGAGTCAACACCCCCGAGTCACACTAACTGTCAGAATGGTCGTAGCACGGGCCGGGGCGGAGGATTAGCAGCAATCTTCCATTCCAGCTTATTAATTAATCAAAAACCCAGACAGAGCTTTAATTCATTTGAAAGCTTGACTCTTAGTCTTGTCCATCCAAATTGGAAGTCCCAAAAACCAGTTTATTTGTTATTATCTATCGTCCACCTGGTCGTTACTGTGAGTTTCTCTGTGAATTTTCAGACCTTTTGTCTGACTTAGTGCTTAGCTCAGATAAGATAATTATAGTGGGCGATTTTAACATCCACACAGATGCTGAGAATGACAGCCTCAACACTGCATTTAATCTATTATTAGACTCTATTGGCTTTGCTCAAAAAGTAAATGAGTCCACCCACCACTTTAATCATATCTTAGATCTTGTTCTGACTTATGGTATGGAAATAGAAGACTTAACAGTATTCCCTGAAAACTCCCTTCTGTCTGATCATTTCTTAATAACATTTACATTTACTCTGATGGACTATCCAGCAGTGGGGAATAAGTTTCATTACACTAGAAGTCTTTCAGAAAGCGCTGTAACTAGGTTTAAGGATATGATTCCTTCTTTATGTTCTCTAATGCCATATACCAACACAGTGCAGAGTAGCTACCTAAACTCTGTAAGTGAGATAGAGTATCTCGTCAGTAGTTTTACATCCTCATTGAAGACAACTTTGGATGCTGTAGCTCCTCTGAAAAAGAGAGCTTTAAATCAGAAGTGCCTGACTCCGTGGTATAACTCACAAACTCGTAGCTTAAAGCAGATAACCCGTAAGTTGGAGAGTAAATGGCATCTCACTAATTTAGAAGATCTTCACTTAGCCTGGAAAAAGAGTCTGTTGCTCTATAAAAAAGCCCTCCGTAAAGCTAGGACATCTTTCTACTCATCACTAATTGAAGAAAATAAGAACAACCCCAGGTTTCTTTTCAACACTGTAGCCAGGCTGACAAAGAGTCAGAGCTCTATTGAGCTGAGTATTCCATTAACTTTAACTAGTAATGACTTCATGACTTTCTTTGCTAACAAAATTTTAACTATTAGAGAAAAAATTACTCATAACCATCCCAAAGACGTATCGTTATCTTTGGCTGCTTTCAGTGATGCCGGTATTTGGTTAGACTCTTTCTCTCCGATTGTTCTGTCTGAGTTATTTTCATTAGTTACTTCATCCAAACCATCAACATGTTTATTAGACCCCATTCCTACCAGGCTGCTCAAGGAAGCCCTACCATTATTTAATGCTTCGATCTTAAATATGATCAATCTATCTTTGTTAGTTGGCTATGTACCACAGGCTTTTAAGGTGGCAGTAATTAAACCATTACTTAAAAAGCCATCACTTGACCCAGCTATCTTAGCTAATTATAGGCCAACCTCCAACCTTCCTTTCTCTCAAAAATTCTTGAAAGGGTAGTTGTAAAACAGCTAACTGATCATCTGCAGAGGAATGGTCTATTTGAAGAGTTTCAGTCAGGTTTAGAATTCATCATAGTACAGAAACAGCATTAGTGAAGGTTACAAATGATCTTCTTATGGCCTCGGATAGTGGACTCATCTCTGTGCTTGTTCTGTTAGACCTCAGTGCTGCTTTTGATACTGTTGACCATAAAATTTTATTACAGAGATTAGAGCATGCCATAGGTATTAAAGGCACTGCGTTGCGGTGGTTTGAATCATATTTGTCTAATAGATTACAATTTGTTCATGTAAATGGGGAATCTTCTTCACAGACTAAAGTTAATTATGGAGTTCCACAAGGTTTGTGCTAGGACCAATTTATTCACTTTATACATGCTTCCCTTAGGCAGTATTATTAGACGGTATTGCTTAAATTTTCATTGTTACGCAGATGATACCCAGCTTTATCTATCCATGAAGCCAGAGGACACACACCAATTAGCTAAACTGCAGGATTGTCTTACAGACATAAAGACATGGATGACCTCTAATTTCCTGCTTTTAAACTCAGATAAAACTGAAGTTATTGTACTTGGCCCCACAAATCTTAGAAACATGGTGTCTACCCAGATCCTTACTCTGGATTGCATTACCCTGAGCTCTAGTAATACTGTGAAGTAGAAGAAGAAGAAGTCATTTTTGATCAGGATATGTCATTCAAAGCGCATATTAAACAAATATGTAGGACTGCTTTTTTGCATTTACGCAATATCTCTAAAATCAGAAAGGTCTTGTCTCAGAGTGATGCTGAAAAACTAATTCATGCATTTATTTCCTCTAGGCTGGACTATTGTAATTCATTATTATCAGGTTGTCCTAAAAGTTTCCCTAAAAGCCTTCAGTTAATTCAAAATGCTGCAGCTAGAGTACTGACGGGGACTAGAAGGAGAGAGCATATCTCACCCATATTGGCCTCTCTTCATTGGCTTCCTGTTAATTCTAGAATAGAATTTAAAATTCTTCTTCTTACTTATAAGGTTTTGAATAATCAGGTCCCATCTTATCTTAGGGACCTCGTAGTACCATATCACCCCAATAGAGCGCTTTGCTCTCAGACTGTAGGCTTACTTGTAGTTCCTAGGGTTTGTAAGAGTAGAATGGGAGGCAGAGCCTTCAGCTTTCAGGCTCCTCTCCTGTGGAACCAGCTCCCAATTCAGATCAGGGAGACAGACACCCTCTCTACTTTAAGATTAGGCTTAAACTTTCCTTTTTGCTAAAGCTTATAGTTAGGGCTGGATCAGGTGACCCTGAACCATCCCTTAGTTATGCTGCTATAGGCGTAAGACTGCTGGGGGGTTCCCATGATGCACTGTTTCTTTCTCTTTTTGCTCTGTATGCACCACTCTGCATTTAATCAATAGTGATCGATCTCTGCTCCCCTCCACAGCATGTCTTTTTCCTGGTTCTCTCCCTCAGCCCCAACCAGTCCCAGCAGAAGACTGCCCCTCCCTGAGCCTGGTTCTGCTGGAGATTTCTTCCTGTTAAAAGGGAGTTTTTCCTTCCCACTGTAGCCCAGTGCTTGCTCACAGGGGGGTCCGTTTTGACCGTTGGGGTTTTACATAATTATTGTATGGCCTTGCCTACAATATAAAGCGCCTTGGGGCAACTGTTTGTTGTGATTTGGCGCTATATAAAAAAATGATTGATTGATTGATTGATAATCGGGGCTCATCTCTCAGATACATAACCAAGTTACTGTTTAAACACAAATGAGCATAAACTGGTTTGTGTGTATGTTTAATGTATGGAAACCGAGCTAATGTACATTGCTTGAAGACATGAAGCAGAACATGAAAAACACACGGCAGAAGAAAATAACCAATGAATGAGTTCAGAGGCATAATTCCTTCTCCAGTATTTATAATAAATTCTACAGTTGAAAAAATAATTAAAACAAATAAGATCACAATTTTTTTCTGTGTAGGCTCTCAGTTGTCCAGGTGGTTTCCATAGTAGAGAAGCTTGAATCTTCAACTGGACTGGGTTGCTTGACGTGAGGACGTTTCGCTTCAAATCGCAGAAGCTTCCTCAGCTAAAATTCTTGCTCTGGAAGTCTGACTTCTGTCTGACTCTTGTAGAGATGAATGAACAGAAGCCAGCAAAAGCTGGAGTTTTAAACCTAACCAGACCCCTCCTACTGAGAGGCAGACTGCTATAGGCTAGTGACTAAACAATAGCTCTAATTAGCAACTATTGTGCTCTAGTTAGCACTCTCCTAATGACAGGGCAGCTGTCACTCCTAATGATGGGATGGATGCCTTTCTTGATGGCTCCCTTGGTGACTCTCCTGATGACGTGAATGACTCATTACCATGAACAAAAGACTGAAACTCCTTTGACCTGAGTACCCCATTGTAAACGGGATAAAGCGTGTCTCAGACCCCCTTCAGATGTCAGTTTTCCTGACATCTGTTAGAATGCACTACATTGCTCTGTGTTGAAGCCCTTCAACACAGGGCCCTACAGGTGCCCATAACTGCAGAGGGAAGGGCTAAAGAACAACAATGTGTCCGGAAAGCCCTCACAGTATGTGGGTACCCACGATGGTCCCTGGACAAAGTGCAGAAGTCCCAGAGAACAAAGAGACCAGATAGACAGGAGACGGAGACAAGAAGAAGAGGAGTGTCTCTCCCTTGTTTAGCAGGTAGGGGAAAAACTACAGAGGATCTTCAGACAGCACAAAATCCCAGTTTACTTTAAACCGATTAACACCTTGAGACAGAAATTAGTTCACCCTAAGGACATGATCCCTAGTTACAAACAGAGCAATGTAGTGTATTCTATCAGATGTCAGGAAAACTGTAACAAACAGTACATAGGTGAGACTAAGCAACCTTTACACAAAAGACTATACCAGCACCACAGAGAGGGCGCCAGTGGACCTCAGTCTGCAGTTCATCTCCACCTTAAAGACACTAACCACATGTTTGAGGACAAGGAAATTAAAATATTGGCCAGAGAGAAGAAATGGTTTGAGAGAGGGGACAAGGAGGCATTCTTGTGAAACGTTTGAAACCCAGCCTTAACTGGGGAGGGGGTCTGAGACACGCTTTATCCCGTTTACAATGGGCTACTCAGGTCAAAGGAGTTTCAGTCTTTTGTTCATGGTAATTAGTCATTCACATCATCAGGAGAGTCATCAAGGGAGCCATCAAGAAAGGCATCCATCCCATCATTAGGAGAGTGCTAACTAGAGCACAATAGTTGCTAATTAGAGCTATTGTTTTAGTCACTAGCCTATAGCAGTCTGCCTCTCAGTAGGAGGGGTCTGGTTAGGTTTAAACTCCAGCTTTTGTTGGCTTCTGTTCATTTGTCTCTACAAGAGTCAGACAGAAGTCAGACTTCCAGAGCAAGAATTTTAGCTGAGGAAGCTTCTGCGATTTGAAGCGAAACGTCCTCGCGTCAAGCAACCCAGTCCAGTCGAAGATTTAAGCTTCTCTACTATTCACAAAATTTTGTTTCCAATTTCAAGAATTTTTAAGGTATGTGAGTTAAACTACTCATTCGGTGTAAAATTGTGCCAAATTCCAATGTGGATCAGATTGCATCCACTGTGGTGATCGTGTACAAAAATGTGATCTGCCAAAAAGTCACCAACAACAACTAGTGAGTCAGACTACCCTGAGCTGTTGATGATGAGAAGATCCTATCATAAGGCAGCCTTGGCAAAACACAGTAGGACCAAATCTTGAAGAAATCCATGTTTTGCAACATGTGCACTCATGTTTTGAGATATACTGTATTTTCATTATCCACATTTTGTAATTCATGGTCTGTGGATAATTTACAATTTGCAGCTGATTCAGGGTTTTTGGGTTTCACAGTATTAAACAGATTCCTGGCACTTAGCCTGGTCTGGAGCAGGCTAGCTCCACTGAATAAATCATGGTGTCATATGCCATAACATATATCGCTTTCCACTTTCCCACTTTTGTTCAACCACACTGTGGAGAAATTGAGTCAGGATAACCATGAAATCTTGGCTTAATCCGTATCCTACTTTTGTGCAATGGGGCTCAGGAAACCCTGGGATGGAAAAAAATTGACATTTTTGTATTGATCACTACCCCCAAGACCATATTTGGGGCAAAACAGATTGTAAGAAATACATTGTGGCAAAT
The DNA here is from genome assembly GCF_902500255.1 of Thalassophryne amazonica. Lineage (NCBI taxonomy): Eukaryota > Metazoa > Chordata > Actinopteri > Batrachoidiformes > Batrachoididae > Thalassophryne > Thalassophryne amazonica. Next base: position 145,937,712 of record NC_047104.1, on the reverse strand, counting down.
TGAATGAAGTAACATACACATAGACCACCACATGGACCACCAGCAGTCTGCGGGTGACTCTTTCTGAAATTTGGTTTTACAAGAAGCACGGTGGCTCAGTGGTTAGCAGACTAAACCTCAGACCCAGAAAATCTAAGGTTTGATTCCACCCATACTCAGTTCCTTCCTGTGTTTCCTGTGTGGAGTGTGCATGTTCTCCTAGTACCTGTGTGGGTTTCCTCCCACCATCTAAAACATACTGTTAGAACTGCTCCTTTCTCTGACCTTGATATTGCAGAAACTCCTCAAGTGGTGTTGGGCTCTGGACTATGGCTGCCCCCACTTACTTGCAGAGCCAGCATGCCCGTATGTAGAGGGGGTTCAACCGAACCCTCCCCGAGAATTCTGCTGATTTTTTCTGATCTGGATATCAACGTTATGTATTTTCTTTGCATTGATAATAAGCAACAAGCACTAACTGTTACACAGCTATTATCACACACCCTCAAGCTACCGCGTGCTGGGTAATCGGGAGAGTCAGGAGTTTTCCCGGTGGGCTGGTCCAACCTGGGGCCGTTGTGAGGGGTGTTAATATATGCATACATATATGACCACCACTAACTATTAGGCTACACAGCAAGACACTTGGGCTGCTTTATCTTAAAGAGAAGACATTAAGTGTTACAAATGTTTTACAATCACGAAAATTCACAAGAAAATAACTTAAGACTGCTTCTTTTGCAACGCTGTTATCTTTTCCAGGTAGGGACATACCATTACACGTTTAACACCCCTATGCATTCATTACAGTTAGTTCAGTCCAATCAGGTCCTGTGCTCTCAGATGGGACTTGCACTACTAGCAAATAAAGGAGGAGTGGCCCGTGAATGAAAAGATGGACAGAAAAAAGCCAGGTGGAGCTGAAAAAGCTAGATTAAGCAAAGCTGCCAAGTGTGCAAAGCTCACAGATATTTTTTCAGGAAGACAGAGCGAAGAGGGAAATGGTAAATAGGGCCGGGCATAACAGGCTACGTGCCTGTTGATGCTCGGATGTCAGCCGTATCAACATTTGTAGTCCAGTACCACCTCTTCCAGCTACTTACAGACTTCACTGACTTAAGCTGGGCAGACACTGTACGATATTTTCAATCGTTGTACTTGGCTCCAGCACAAACTGTGTGAAAAACCGCAGGATTTAAAAGTTCAGAGCGCATGATTCATGTTCTCACACTGTACGCCCCAATGCTCTGATGCGATCTGACTGCTCACACTGTACGTTCAAAAACCACACTTCGGGGTCGCGTTTCTTTTAAAAAAAAATTATTTCATGCCTATCAGCGCGCACAGTGAGTGAAATCAGGTGGGGGGAGACTGAATGTATATGCACACGCACACACACAGCAGGCAGCAACATGATTCATGAGAGGACGGTTAAAAAAAGAAAACATAGACATTCATAACAGGTGTTGCTACTTACACTGTTGTATAAATAAACTATATTTCATACGGAGTCTTACAGCTGTGCTCATCTGTCGTAAATCCTGTTGTCTGCTGTGTGTGTGTGTGTATACTCACTGTGCGCGCTGATAGCCATGAACTTTAACATGATATTAGGTTATTGCGAGGGAAAGTAATAAAAAAAACGCAAGACTTTACATGAGATCACTGTTTGCTCTCTCCGATGTTTGCATGTGTACAGTGTGCGACGTAATCAGCGCGTAGATGCTTATAGCGCTGCTTCAACAGCGCAGAACCCTCACGAGTCACGACGGCCCGACCAAAATATCAAACAGGTTTGATTTTCATCCTACCATATGATTCCCCATCGGGAGGTGGTCGTGAGAGCGCAGGACGCACGAAGCTGAAACTCAGTGCGATCCAAAAAATTCTTGCACGAGTGAAAAATCGGCTGATAAAGGGCCAAAAATCGCACAGTGGTGCACTGGTGAGTTAACAATACCGTTCTTGTTTTAACTAACTTTTACTTTCTATTATAAGCCACCCAATTTTCACAGTCATTCAGCACATAAATGCCGGATTTAAATGCCACAGCAGAACTCTTTTTATTCCTGTGCCCTGCCGGTTTGTGGGCTGGTTGGATATAAAACTCCGGGCTGAAAAATGTTCCCAGCATGCCCCTGCCCTCAAGTTTCAATTTCCTCTGCCAGAGTAATCCCTTAAGTGATGAAAGGGCAAACTGCTAGATAAACTTTTCCCATGGGGGTTGAGAATTTTTGCTCCCTGGTCCCTATCCTCCTCTGATATCAAACAGATTAGTAGGCTTGTAAATACCCATGTAGACACACAACTACACTTGTCTGGTTTGTAAAAACATGTTGTATGTATAAGCTGAGAAATAAAGGGAGCTTCTCCTTCCTGTGGCAAATACTGTAAAGGTGAAAAATATTCGCGTGGGATTTATTATGTGAATTTTCGCGAGTTGAACAAGGTCGCCAAATTAAATACGCTATTTTAATACATAACGTACATATACATACATATTCATAATGTAAATGCGAATATTAATACCTCTAAATACGAGGTCTGTTAGAAAACTATCCAACCTTTTTATTTTTGCAAAAACTATATAGATTTGAATCGTGCGCTTGCATCAGCCAAGCTAATCTTTGTGCGCATGCGTGAGTTTTTTTCACGACTGTCGGTGCATCATTCGCAACCGACAGGCAGGTATAAAGTTTGCATTAATGTTATCTTGGTTCTTCCTGGGTGGTTCTTATGGCAACTGATCCAATCCCAAGCAAGGACTATTTGTATATAAAAATGTATTTCCTAAAATGATACATTTTGGGTTTCAAGTGAAATTTATGTAGCTTTTTACCCCTCGAAATCCTCAAAAAGCTTCTGCTTCAGGGAGCTTCACCCCCCTGAGCTCCCCATGAGGGAATTGCCCCTCGACCCCACTGGGGGCCCTGCAGCCCACTGGACCCCCAACTCAAGGATTTGAACCCCCCCTTTCACATTCCTATATACAGCCCTGCCAGGACCTGCTTATTTGCTTAAAGTGACAGAACCTTTGATGGGTATTTCTGAGAAGGATATCCCATGGGAATTCAATTTCATCAATTTCAATTTATTAATTTATAGCGCCAACTCATAACAAGTCGCCCCAAGGCGCTTCACACAATTCATAACAACGCAAAGTAATTTAAAATCAAGAAAAGCCCAATAAAAAGATAAAACACAGTAGAATAAAAAGAAATTACAAAGCAAACATAAAACCAAATTAGATTAATGATAAGACAGTCTAAAAAAGTGGGTCTTCAGTCTTGATGTAAAAGTCTCCCCGTGTCAGACTGCCTAATAACTGCAGGTCGATTGTTCAAAGAGTCAGACCACGGTAGGAGAAGGCTCTATACCCCACTGATGTCTTGTTCACCCTCGGAACACACAGAAGCCCTGCGCCCTGCAAACGCAAGGGCCGTGCAGGTACGTAGGGCTTGCCCAAGTCTGCCAGGTAGGAAGGTGTCAGTCCATGAACAATTTTATAAACCAACAATAAGACTTTAAAATCCGATCTGGCAGAAACAGGTAGTCAATAAAGGGATGCCAGAAAGGGTGTAATGTGGTTAAACCTTCTACTTTGTGTCAAAAGTCTGGCAGCAGCATTGTGTACCAAATGAAGTCCCCGAATGCTAGACTGCGGCAGGCCAGAAAATAAAGCATTACAATAATCCAGTCTGGAAGAATAAACACATGTATTAAAGTCTCAGCATCAGCCATAGACAGGATAGGTCAAATCCTCACCACATTTTGCAGATGGAAAAAGGCAGTCCTCATAATGTCTCTAATGTGGGGGCCAAAAGACAACGTAGGATCGAAAGTACTCCAAGATTCCTCACTTTGTCTGTGTGATGCACAACATACGAACCCAAATGTAGCGCCAGCTGGTCAAATTGATGGCCGATGTCTGGCTGGACCAGGAACCATCATTCAGTCTTATCAGAATTCAAGAGTAGGAAATTACCAGATAACCAACTTCTCACAGATATAAGGCAATGTTCTAAGGCTTTTATATGGGCAAGATTACCAGCAGTTACCGGCATGTACAATTGAGTATCATCAGCATAACAATGAAAGGCAATCCCGTAATGCCGCAGAACATGCCCAGGGGCGCTATATAAAGTGAGAAAAGCAAGGGGCCTAACACAGACCCCTGTGGAACCCCAAATTTCATTTCACCAAGGCAAGAAGTAGTGTTATTATACACAACACAATAAGAACGACTGGACAAGTATGATGTCAGCCAAGCAAGAAACCTTCCAGTAATCCCAAAGTAATTTTCTAGCCTATCAAGTAAATGCAATGATCCACAGTATCAAACGCAAGACTAAGATCCAAAAGCACTAAAACCATTGTGGTGTCCGAATCCATTGCACAGAAAAATCATTCACCACTCTGATAAGCGCTGTCTCTGTGGAGAGATGTTTTCTAAAAGTAACTGAAGTGGCTCAAAAAGATTATTCTCAGTAAGATGCTCCACAAGCTGTCGTGAGACCACTTTTTCCAGAATTTTAGAACAGTACTGCTGGCAAGTCCCAGCCCGGGCATATAGGCAGAATGAACCCTTTTCCACTCTTTCACCAGAATCGCAAATGCCACAAATTAATGGGGTAGGACAACTTTGAAATTCTCTTTGAACTAGAATTGAGCTCTATAGCTCAAAGTGTTTAGTTTGATGTGCTCTTTCTTTTGTAATCCGATTTATGCAATTAGTCCATTTTCAAGGTTGACAGGGGTCAAAAAAGTCACAGAACACTGAAAAAGCTTGAAATTTACCCCCAGTTTCCTTTTGAGCCACATTTTGTGGCGACATCCAACAGAAATCAAACCAACTTATTTTTCTGAAAGATTACACACCAGGGCAGTTTTTAGAAAAGATCTGAGCAGTTTGGGTACATTTTCGGTGTGGAAACACCATGCCAATTTGATGCAATATCTGGAGTCTCTCGGTCACACCTCAAGATGCAGCCTCAAGGCAAGGAGGCATAGCCGCCTTTACACAGAATACCAATGCAAGGAAACGCTAGACTGCGACCAGGTCATTTCATGGTGCAATAGTCAGTTGTCTCTTATATTAATGACAGGGTTAACAGCTCCAGAAGAAGTTTCAAATGAATTGAAATTGTCCCAACTTTGAAAAGAAAATGAAAACCTGAAGGATATTATGAGTGAAGTTGAGGGCACACGGAATCCTTTTGTTTAGAGTGATAATAACCTCTACGTTTGTCCACTGTTAAGGCAGCTTCAGATTCTGTAAAGAACAACCTGATCACGCTGCAGGAGAAGGGATCAGAGTGCCATCAACAATTTGTCAGAGTGCAAGGAAGACCCCAAGAGTGACCAATAAAATGCAAGAAAGTGAAAAATGTTGCCCAAGATACAGTCAAAATGAAGGTTCCAGCTAAAAATAAGAAACTGAAGGAGGTCAAATGTACAAGGGACCTGTTTGATAGATTACCTTACCTGGCACTAACACAGGAGTTTGATTTAGGAACAGCATTATCATAACCGCTACTGCCAGTTCCCTTGTCACTTTGTCAGATTACAGGTGATATGAATAACACGTCAAAGTGTAAACTGATGGAGGTGCTTGAGGCAATGTGGACATGCAATATTGAGCCAAGTACAGTTGATGCATACCTAATTGATGTCATGTTCTCATCAGAACCCGGCTCAGTTTGCCACCTTCCTTCGGTGGAGTAGCCAGGTTAAACCTGCAACAAGCATGTGCTAATGCCAGGGAGGTTCATGAAGAATGTGACACTTATCCAGATGGGCCGCCGATCAAGGATCAAGAACATGACATTCGTGGTGATTCCATGTGTTCCTACAAGATAACCGGACCTTTACAAAGACGACCAGCCGACTTTGGAAGTGCGCTGTGGTCTAAAGATTTCAAACTGGAGCTATTGTCTTTTCTCAAAGATGAATGGATGAATCCGACTATGTGTCCATTCTAGAGGGCCATAGTTTCTATGGGGATTGCTTTCTTGACGCCGTAGTTGCTGGACATGAGCAAGGCAGGAAATTTCTGAACTACAGAGTTTTCACAAAGGAAGCTGATAGGAGACTCATCTTTCATGCTAACTTTGTTGCTGAAGGGCCAGCGCCAAAAGTGGTAGTCCAAAGCATTGACACAGATTTGTTCACATTGCTTGTCCATCACTGAAAGTACATAGATGCTGAGTTCTGGCTAGATGCTGGTGTTAATGCCAAGAACATGAGGCGATTGATACACATATCTGAACTGGCTGTGAAAGTCCCACAGAGATAACTGACACTCTCACCCGCTCTTCATGCTCTATCAGAGTGTGATTATACCACATGGTTTATGTGGAAAAGGGAAACAAAGGCTATACGAAGTGATGGTGAAAAACGAGAAATTCATCCAAGCAATGTGCGCTCTTTGAAGTTCAGATAAAATAGATATGGATGTGGCTGCAACTCTGGAGGAGTTCATGTGTTGTCTATATTGTTTGAAAAATGTCAGCCAGGTCAACGATGGTATCCTTCACCTTTTCAAAAAAACTGTATGCCCCAAAGACACAGGATGACCCGCTCAGAAAGATAAAGTCATCAGATCCATGCTGCCTACCACCATGCAGAGCTGTCCTGGAGGAAAAGCTGAAGTGCACCAACCATATGGTCTTTATATGGAAAAATGCCAGAAAAGCTCAGCCAGGGGAATTTGGTCCAAGTGGCCATGGATGGCGCATGAATGCAGACAACTGGTTGGAAATGGTTTGGTTGAAGGGCCTCAATGCCTGATAGTCTGTCACTCGTGGATCTGGAGTCAGATGAGACGATACATCGAAAGAGGATGAGAGTGACAGAGATGATGACATGCTTGAACAGAACCTGTCCTCTGATGAGGAAGAATCAGATAACGACTAAGGCACCTTTATGCGCTGTTTATGCATTCACAAGCCTCAACTAGCTCAGGTTGTGATATAAATATGGTTTCACTCGATGATTCTTCTTCATAGAACAGAGGTTGAATGGAGCTGTGGCCAATTCTGGTGTACAGTTTTTTCCAGTGTTCAGCCTAGTTTGGCCACTAGCCATTGCAGTGCCTTTGGAAATTGTAGGTTTGAATAAGCCATCTACTGTAGAGTATGGTCATGGCCGATTCTGGCCAAACCAGAGAGACAAATACATCAGTGCTTTTGTTTTCAAAATGCCCACGCACATGTATGCCAGTACTAGTTTATTTTCTGTGAGAGCAGTTGAGCGCCGACACCAGCAAAACATACTGTACAGTAATATTATATTGCTATTCGTTATTTGTAAGTATCTAGCAAATTTCTAAGGAAAAACATAGAGTGTCTATTGTGCTGACTCAGCAGCGTTCTCCAAAGGTTATGCATATTTACCTCTTACTGTACATGGTAGGCATCCTTCAGTCTCGAGAGACTATGGAGTTGTGCTCTGGGTGTTGACTCTGGTGCAACGTCGAGTGTGGCTGGACAGGCCAATGCGGGAATGACAGGCCTTCCGGCAGAGAGCACAGATGAAGTCTGTTGCAGGTCTGTCTGCTTGGGCTGCAGCCTTTCTTCTTGCTCTCTTTTCCTCGTGCTGCTGAGTCAGTGTCTCTTCGAACCAGAGAGACCTTTGTGCACAGTCTCCAGGCTAACCATTCTAGAGCTGTTTTTTTCCCAGTTGTTCTGGACGATGCTCAAGGGTTTTAGGTCCCTTTTGCTCACGTCTTTCTACCGTAGCTGAGGTCTGCCTGTGGGACGTTTTCCCTGCACAAGTTCTCCATACAGGGGGTCTTTAGACATCCATCCATCGTCCATGTGCACATGGATCGCATGGATGATGCTACTGTACAACCTGAATTATTTTCTGTATTGTCTGCAGTATTTCTAATAAACTGCACTGGCATGTAACCTATCGAAGAAATAAGTTTGGTTCAATTTCTGTTGGATGCTGCCACAAAATGTGGCTCAAAAGGAAACTAGGGGTAAATTTCAAGCTTTTTCGGTGTTACGTGACCTTTGACCCCTTGTCGACCTTGAAAATGGACTAATTTGCATAATTAGATCAGATTTCAAAAGAAAAAGCACATCAAACCAAACACTTTGAGCTATAGAGCTCAATTTTAGCTCAAAACATATGGAGTTATTCATTTTCAAAGTTGTCCTACCCCATTAATTTGTGGCATTTGCAATTCCGGCAAAAAAGTGGAAAAGGTTTAGTTCTGGCTATATTCCCCAGCTGGGACTTGCCAGCAGTACTGTTCTGAATGTCCCATGGGATATCCTTCTCAGAAATACCCATCAAAGATTCTGTCACTGAGGTCGCAGGATGCGGGACTTCTCTGTGTTCCCAGGGTGAAGAAGAAGTCAGCAAGTCAAAGAGCCTTTTCGCATCATGCACCCACCCTGTGGAACAATCTTCCTGTGACCGTGAGACAGTCGGAGTCCGTGGACATTTTTAAGTCAAGACTTACTCTCTTTCTTATGAATAGTTTTTATTTTTTTTAATCTGTTTTATTCTTTTACTTCTGTTTTTAATCATGTATTTGAAATTTTTATTTGAAGTTTTATGTTGAATTGTTTTATGTAAGGTGCCTTGAGACAGATTTGCTGTGATTTGGCACATTATAAGCTAATTAAATTGAAATTAAATTGAAATTGTCACTTGAAGCAAATGAACAGGTCCTGGCTGTGGGTCTAACTCAGGGTGGGCAATCATGTGCCATAAAGGGCCGAGACACTGCAGGTTTTCCGTGCAACCAATCGCCTCACCAGTGATTTCATTAATGATCAGGTGTCTCAGCAGGTGATTTCATTGACAACCAGGTGTTTATGTTCAGAGCAGATCATCAGCAACCCACCTGCTGAGGTGATTGGTTACATGGAAAACCTGCAGTGTCTCGGCCCTCGATGCCCACCCCTGGTGCTCCTCATTGGATTGTGTCAAAATGTAATTAGAAAGGGTTAAATGCAAAGGACAAATTTCATTGTATGTTCAATGAAATTAAAGGCCCCAAGTCTTCTTCTATTTACAAGTTGGCTGCAACTGTGGGAAATTTTGAGGCGTCTTGACATATTAGCTATTTTATTTTTGTCAGCAGGTGAGTGTGACACGTTGTGTAACAGAGTTAGAAATTACCTGTTTAATTTTGACAAAATTGAGGTGGATGTCATTTATATTATGCTGTATTACCTCAGCTGAGCTGATGGTAGGTGTTTTTTGTAATTCTGAAATCAATGTTTAATTTTTAAGTACTTTAAAGTTATTCTAGAAAGTTTCTGTTACATCCATGTTGACCATGAATTTGACTGGAGCTTAATGTTCCAATTTGAACTAATGTGCCAATCTGGAGCTCATTGCCCTCCGTGGAGAAGGTTGTTGATGTTGTTCAGGAAGAACCCAGTCCCAGCCAACCCCATCATCCTGTGTGACTCCACAGTTGCCATTGTAGAGTCCTTCTGCTACCTGGGGATCACCATCACTCAGGACCTCAAGTGGGAGCTAAACGTTAGCTCGCTCCCCAAGAGGGCACAAGAGAGGATGTACTTTCTGTGGCAGCTAAGGAAGCTCAACCTGTCAAAAACAATGATCAATCAATCAATCAACTTTTTTCTTGTATAGCGCCAAATCACAACAAACAGTTGCCCCAAGGCGCTCCAAATGTCATCACTGAGTCCATCAAGTCCTCCTCCATCAATCAATCAATCAATTTTTTTATATAGCGCCAAATCACAACAAACAGTTGCCCCAAGGCGCTTTATATTGTAAGGCAAGGCCATACAATAATTATGTAAAACCCCAGCGGTCAAAACGACCCCCTGTGAGCAAGCACTTGGCTACAGTGGGAAGGAAAAACTCCCTTTTAACAGGAAGAAACCTCCAGCAGAACCAGGCTCAGGGAGGGGCAGTCTTCTGCTGGGACTGGTTGGGGCTGAGGGAGAGAACCAGGAAAAAGACATGCTGTGGAGGGGAGCAGAGATCAATCACTAATGATTAAATGCAGAGTGGTGCATACAGAGCAAAAAGAGAAAGAAACAGTGCATCATGGGAACCCCCCAGCAGTCTAAGTCTATAGCAGCATAACTAAGGGATGGTTCAGGGTCACCTGATCCAGCCCTAACTATAAGCTTTAGCAAAAAGGAAAGTCTTAAGACTAATCTTAAAAGTAGAGAGGGTGTCTGTCTCCCTGATCTGAATTGGGAGCTGGTTCCACAGGAGAGGAGCCTGAAAGCTGAAGGCTCTGCCTCCCATTCTACTCTTACAAACCCTAGGAACTACAAGTAAGTCTGCAGTCTGAGAGCGAAGCGCTCTATTGGGGTGATATGGTACTACGAGGTCCCTAAGATAAGATGGGACCTGATTATTCAAAACCTTATAAGTAAGAAGAAGAATTTTAAATTCTATTCTAGAATTAACAGGAAGCCAATGAAGAGAGGCCAATATGGGTGAGATATGCTCTCTCCTTCTAGTCCCCGTCAGCAGTGATGCCTGTAACGCGTTACTCTAATCTGACCACTTTTTTTTAGTAACGAGTAATCTAACGCGTTAATCTTTCCAAAACAGTAATCAGATTAAAGTTACTTCTCCATGTCACTGTGCGTTACTATTATTTTGCATTGTGGGTTGATAGCAGCATTAAACTTGGTCTGTGGGCAGGAGGTCGGGGTTCGACTGAACTGCCCACTTTAAGCGAGTTGTGAGCTTTTCATCCACGGTTTTTTGCAGCTGCTCGACTCGTCCTCACATCTTAAAGCACGGTGATCAGCACACCTGCACTGAGCAGGTGAGACATTTTTATACTTTTTTCCCTCCTTTATTTAGAATTCTGGGCTGCTCCGTATCGTCTCGTTAAAAACAGCTGATCCTCCGCGACGCGTCAACAACTAACACTATTTTCCACTCAAATGCACCTAAACTCTCTTTCTGAGGACCACATGATGTGAAAACGCAATAAAACTTTCTTACCTGTAAATCTGGTCCTGTTTTCTGCATAAATAAATGTTATCCATTCTTTGTGCTCAAACGCCAAAGCAGGGGATTCCAGCTGGAATGGGGGCGTGGGGCAGGAATGTGCCCCCCACAACACCCAGATTAAAGGTCCAGTTTTGAAGCCGTTTTTTACTACAACTACTAATATTGCTTAAAATATAATAATTTCGACAAGTAAAATGTCTAGAGAGAATTTAAATGTTAGAAAAATGTTAGAATAGTTACATTTATAAAAAATGTAGGTTTGAAATTGCAAGTTTTACTGTTACAGTGCTGTCAACAGTTAAATATGAGGTCAAGAAAGAGGTCTTTATTTTACTTTTTATAAAACAAGTATTTATTTTCATTGAAGTCAAGAAAGGGTGACTATAAAGTGAGTTTTGGCAAAACAGGTATCATTGTCATGTTGACGTGGGTTGTTGTCGGCAGCTGGGGAAAGTAACTAAAAAGTAACTAGTAATCTAACTTAGTTACTTTTACAATTGAGTAATCAGTAAAGTAACTAAGTTACTTTTTCAAGGAGTAATCAGTAATCAGTAATTGGATTACTTTTTCAAAGTAACTGTGGCAACACTGCCCGTCAGTACTCTAGCTGCAGCATTTTGAATTAACTGAAGGCTTTTTAGGGAACTTTTAGGACAACCTGATAATAATGAATTACAATAGTCCAGCCTAGAGGAAATAAATGCATGAATTAGTTTTTCAGCATCACTCTGAGACAAGACCTTTCTGATTTTAGAGATATTGCGTAAATGCAAAAAAGCAGTCCTACATATTTGTTTAATATGCGCTTTGAATGACATATCCTGATCAAAAATGACTCCAAGATTTTCACAGTATTACTAGAGGTCAGGGTAATGCCATCCACAGTAAGGATCTGGTTAGACACCATGTTTCTAAGATTTGTGGGGCCAAGTACAATAACTTCAGTTTTATCTGAGTTTAAAAGCAGGAAATTAGAGGTCATCCATGTCTTTATGTCTGTAAGACAATCCTGCAGTTTAGCTAATTGGTGTGTGTCCTCTGGCTTCATGGATAGATAAAGCTGGGTATCATCTGCGTAACAATGAAAATTTAAGCAATACCGTCTAATAATACTGCCTAAGGGAAGCATGTATAAAGTGAATAAAATTGGTCCTAGCACAGAACCTTGTGGAACTCCATAATTAACTTTAGTCTGTGAAGAAGATTCCCCATTTACATGAACAAATTGTAATCTATTAGACAAATATGATTCAAACCACCGCAGCGCAGTGCCTTTAATACCTATGGCATGCTCTAATCTCTGTAATAAAATTTTATGGTCAACAGTATCAAAAGCAGCACTGAGGTCTAACAGAACAAGCACAGAGATGAGTCCACTGTCCGAGGCCATAAGAAGATCATTTGTAACCTTCACTAATGCTGTTTCTGTACTATGATGAATTCTAAAACCTGACTGAAACTCTTCAAATAGACCATTCCTCTGCAGATGATCAGTTAGCTGTACCATCACCGTCTGGTACACTGCTGCCACTGCTAAGGACAGGAGCAGACTGCAGCGTCTCATCCATGCATCAGAGAAGGTGATTGACTGCAATGTGCCATCCCTACAGGACCTGTGCACCTCCAGGGCCCTGAGGTGAGCAAGAAAGATAGTGGCCGATCCCTCTCACCCAGGACACAAACTTTTTGTCAGTGATCATACTTTGTGAACAAAATGTCACGGAGATGCACTGACGCACAGCGCCTGTGAACTTGTTAGAACGTCCAGATTGTGCATATAATCACACATCCATTGACAGTCCACCTCATGTGTCAGAGGTTTTGTCTGAATTATGATGTCATCATGGCTGTTAGACCCTGTCCACATGGCCGCAGTGTGTGTCAAAATGTCAAGGAGACACACTGATGCAGAGCATCTGTGATCACGTTTGAACGTCCAGATTGTGCATGCACATCACACATCCATGACAGTCCACTCTGTCAGAGGATTCATCTGAATTATCTGAATGTCAATTTGTACGGCATTTGTACAGTTTGTGCTCTCGTGTGACGGGGTAAGGTCAGATGTGAGCCCTTTTGCAGTTGCATTAACAGCACTATTGCTTGGACACAGTTAATCTTCACACCAGTAGACACTGTTTAATGAGTTTTCTTATATGTTTGAAAATTATCTGCGTGAATTAATATTTTGGTTGTATTAAAATGAAGTTAAAATGCAGTATAACAGCCAGAATGTATTTTAAGTCTGTCTAGCTGTTTATGCGGCCCACACAACATTTAGTTTTGTGTCATGTCTGTGATCTGCTTTTTTTCTACAAAATTAAACAACTGAATGAACATCCTCCGAGGCCGGTGATTCCATAATTATTGCCAGGGGTTGTAATAGAAAGTAAAAGTTATTTAAAGCAAGAATGGTATTGTTAACTCACCAGTGCACCACCTAAGGCTGGGCTTACACTGTACGATTTTGGCCCTTTTTCAGCCAATTTTTCACTCAGAGAATTTTTTGGATTGCGCCGAGTTTCAGCTTAATCGTGTGTCCTGCGTCGTGCAGTCTACATGGAGTAACGAGCTGCATTTAACATCTCACGACCACTTCCTGATGGGGAATCATATGGTCGGATAAAAATACACAAAACAAAACATAACAAACATATTGTGGTCAGATGAATGAGTATTAAACATAACTAGAATGTTGTCTGTGGGGATCCACAGGCTCTAGATTAGGTAGTGTTTATAAAATAGGTAGCTGACATTTTTCAGTGGTGGTAATAAATTAAGCAGTGAATTGAATTGGTGTGTCAGACCTCAACAATTTTTAGAAGAGGAACTCAACCCTTTTATTTCCCGTTAATTATGTAATTTTTAAAGTTAATTTACTGTCAATGTATTTGTCAATTTAGATTATTATCATATACACACTGTTATTATTATCATTATTATTATTATCATCATTATTTTTTAGCCTGGATGGTGCTGAACTGACTGTTGTTCCTGTGGAAGATGCATCATAAGAAGAGTGATCTGAGAGCACAATATCCCCCGCTGGAAAATGCTGCTTTGGCACAACTGCTTGGTACATTCTGATAACATTTTTTGTCAACACACACCAGCTATTTGCATTTCCAGCAAAAAAAAACAAAACAAAACAAAACTGTAAATGAGCTAATTTTAGAGAAGACTTCTTTCATAAATCAAGAGAAACATTTCTTGCAAAATCACAGGATAGAATAATAAATATATTACTTTTCAAAGTTAACCTGTTGATTCAGACGCTACACTGAAAAATCTAAATGAAAACAAATTTTCTATGACCAAGTTGAACAATATGATAATATGTGTATTACGGACCTATAACAAGGACTTTACTAAGTTTCAAGAAATTCCTCCAAAAAATGTGAGAGGAGTTGATTTCAGAATGCTTATACCCTTTTCAGGACAGACGGATAGACAGATGGACAGAAATGGCCACGACATCATCCCCCTTTCGGCCAAATGCTGTACGAATCACACTAATTGGAAAAGCAAACAAAATTCGAGCTGCAGTTGTATGAGATAGACATTCGTACAGCCATGTATGAAAACTCAGAATGTGGTATGAAGCCAGCACGAATGATTCGTGCAATTAGGAGTGCAGCAGCACCTGAATCCAGGTGGACCACCCAGAGTGCAAGTCGAATGTGGACATTAACGTTCCCCCACAAAAATAAAATCAGAATAAAATACAAAGACAAGGAATCAAAACAATTTGTTGTTTTAATTCTAATACCAAAGAATTAATACAAAGGAAGTAAACCACCATGATGCTGGCACCCGAGGTCTGGGTGGAAAGCAAGTGAGGTGTTGATGATATCTAACCCATGAACTGCATACATGACAGTTCCTGGGTTGGATTGCCCCCCCCACTTGCACACGTGCCTTCCTCTTTTCCCTTTCTCTCTCTCTCTCTCTCTCTTCACTCACACACACACTGTCTCTCACTCTGTCCTGCACTCTTTTCCTCTCTGGAAATCAGTTGTTCATGGGGGCATGGCAGACCAAGCACTGTGGTCAGCACCAGAGCCCTATGCAGCTCTCAGAATTTATGCACATACACTAAAAAAGATTCACATTCATTTATGTCTCCTCCCATAAAGGGGGGAAAACACGTCATCTAGGCTATTTAATAACGTGGTTTATGTGGTTGATTGTTCTGATTCCATGGCCTGTATGTCTTTTGACGCACTTGTCAGGAATAGCGCCATTTGGTTGCTTTCAGTTAATTTCACCTGTCACGAAACTGAGAATTCAGCACCTCTATGCTGATGATGCGCACACACGAACAGCGGGGTGTGTGGATGAAGCAGACACACGCAGCTGAGTGATCACTCCAACCGGCCGCACGCACGGGCAGTGCTGTGATCAGCTGTTGTCCCTGTCAGATTGAAAGGAGCAGGAATCCATCAATTTGCCGGTTGCCTGTACAAAGCACTGGTGGCCAAGAGGCACGCTGCAGATCACACGGCTCTGAGACGCACAGCCTCGGCCACCTGACCGGCCTGTTTTCTCTTTTCTTTTTTATTCCTAGAAACATATAATAAGGATATACAAAAAAAACCAAACAAAACAGTCAGGTGGGCATGTCCATGGGGCGCGTGGCACCTCACACAGTTCTAAGACGCAATGACTTGCTGACGCAATGCTTGAGCTCCAGTATAACATCCAGATTGAGCATGTAATCAGACTTCCATTTACAGTCCACCTCATGTGTCAGAGGATTCATCTGAATTACCATGTCATCATGGTTGTTAGACCACATTCAGACTGCTGCAGTGTGCATCAACGCATCATGGGGGTGCACTGATCCATCTGAACTACCATGTCATCATATGGCTGTTAAACTAGTCCACATGGTCACAGTGCGCATCATTGCATCACGGAGTCACGCTGACTCACTGTGACACATGGTGTATGCAATGTTCACAAGATGAGTGACAGACTTTGCACATTACAATATTTCCTTTGTGCACCAAACAGCATGCGGGGGGGATCAGCTCATCAGGGGCACGTGGATATGCCGACACGATCAGACTGCTCCGAATGCTGGTGGGTTGCCATTTCAGATGGCAGTTTTGAGCTAGCAGTCACACAGCAGTACGACCGCCACAGGAAACTCCCCAGTTCGAATGCAGCATGACAGTAGTGTGCATGCTGTCCACATCCAATTCAGCATCCTTCCCAAAGTGCACACAAATGCTGTCCTAGGAATTTCAATGCAGTTTTTCCTGTTTTAGATGTGCTAAACTGACTAAAACTGCTTTTAGTGACAGCTGTGCATTTGGCCTGTTTATTGGTTAACCCACCCATCTCTCAAGCTTTTTCATCCCTGCTTTTCAGTCACAATAAATATTATCTCAGCTCCTAAGACAAAATTAAACAGAATTGGGCTAAACAGTAATCTTTTCAAAACAACTGTCACGTTCTGTAGACATAGACATGCTTGGCCCTGAATGTAGA
The DNA here is from genome assembly GCF_902500255.1 of Thalassophryne amazonica. Taxonomy (NCBI): domain Eukaryota; kingdom Metazoa; phylum Chordata; class Actinopteri; order Batrachoidiformes; family Batrachoididae; genus Thalassophryne; species Thalassophryne amazonica. Next base: position 145,921,263 of record NC_047104.1, on the reverse strand, counting down.
GTTTGGTGCAAATCCAGCAGGGGAGTGAGGATTCAGGAAAAACAGTGTTTGGACATAGAAAAAGGGACTTGGGTCAGGTGTGAGTCTGCCCTTAGAAGCTTTTGCAGGAAAATAACACATGAAATATGTCATTGCTTGGTTCCTCAATGCCAAATGTGTTTTAAGTAATGTGAGAACGAATGGTAAAATTGCAAATTGATAAATGTTTTAGCAACCCAATGATTTTGGAATGTGTTGCAAGCCTTTAAATGCAGGGATGGACATATATTAGTAAATGAAGTGAAACTGGCAACATGAAAAATCTGGGTTCACATTGACTGCAAATAAAATAGAAGTCAAAGTAAATGGAAGCATCACTGTGTTTTGTTTTGTCACCTTCCTAAAAATGGCCAAAGTCATGTTTTGGAAAATGATTTAGGCCATTATTTTAGGAAGGTGACACTCTGCTTGTTTGTGACTAAATTTTTTTTTTTTGGGGTATTTGCCACATTATAAACAGGCTGGAAACTAGTCAAGAATTATCAAACAGCTGGCATTTAATGGACAGGTAGTACACAAGGAGAACACAGTGAGTATATGACATTTAAATGAGTTCATAGGAAGACTTAATAGGTTTTCACCAACAGGACAGGTTGTGTGTTTTAGATGCGCTAAACTGACTGAAACTGCTTTTAGACAGGTTTTTGCTGGAATCGTGGTAAAAACAGGGTTTAGATGGTCTAAAACCCAACCCTGGTAATGCAGCAAAGACATGCACATCCAAAACATGTAAAAAGGCGTGCTGCACCAAGAAAAATTATACCAAAGATAGAAACCAAATGATCTGCACAACCATAGCCCCCAATACAAAAAAGACCTTTATTTAATAAGACATAACGTTTTGGCAACCTGCCCTTTGTCAGATGACAAAGGGCAGGTTGCCCGAATCATTCGGTTTCTATCTATCTTTCTGACAACATGACTTCAGCTGTATTATCACTGTAGCAGTTGTTCACACGTTTTTGGTACATGTTCAAATTCTGTTTTGACACTTGAAGATTATCTTCAAATACAGAAGAGTCACTGCAATAAAAATCACATTTCAAGTTAGAAACTGCTCCATTTCTGTTCAACTTACAGCGATAGTCTTCATGCAGTTCTGCTTTCCCTGCCAGTTGTTTGGCTGACACCTCGCCCAAAGTCTGGACCTCACGTCTCGATTTCCATCAATCCAAATTATTTGTTCTAAAAGAGCCAATGATTCACACAACATCTCAACTGTTGAGAATTTTTCAGGTTTTTTTGTTGGCAAAGAAAACTGATCCACTGATCCAGCTCTTGCTCTGCTCACATTTCAATGTAAAACAACTTACTTGTTTTGCATGTTTTCTCTTGGCCCCAATCCAGTACTCATCTTATAGAAAGAAATTGAAGAAAGTCTCGAAGGTTAAGAATTGATACCAAGTGTCCCTTCAGGTGCACACGGTAACTCTGACAAAATTAGCAAACAAATTGGAACATTATTTATGAATCATTTCACTGTGACTGAAAAAATAAGTGGACATATGGTATTCATATTGCACTGAAATAGTTTTGTAATCACCTCTGCATGGTGAAAGGATGCACGGCAGTGAAAACCTTGAAACAGCGATGTTGATCCAGCTTGCGCCATTCATTGCTACACTTCCTGTATGGAACTTTTTTCATACAGAAACGTTTCCAACGATATCCCTCCTAAAACACACACACACACACACACACACACACACACACCACACACACACACACACACACACACACACACCACACACACACACACACCACACACCACACACACACCACACACACACACACATAAAATGTTGTTAGGGTTTATTCCTGTTTTCTGCAATATTTATGACTGTTTGGTTCTTACTAGCGTCAGATTCTGGCATCAAGACCAGGAGCACCAGAAAAAGGACGGCGGCGACCACAACAGCACGCATGGTTCCCAATTCCTGCTGCTGAATATGACCTGAACATTACATGTTAATGTTGATTACAACACCACTCACATGCACACATTAATTTTTGTCATATTAATGCCCAGTTTTTCTGGTGTTGAAATGCTGATTATGTTTGATCTCAGAAATCTGCTCTATAAAGGAAAGCAGAAACATCTGGACTTATTGGGTGTCTTATTGAATTAAACTCCATGGATAAAAGTGGTTCCACATCCTTGTCCTCAGGGACCATGTGATCTGCAAGACCAAATCATCTTTCAGCAGAACATGGACAGATAGAAATATAAATATTCAGCTGAGTGTGTCCCTGAGGACCAGGGTTTGATCCCCTGCACAATCATCAACAAATAAGTTCCTAATTGTTTAGATTTCTCTGTTAGAGAAATCAAGGAGACATTTTCAGTTTCCCAAAAGCATTGAACTCACCACAGATAATCTCTTCTCGTTCCTTCTCTCCCTGCTTCTGGAAACCAGCTGGATCTCTGTCTTGTATTTATAATTTATAAACCGTGACTATCCAGGGTTGGGACCAGGAAGCAGAGTTGTAGTCTTACACACCTCTCTGCAGCTTCTCTCCCCCTGCCATCCCCTCATTACCCCATCCCCGTAGAGACGTGCCTGCTCCCAGACTACCAATAACCAGCAAAAATCTATTTAAGCATAAAAATTCAAAAAGAAAAAATAATATAGCACCTTCAACTGCACCACAGACTAAACAGTTAAATGTGGTCTATTAAACATTAGGTCTCTCTCTTCTAAGTCCCTGTTAGTAAATGATATAATAATTGATCAACATATTGATTTATTCTGCCTTACAGAAACCTGGTTACAGCAGGATGAATATGTTAGTTTAAATGAGTCAACACCCCCGAGTCACACTAACTGTCAGAATGGTCCGTAGCACGGGCCGGGGCGGAGGATTAGCAGCAATCTTCCATTCCAGCTTATTAATTAATCAAAAACCCAGACAGAGCTTTAATTCATTTGAAAGCTTGACTCTTAGTCTTGTCCATCCAAATTGGAAGTCCCAAAAACCAGTTTAATTTGTTATTATCTATCGTCCACCTGGTCGTTACTGTGAGTTTCTCTGTGAATTTTCAGACCTTTTGTCTGACTTAGTGCTTAGCTCAGATAAGATAATTATGGTGGGCGATTTTACATCCACACAGATGCTGAGAATGACAGCCTCAACACTGCATTTAATCTATTATTAGACTCTATTGGCTTTGCTCAAAAAGTAATGAGTCCACCCACCACTTTAATCATATCTTAGATCTTGTTCTGACTTATGGTATGGAATAGAAGACTTAACAGTATTCCCTGAAAACTCCTTCTGTCTGATCATTTCTTAATAACATTTACATTTACTCTGATGGACTATCAGGCAGTGGGGAATAAGTTTCATTACACTAGAAGTCTTTCAGAAAGCGCTGTAACTAGGTTTAAGGATATGATTCCTTCTTTATGTTCTCTAATGCCATATACCAACGCAGTGCAGAGTAGCTACCTAAACTCTGTAAGTGAGATAGAGTATCTCGTCAGTAGTTTTACATCCTCATTGAAGACAACTTTGGATGCTGTAGCTCCTCTGAAAAGAGAGCTTTAAATCAGAAGTGCCTGACTCCGTGGTATAACTCACAAACTCGTAGCTTAAAGCAGATAACCCGTAAGTTGGAGAGTAAATGGCATCTCACTAATTAGAAGATCTTCACTTAGCCTGGAAAAAGAGTCTGTTGCTCTATAAAAAAGCCCTCCGTAAAGCTAGGACATCTTTCTACTCATCACTAATTGAGAAAATAAGAACAACCCCAGGTTTCTTTTCAACACTGTAGCCAGGCTGACAAAGAGTCAGAGCTCTATTGAGCTGAGTATTCCATTAACTTTAACTAGTAATGACTTCATGACTTTCTTTGCTAACAAAATTTTAACTATTAGAGAAAAAATTACTCATAACCATCCCAAGACGTATCGTTATCTTTGGCTGCTTTCAGTGATGCCGGTATTTGGTTAGACTCTTTCTCTCCGATGTTCTGTCTGAGTTATTTTCATTAGTTACTTCATCCAAACCATCAACATGTTTATTAGACCCCCATTCCTACCAGGCTGCTCAAGGAAGCCCTACCATTATTTAATGCTTCGATCTTAAATATGATCAATCTATCTTTGTTAGTTGGCTATGTACCACAGGCTTTTAAGGTGGCAGTAATAAACCATTACTTAAAAAGCCATCACTTGACCCAGCTATCTTAGCTAATTATAGGCCAACCTCCAACCTTCCTTTTCTCTCAAAAATTCTTGAAAGGGTAGTTGTAAAACAGCTAACTGATCATCTGCAGAGGAATGGTCTATTTGAAGAGTTTCAGTCAGGTTTTAGAATTCATCATAGTACAGAAACAGCATTAGTGAAGGTTACAAATGATCTTCTTATGGCCTCGGATAGTGGACTCATCTCTGTGCTTGTTCTGTTAGACCTCAGTGCTGCTTTTGATACTGTTGACCATAAAATTTTATTACAGAGATTAGAGCATGCCATAGGTATTAAAGGCACTGCGTTGCGGTGGTTTGAATCATATTTGTCTAATAGATTACAATTTGTTCATGTAAATGGGGAATCTTCTTCACAGACTAAAGTTAATTATGGAGTTCCACAAGGTTCTGTGCTAGGACCAATTTTATTCACTTTATACATGCTTCCCTTAGGCAGTATTATTAGACGGTATTGCTTAAATTTTCATTGTTACGCAGATGATACCCAGCTTTATCTATCCATGAAGCCAGAGGACACACACCAATTAGCTAAACTGCAGGATTTGTCTTACAGACATAAAGACATGGATGACCTCTAATTTCCTGCTTTTAAACTCAGATAAAACTGAAGTTATTGTACTTGGCCCCACAAATCTTAGAAACATGGTGTCTACCCAGATCCTTACTCTGGATTGCATTACCCTGAGCTCTAGTAATACTGTGAAGTAGAAGAAGAAGAAGTCATTTTGATCAGGATATGTCATTCAAAGCGCATATTAACACAATATGTAGGACTGCTTTTTTGCATTTACGCAATATCTCTAAAATCAGAAAGGTCCTTGTCTCAGAGTGATGCTGAAAAACCTAATTCATGCATTTATTTCCTCTAGGCTGGACTATTGTAATTCATTATTATCAGGTTTGTCCTAAAAGTTCCCTAAAAAGCCTTCAGTTAATTCAAAATGCTGCAGCTAGAGGTACTGACGGGACTAGAAGGAGAGAGCATATCTCACCCATATTGGCCTCTCTTCATTGCTTCTGTTAATTCTAGAATAGAATTTAAAATTCCTTCTTCTTACTATAAGGTTTTTGAATAATCAGGTCCCACTTTATCTTAGGGACCTCGTAGTACCATATCACCCCCAATAGAGCGCTTTGCTCTCAGACTGTAGGCTACTTGTAGTTCCTAGGGTTTGTAAGAGTAGAATGGGAGGCAGAGCCTTCAGCTTTCAGGCTCCTCTCCTGGGAACCAGCTCCCAATTCAGATCAGGGAGACAGACACCCTCTCTACTTTTAAGATTAGGCTTAAAACTTTCCTTTTTGCTAAAGCTTATAGTTAGGGCTGGATCAGGTGACCCTGAACCATCCATTAGTTATGCTGCTATATGACGTAGACTGCTGGGGGGTTCCCATTATGCACTGTTTCTTTCTCTTTTTGCTCTGTATGCACCACTTCTGCATTTAATCATTAGTGATCGATCTCTGCTCCCCTCCACAGCATGTCTTTTTTCCTGGTTCTCTCCCTCAGGCCCCAACCAGTCCCAGCAGAAGACTGCCCCTCCCGAGGGCCTGTTTCTGCTGGAGATTTCTTCCTGTTAAAAGGGAGTTTTTCCTTCCCACTGTAGCCAAGTGCTTGCTCACAGGGGGTCGTTTTGACCGTTGGGGTTTTACATAATTATTGTATGGCCTTGCCTTACAAATATAAAGCGCCTTGGGGCAACTGTTTGTTGTGATTTGGCGCTATATAAAAAAAATGATTGATTGATTGATTGATAATCGGGGCTCATCTCTCAGTACATAACCAAGTTACTTGTTTAAACACAAATGAGCATAAAACTGGTTTGTGTGTATGTTTAATGTATGGAAACCGAGCTAATGTACATTGCTTGAAGACATGAAGCAGAACATGAAAAACACACGGCAGAAGAAAATAACCAATGAATGAGTTCAGAGGCATAATTCCTTCTCCAGTATTTTATAATAAATTCTACAGTTGAAAAAATAATTAAAACAAATAAGATCACAATTTTTTTCTGTGTAGGCTCTCAGTTGTCCAGGTGGTTTCCATAGTAGAGAAGCTTGAATCTTCAACTGGACTGGGTTGCTTGACGTGAGGACGTTTCGCTTCAAATCGCAGAAGCTTCCTCAGCTAAAATTCTTGCTCTGGAAGTCTGACTTCTGTCTGACTCTTGTAGAGATGAATGAACCGAAGCCAGCAAAAGCTGGAGTTTTAAACCTACCAGACCCCTCCTACTGAGAGGCAGACTGCTATAGGCTAGTGACTAAACAATAGCTCTAATTAGCAACTATTGTGCTCTAGTTAGCACTCTCCTAATGACAGGGCAGCTGTCACTCCTAATGATGGGATGGATGCCTTTCTTGATGGCTCCCCTTGGTGACTCTCCTGATGACGTGAATGACTCATTACCATGAACAAAAGACGACTGAAACTCCTTTGACCTGAGTACCCCATTGTAACGGGATAAAGCGTGTCTCAGACCCCCTTCAGATGTCAGTTTTCCTGACATCTGTTAGAATGCACTACATTGCTCTGTGTTGAAGCCCTTCAACACAGGGCCCTACAGGTGCCCATAACTTGCAGACGGGAAGGGCTAAAGAACAACAATGTGTCCGGAAAGCCTCACAGTATGTGGGTACCCACGATGGTCCCTGGACAAAGTGCAGAAGTCCCAGAGAACAAGAGACCAGATAGACAGGAGACGGAGACAAGAAGAAGAGGAGTGTCTCTCCCTTGTTTAGCAGGTAGGGGAAAAACTACAGAGGATCTTCAGACAGCACAAAATCCCAGTTTACTTTAAACCGATTAACACCTTGAGACAGAAATTAGTTCACCCTAAGGACATGATCCCTAGTTACAAACAGAGCAATGTAGTGTATTCTATCAGATGTCAGGAAAACTGTAACAAACAGTACATAGGTGAGACTAAGCAACCTTTACACAAAAGACTATACCAGCACCACAGAGAGGGCGCCAGTGGACCTCAGTCTGCAGTTCATCTCCACCTTAAAGACACTAACCACATGTTTGAGGACAAGGAAATTAAAATATTGGCCAGAGAGAAGAAATGGTTTGAGAGAGGGGACAAGGAGGCATTCTTTGTGAAACGTTTGAAACCCAGCCTTAACTGGGGAGGGGGTCTGAGACACGCTTTATCCCGTTTACAATGGGCTACTCAGGTCAAAGGAGTTTCAGTCTTTTGTTCATGGTAATTAGTCATTCACATCATCAGGAGAGTCATCAAGGGAGCCATCAAGAAAGGCATCCATCCCATCATTAGGAGAGTGCTAACTAGAGCACAATAGTTGCTAATTAGAGCTATTGTTTAGTCACTAGCCTATAGCAGTCTGCCTCTCAGTAGGAGGGGTCTGGTTAGGTTTAAAACTCCAGCTTTTGTTGGCTTCTGTTCATTTGTCTCTACAAGAGTCAGACAGAAGTCAGACTTCCAGAGCAAGAATTTTAGCTGAGGAAGCTTCTGCGATTTGAAGCGAAACGTCCTCGCGTCAAGCAACCCAGTCCAGTCGAAGATTTAAGCTTCTCTACTATTCACAAAATTTTGTTTCCAATTTCAAGAATTTTTAAGGTATGTGAGTTAAACTACTCATTCGGTGTAAAATTGTGCCAAATTCCAATGTGGATCAGATTGCATCCACTGTGGTGATCGTGTACAAAATGTGATCTGCCAAAAAGTCACCAACAACAACTAGTGAGTCAGACTACCCTGAGCTGTTGATGATGAGAAGATCCTATCATAAGGCAGCCTTGGCAAAACACAGTAGACCAAATCTTGAAGAAATCCATGTTTTGCAACATGTGCACTCATGTTTTGAGATATACTGTATTTTTCATTATCCACATTTTGTAATTCATGGTCTGTGGATAATTTACAATTTGCAGCTGATTCAGGGTTTTTGGGTTTCACAGTATTAAACAGATCCTGGCACTTAGCCTGGTCTGGAGCAGGCTAGCTCCACTGAATAAATCATGGTGTCATATGCCATAACATATATCGCTTTCCACTTTCCCACTTTTGTTCAACCACACTGTGGATAAATTGAGTCAGGATAACCATGAAATCTTGGCTTAATCCCTTATCCTACTTTTGTGCAATGGGGCTCAGGAAACCCTGGGATGGAAAAAAATTGACATTTTTGTATTGATCACTACCCCCAAGACCATATTTGGGGCAAACAGATTGTAAGAAATACATTGTGGCAAATTGAATGAAGTAACATACACATAGACCACCACATGGACCACCAGCAGTCTGCGGGTGACTCTTTCTGAAATTTGGTTTTACAAGAAGCACGGTGGCTCAGTGGTTAGCAGACTAAACCTCAGACCCAGAAAATCTAAGGTTTGATTCCACCCATACTCAGTTCCTTCCTGTGTTTCCTGTGTGGAGTGTGCATGTTCTCCTAGTACCTGTGTGGGTTTCCTCCCACCATCTAAAACATACTGTTAGAAACTGCTCCTTTCTCTGACCTTGATATTGCAGAAACTCCTCAAGTGGTGTTGGGCTCTGGACTATGGCTGCCCCCACTTACTTGCAGAGCCAGCATGCCCGTATGTAGAGGGGGTTCAACCGAACCCTCCCCCGAGAATTCTGCTGATTTTTTTCTGATCTGGATATCAACGTTATGTATTTTCTTTGCATTGATAATAAGCAACAAGCACTAACTGTTACACAGCTATTATCACACACCCTCAAGCTACCGCGTGCTGGGTAATCGGGAGAGTCAGGAGTTTTCCCGGTGGGCTGGTCCAACCTGGGGCCGTTGTGAGGGGGTGTTAATATATGCATACATATATGACCACCACTAACTATTAGGCTACACAGCAAGACACTTGGGCTGCTTTATCTTAAAGAGAAGACATTAAGTGTTACAAATGTTTTACAATCACGAAAATTCACAAGAAAATAACTTAAGACTGCTTCTTTTGCAACGCTGTTATCTTTTCCAGGTAGGGACATACCATTACACGTTTAACACCCCTATGCATTCATTACAGTTAGTTCAGTCCAATCAGGTCCTGTGCGCTCAGATGGGACTTGCACTACTAGCAAATATAGGAGGAGTGGCCCGTGAATGAAAAGATGGACAGAAAAAAGCCAGGTGGAGCTGAAAAAGCTAGATTAAGCAAAGCTGCCAAGTGTGCAAAGCTCACAGATATTTTTTCAGGAAGACAGAGCGAAGAGGGAAATGGTAAATAGGGCCGGGCATAACAGGCTACGTGCCTGTTGATGCTCGGATGTCAGCCGTATCAACATTTGTAGTCCAGTACCACCTCTTCCAGCTACTTACAGACTTCACTGACTTAAGCTGGGCAGACACTGTACGATATTTTCAATCGTTGTACTTGGCTCCAGCACAAACTGTGTGAAAAACCGCAGGATTTAAAAGTTCAGAGCGCATGATTCATGTTCTCACACTGTACGGCCCAATGCTCTGATGCGATCTGACTGCTCACACTGTACGTTCAAAAACCACACTTCGGGGTCGCGTTTCTTTTTAAAAAAAAATTATTTCATGCCTATCAGCGCGCACAGTGAGTGAAATCAGGTGGGGGGAGACTGAATGTATATGCACACGCACACACACAGCAGGCAGCAACATGATTCATGAGAGGACGGTTAAAAAAAGAAAACATAGACATTCATAACAGGTGTTGCTACTTACACTGTTGTATAAATAAACTATATTTCATACGGAGTCTTACAGCTGTGCTCATCTGTCGTAAATCCTGTTGTCTGCTGTGTGTGTGTGTGTATACTCACTGTGCGCGCTGATAGCCATGAACTTTAACATGATATTAGGTTATTGCGAGGGAAAGTAATAAAAAAAACACAAGACTTTACATGAGATCACTGTTTGCTCTCTCCGATGTTTGCATGTGTACAGTGTGCGACGTAATCAGCGCGTAGATGCTTATAGCGCTGCTTCAACAGCGCAGAACCCTCACGAGTCACGACGGCCGACCAAAATATCAAACAGGTTTGATTTTCATCCTACCATATGATTCCCCATCGGGAGGTGGTCGTGAGAGACGCAGGACGCACGAAGCTGAAACTCAGTGCGATCCAAAAAATTCTTGCACGAGTGAAAAATCGGCTGATAAAGGGCCAAAAATCGCACAGTGGTGCACTGGTGAGTTAACAATACCGTTCTTGTTTTAACTAACTTTTACTTTCTATTATAAGCCACCCAATTTTCACAGTCATTCAGCACATAAATGCCGGATTTAAATGCCACAGCAGAACTCTTTTTATTCCTGTGCCCTGCCGGTTTGTGGGCTGGTTGGATATAAAACTCCCGGGCTGAAAAATGTTCCCAGCATGCCCCTGCCCTCAAGTTTCAATTTCCTCTGCCAGAGTAATCCCTTAAGTGATGAAAGGGCAAACTGCTAGATAAACTTTTCCCATGGGGGTTGAGAATTTTTGCTCCCTGGTCCCTATCCTCCTCTGATATCAAACAGATTAGTAGGCTTGTAAATACCCATGTAGACACACAACTACACTTGTCTGGTTTGTAAAAACATGTTTGTATGTATAAGCTGAGAAATAAAGGGAGCTTCTCCTTCCTGTGGCAAATACTGTAAAGGTGAAAATATTCGCGTGGGATTTATTATGTGAATTTCGCGAGTTGAACAAGGTCGCCAAATTAAATACCGCTATTTTAATACATAACGTACATATACATACATATTCATAATGTAAATGCGAATATTAATACCTCTAAATACGAGGTCTGTTAGAAAACTATCCAACCTTTTTATTTTTTGCAAAAACTATATAGATTTGAATCGTGCGCTTGCATCAGCCAAGCTAATCTTTGTGCGCATGCGTGAGTTTTTTTCACGACTGTCGGTTGCATCATTCGCAACCGACAGGCAGGTATAAAGTTTGCATTAATGTTATCTTGGTTCTTCCTGGGTGGTTCTTATGGCAACTGATCCAATCCCAAGCAAGGACTATTTGTATATAAAAATGTATTTCCTAAAATGATACATTTTGGGTTTCAAGTGAAATTTATGTAGCTTTTTACCCCTCGAAATCCTCAAAAAGCTTCTGCTTCAGGGAGCTTCACCCCCCTGAGCTCCCCATGAGGGAATTGCCCCTCGACCCCACTGGGGGCCCTGCAGCCCACTGGACCCCCAACTCAAGGATTTGAACCCCCCCTTTCACATTCCTATATACAGCCCTGCCAGGACCTGCTTATTTGCTTAAAGTGACAGAACCTTTGATGGGTATTTCTGAGAAGGATATCCCATGGGAATTCAATTTCATCAATTTCAATTTATTAATTTATATAGCGCCAACTCATAACAAAGTCGCCCCAAGGCGCTTCACACAATTCATAACAACGCAAAGTAATTTAAAATCAAGAAAAGCACAATAAAAAGATAAAACACAGTAGAATAAAAAGAAATTACAAAGCAAACATAAAACCAAATTAGATTAATGATAAGACAGTCTAAAAAAGTGGGTCTTCAGTCTTGATTTAAAAGTCTCCACCGTGTCAGACTGCCTAATAACTGCAGGTCGATTGTTTCAAAGAGTCAGACCACGGTAGGAGAAGGCTCTATACCCCACTGATGTCTTGTTCACCCTCGGAACACACAGAAGCCCTGCGCCCTGCAAACGCAAGGGCCGTGCAGGTACGTAGGGCTTGCCCAAGTCTGCCAGGTAGGAAGGTGCCAGTCCATGAACAATTTTATAAACCAACAATAAGACTTTAAAATCCGATCTGGCAGAAACAGGTAGTCAATAAAGGGATGCCAGAAAGGGTGTAATGTGGTTAAACCTTCTACTTTGTGTCAAAAGTCTGGCAGCAGCATTGTGTACCAAATGAAGTCCCCGAATGCTAGACTGCGGCAGGCCAGAAAATAAAGCATTACAATAATCCAGTCTGGAAGAAATAAACACATGTATTAAAGTCTCAGCATCAGCCATAGACAGGATAGGTCAAATCCTCACCACATTTTGCAGATGGAAAAAGGCAGTCCTCATAATGTCTCTAATGTGGGGGCCAAAAGACAACGTAGGATCGAAAAGTACTCCAAGATTCCTCACTTTGTCTGTGTGATGCACAACATACGAACCCAAATGTAGCGCCAGCTGGTCAAATTGATGCCGATGTCTGGCTGGACCAGGAACCATCATTTCAGTCTTATCAGAATTCAAGAGTAGGAAATTACCAGATAACCAACTTCTCACAGATATAAGGCAATGTTCTAAGGCTTTTATATGGGCAAGATTACCAGCAGTTACCGGCATGTACAATTGAGTATCATCAGCATAACAATGAAAGGCAATCCCGTAATGCCGCAGAACATGCCCAAGGGGCGCTATATAAAGTGAGAAAAGCAAGGGGCCTAACACAGACCCCTGTGGAACCCCAAATTTCATTTCACCAAGGCAAGAAGTAGTGTTATTATACACAACACAATAAGAACGACTGGACAAGTATGATGTCAGCCAAGCAAGAACACTTCCAGTAATCCCAAAGTAATTTTCTAGCCTATCAAGTAAAATGCAATGATCCACAGTATCAAACGCAAGACTAAGATCCAAAAGCACTAAAACCATTGTGGTGTCCGAATCCATTGCACACAGAAAATCATTCACCACTCTGATAAGCGCTGTCTCTGTGGAGAGATGTTTTCTAAAAGTAGACTGAAGTGGCTCAAAAAGATTATTCTCAGTAAGATGCTCCACAAGCTGTCGTGAGACCACTTTTTCCAGAATTTTAGAACAGTACTGCTGGCAAGTCCCAGCCCGGGCATATAGGCAGAATGAACCCTTTTCCACTCTTTCACCAGAATCGCAAATGCCACAAATTAATGGGGTAGGACAACTTTGAAATTCTCTTTGAACTAGAATTGAGCTCTATAGCTCAAAGTGTTTAGTTTGATGTGCTCTTTCTTTTGTAATCCGATTTATGCAAATTAGTCCATTTTCAAGGTTGACAGGGGTCAAAAAGTCACAGAACACTGAAAAAGCTTGAAATTTACCCCCAGTTTCCTTTTGAGCCACATTTTGTGGCGACATCCAACAGAAATCAAACCAAACTTATTTTTTCTGAAAGATTACACACCAGGGCAGTTTTTAGAAAAGATCTGAGCAGTTTGGGTACATTTTCGGTGTGGAAACACCATGCCAATTTGATGCAATATCTGGAGTCTCTCGGTCACACCTCAAGATGCAGCCTCAAGGCAAGGAGGCATAGCCGCCTTTACACAGAATACCAATGCAAGGAAACGCTAGACTGCGACCAGGTCATTTCATGGTGCAATAGTCAGTTGTCTCTTATATTAATGACAGGGTTAACAGCTCCAGAAGAAGTTTCAAATGAATTGAAATTGTCCCAACTTTGAAAAGAAAATGAAAACCTGAAGGATATTATGAGTGAAGTTGAGGGCACACGGAATCCTTTTGTTTAGAGTGATAATAACCTCTACTGTTTGTCCACTGTTAAGGCAGCTTCAGATTCTGTAAAGAACAACCTGATCACGCTGCAGGAGAAGGGATCAGAGTGCCATCAACAATTTGTCAGAGTGCAAGGAAGACCCCAAGAGTGACCAATAAAATGCAAGAAAGTGAAAAATGTTGCCCAAGATACAGTCAAAATGAAGGTTCCAGCTAAAAATAAGAAACTGAAGGAGGTCAAATGTACAAGGGACCTGTTTGATAGATTACCTTACCTGGCACTAACACAGGAGTTTGATTTAGGAACAGCATTATCATAACCGCTACTGCCAGTTCCCTTGTCACTTTGTCAGATTACAGGTGATATGAATAACACGTCAAAGTGTAAACTGATGGAGGTGCTTGAGGCAATGTGGACATGCAATATTGAGCCAAGTACAGTTGATGCATACCTAATTGATGTCATGTTCTTCATCAGAACCCGGCTCAGTTTGCCACCTTCCTTCGGTGGAGTAGCCAGGTTAAACCTGCAACAAGCATGTGCTAATGCCAGGGAGGTTCATGAAGAATGTGACACTTATCCAGATGGGCCGCCGATCAAGGATCAAGAACATGACATTCGTGGTGATTCCATGTGTTCCTACAAGATAACCGGACCTTTACAAAGACGACCAGCCGACTTTGGAAGTGCGCTGTGGTCTAAAGATTTCAAACTGGAGCTATTGTCTTTTCTCAAAGATGAATGGATGAATCCTGACTATGTGTCCATTCTAGAGGGCCATAGTTTCTATGGGGATTGCTTTCTTGACGCCGTAGTTGCTGGACATGAGCAAAGGCAGGAAATTTCTGAACTACAGAGTTTTCACAAAGGAAGCTGATATGAGACTCATCTTTCATGCTAACTTTGTTGCTGAAGGGCCAGCGCCAAAAGTGGTAGTCCAAAGCATTGACACAGATTTGTTCACATTGCTTGTCCATCACTGAAAGTACATAGATGCTGAGTTCTGGCTAGATGCTGGTGTTAATGCCAAGAACATGAGGCGATTGATACACATATCTGAACTGGCTGTGAAAGTCACCACAGAGATAACTGACACTCTCCCCGCTCTTCATGCTCTATCAGAGTGTGATTATACCACATGGTTTATGTGGAAAGGGAAACAAAGGCTATACGAAGTGATGGTGAAAAACGAGAAATTCATCCAAGCAATGTGCGCTCTTTGAAGTTCAGATAAAATAGATATGGATGTGGCTGCAACTCTGGAGGAGTTCATGTGTTGTCTATATTGTTTGAAAAATGTCAGCCAGGTCAACGATGGTATCCTTCACCTTTTCAAAAAAACTGTATGCCCCAAAGACACAGGATGACCCGCTCAGAAAGATAAAGTCATCAGATCCATGCTGCCTACCACCATGCAGAGCTGTCCTGGAGGAAAAGCTGAAGTGCACCAACCATATGGTCTTTATATGGAAAAATGCCAGAAAAGCTCAGCCAGGGGAATTTGGTCCAAGTGGCCATGGATGGCGCATGAATGCAGACAACTGGTTGGAAATGGTTTGGTTTGAAGGGCCTCAAATGCCTGATAGTCTGTCACTCGTGGATCTGGAGTCAGATGAGACGGATACATCGAAAGAGGATGAGAGTGACAGAGATGATGACATGCTTGAACAGAACCTGTCCTCTGATGAGGAAGAATCAGATAACGACTAAGGCACCTTTATGCGCTGTTTATGCATTCACAAGCCTCAACTAGCTCAGGTTGTGATATAAATATGGTTTCACTCGATGATTCTTCTTCATAGAACAGAGGTTTGAATGGAGCTGTGGCCAATTCTGGTGTACAGTTTTTCCAGTGTTCAGCCTAGTTTGGCCACTAGCCATTGCAGTGCCTTTGGGAAATTGTAGGTTTGAATAAGCCATCTACTGTAGAGTATGGTCATGGCCGATTCTGGCCAAACCAGAGAGACAAATACATCAGTGCTTTTGTTTTCAAAATGCCCACGCACATGTATGCCAGTACTAGTTTATTTTCTGTGAGAGCAGTTGAGCGCCGACACCAGCAAAACATACTGTACAGTAATATTATATTGCTATTCGTTATTTGTAAGTATCTAGCAAATTTCTAAGGAAAAACATAGAGTGTCTATTGTGCTGACTCAGCAGCGTTCTCCCAAAGGTTATGCATATTTACCTCTTACTGTACATGGTAGGCATCCTTCAGTCTCGAGAGACTATGGAGTTGTGCTCTGGGTGTTGACTCTGGTGCAACGTCGAGTGTGGCTGGACAGGCCAATGCGGGAATGACAGGCCTTCCGGCAGAGAGCACAGATGAAGTCTGTTGCAGGTCTGTCTGCTTGGGCTGCAGCCTTTCTTCTTGCTCTCTTTTCCTCGTGCTGCTGAGTCAGTGTCTCTTCGAACCCAGAGAGACCTTTGTGCACAGTCTCCAGGCTAACCATTCTAGAGCTGTTTTTTTCCCAGTTGTTCTGGACGATGCTCAAGGGTTTTAGGTCCCTTTTGCTCACGTCTTTCTACCGTAGCTGAGGTCTGCCTGTGGGACGTTTTCCCTGCACAAGTTCTCCATACAGGGGGTCTTTAGACATCCATCCATCGTCCATGTGCACATGGATCGCATGGATGATGCTTACTGTACAACCTGAATTATTTTCTGTATTGTCTGCAGTATTTCTAATAAACTGCACTGGCATGTAACCTATCAGAAGAAATAAGTTTGGTTCAATTTCTGTT
This sequence comes from Thalassophryne amazonica, assembly GCF_902500255.1. NCBI lineage: Eukaryota > Metazoa > Chordata > Actinopteri > Batrachoidiformes > Batrachoididae > Thalassophryne > Thalassophryne amazonica. The sequence goes on along the minus strand of NC_047104.1, from coordinate 145,904,839 downwards.
GGATGCTGCCACAAAATGTGGCTCAAAAGGAAACTAGGGGTAAATTTCAAGCTTTTTCGGTGTTACGTGACCTTTTGACCCCTGTCGACCTTGAAAATGGACTAATTTGCATAATTAGATCAGATTTCAAAAGAAAAAGCACATCAAACCAAACACTTTGAGCTATAGAGCTCAATTTTAGCTCAAAAACATATGGAGTTATTCATTTTCAAAGTTGTCCTACCCCATTAATTTGTGGCATTTGCAATTCCGGCAAAAAAGTGGAAAAGGTTTAGTTCTGGCTATATTCCCCAGCTGGGACTTGCCAGCAGTACTGTTCTGAATGTCCCATGGGATATCCTTCTCAGAAATACCCATCAAAGATTCTGTCACTGAGGTCGCAGGATGCGGGACTTCTCTGTGTTCCCAGGGTGAAGAAGAAGTCAGCAAGTCAAAGAGCCTTTTCGCATCATGCACCCACCCTGTGGAACAATCTTCCTGTGACCGTGAGACAGTCGGAGTCCGTGGACATTTTTAAGTCAAGACTTACTCTCTTTCTTATGAATAGTTTTTATTTTTTTAATCTGTTTTATTCTTTTACTTCTGTTTTTAATCATGTATTTGAAATTTTTATTTGAAGTTTTATGTTGAATTGTTTTATGTAAGGTGCCTTGAGACAGATTTGCTGTGATTTGGCACATTATAAGCTAATTAAATTGAAATTAAATTGAAATTGTCACTTGAAGCAAATGAACAGGTCCTGGCTGTGGGTCTAACTCAGGGGTGGGCAATCATGTGCCATAAAGGGCCGAGACACTGCAGGTTTTCCGTGCAACCAATCGCCTCACCAGGTGATTTCATTAATGATCAGGTGTCTCAGCAGGTGATTTCATTGACAACCAGGTGTTTATGTTCAGAGCAGAAGCTCATCAGCAACCCACCTGCTGAGGTGATTGGTTACATGGAAAACCTGCAGTGTCTCGGCCCTCGATGCCCACCCCTGGTGCTCCTCATTGGATTGTGTCAAAATGTAATTAGAAAGGGTTAAATGCAAAGGACAAATTTCATTGTATGTTCAATGAAATTAAAGGCCCCAAGTCTTCTTCTATTTACAAGTTGGCTGCAACTGTGGGAAATTTTGAGGCGTCTTGACATATTAGCTATTTTATTTTTGTCAGCAGGTGAGTGTGACACGTTGTGTAACAGAGTTAGAAATTACCTGTTTAATTTTGACAAAATTGAGGTGGATGTCATTTATATTATTGCTGTATTACCTCAGCTGAGCTGATGGTAGGTGTGTTTTTGTGTAATTCTGAAATCAATGTTTAATTTTTAAGTACTTTAAAGTTATTCTAGAAAGTTTCTGTTACATCCATGTTGACCATGAATTTGACTGGAGCTTAATGTTCCAATTTGAACTAATGTGCCAATCTGGAGCTCATTGCCCTCCGTGGAGAAGGTTGTTGATGTTGTTCAGGAAGAACCCAGTCCCAGCCAACCCCATCATCCTGTGTGACTCCACAGTTGCCATTGTAGAGTCCTTCTGCTACCTGGGGATCACCATCACTCAGGACCTCAAGTGGGAGCTAAACGTTAGCTCGCTCCCCAAGAGGGCACAAGAGAGGATGTACTTTCTGTGGCAGCTAAGGAAGCTCAACCTGTCAAAAACAATGATCAATCAATCAATCAACTTTTTTCTTGTATAGCGCCAAATCACAACAAACAGTTGCCCCAAGGCGCTCCAAATGATGTCATCACTGAGTCCATCAAGTCCTCCTCCATCAATCAATCAATCAATTTTTTTATATAGCGCCAAATCACAACAAACAGTTGCCCCAAGGCGCTTTATATTGTAAGGCAAGGCCATACAATAATTATGTAAAACCCCAACGGTCAAAACGACCCCCTGTGAGCAAGCACTTGGCTACAGTGGGAAGGAAAAACTCCCTTTTAACAGGAAGAAACCTCCAGCAGAACCAGGCTCAGGGAGGGGCAGTCTTCTGCTGGGACTGGTTGGGGCTGAGGGAGAGAACCAGGAAAAAGACATGCTGTGGAGGGGAGCAGAGATCAATCACTAATGATTAAATGCAGAGTGATGCATACAGAGCAAAAAGAGAAAGAAACAGTGCATCATGGGAACCCCCCAGCAGTCTAAGTCTATAGCAGCATAACTAAGGGATGGTTCAGGGTCACCTGATCCAGCCCTAACTATAAGCTTTAGCAAAAAGGAAAGTCTTAAGACTAATCTTAAAAGTAGAGAGGGTGTCTGTCTCCCTGATCTGAATTGGGAGCTGGTTCCACAGGAGAGGAGCCTGAAAGCTGAAGGCTCTGCCTCCCATTCTACTCTTACAAACCCTAGGAACTACAAGTAAGTCTGCAGTCTGAGAGCGAAGCGCTCTATTGGGGTGATATGGTACTACGAGGTCCCTAAGATAAGATGGGACCTGATTATTCAAAACCTTATAAGTAAGAAGAAGAATTTTAAATTCTATTCTAGAATTAACAGGAAGCCAATGAAGAGAGGCCAATATGGGTGAGATATGCTCTCTCCTTCTAGTCCCCGTCAGCAGTGATGCCTGTAACGCGTTACTCTAATCTGACCACTTTTTTTTAGTAACGAGTAATCTAACGCGTTAATCTTTCCAAAACAGTAATCAGATTAAAGTTACTTCTCCATGTCACTGTGCGTTACTATTATTTTGCATTGTGGGTTGATAGCAGCATTAAACTTGGTCTGTGGGCAGGAGGTCGGGGTTCGACTGAACTGCCCACTTTAAGCGAGTTGTGAGCTTTTCATCCACGGTTTTTTGCAGCTGCTCGACTCGTCCTCACATCTTAAAGCACGGTGATCAGCACACCTGCACTGAGCAGGTGAGACATTTTTATACTTTTTTCCCTCCTTTATTTAGAATTCTGGGCTGCTCCGTATCGTCTCGTTAAAAACAGCTGATCCTCCGCGACGCGTCAACAACTAACACTATTTTCCACTCAAATGCACCTAAACTCTCTTTCTGAGGACCACATGATGTGAAAACGCAATAAAACTTTCTTACCTGTAAATCTGGTCCTGTTTTCTGCATAAATAAATGTTATCCATTCTTTGTGCTCAAACGCCAAAGCAGGGGTGAATCCAGCTGGAATGGGGGCGTGGGGCAGGAATGTGCCCCCCACAACACCCCTAGATTAAAGGTCCAGTTTTGAAGCCGTTTTTTACTACAACTACTAATATTGCTTAAAATAATAATAATTTCGACAAGTAAAATGTCTAGAGAGAATTTAAATGTTAGAAAAATGTTAGAATAGTTACATTTATAAAAAATGTAGGTTTGAAATTGCAAGTTTTACTGTTACAGTGCTGTCAACAGTTAAATATGAGGTCAAGAAAGAGGTCTTTATTTTACTTTTTATAAAACAAGTATTTATTTTCATTGAAGTCAAGAAAGGGTGACTATAAAGTGAGTTTTGGCAAAACAGGTATCATTGTCATGTTGACGTGGGTTGTTGTCGGCAGCTGGGGAAAGTAACTAAAAAAGTAACTAGTAATCTAACTTAGTTACTTTTACAATTGAGTAATCAGTAAAGTAACTAAGTTACTTTTTCAAGGAGTAATCAGTAATCAGTAATTGGATTACTTTTTCAAAGTAACTGTGGCAACACTGCCCGTCAGTACTCTAGCTGCAGCATTTTGAATTAACTGAAGGCTTTTTAGGGAACTTTTAGGACAACCTGATAATAATGAATTACAATAGTCCAGCCTAGAGGAAATAAATGCATGAATTAGTTTTTCAGCATCACTCTGAGACAAGACCTTTCTGATTTTAGAGATATTGCGTAAATGCAAAAAAGCAGTCCTACATATTTGTTTAATATGCGCTTTGAATGACATATCCTGATCAAAAATGACTCCAAGATTTTCACAGTATTACTAGAGGTCAGGGTAATGCCATCCACAGTAAGGATCTGGTTAGACACCATGTTTCTAAGATTTGTGGGGCCAAGTACAATAACTTCAGTTTTATCTGAGTTTAAAAGCAGGAAATTAGAGGTCATCCATGTCTTTATGTCTGTAAGACAATCCTGCAGTTTAGCTAATTGGTGTGTGTCCTCTGGCTTCATGGATAGATAAAGCTGGGTATCATCTGCGTAACAATGAAAATTTAAGCAATACCGTCTAATAATACTGCCTAAGGGAAGCATGTATAAAGTGAATAAAATTGGTCCTAGCACAGAACCTTGTGGAACTCCATAATTAACTTTAGTCTGTGAAGAAGATTCCCCATTTACATGAACAAATTGTAATCTATTAGACAAATATGATTCAAACCACCGCAGCGCAGTGCCTTTAATACCTATGGCATGCTCTAATCTCTGTAATAAAATTTTATGGTCAACAGTATCAAAAGCAGCACTGAGGTCTAACAGAACAAGCACAGAGATGAGTCCACTGTCCGAGGCCATAAGAAGATCATTTGTAACCTTCACTAATGCTGTTTCTGTACTATGATGAATTCTAAAACCTGACTGAAACTCTTCAAATAGACCATTCCTCTGCAGATGATCAGTTAGCTGTACCATCACCGTCTGGTACACTGCTGCCACTGCTAAGGACAGGAGCAGACTGCAGCGTCTCATCCATGCATCAGAGAAGGTGATTGACTGCAATGTGCCATCCCTACAGGACCTGTGCACCTCCAGGGCCCTGAGGTGAGCAAGAAAGATAGTGGCCGATCCCTCTCACCCAGGACACAAACTTTTTGTCAGTGATCATACTTTGTGAACAAAATGTCACGGAGATGCACTGACGCACAGCGGCTGTGAACTTGTTAGAACGTCCAGATTGTGCATATAATCACACATCCATTGACAGTCCACCTCATGTGTCAGAGGTTTTGTCTGAATTATGATGTCATCATGGCTGTTAGACCCTGTCCACATGGCCGCAGTGTGTGTCAAAATGTCAAGGAGACACACTGATGCAGAGCATCTGTGATCACGTTTGAACGTCCAGATTGTGCATGCAATCACACATCCATTGACAGTCCATCTCGTGTCAGAGGATTCATCTGAATTATCTGAATGTCAATTTGTACGGCATTTGTACAGTTTGTGCTCTCGTGTGACGGGGTAAGGTCAGATGTGAGCCCTTTTGCAGTTGCATTAAACAGCACTATTGCTTGGACACAGTTAATCTTCACACCAGGTAGACACTGTTTAATGAGTTTTCTTATAATGTTTGAAAATTATCTGCGTGAATTAATATTTTGGTTTGTATTAAAATGAAGTTAAAATGCAGTATAACAGCCAGAAATGTATTTTAAGTTCTGTCTAGCTGTTATGTTTTATGTATGGAAATTCTAAAAATGCTTGAATGCGTTGTACTGAACTATTTCCACTATACGATCACATATTGGTTAAAAATGTGTTACAAATATGGCATGATGTTATTTAAAAACACTGTGAAGAAGGAGGAGACAAAAAAGGAAGGCTCTTCTGAGCTGATGATGTGCGCCCTTTTGCATTTGTATTAAACAGCACTAATGCTTGTGCACTGCTAACCTTTACACGAGCGGAAAAATTAATGAGAACCAGGCTGAGAACAAATTCTGTGCGGCCGTGATATCCTTCCTGCACTATAGACACAAGAGTTACATCATCTACAGTCCAGCCGGATAGACAACACCAATGTATGAGTGCCGAGACCATCATTTAGGGCCCTTTCACACATAGTGCAAATATGTACAACTCAGGGTGACACCCGTTGGAGCAGCTCATATTAGTGAACCAACGATGTGGTTACACATCATGCAGCTGCTGTGAAGAAAAAATAAAAATACATGCTGCGACGGTTTTGTGTATGTGGGAACAAAGCAGCTTTTCACAGCAGCTGCGCAATGTGGTTACACACCATGCAGGTGCTGTGAAAATGAAAAAAAAAAAAATTACATGCCACCCACGGGAACTGAACCCACACCAAAGGCTATGATTGCATCAGAAACTTTAGACTGAGCTACAATCACTGTCCTGTGAAAGCTACAGGAAACTGCCTCATATCAGGAAGGACATGGACATATTAAAAAAAAAGCAATAAAACCACACACCATATAAAAACACTGCATTTATCAAGCGGGCAATGTAAATATGATCCGTCTGTGCCTCTGTAGATGACCCATGGTCACAGACGTACAGTCATGAAATGACATGAATGATGAAGCAGTTTGCTGTTCTCATGTCCACATCTACTGGTCCGGTGCATTCAGCTGGCCATGTGCGCGTGTACTGCCCGACACACATGTCTTGTGGACGCCGTGCCGCAGGACTGACCCTGCATCATGCTCACGTGGGTGGTGTGACAGTCAGATTGCCTACTGCGTGTTCTGATGGTCCTTTTCAACCATGGGAGCAGCCTGTCAATGTGCGTGCCATGTTCGAGCTCACTCGCTGCAGCCTGTGGCCACAATGATATATGTTTTTATTTATGCCCACGTAAGGACAGCAAGCACATCACAGTGGGTAGTTGTTAGTTCATATCTGTCCAAACACAGTACGTGTTGTCCAGGTGGGATGTCCAGATCCACAGATCTCCACAGATGCTTCTCTCGGCGGCCGGTTCAGTGCACACACCTATGTGTCAGTGTGTGTGTTTGCAAAGCCACACTCGTGGGGACCTTAGACAAATTTCACATCCACCTCGCCAGTGATTGCCTACAGACTGTTTTCATGATGATAGTACGAATGGCCACACATTTTGTAAGTGCCAAGTGAGTGGTGTTAAATGTTTGTGTGTGTCAACTGGAATTTGGCCAACACCTGCCGTGAGACAGTTCAATGGGATCGCACAGTGCATACTTTGTCTTTCAGCCAATGGTGTGCGCAAATAGTTGTAGCAACAGGTGTACGAGGCAGATGCAATTTTGCACGTTTTGCACACGATTCCTGCTTCATGCGCACTTTATGCGCAAATGGACTTTATTTAACATCTCCCCTGAGGCAGTGCGGTGGTTTTTTCAGGATTGGGAGCAGTGTGTGAAAGTGGCCCAGGAAAAGTCTTCTGATCATAAACATCTCAATGGGCATACCCCAGGGCTCCATATTGGGACCACTGCTGTTTGGTCTCTTCATAAATGATCTGCCTTTGATTTGTTGTCATGTCCGCTGTCAACTTTATGCAGACAATACTGTTTTTGTATGCTCCTGCAAACACACCGGAGCAAGCTGCAGAAGTTTTATCTGCATGCATGACTAAGGTTAGTCTGTGGCTTTTCAAAAATAAATTGGTTCTTAATCTCACTTAAACAGCTGCTATGTGTTTTTCCATCAGAACACAAAATTTAGAACAGAATTTTCAAATACTTTTGCAAAATGATAAAATACAATGGGTAAATTAATTTAAATATTTAGGTTTAGTTCTTGATTCACAACTAAAATTTGATGGACACATAAAGAAGGTATCAAAAACAATACAAAGCAACCTAAACTGTTTTATAGACTTATCAGACATTACATTCCAAACCAGGCGGCCCTGCTGTACATGCATGAGATGGTATTTTCACATATATCCTACTGCATGACAGCATGGGCCCAGGCAGTTCCATCAGCTTCGAAGTACATTGGCTCACTTTATAATCAAGCTATGAAAATTATGAACAGAAAACCTATCCATTTTCACCACTGTCAAATTCTCAACAAGTATAATTTATTAAGTTTTGATAGTTTCAGTAATTTGTGCTTTCTCAAATTAATTTTCAAAAGTTACCATAATCTGGTTCCGAAATCACTCAGTAAAGTTGTGCAGAGACCAAGAAACAGCAGGACAACACGAGGCAGCTTAAACCACAACTGTACAATTCCCAAGTGTAGAACATCATTTGGACAGTCGGCCTTTTCTTATAAAGCCTGTAAACTCTGGAACTCATTGCCCACAGAAATTAAGTCCATCAGTGAGTTTAAATTATTCTCATCCAAACTTAAATCTTGGCTTAAAATAAACCAAAAACTGCACCCATGTTTGAGAGTGTGAATGAATGAGATGGGTGAGTGATGAGCTTTTCAATTGCACTGTTATTTATAGATGAAATGTTCTCATGTAAATGAATTTGTAATTTAGATGATGTCTTGTTACTGAAGAAAAGCTCAACCAGGGATGGGAGTTGAAAATTCGCAGGAACTATACTCTGTGTGCATCACATCAGCTGCAAGCCTTGTTTTGTAACTATGTTTGATTGCACGTTCCCTGTCAAATAAAGAAAGAAAGAAAGAAACAAATCGACCAAATTCACACTATGTGTGAAGGGGCCCTTAAAGTTGCTCGCAGCCATTTTTTTCTGTTCAAAACTATCTGTTTGCACTCTTTGTGACCCATAGAGAACACACAAAAGAAAGTGTGACAGTTAACAGAATAAACTGTTGGAAGTCAAACACAACACGCCCTCTACATGCAGCCGCAGGCTGACATGGGAAGGCAGCTGAATTCCCACATAATATTACTATAACAACAATCCAGACAGATATGATCATCACCTCTGAGGCTTCAAAACATCTGATTATGTTTTGTGGGTTTACATTGTTGTGGTAATGTGTGAGAGGCACAAAAATGGTCCATTAGATGAGTTCTCTGTCATTTTGTAAGAAGACCAAACAACCATCTCTGGTCATCTACCAGAGGCCTGGGAGTTTGAGGGTTCAGTGCAGTATCTTACATACCTGTTGCTAGGACTGCACTCTTCTGGACAGGGGTGGACTGGCCATTGGCAGTGCAGGGACTTTTCCCGGCCTGCTGGGAAAAAGGAGAGATGGCTGCTCATTTTTTTTTTGTTTTCTTTTTTGATGCACCTTGTCATGGTAACTCTCCCAGCCCAGGGACAGAGATATGCGCCAGCCCCCAGAGGTCAGCTTCAGCCTCCAGTCACAGCATAGACCCTGTGGCTTGAGTCCCAGGAGTCCCACCCATGCATGTTCTAGACCCCACAGCCCCCTCGTCCGTTCACCTTTAATGATAAGCAATTGTGATAAGAGAGACAAAGAAACAACATAGCAGAACATGAAAAACAAAGCAAGTCACAAAATGGAGAAAAAACAGAAAGGAGGTGCAGAAAAACTCACTACTGATGCTGCGAAGAGCACAACAATTTCAGAGATGTTTGCTGTGGGGGCCAGCCTGGCAGAGGCGCCTGCGGGTCCCTCTCAGCAGCAGCAGGTGATGTCGGACTTGGACAGTGAAAGTGACAGTGAGGCTCCCGCTGCGATGGAGGTGGAACAACAGTCCGAGGAGATTGGTGGTGGTGGCAATGATAGCAGGTGTTTGCCAGCATGGTGTGGATAAACATTCTAGAGCTGTTTTTTTCCCAGTTGTTCTGGACGATGCTCAAGGGTTTTAGGTCCCTTTTGCTCACGTCTTTCTAGCGTAGCTGAGGTCTGCCTGTGGGACGTTTTCCCTGCACAAGTTCTCCATACAGGGGGTCTTTAGACATCCATCCATCGTCCATGTGCACATGGATCGCATGGATGATGCTTACTGTACAACCTGAATTATTTTCTGTATTGTCTGCAGTATTTCTAATAAACTGCACTGGCATGTAACCTATCAGAAGAAATAAGTTTGGTTCAATTTCTGTTGGATGCTGCCACAAAATGTGGCTCAAAAGGAAACTAGGGGTAAATTTCAAGCTTTTTCGGTGTTACGTGACCTTTTGACCCCTGTCGACCTTGAAAATGGACTAATTTGCATAATTAGATCAGATTTCAAAAGAAAAAGCACATCAAACCAAACACTTTGAGCTATAGAGCTCAATTTTAGCTCAAAAACATATGGAGTTATTCATTTTCAAAGTTGTCCTACCCCATTAATTTGTGGCATTTGCAATTCCGGCAAAAAAGTGGAAAAGGTTTAGTTCTGGCTATATTCCCCAGCTGGGACTTGCCAGCAGTACTGTTCTGAATGTCCCATGGGATATCCTTCTCAGAAATACCCATCAAAGATTCTGTCACTGAGGTCGCAGGATGCAGGACTTCTCTGTGTTCCCAGGGTGAAGAAGAAGTCAGCAAGTCAAAGAGCCTTTTCGCATCATGCACCCACCCTGTGGAACAATCTTCCTGTGACCGTGAGACAGTCGGAGTCCGTGGACATTTTTAAGTCAAGACTTACTCTCTTTCTTATGAATAGTTTTTATTTTTTTTAATCTGTTTTATTCTTTTACTTCTGTTTTTAATCATGTATTTGAAATTTTTTTATTCATTTTTTAAATTATTTATTTAAGTTTTATGTTGAATTGTTTTATGTAAGGTGCCTTGAGACAGATTTGCTGTGATTTGGCACATTATAAGCTAATTAAATTGAAATTAAATTGAAATTGTCACTTGAAGCAAATGAACAGGTCCTGGCTGTGGGTCTAACTCAGGGGTGGGCAATCATGTGCCATAAAGGGCCGAGACACTGCAGGTTTTCCGTGCAACCAATCGCCTCACCAGGTGATTTCATTAATGATCAGGTGTCTCAGCAGGTGATTTCATTGACAACCAGGTGTTTATGTTCAGAGCAGAAGCTCATCAGCAACCCACCTGCTGAGGTGATTGGTTACATGGAAAACCTGCAGTGTCTCGGCCCTCGATGCCCACCCCTGGTGCTCCTCATTGGATTGTGTCAAAATGTAATTAGAAAGGGTTAAATGCAAAGGACAAATTTCATTGTATGTTCAATGAAATTAAAGGCCCCAAGTCTTCTTCTATTTACAAGTTGGCTGCAACTGTGGGAAATTTTGAGGCGTCTTGACATATTAGCTATTTTATTTTTGTCAGCAGGTGAGTGTGACACGTTGTGTAACAGAGTTAGAAATTACCTGTTTAATTTTGACAAAATTGAGGTGGATGTCATTTATAAAACAGGAGAAATGTGGGGTGAATGTAATCGCAACGTTATTACAAACAACATCCTTATAAACTTACTTGTATGCTTTTGTCAGCCGATCAGTGCAGTGTGACGGCGAGCTACCGGGGCTGTGATGAACACATTTAAGCAGGGGTTTAAGCAGCTCTCAGTTGAATGGAGTCAGAGCTCAATCTACTGGACAAATGGTGCAATGACATTTTACATTGCCGACAAACATTATTTCAGTAACTGTTCTGTTTATGAGAAATTATCGGCGTTCTATCGGCAAAATTTCAGCCAATAGTGAGTACTTTGAAAAGGGCTTATATCGGCCGATACTATCAGCCAGCCGATATATCGGTCGGGCTCTAGTGACAGCATTAAGAAACATGAATCTCACCTCCAACAATGGTCCAGGACTGTTTCACAGTGCGGACATGGAGCCAGGACAGCAGCCTGCAGTTACAATCCTTTCACCCAAAAATAAAAAATCCCATGTGATAATCCAACCATAGTGGTGTCCAGAGTTACGTTGTTTATACGTTGTTAAAGCATCAAATTCAGCAGAAATTCCTTATACACTCCTCTTTTGAAAAAAACGATTGGCCACTTGACTTTTCAATCGGGGGTCAGGTAGGGGTCAACTGAAGAATTACACAGAGATCAAAATTAAAAGATTCTCCAATCATATTGAAACCTATGCCACATTACTTGCCTGATCATTTAACAAAATTGGAGCAACTTTAACTTTTGACCCCTGTACAAACCGACATTGACCTTTGTCACCATTCTTGCTGTTTTTATCCCGTAACTCCATAGAATTCAGTTACAGACCATCCAAACCATACCTTTTTGGAATCTTTATGATCAGGCAAGTAATGTGGCATAGGTTTCAATATGATTGGAGCATCTTTTAATTTTGACTCCTGTGTAATTCTTCAGGGCAGCACGGTGGCTTAGTGTTTAGCACTGTTGCCTCACAGCGAGAAGGTTGTGGGTTCAGTTCCCGTGGCCTTTCTGTGTGGAGTTTGCATGTTCTCCCCGTGTTTGCGTGGGTTTCCTCTGGGTGCTCCAGTTTCCTCCCACATCCAAAGACATGTGGGTTAGGTGGATTGGAATCTTTAAAATTGTCCGTAGGTGTGTGTGTGGGTGTGTCTGTGTTTGTTTGTCTCGTGCTCTATGACTGCTGGGATAGGCTGCAGCCCCCCGCGACCCTTAATTGGACTAAGTGGTAGAAGATGAATGAATGAATGAATTAATGTAATTCTTCAATTGACCACTACCTGAACGCCAACTGAAAATTCAAGTGGCCAATCGTTTTTTTCAAAAGAGGATTGTCTGAAGAGTATTTGTGCCGAATTTGATGCTTTTATCACCATTTGCAGGATTCTGTTCTAAATATTCTCTCATCTGTTGCACTGTACGTTCTTACCGAGGACAGGAATATACCAGCTGTAACTAGCCAGATAATACACACACACATCGTTCAGAACACTTGCTATGTGTGACGGGGGGCTTAAGACAATTATCCTAATATAAAACAGATGCCCCCCACCATCCCCGAAAAAGCTCTTACATTTATAACATTTGTTTTATTGGGAGGTGGAGTGGATCTTGAAAACAAAAGAAGTTCATTAGTAAACAAAAGTAACTAATGTAAAAAACTAATAAAAAAGATGTTAAATTGGCACAGAATAGTCAGAATGTTATACCTCTGGATGGAAAGATGGTTTTGGTCAACCAAGTACCACTGAATGTTTTCAGCCTCGACATTGTTCTTATCCTCCCGTGTTCTCATGAATCGACTGCAGTCTGGAGTGAGCTGGAGTGTTTTTCAGAGAGAACCCACAGCTCATTCAGGGATGGTGCATTTTTTATCTAGAATAAAGAAAAAAAATACCTATGTTTGTGTATGTATATATATATATATATATATATATATATATAGTTTTGCTAATTTTACATTCAACAGTCTATCAAAATTATTAGAGCTTGGGCTATAGTTTCAAAATCAATCAATCAATCAATTTTTTTATATAGCGCCAAATCACAACAAACAGTTGCCCCAAGGCGCTTTATATTGTAAGGCAAGGCCATTGTTGTGAAAGTGTAGGGACACGGACCCACAACAGGGGGCGTAAATGAACGGACAATGGAGGAAGTCAAATATCAACACTTTACTGTTGTGAAACAAGCACAACAATCACAACCAATAATAATAATTGTAGCGATAAGTCAATCACAACGGTGTCGTGTGGGCAGGCTCGAAGGTAGGAGACGTCCGTCCAAGCCGAACCGGAACCACACGATTTCCTCCGCCACCGAACCCCGGGAATACTGGAGCCGCCAAGTCCCGAACTCCAGGTGGCCACTGCCTCCGCTTGTCAGATCCGGTACTGCTGGCGAGGAACAGAAACAGTCAGATGTGGGTGCGTCTGCACCCAGCAACACGTGGGGTGAAACACCACCTCCACCTCTAGTCAGGAAAAACACTGCAGGAATGTAAGTACTTATCCGTATAGCAATCTCCTGCTGTTCTTCTCTCTGTACAAAGGCAAAAAGTATTTTCTAGTCAAAGAATAATTCGCTGGCTGGATATGTTACCTTCTGGGTCGAACGATATCTCGGCAAAGAGGTGGAGATGTCGTCTGGCTGATATACCGACACTGATCTGACGAATGGTGACAGCTGTCAAAGATGATGAGCGGCAGCTGTCACTCTGGCTGCTCCTGTGAGGCGGCAGCGCCCTCTGGTGCCTGGAGCCCGCACTCCAGGCAGGGTGCCCTCTGGTGGTGGTGGGCCAGCAGTACCTCCTCTTCAGCGGCCCACACAACAGCCATACAATAATTATGTAAAACCCCAATGGTCAAAACGACCCCCTGTGAGCAAGCACTTGGCTACAGTGGGAAGGAAAGACTCCCTTTTAACAGGAAGAAACCTCCAGCAGAACCAGGCTCAGGGAGGGGCAGTCTTCTGCTGGGACTGGTTGGGGCTGAGGGAGAGAACCAGGAAAAAGACATGCTGTGGAGGGGAGCAGAGATCGATCACTAATGATTAAATGCAGAGTGGTGCATACAGAGCAAAAAAACTCAGTGCATCATGGGAACCCCCCAGCCATCTAAGTCTATAGCAGCATAACTAAGGGATGGTTCAGGGTCACCTGATCCAGCCCTAACTATAAGCTTTAGCAAAAAGGAAAGTTTTAAGCCTAATCGTAAAAGTAGAGAGGGTGTCTGTCTCCCTGATCTGAATTGGGAGCTGGTTCCACAGGAGAGGAGCCTGAAAGCTGAAGGCTCTGCCTCCCATTCTACTCTTACAAACCCTAGGAACTACAAGTAAGCCTGCAGTCTGAGAGCGAAGCGCTCTATTGGGGTGATATGGTACTACGAGGTCCCTAAGATAAGATGGGACCTGATTATTCAAAACCTTATAAGTAAGAAGAAGAATTAATTCTAGAATAAATTCTATTCTAGAATTAACAGGAAGCCAATGAAGAGAGGCCAATATGGGTTAGATATGCTCTCTCCTTTTAGTCCCCGTCAGTACTCTAGCTGCAGCATTTTGAATTAACTGAAGGCTTTTTAGGGAACTTTTAGGACAACCTGATAATAATGAATTACAATAGTCCAGCCTAGAGGAAATAAATGCATGAATTAGTTTTTCAGCATCACTCTGAGACAAGACCTTTCTGATTTTAGAGATATTGCGTAAATGCAAAAAAGCAGTCCTACATATTTGTTTAATATGCGCTTTGAATGACATATCCTGATCAAAAATGACTCCAAGATTTCTCACAGTATTACTAGAGGTCAGGGTAATGCCATCCAGAGTAAGGATCTGGTTAGACACCATGTTTCTAAGATTTGTGGGGCCAAGTACAATAACTTCAGTTTTAGCTGAGTTTAAAAGCAGGAAATTAGAGGTCATCCATGTCTTTATGTCTGTAAGACAATCCTGCAGATTAGCTAATTGGTGTGTGTCCTCTGGCTTCATGGATAGATAAAGCTGGGTATCATCTGCGTAACAATGAAAATTTAAGCAATACCGTCTAATAATACTGCCTAAGGGAAGCATGTATAAAGTGAATAAAATTGGTCCTAGCACAGAACCTTGTGGAACTCCATAATTAACTTTAGTCTGTGAAGAAGATTCCCTATTTACATGAACAAATTGTAATCTATTAGACAAATATGATTCAAACCACCGCAGCGCAGTGCCTTTAATACCTATGGCATGCTGTAATCTCTGTAATAAAATTTTATGGTCAACAGTATCAAAAGCAGCACTGAGGTCTAACAGAACAAGCACAGAGATGAGTCCACTGTCTGAGGCCATAAGAAGATCATTTGTAACCTTCACTAATGCTGTTTCTGTACTATGATGAATTCTAAAACCTGACTGAAACTCTTCAAATAGACCATTCCTCTGCAGATGATCAGTTAGCTGTTTTACAACTACCCTTTCAAGAATTTTTGAGAGAAAAGGAAGGTTGGAGATTGGCCTATAATTAGCTAAGATAGCTGGGTCAAGTGATGGCTTTTTAAGTAATGGTTTAATTACTGCCACCTTAAAAGCCTGTGGTACATAGCCAACTAACAAAGATAGATTGATCATTTTTAAGATCGAAGCATTAAATAATGGTAGGGCTTCCTTGAGCAGCCTGGTAGGAATGGGGTCTAATAAACATGTTGATGGTTTGGATGAAGTAACTAATGAAAATAACTCAGACAGAACAATCGGAGAGAAAGAGTCTAACCAAATACCGGCATCACTGAAAGCAGCCAAAGATAACGATACGTCTTTGGGATGGTTATGAGTAATTTTTTCTCTAATAGTTAAAATTTTGTTAGCAGAGAAAGTCATGAAGTCATTACTAGTTAAAGTTAATGGAATACTCAGCTCAATAGAGCTCTGACTCTTTGTCAGCCTGGCTACAGTGCTGAAAAGAAACCTGGGGTTGTTCTTATTTTCTTCAATTAGTGATGAGTAGAAAGATGTCCTAGCTTTACGGAGGGCTTTTTTATAGAGCAACAGACTCTTTTTCCAGGCTAAGTGAAGATCTTCTAAATTAGTGAGACGCCATTTCCTCTCCAACTTACGGGTTATCTGCTTTAAGCTACGAGTTTGTGAGTTATACCACGGAGTCAGGCACTTCTGATTTAAAGCTCTCTTTTTTAGAGGAGCTACAGCATCCAAAGTTGTCTTCAATGAGGATGTAAAACTATTGACGAGATACTCTATCTCACTTACAGAGTTTAGGTAGCTACTCTGCACTGTGTTGGTATATGGCATTAGAGAACATAAAGAAGGAATCATATCCTTAAACCTAGTTACAGCGCTTTCTGAAAGACTTCTAGTGTAACGAAACTTATTCCCCACTGCTGGGTAGTCCATCAGAGTAAATGTAAATGTTATTAAGAAATGATCAGACAGAAGGGAGTTTTCAGGGAATACTGTTAAGTCTTCTATTTCCATACCATAAGTCAGAACAAGATCTAAGATATGATTAAAGTGGTGGGTGGACTCATTTACTTTTTGAGCAAAGCGAATAGAGTCTAATAATAGATTAAATGCAGTGTTGAGGCTGTCATTCTCAGCATCTGTGTGGATGTTAAAATCGCCCACTATAATCTTATCTGAGCTAAGCACTAAGTCAGACAAAAGGTCTGAAAATTCACAGAGAAACTCACAGTAACGACCAGGTGGACGATAGATAATAACAAATAAAACTGGTTTTTGGGACTTCCAATTTGGATGGACAAGTTTCGTGGGGTGAAACACCACCTCCACCTCTAGTCAGGAAAAACACTGCAGGAATGTAAGTACTTATCCGTATAGCAATCTCCTGCTGTTCTTCTCTCTGTACAAAGGCAAAAAGTATTTTCTAGTCAAAGAATAATTCGCTGGCTGGATATGTTACCTTCTGGGTCGAACGATATCTCGGCAAAGAGGTGGAGATGTCGTCTGGCTGATATACCGACACTGATCTGACGAATGGTGACAGCTGTCAAAGATGATGAGCGGCAGCTGTCACTCTGGCTGCTCCTGTGAGGCGGCAGCGCCCTCTGGTGCCTGGAGCCCGCACTCCAGGCAGGGTGCCCTCTGGTGGTGGTGGGCCAGCAGTACCTCCTCTTCAGCGGCCCACACAACAGCCATACAATAATTATGTAAAACCCCAATGGTCAAAACGACCCCCTGTGAGCAAGCACTTGGCTACAGTGGGAAGGAAAGACTCCCTTTTAACAGGAAGAAACCTCCAGCAGAACCAGGCTCAGGGAGGGGCAGTCTTCTGCTGGGACTGGTTGGGGCTGAGGGAGAGAACCAGGAAAAAGACATGCTGTGGAGGGGAGCAGAGATCGATCACTAATGATTAAATGCAGAGTGGTGCATACAGAGCAAAAAAACTCAGTGCATCATGGGAACCCCCCAGCCATCTAAGTCTATAGCAGCATAACTAAGGGATGGTTCAGGGTCACCTGATCCAGCCCTAACTATAAGCTTTAACAAAAAGGAAAGTTTTAAGCCTAATCGTAAAAGTAGAGAGGGTGTCTGTCTCCCTGATCTGAATTGGGAGCTGGTTCCACAGGAGAGGAGCCTGAAAGCTGAAGGCTCTGCCTCCCATTCTACTCTTACAAACCCTAGGAACTACAAGTAAGCCTGCAGTCTGAGAGCGAAGCGCTCTATTGGGGTGATATGGTACTACGAGGTCCCTAAGATAAGATGGGACCTGATTATTCAAAACCTTATAAGTAAGAAGAAGAATTAATTCTAGAATAAATTCTATTCTAGAATTAACAGGAAGCCAATGAAGAGAGGCCAATATGGGTTAGATATGCTCTCTCCTTCTAGTCCCCGTCAGTACTCTAGCTGCAGCATTTTGAATTAACTGAAGGCTTTTTAGGGAACTTTTAGGACAACCTGATAATAATGAATTACAATAGTCCAGCCTAGAGGAAATAAATGCATGAATTAGTTTTTCAGCATCACTCTGAGACAAGACCTTTCTGATTTTAGAGATATTGCGTAAATGCAAAAAAGCAGTCCTACATATTTGTTTAATATGCGCTTTGAATGACATATCCTGATCAAAAATGACTCCAAGATTTCTCACAGTATTACTCGAGGTCAGGGTAATGCCATCCAGAGTAAGGATCTGGTTAGACACCATGTTTCTAAGATTTGTGGGGCCAAGTACAATAACTTCAGTTTTAGCTGAGTTTAAAAGCAGGAAATTAGAGGTCATCCATGTCTTTATGTCTGTAAGACAATCCTGCAGATTAGCTAATTGGTGTGTGTCCTCTGGCTTCATGGATAGATAAAGCTGGGTATCATCTGCGTAACAATGAAAATTTAAGCAATACCGTCTAATAATACTGCCTAAAGGAAGCATGTATAAAGTGAATAAAATTGGTCCTAGCACAGAACCTTGTGGAACTCCATAATTAACTTTAGTCTGTGAAGAAGATTCCCCATTTACATGAACAAATTGTAATCTATTAGACAAATATGATTCAAACCACCGCAGCGCAGTGCCTTTAATACCTATGGCATGCTGTAATCTCTGTAATAAAATTTTATGGTCAACAGTATCAAAAGCAGCACTGAGGTCTAACAGAACAAGCACAGAGATGAGTCCACTGTCTGAGGCCATAAGAAGATCATTTGTAACCTTCACTAATGCTGTTTCTGTACTATGATGAATTCTAAAACCTGACTGAAACTCTTCAAATAGACCATTCCTCTGCAGATGATCAGTTAGCTGTTTTACAACTACCCTTTCAAGAATTTTTGAGAGAAAAGGAAGGTTGGAGATTGGCCTATAATTAGCTAAGATAGCTGGGTCAAGTGATGGCTTTTTAAGTAATGGTTTAATTACTGCCACCTTAAAAGCCTGTGGTACATAGCCAACTAACAAAGATAGATTGATCATTTTTAAGATCGAAGCATTAAATAATGGTAGGGCTTCCTTGAGCAGCCTGGTAGGAATGGGGTCTAATAAACATGTTGATGGTTTGGATGAAGTAACTAATGAAAATAACTCAGACAGAACAATCGGAGAGAAAGAGTCTAACCAAATACCGGCATCACTGAAAGCAGCCAAAGATAACGATACGTCTTTGGGATGGTTATGAGTAATTTTTTCTCTAATAGTTAAAATTTTGTTAGCAGAGAAAGTCATGAAGTCATTACTAGTTAAAGTTAATGGAATAC
The DNA here is from genome assembly GCF_902500255.1 of Thalassophryne amazonica. Classification (NCBI taxonomy): domain Eukaryota; kingdom Metazoa; phylum Chordata; class Actinopteri; order Batrachoidiformes; family Batrachoididae; genus Thalassophryne; species Thalassophryne amazonica. Next base: position 145,885,788 of record NC_047104.1, on the reverse strand, counting down.
TCAGCTCAATAGAGCTCTGACTCTTTGTCAGCCTGGCTACAGTGCTGAAAGAAACCTGGGGTTGTTCTTATTTTCTTCAATTAGTGATGAGTAGAAAGATGTCCTAGCTTTATGGAGGGCTTTTTTATAGAGCAACAGACTCTTTTTCCAGGCTAAGTGAAGATCTTCTAAATTAGTGAGACGCCATTTCCTCTCCAACTTACGGGTTATCTGCTTTAAGCTACGAGTTTGTGAGTTATACCACGGAGTCAGGCACTTCTGATTTAAAGCTCTCTTTTTTAGAGGAGCTACAGCATCCAAAGTTGTCTTCAATGAGGATGTAAAACTATTGACGAGATACTCTATCTCACTTACAGAGTTTAGGTAGCTACTCTGCACTGTGTTGGTATATGGCATTAGAGAACATAAAGAAGGAATCATATCCTTAAACCTAGTTACAGCGCTTTCTGAAAGACTTCTAGTGTAACGAAACTTATTCCCCACTGCTGGGTAGTCCATCAGAGTAAATGTAAATGTTATTAAGAAATGATCAGACAGAAGGGAGTTTTCAGGGAATACTGTTAAGTCTTCTATTTCCATACCATAAGTCAGAACAAGATCTAAGATATGATTAAAGTGGTGGGTGGACTCATTTACTTTTTGAGCAAAGCGAATAGAGTCTAATAATAGATTAAATGCAGTGTTGAGGCTGTCATTCTCAGCATCTGTGTGGATGTTAAAATCGCCCACTATAATTATCTTATCTGAGCTAAGCACTAAGTCAGACAAAAGGTCTGAAAATTCACAGAGAAACTCACAGTAACGACCAGGTGGACGATAGATAATAACAAATAAAACTGGTTTTTGGGACTTCCAATTTGGATGGACAAGACTAAGAGTCAAGCTTTCAAATGAATTAAAGCTCTGTCTGGGTTTTTGATTAATTAATAAGCTGGAATGGAAGATTGCTACTAATCCTCTGCCCCGGCCCGTGCTACAAGCATTCTGACAGTTAGTGTGACTCGGGGGTGTTGACTCATTTAAACTAACATATTCATCCTGCTGTAACCAGGTTTCTGTAAGGCAGAATAAATCAATATGTTGATCAATTGTTATATCATTTACCAACAGGGACTTAGAAGAGAGAGACCTAATGTTTAATAGACCACATTTAACTGTTTTAGTCTGTGGTGCAGTTGAAGGTGCTATATTATTTTTTCTTTTTGAATTTTTATGCTTAAATAGATTTTTGCTGGTTATTGGTAGTCTGGGAGCAGGCACCGTCTCTACGGGGATGGGGTAATGTAGGGATGGCAGGGGGAGAGAAGCTGCAGAGAGGTGTGTAAGACTACAACTCTGCTTCCTGGTCCCAACCCTGGATAGTCACGGTTTGGAGGATTTAAGAAAATTGGCCAGATTTCTAGAAATGAGAGCTGCTCCATCCAAAGTGGGATGGATGCCGTCTCTCCTAACAAGACCAGGTTTTCCCCAGAAGCTTTGCCAATTATCTATGAAGCCCACCTCATTTTTTGGACACCACTCAGACAGCCAGCAATTCAAGGAGAACATGCGGCTAAACATGTCACTCCCGGTCTGATTGGGGAGGGGCCCAGAGAAAACTACAGAGTCCAACATTGTTTTTGCAAAGTTACACACCGATTTTATGTTAATTTTAGTGACCTCCGATTGGCGTAACCGGGTGTCATTACTGCCGACGTGAATTACAATCTTACCAAATTTACGCTTAGCCTTAGCCAGCAGTTTCAAATTTCCTTCGATGTCGCCTGCTCTGGCCCCCGGAAGACAATTGACTATGGTTGCTGGTGTCGCTAACTTCACATTTCGCAAAACAGAGTCGCCAATAACCAGAGTTTGATCCTCGGCGGGTGTGTCGTCGAGTGGGGAAAAACGGTTAGAGATGTGAACGGGTTGGCGGTGTACACGGGGCTTCTGTTTAGGGCTACGCTTCCTCCTCACAGTCACCCAGTCAGCCTGCTTTCCCGGCTGCTCGGGATCTGCCAGGGGGTAACTAACGGCGGCTAAGCTACCTTGGTCCGCACCCACTACAGGGGCCTGGCTAGCTGTAGAATTTTCCACGGTGCGGAGCCAAGTCTCCAATTCGCCCAGCCTGGCCTCCAAAGCTACAAATAAGCTACACTTATTACAAGTACCGTTACTGCTAAAGGAGGCCGAGGAATAACTAAACATTTCACACCCAGAGTAGAAAAGTGCGGGAGAGACAGGAGAAGCCGCCATGCTAAATCGGCTAAGAGCTAGTAGCTACGCTAAGCTAGCGGATTCCTAAAAACACGCAAAGTAAATAATGTGTAAATAATTTAGAGGTGATTCAGCAGAAGGAGTGCTTTAGTTAAGGCACGTAAAGATTACACTGGGAAACAAATCGTAATGTAGATAACTAGATCAATCTAACTGCGCAGATTAAACAGCTAACAGATACAGCAAAACACCGCTGTGCTCCGGAACAGGAAGTGATACAATACCGCAGTGAGAGCCAACCACCAGTAGAGGCAAGCAAAATGACAATTATGACTATAATTTGAGACTTTTTAAAATCATATTTATAACCATATAATTGGGCTAAAAAAGACATTCAAGTGACATCCTACACATGCTGTCTATTACAGTGCAGTTTAACACACTCTAATCAGCCAATCAACAGTAACTTTCTGCAAAGATATGTTAAGTGGATAACCAATACTAAATGCAAGTTGTTTCTGTTATGTGGGACACTGAAGAGGAGGTACTGCTGGCCCACCACCACCAGAGGGCGCCCTGCTTGGAGTGCGGGCTCCAAGCACGAGAGGGCGCCAGACCCAGAAGAAGTGACAGCTGTCACTCATCACACCAGCTGTCACTCATTCACACCACCTACATAAGCCGGACTGCAACTCCACCTCCCCGCCGAGAAATCAACTACCGAAGAGGTAATTTTCTCTGCTGACTCAAATCATTGAGTAATAATCTGAACTTCTTTTGCAGCCATTATCCTGAGGTGTCTGCCTTATCTGTGGGATTGGCGTTTGGTGTGATCAGCGACGGCTTCGCTTCACACTCCAATCAGATAAGTGGTAACAGGAGCTGCTAGTGTGTTCCTACTTGGAGGTGGAGGTTCTCCCTCCTAACTGTGTACAGACTGTGGGATTACTGAGTGTGCGAATTCACACTCATCCATCCTGTCTTTGTTTCTGCCAGCAGTACCAGGGTCGACAGCCGAAGACAGAGGCCACCTGGGGACTCGGGACTTGGCGGCTCTGGTGTTCTTCAGGCCGTTGGTGGTGGAAGCCGTGTGGGACGCGGCTCATCTCTCGTCGGGGGTCTTCTATCTTCGAGCCTGCCCACACGTCACCTGGTGTTAATTGTCTATTTATATTTTGTGTGAATTTAGTTGTGTGTTGTCACAACATTAAATTGTTACTTATTGGCTTATTCATTGTCCGTTCCTTTGCGCCCCCTTTTGTGGGTCCGTGCAGTGGGTCCCAACAGTTTCCTTTTATTGAGGTTCCTCAGTATGAAGGGAAATGAGAAAAGGATAATTATGAAGGCCAGAATCCACAAATGCACTTCATAAGTATAAACAAAAAAGTACTCCGAGAACAACAAACAGAAGACATGTCAATAGTCAAGACTCGAATATTAAATCTTCTCAATATGTGCTCAAGTCAAGGCCATACAAATCTCAAAGAACATGGACAGGGATTATTCTGACTGACTTCATGTCAAAAGCAGCTCATCGAGCAACTCTGTTGGAACAACATGGGTATAGCAAAATTGATATTGGTAAAGCATGAGACAGAGCTCTAAATACTGACCGTGCTTCTTTACTTAAGAAAAAATCTAAATCTTCTTCAACATCTAAATTGTTTTTTTTCTACCTGCTATACTCCATTTACGGGAAGAATAAAAAACATAATTTATAAATATTGGCACATTCTGAAGAGTGATCTGACACTTAAAGACATCTGTGGTGAACCGCCCAAATTTATATTTAGGCGTGCCCGAAATATTCATGATAAACTTGTTCATTCAGATATGATTATTCCCGTCTCAACTGCCTGGCCCTCCAGCCCACCAAAAGGTTTCTTCAGATGTGGCAACTGTGCACATTGTTCTAATTCCACTAATGCTTCATTTTTCTCTCATCCTCGTACTGTTGTGACATGCCCACCTCTTCCACAATTTCTCGGATAGTCACAGGACTGAAAAGCCACCGAAAGCCGTCTGAATCTTCCGAATGGTGAAAGAGGTTGGCATCATTTTTCGGAGTCCAGTATGTCCTGTGAGACTTCAACGCAGTGGCACTTTTGCTCCGTCAGCAGCTTCATGCCGAAGCCATCTGCATGAATTTCGCTGCCACTCTTTTCATGGCAAAGTTGTGCGGCCGTCTTTAAACCGGTTGTACCGCTCCTTAATCTGTGTGATGCCCATAGGATCGTCACCGAAAGCCGTCTGAATAATCCGAATGGTTTCCACCTGGCTGTCGCCCAGTTTCTGGCAAAATTTGATGCAGTCGCGCTGCTCCAGTCGTTCCATCTTTTTCTTTGGAATGAAAAAACGCAGAGCGCACGACACACACCTCACACAAAGGCTGCTTACCAGGAAATGACGCAATCGACAGGCGTGAAAAAATTCACGCATGTGCACGAAGAATCAAGGTTTGCTCATGCAAGCACACGTGATTCAAATCCATTTTGAAAAAAATAAAAAGGTCGGATACTTTTCTAACAGACCTCGTATATCGCATACCAGGTATCATGGATCAGTTTGGATATGTCAAAATACTTGCAGAGGTCATGTTGCCTTATGCTGAAGAGGACATGCCCTTGAAATGGGTGTTTCAACAAGACAATGACCCCAAGCACACTAGTAATCGAGCAAATTCTTGGTTCCAAACCAACAAAATTAATGCCTCACAGATGTGAAGAAATCATGAAAAACTGTGGTTATACAACTAAATACTAGTTTAGTGATTCACAGGATTGCTAAAAAAGCAGTTTGAACATAATAGTTTTGAGTTTGTAGCGTCAACAGCAGATGCTACTATTATTATGAACACCCCCTTTTCTACTTTTTTTTACTAATAGCCCAATTTCATAGCTTTAAGAGTGTGCATATCATGAATGCTTGGTCTTGTTGGATTTGTGAGAATCTATTGAATCTACTGGTACCTCGTTTCCCATGTAACAATAAGAAATATACTCAAAACCTGGATTCATCTTTTTAGTCACATAGCACTACTATTATTCTGAACACTACTGTAGAAAGACCTGAAGTGACCTTGATTAACAAGATGATTAAAATTAAACTGCATCTGCATTAGTTTTGTATTTTGTGACTTTCATTGAAGTGAAAGTCTATTTTCATGTCATATTTCATCATTGAGGTGTTCTTAAAAATAGTGTTGTGTTAATATTGTCTCATTCTTGTGAACCCAGTATTGTGTATCATATTGGTTAATAAAAATTAAGAGTTCCATTTAAGTTTATTTTTTTCTTAATTTCCATTTGGAAAGTTCTCCCCACAACCCATAACTAGACTAAATGGTTGATGATAAGTGAGTGAAGTTCTCAAAAGGTATTTTATGAATGGATAAAAACCTTCAGAAACCACATACTCTTTTTTTCTGTCTTGATTGAATCTTTCTTTATCCTGCATAACAACACACTTGTGCTTTTAATTTGTCAATAATACCATAATACTGGGACAAATACACACTGACAACAACAATGATGAAAATGTGTTTTTTGATGCTGAACGTTTATTGCAGGAATTTAAAAGCTTTGCAAAGATTTATCTTATCTTTGAAAGGAAACAATGTGAAGCCCCCCCCCACACACACACACACACACACACCACCATGTTTACTTTAAAGTTTTTAAATGTTTGCATAATATTGCCTGCAGTGAAAAACGGTAATGCGTCATTAGGCTGTCATGTGGACACCGACGGAAAGGTGAAATTCATCAGTTGATGATCACATTCTTTTTTGACAAATAAAGGGTCTCCTCTTCAAGCATTGGACGTCATGCCAGCTTCCCCAAGCTGTAAAATATTTAACATAAAACATTAGTTTCATTTATAATCTGAACTATACAGGATAACACTACGATTTTGCAAAACAAAATCAGAAAACAGGAAGAGATGGATAATGCAAAAAGAAAAAAGAAAAAAAAGGAAAAAAGCAGTGATTATTACATTCATTTTGACTTCTGACAGACAGTATGGAAACAAGATATTTCTTGTTTTGTGTGTTAATGTTCATTCCTGCATTTCAGAATTGTTCCGCATCACAAAAAGACAGGGGACAGGAGGAAAATAAAGGCAAAATAAAGGCAAAAGGAGGAAAATAAAGGCAAATAAAGAAAGATGTGATATCAAACAGGTGATGTCAACATGTGACTGTTATCATGATTTTGTACAACAGCAGCGTCCATGAACGGCTGAGTGTTTGAGGACCAGTGATTGGTGGAACATCTCCACATTGTCAAGAAACATGTTAGAACATGACTTAAATCTTTAAAAAACAATGATCCTCAAACAAATACTGGATGGGATGTGAATATTGCTTCATGAATAATTTCACGTTGGTAACTAGATCTAACATAAAGTGTCACGTCACCTCCCCTTTTAGTCATACTGTTTGTTGCAAAAAAGTCATATCTCTCAAGCGGGACAGCATCCACATGTTCCTCCTTTAACCATGTCTCTATAATTGCAATAAATGAAAAATGTTTATTAGAACTCTTTAAACAGTCTTGAATTTTTGAAATATTATTAGTGAGACTTCTACTGTTAAAATGTATGATTGCAAATGTCCCATCTATCATAGAATAAATGTCTTAAGTATTGTGAGAAACAATGGTAAAATTACAGTGATAAATGCTTTGCATCCAAAAGATTTTGGAATGTGTTGAAAGCCTTTAATGCAGGGAAATACATTAGTAAAATAAAATGAAATTGACAACAGGGAAAATCTTGGTCCAAACAGACTACAATAAAATAGAAGTCAAAGTAAATGGAAGGATCACTGCAATTTGTTTGTGATTCTGTTTTTTTTTCTTTTTCTTTTTTTTGCCACATTAGGAACAGCCTGTAAACTAGTCACCAATTATAAAATAACCGGCATTTAATGTACAGGAAGTACATTAAACAAGGAGAAAACACATGACATTTAAATGTGAGTTCATAGCAAGACTTGATAGGTTTTGACCAAGGGTATAACAAGTTTTTGCCCATTTTTACCAATTTTAGATATGTTAAACTGACTAAAACTGATTTTAGGCAGGTTTTTTTTTTGTTTTTTTTTTGGCATCATAGTGTTAACAGGTTTTAGACCATCACAAATCCAAACCTGACAACATGACTTCAGCTGTATTATCACTGTGGCAGTTGTGTTTGCACATTTTCCATCACTTCTTCAAATTCTGTCTTTACACTTGAAGATTATCTTCACATACAGAAAAGCCACTTCAATAAAAAAAAAAAAAAATCATATTTTTCAATCTTTTCAAGTTAGAAACTGCTCCATTTCTGTTGAACTTACAATGATAGTTAGTCACCACGCAGTCCTCCCTTTTGGCCAAGTTGTTTGACAGATCCAAAGTCCAGTGTGAGAACGTCATCGCTTGGTTTCCATCAATCCAGATGAATTTGTTCTAAAAGAGCCAATGATTCACACAACATCTTTAATTGTTCAGACATTTTTCAGGTTTTTCTTTTTTGCAACCTTCCAGTGATCCAACTGTGAACCCCCAAACCATGAATCAGGAGAGGCTTCAGTCCCATTGTTAGGAGGGACAGCTGCCCTGTCATTAGGAGGAGGCTAACTAGAGCACAATAGGTGCTAATTAGAGCAACTGTTAGTCACTGCCAATAGCAATCTGCCTCTCAGTAGGAGGGGTCTGGTTAGGTTTAAAACTCCAGCTTTTTCTGGCTTCTGTTTGTTCTTCTCTACAAGAGTCATACTTGCAGCTGCATGTGTTCGCTTTTTAATGTGTGCACACAGTCGCGTGTACCATGCCGCTATTAAACCAGTTCAGTGCTATTTTCTGCCTCTGTTGAAGTGCGCTCTGTTCTCTACTGCAGGTGTGGTGCAGCTCAAAAACAGAGTCATTTAACATTATTATTATTATTAATATTATTATTTGTCTTGGTGGATCACTTTCATTGTGTACAAATGCTGCTGAGTCTAGCTGTGTTAAAGGCTGCCGTGAATGAAACGCTGTGACTCGTTAAACTTTTAAACCTTCGGTTGCTCCGATCAGGTCCACTGATTTGATCAGACCTGATTGATCAGGGCGGTTGATGAGCGCACCGACATTCAGCAAGTGCGCTTTTATTTTAAAGTCACAGGTTTGATCAGACACAGAGAGAGAGAAACCACGACAGAGGGAGAGAGAGAGAGAGAGACAGAGTGAGAGTGAGGGAGAGCGCGCGCGAGAGAGTGAGCGACCGACCTGCTGTTTCTGTTGTATTTCCGGATTTTTGAGTTGAGGTTCGATTCCATGTTCTGATCACACACAGGTGCTATGGGCTGTGTGATCATGTGATCATGTTCTCAGCTGATTCCTCTGGATGCACGCTCTCAGTTTTTGGTTGTGTACAGGAGCGCAGTGTCGCACAGACTTGCATGCAGTAACGCTGTGCTGTGCAGACCTGCTTAAAACAGCGTTCAGCGCTCTACGCTTTCTTACGCTGAAGAAAATTAAACATGTTTAGCTTCTTCCGTCCTACGCACGTAGCCCTTAACATACTGCTGCGTAGGGAGAAAAAAACTCAACGTAGAGCTGCTAAAAGTAGGCGTAGAGCTCCTCAACTCACCGTAGACAATACGCTACAATGAGCAGCTCTGCAAATACACCAATGTGAAAGGGGCTTACCAGAGCAAGAAATTTAGCTGAGGAAGCTTCTGCGAATAGAAGCGAAACTTCCTTGCGTCAAGCAACCCAGTCCAGTCGAAGATTCAAGCTTCTCTACTATGTAAACCACCTGGACAACTGAGAGCCTTCACAGAAACATAAACATTGTAGAAAAAGAATCAACACTAGTTTCTAACCTCAGGAAGGTAGACAACAAGCTACAACCTTATTTCATCCATATGAACCGTCCTCTGAGCTGGAAAAATAACAGTGACATGAACGAGCAGACGGCGGAAAAACAGAAGAGTTTCATGTTTTGGGGTTTAACATCCAACGCTTGTTCTCTACTTACATTTCATTGTAAAATAAATGTTGACCACTTACATTACGTTTAACGGCCCCAATCCAGTACTCTCTCTTTTTGGAAATTTTCAGAGTCTCACAACTCACTTGCGAAAGGTCTTGACTGCTAAGAATTGATACCAAGTGTCCACTCATGCCTGTACAGTGATTCTGAGAAAATTAGGGAACAAATTGAATCATTATTAATGAATCATTTCACTGTGAATGAAAAAAAAGAAGTGGAAATGTGTTTTTCATATTGTACTGATATGTAGTTTTGTAATCACCTCAGCTACGGCAAAGGGTTCCGGGGAAGAGAAAACCTTGAAACAGCGATGCTCATCCAGCTTGCGCCATCCATCATTGTTACACGGAACGTTTGGAATTGTCTGACAGTGATGTTTCAATAAAGATTCAGTGATGTCTTAAATACATACACACACACACACACACACATAAAAGAATGTTGTTAGGGTTTATTCCTGTTTTCTGCAATATTTATGACTGTTTGGTTCTTACTCGCATCAGACTCCGGCATCAAGACCAGGACCACCAGAAAAAGGACAGCGGCGACCACAACAGCACGCATGGCTCCCAATTCTCTTCTGATGAATATGACCTGAACATGACATGGTTAATGTTGGTTACAAACGAGTGGTTCCACATCCTTGTCCTCAGAGACCATGTGATCTGCACATTTTCCATCTCTCCTGCTCTACCACAAGCTAACAGACAGCTGCAACACCTTTCAGCAGAACATCAAGAGATGGACATATAAATATTCAGCTGAGTGCGTCCCTGAGGACCAGGGTTTGGTCCCCAGCACAATCAACAAATGAGTTCCTAATTGTTTAGATTTCTCTGTCAGAGAAAGCAGGGAGACATTTTTAGTTTTCCAAAAGCATTGAACTCACCACAGATAATCTCTTTTCTTTCCTTCTCTCCCCTGCTTCTGGAAACCAGCTGGATCTCTGTCTTGTATTTATAATCAGGGCTCATCCCTAAGTACATAACCAAGTTACTTGTTTAAACACAAATCAGCATAAGACCGGTTTATCTGTATGTTTGATTTATGAAAATAGGTCATTTACATCGCTGAAGACATGAAGCAGAAGATGAAAAACACGGCAGAGGAAAATAACCAATGAATTAGTTTAGAAACATAATTCTTTGTCCAGTATTTAATAATAGAACACAATAGAGCTTTTCGTGTCATTGTACATATACACAACAAAATTTGTCCTCAGCATTTAACCCATCGTAATTACAGTTAGACACAATCCAACCACTAGGAGCAGTGGACAGCCACAGTCCAGCCTGGTACTAACTCCAGATGTAGAGATGCTGCCTTGGTCAGGGGCAGAGAAAGTAGAAGACCCTAAATAAGGATGTTTTTGACTGTGAGAGGAAACCCACAGAGATACAAGGAGAACATGCAAACTCCACACAAAGAGCGGAAAGTGATGCCGTGACCTTCTTGCTGCGTGGTACTAGTGCTAACCACTAAACCTTGTTTACAGTTGAAAAAATGAAGTAAAACACGTAAGATCAGAAACTTTTGCTTCCAATTTCAAGAATTATTAAGATATGTGAGTTAAACTACCCATCTGGCGTAAAACGTGGACCAAATTCCAATGCGGATCTGACTGTATCCACAGTAGTGACCCTGTAGAAAATGCAGGCAGTTAATATGTCAACAACAACAAGTGAGTCAAACTACCCTGAGCTGTAAGGATGTCAAGAAGATCCTCTCATAAGGCAGCCACAGCTTGAGCATTTGAATTGAAAGGGTGTCATAATCTCCTTGATCACTCAGGGGTCCAGAAACATTTAAAAACATAGATTTGGACTCATCAGTGAGTTCATGGACTGCAAATGATCAAATACAGAGCACTTCATGTGTTTCCCTTGTTGCATTTAAAAAAATTCCATTTTTATTTAGAGGAAACTATTGGCTGCTGCAGTTTTGAGCTTTATACTTTTATTCTACAGTGTGGAGAAGAGAAGCCTCACATCTCTGTTTTACTTTCTGTGTGAATGGTTTTAAAATGTAATAATAACATATCAAAGAAGGAAAACAATATTTATTTTAAAATAGCTGATATTTTCAGTCCCTCGTGTCATTTTCCTGATTTGAAATTGTTTCTAAGAAAAAAAAAAATCCATACTTCCTCATCACTTTTTTCTAATTTCACAGATAGTAAAACTATTTTTTATCAGTTGATTACGAACAAACTGCTAAGAAAAACAAAGAAACAAAAAAAAAACAGTTTATCACGTCCACCCGCATGCTGAAATCACCTGCATTATTTGCAAGGTTGGGTAGGATTACTTTGAAAGAATACATGTGGATTACATGTATGTATGTACATACAGTTGGATTACTTGTAATCTGATTACTTTTGGATTACATTTCAAAGTAATAATGTAATCCAAAAGTAATCAGATTACTTGTAATCTGATTACTTTTGGATTACATTTCAAAGTAATCCTACCCAACCTTGATTATATGTTTATTTTTTATAAGTACCATTCTGTGTTCTGAACTCTGCCAATATCATCCCTGTTGTCAGACTGAAGGTTTACCTTCAAAGTTTATTGTCATTGAAATAAGGCTCTTTAAATCATAAATGCTGTGTTCCCCACAGCCGCTTCAGAAACACCTTCAGACTGGACTTAAAAAAAAAAAGCTCCACTCTACAAAAAAAAAAAGTCAGAAAACAGCTTGACCTCCGCCGTGTTTACAATTGATTTGGGCTTGAATCAGCAGGTGCCGTTCAAGTGATGACATCGCAACAATATGGCCGCAGTTGAATCAGAATCAGAATCAGAATGCCTTTTATTGTCATTATACATTGGTACAACGAGATTAGGGCCATCCAGTTGCAGTGCAATAAAATAGAATAAAAATAAAAATAAAATAGAATAAAAATAAAATAGTGCAAAAAAAAAAAGATAAAAGAGTGCAAGAATATATATTAAAAACAAGATATAGAGAAAAAAATTCAACAATGTAAGGAAAAAATATATATACAATTGACACTAATGCAAGGTGCGGCTTGGGATATAAATATATTGCACAGAAATGTATATTGTCCATTGGTGATTGGGTTATTGCACATGGTTAAGCTTGCATGAGGAGGATCAGTGCATGATAGAGTTCAATGTGGTTATGGCTTTGGGGAAGAAACTGTTTTTTAGTCTGTTTGTTTTTGTCCTTGTGAGCCTGTAGCGCCTCCTTGAGGGCAACAGGTCAAACAGAGCAGAGCCAGGGTGAAAGCAGTCTTTGGAGATCGCTTTGGCTCTACTGAGGCAGCGGGAGGTGTAAATGACCAACAGGGAGGGGAGAGGGGGGGCGCTGATCTTCTGTGCTGCCTTTACAACCCTCTGCATTCTCTCCCTGTCAGCAGTGGTGGAGCTGCTAAACCATACTGTGATGCAGTATGTCAGCAGGCTCTCAATGGATGAGCGGTAGAAGGCCAGCAGCAGGTCGGTGTTGAAGTTGTACTTCCTGAGGACTCTCAGGAAGTGTAGCCAGTGCCGAGCCTTCTTGAGGATAGAGGAGGTGTTGACGGACCAGGAGATGCAGTCTGAGATGAGAACGCCGAGATACCTGAAGGTGTGGACCCTTTCCACACGCTCACCGTTGATGAGAAGGGGGGCAGGGTCGGTCCAGTGTTTCCTGAAGACAATGATGATCTCTCTGGTCTTCCTAGTGTTCAGAGCGAGGTTGTTCTCTGAGCACCAGGCTGCCAGCTGCTGGATCTCCTCTCTGTAGGCAGGCTCATCACCTCCGGAGATGAGACCGACCACTGTGGTATTGTCTGCAAACTTGACGATAAGGTTGTTTTTGTGGGCCGGTCTGCATTCGTAGGTGTAGAGGCAGTAGAGGAGAGGGCTCAGCACGCAGCCCTGTGGAGAGCCGATGCTCAGTGTGCTGGTGGAGGAGAGGTGGGGGCCGAGTCTCACAGTCTGGGGATGGTTGGAAAGAAAGTCTTTAATCCAGGCACATGTGAGAGAGTGGAAGCCGAGAGTGTCCAGTTTTATGGTGAGTCTGTCCGGGATTATTGTGTTAAAGGCAGAACTATAATCCACAAAGAGCATTCGGACGTCGCGCTGCGGCTGCTCCAGGTGGTTTAGAGCAGAGTGGAGAGCTACGGCGATGGCGTCCTCTGTGGATCTGTTTGCCCTGTATGCAAACTGGTGAGGGTCAAGGTCTGGGGGGAGGTGGTCCTTGATGTGCTGAAGAACCAGTCTCTCAAAGCACTTCATGATTACTGGAGTGAGGGTCACCGGGCGGTAATCATTCAGGCTAGTGATGGGAGACTTCTTTGGCACCGGGATTATGGTGGAGGTTTTCAGGCAGGACGGGATGACTGCTTGGTCCAGGGAGAGGTTGAAGATCCTGGTGAAGGTGGGGGCGAACTGGTTAGCACACGCTCTGAGCACCTTGCCAGGTACTCCGTCTGGGCCAGCAGCTTTCCTGGGGTTCACTGCGAGGAGCACTAGCCTGACATCATGCTCTTTTACAGTGAGTGGAGTGGTGCGGGGACCAGGTGGGGGCAGGGGGAGGGCAGGAGCAGGTGAGTGCAGCTGGGAAGATCCCAACCGATCAAAGAAGCTGTTAGCTCCTCTGCCAGTGGTGCACTCAGGTACGCTGTTGGAGCATCACAACCCCGGAAGTTTATGATGTCATGTATTCCTTGCCACACCCTCCGTGCGTTGTTGCTAGACAGATGGGACTCAAGGGACTTGAGTGCTGAATGGGCCTGAAATGGAGCACAGACTTCAGACAGCTGTAGTTTGTTTTTCACCTGCGCACTTATCATCGACTTTTATTGTTCACAGTTTTTTAAAATATCAACATTTTTAGTGATTATTTGTGCACATTTTTTGGTGTCACCTACACTTTAAGCAACTCCAGTTTTACCTGGAGAAAACACAGACTGTATATTTACTGGACAAACCCTGTGTGACATCACCCATAGGTTGTCTACACAGAGCCAATAAGAAGCCCCCATCTGAGTGTTATTTTTACCCGGTTCTTTTATACAGGATTCTTCCCCTTACCAAAAACAAAACCATTGTATTCCTCATTCTGAGTTTATTCAAGGTCATGTTAAAAATAAGGCCTGGGCCTCTCACAGACAGTGTCCATCTTGTGAAAGGGCCTGAAAATGAGTCATACAACACTTTTTATACCTTGTGGGTGTTAACAATGGGTCTGGTTTAGGCTCACATTTCTAATGTTACTGGCTCTCACCAACAGGGGAAGATCTCCCTGTGTCTGAAACTTGGACACATGAAGTACAACTTAACTTATATTTCTCTGAACCTCCAAACAAATAACACAAATGCTTGATAGCTAACATAAAATAAAGAATTAGCAAAGATATTATCTAAGATGAGCATCGCCGTGTTGGCAGCGATGACTTTGGCTACATCACAGTGAAGTCATAAATGGATAAAGAGGTGGAGTGTGTGTGACTGTGATGAAAGAAGTCTGAACCAGCTAAGCTAACAGGCTAACATAGGTACAGGTGTTTAATAAATCATATGTTTAGGGACTGCATGCAGACACACAGACACATTTTGAACACTGTCTACATTGGGCACTTAATGCATGAAGCAAAGAATTTTAGGGCGTGTCAACCCACACATTAGTATTTACATGGTGAGAAGGTCACAGCGGAAACCAGGAATCCAGATAAAGCTCTTTAGGACAGTGCACACCAATGACGTGTTAGAGAAATCAGAGTGAGTTCCAAAGCGATGGGGGAGTTTATTCCATCCATCTACAGTGGAGAAAATAAGTATTTGACCCCCTGTCAGCTTTGCAGGTTTTCCCACCGACAAAGAATGGAGAGGTCTGTAATTTTTATCGTAGGTAGACTTCAACTGTGAGAGACAGAATCTAAAAAAAATCCAGAAAATCACATTGTGTGATTTTTAAATAATTAATTTGCATTTTTTTTTTTTTGCATAAAATAAGTATTTGACCCCCTACCAACCAGCAAGAATTCGGCTCTCACAGACCTGTTAGTTCTTCTTTAAGAAGCCCTCTTATTCTGCACTCTTTACCTGTATTAATTGCACCTGTTTGAACTTGTTACCTGTATAAAAGACACCTGTTCACACACTCAATCAATCACACTCCAACCTGTCCACCATAGCCAAGACCAAAGAGCTGTCTAAGGACACCAGGGACAAAACTGTAGACCTGCACAAGGCTGGGATGGACTACAGGACAACAGGCGAGCAGCTTGGTAGAAGACAACAATTGTTATGATTATTTATTAGAAAGTGGAAGAAACACAAGATGACTGTCAATCTCCCTCAGTCTGGGATTCCATGCAAGATCTCAGTTTGTGGGGTAAGGATGATTCTGAGAAAGCTCAGAACTACACAGGAGGACCTGGTCAATGACCTGAAGAGAGCTGGGACCACAGTCACAAAGATTACATTAGTAACACATGATGCTGTCATGGCTTAAAATCCTGCAGGGCAGCAAAGTCCCCCTGCTCAAGCCAGCACATGTCCAGGCCCGTCTGAAGTTCACCAGTGACCATCTGGATGATCCAGAGAAGGCATGGGAGACAGACGTGCGGAGGAATTCCGCGCGTCGCGGTGGAGCTGCATGGCGCAAAGCAACACCATGATGAAGCCTTACAGGACATGTTGGGGCAGGTCCAGCTCATGCATAATCACAATCGGATAATCACACCACTGAAAAGCAACCGGAATCCATCTGAAATCCACCTTTGGTCCTGTGAGACCAACACCGAGGTGGTTTTGTCCCGCGTAATGAACGGCTCCGTGGCGCGTCCCCCCGCTTTTCTTTCCATGAAAAAAACTCCTGTAACAGTGGAATGTGCCAAAAAAGTGCTGATGTCCACGACTTCTGCCTTTTTGTGAAAGTCAGACGAGGTCCCGGATCAACAAAGCCTTCACGTTGGAAATGATCTGGTTGTTTCAGTGGGGTCTGAGCATGTCGATCGGCGCTGGGAGCGCACGGCGCTCAGCAGTTGTGGGCTGTCCGTAAAGCAGCAGTAACACTCCTTAATCTGTATAATCCCCATAAAATCGTCCATGAAAGCCATATTAATTTTCCGAACGGTGTCCACCTGGAGGTCTCTCACAGTTTCTGGAAAAAAATTGATGCAGCAAAGCTCCAAATCATTCAGACATTTATTCGCAATAAAAAAACGACGAAAGGGGTGGACAAGTGCTCACACAAAGCCTGCTCACAGGCGAATGACGCAACCAACAGGCGTGAAAAAACTCACACATGCGCATGAGGGTTCAAGCTTGTCTGATGCAATCACACGTGATTCAAATCCATATGGTTTTTGAAAAAAATAAAAAGGTCGGATACTTTTCTAACAGACCTCGTATTCACACCTATGGACAATTAAAAGTTTCCAGTTCACCAAATCTGCATGTCTTTGGATGTGGGAGGAAGCTGGAGCACCCACGCAAACATGGGGAGAACATGCAAATTCCACACAGGTAGGCCACAAGTGGAATCGACCCCATGACCTTCTTGCTGGGACACAACAGTGCAAACCACTAAAGCACTGTAAAGCCGGGTCACTTACTCAAGTTACAAATCTTATCTTCTCAAATTCCCACCTAATATTGACAGCTTTACTTATAGGATTGTTGACTCACTCACATAAATGCTCCTATGTTTTAAAGTTGTTGAACAATTTGAGAAACACTTTTTAGGTTCGAATATGATCATTAAAATGTAATATTTTACCAACATGCACATGGCCCACCAGCAGTCTGTGGACGATTCTTTGAGAAACTTGACAAGAATCACAGTGACTCAGTGATTCGCCGTTTAAACATCACACCAAAAAAGTCTGAAGTTCGATTCCACCCACACTCAGTTCCTTCCTGTGTGGAGTGTACATGTTCTCCCAGCACCTGTGTGGGTTTCCTCCTACCATCTAAAATATACACACTAGGGTCTGCTCCTTTCTCTGTCCTTCACAAGGCAGCAGGTCCACATGTGGGGTTGGGCTCTGGACTATGGCTGCCCCACTGCTCCTCATTATTGGATTGTGTCAAACTGTAATTAGGAGAGTTTAAATGCAACGGACAGATTTCATTGTATATTTATTGACAATAAGGCCCTTTTTCTTCTTATCTACCAGGTTGCCTGCAACTGTGGGAAATTTTGAGGCATCTTGACATATTAACTATTTTAACATTTGTTTGCAGGTGAGTGTCACACATTACTTTGATAATTCAAACAAAGTGGCTCACAAAGTTTTTGTCTGACCTGTTTTTCAATGGATAACACTATTTAACAAATTTTTATTTTTGTTTTGTTCCTGGGTACGCAGTGTGTTTTCCTAACCTGTTATGCCTTAAATAAATAGAAAATAGCTGTTATTCCACAGAAACTTTGCTTCTGTGATCAGGACGATGATATTTGTCAATGATATTTGATATTTGACAATGATAAATTTGTGTGTTTTCAAGAATATTCTCGATTCGCCTTTTGGCTAAAATAAAGCACTTTCTCAGTAGACGTGATCTTGAGACAGCCATTCATGCTTTCATGAGCTCCAGACTTGATTATTGTAATGCACTTTATTCGGGCATTAATCAGTCTTCTCTTGCACGTCTCCAGTTGGTGCAGAATGCTGCTGCTCGTCTTTTGACAAACACTTTTAGACGTGAGCATATTACACCCGTCCTGTACTCACTCCACTGGCTTCCAGTTTGTTTTAGAATTGATTTTAAAATTTTAATGTTTGTTTTTAAAGCAATTTATGGCCTTGCACCTCCCTACTTGTCTGAAATTTTAACTTTGCGCACCTACAGTAGGGCGTTAAGGGCATCTGGCCAGCTTTACTTAGATGTTCCAAGGTCAAGATATAAACACTGGGGTGATCATGCTTTCGCGGTAGCTGGCCCCAGACTGTGGAATGAGCTACCTCTTGAGTTACGTACTATTCCTGACCTAGCACTTTTTAAATCTAAGTTAAAGACTTATTTATTTAAACTGGCTTTTAACACTTAGTGGGGAGGTGACATGTTCTGTTATTTTTATGTTCTTTTTTATGTGTTGTTTTAAAATTTTATTTTATATGTGTTTTATTTTTGTAAATTTGTGTTTTTAATGTTAAGAACTTTGGACACCAGTCGGTGCTGTAAAGTGCTTTATAAATAAATGTTATAAATATGTTATAAATAAATTAAAGAATATTCTTTAACTGCTAGAACTGTCCAGAATTTTCTAGAAGTTTTCAGAATTATCTAGAAATTTCAAGAAACTTTTAGAACTTTCTAGAACGTAAAAAATAAAAAATAAAATCAAAGTTTGTGCTGAATGTAGTCATTTTTCCATAGACTGTAGACATAAGCAGTTGAAATATAACACTTAGAAGCCAGGAACAAAAATTGTGTTACATAGTGTTATCATTTAAAAGTGGTTTCACAGTGCAGCTGTTTTGTATTAATCAGTAAAGTTGTCACATCATTACAGTCGGTTTCCCATGAGTTTGTTGCTCACAGCCATCATTTGTGTTCAGAACTACCTGTTTGCTCTCATTGTGGCCCCAGAAAAAACAAACAGGATAAACTGAGCTCTTGTTCATCAGAGTAAACAGTATTTTAAATTTTCTCTGTGAGTTGGCATTATGTTGATAATGTCGTGTGAGAGCCACAAAATTCCGGGTTCTCTGTCATGAATGTGATATACATTCATTATATTATATATATTCAGTAAATTAACGTCAAAGCAAAGCAAAGCAAATTTATTGATGTCAATAAATAAAAATGTACACTAATGGGACCTAAATGATCAAACCCCTGATAGCTGCTAAATGTGGTAACATCATGAGCATATAACATTAAATAAGACAAGAATTTCACTCAGGAACATCTCAGCTGATCTGTTAGGACATTTCACCACAAAATATGCAATATTATTCCCGGTATTTGTCAAAAAATGCTAAAAATGTCAGACACAGCTCTTCACAAAAGCTTGCAGTGGCACTGAGTAGCCTCTGAGCTTCTGACACTGAGTCGCTTGGCTCAGCAGCTGTCATTCAAATCAACCATATCTCTAATTATGTCGAACTTTATAGCTTCAAACATCTTAAACTAAGAAGATAGAAAAAAAAAAAACATTCACCTTACAGTTGTCATGGAGGAGGAAACTATACCCAGAGCACAAAACAGTTTATTATTATTAATATGTATATGGCTCACAATATGCTAAACTGTTATGAAAGTGTAACACAAAGGTCAGTTTTTCAGGTTACATGTTTTTATTGCAAAGTAGTTTGAAACTGTAGTACACATATATTTCTTTCATAAACCACAAAGCTCAAGATAACTCATTAACTATTAACTTTAAAAATTTCACTTTTCCATTATTGAAAAGTGAAATTAATAAGAGTATGGACCCTTTGCGGATGTTATTTTTGACAGACAATTCTCAGGTTGTTTTCAGCTTGTTATAATTTCTTAATACGCGTATCTTTTATACAAATTGACGATGTATATCTGAGAATACATATTTCAAGTAGAATGCCCATCTAAGTGGAAATGTTAGCTATAGTTTATGTGACTTTTAACCATCTATATCTCCCACTTGGTTTTGACTGACGGTGTAACATCTGCAAGGGTCATTTTTAATTTAATTTTTTTGTATTTAAAATTGACTCAAGGGCCTTTTATTTACTTTTAATTTTTCATTTCATGGGTTTTCTATTGACTAACACACAATGCAATTGCCTTGAGGTTGGTTTGAAAAAATATGACCTGGTTGAAAAAGTGAGGTCCAATCGTGTTATAATATGTGATGAAAAAAAAGTGGATTTTCCAAACTTCTTTTCAATTTTTCTTTATTTTATGAGCAACGAAATACACTCAAATTATGCATACTATATATACATTAGTTACATTAGTGTTAACAATAACAAACATTTCTATTCAACAATCCATATTTAATAAACACATTCATGAAGTACCTCAGGTGTGATATAACGGTTTAGCATATTGTGAGCCATATGTCACAGACATGACGAGCGAAGCTCTTCAGCATCAACTCATGTCATTTAGGTCCTTCAGACTTTTTTGTGCAAATGCTTTGGTGGAACATGAGCATGGCTCAAACCTTTCAGCTTCTGGGATGGGGTGGGAGGTTTTATGTTAGAAAGATTAAAAAAGAAAATGAGATTATAAAATCAAACCTTCACTGTGCCTTATGATAGAATCACAATGGTGACCGGTCCAAAATGGCGGTCGCATTTCTTGCGCCCTACTCTAATGAGCGCCACTAGCTTAGTTTATGGCAATACAGTAGTTTAGTTAGTTTATATCTATACAGATTTTGTACTTTCTGTGTTCATATGCACCCGCGGCAAATGTGCTTGATGAATTTCTGTGCAAAAAGTTCATAGAGAGATAGATACTTTATTGATCCCAGAGGGAAATTCAAGGCATCTAGCAACTTACACATTAGACAAGACACACACATTGCACCAGGCACACAAAAATAGGGTTAAGTAAGTAAAAGAAAAATAGACTAATCAATAAAAGCTACTAACTAAAAATTAAAATAAAATTTGTGTGGAAGTACAGCATCCAGTCTCAGAGAATATGACGGAGGAGTACATGTAGTACTGCAGTAGTGAGGAGGTAGCACAGATGTAAACAGTACACAATGTGAACAGTGTAGGTTGTGCAAAGAAGTAAGCAGTGTAAACAGTGTTGGTAGTGCAAAAGAAAGCAATAAAAGGTCAAACAGATGTGTCACAGGATTATTTCTTACTGAGATGGGAAGAGTTGAACAGTCTGATGGCCTGAGGGACAAAAGACTTCCTGAATCTGACCCTGTGGCAGGACTGGGACAGCAGTCTGCCACTGAGTGAGCTCCTCTGCCTGATGATGGCGCTGTGCAGAGGGTGCTCAACATTGTCCACGATGGCCAGCAGTTTACTGAGGGTCCTTCTCTCTGCCACTGATGTTAGTGTCTCCAGCTCTGTTCCCAGCACTAAACCAGCTTTCCTCACCAGCCTGTCCAGTCGCCCGGCATCCCTCCTCTTCACGCTGCTCCCCCAGCAGACCACCACAGAGAAGAGGACACTGGCTACCACAGACTGGTAGAACATTCGCAGGAGTTTATGGCAGATCCTGAAGGACCCTAACCTCCTCAGGAAGTACAGTCTGCTCTGTCCCTTCCTGTAGAGGGTGTCAGTATTGGCTGACCAATCCAACCTATCGTCCATAAGTGTCCCCAGATATTTGTAAGTCTGGACCACCTCCACATCGACCCCCTCAATGGAGACTGGCTGCAGAGTGGGCCCGGACCTTCTGAAGTCCACTACCATCTCCTTTGTTTTGGCAATGTTCAGCTGCAGGTGGTTTGATTTGCACCACTCCACAAAGTCCTGTATCAGGTCCCTGTACTCTCTCTCCTGTCCCTCTCGCACACATCCCACAATAGCAGTGTCGTCTGAAAACGTCTGCATGTGGCACGACTCCGAGTTGTAATTGAAATCTGATGTGTACAGAGTGAACAGAACTGGAGAGAGCACGGTTCCTTGTGGTGCTCCAGTGCTGCTGATCACTGTGTCCGAGGTGCAGTTACTGAGTCTGACGTATTGTGGTCTTCCAGTTAGATAGTCAGTGATCCAGGTGACCAGATGAGTGTCCACCTCCATCTCCATGAGCTTGTCTCTCAGTAGCAGGGGCTGGATGGTGTTGAAGGCACTGGAGAAGTCAAAAAACATGACCCTCACAGTGCTGTTACCCCTGTCCAGATGAGAGTGGGCCCTGTGAAGGAGGTAAAGGATGGCGTCCTCCACTCCCACCTTCTCCCTGTATGCAAACTGCAGTGGGTCCTCAGCATGTCTGACCTGAGGTCTGAGGAGTGGGTGCTTGTTCCGGCTGACTGTGACGATGATGATGATGATGATGATGGTGGTGAGGATGGTGAGGGTGAGGACGAGGGCTGATCTACTGTGGGTTTTGGTGCTGACGGTGATGATGATGATGGTGAGGGCTGATGTGCTGGGGGTTTTGATGGTGATGAAGTGATAACTGCTGTGGGAGGGGTTGATGGGGGGTTTGCAGAGGTAGAACAATCAAACCTGTTAAAAAAGTTGTTAAACTGGTTTGCTCTGTCCACACCCCCATCTACTGGGCTGCAGCTGCTGTTTTTCTGTGATGGTTTTCATTGCATCCCAGACCTCCTTCATGTTGTTGTCTTGCAGCTTTCTCTCCACCTTCTTCCTGTAGGACTCCTTGGCCTCTTTAAGGCAAGCCTTTAGTTCCCGCTGTACACGCCTAAGCTCTGTCCCATCTCCGTCTTTGAACGCCCTCTTCTTTTGGTTTAGAAGATTCTTGACATCACTGGTGATCCAGGGCTTGTTGTTTGGAAAGCAACGTACAGTTTTTATGGGAACAGCAACGTCCCTACAGAAGTTCAGGTAGCCCATAATGCAGTGTGTCACCCCATCAATGTCCTCACCATGTGTGTCCTGCAGCACACTCCAGTCAGTAGTCTCAAAGCAGTCCCTGAGGGCTTCTTCTGCCTCAGGAGACCAGACTCTGAATGAACGTGTAGTAATGGCTGCCTCAGTACCAGTGGTTTGTACTGAGGCTGTAGAAAAACCAGATTGTGATCTGATTTTCCCAGTGGTGGTAGTGGAGTAGCTGTGTATGCTTCCCTCACGTTGGCATACATCAGATCAATAGACCTGTTCTTTCTGGTGGGACAGTCCACAAACTGATGAAAAGCAGGGAGAGTGGAGTTCAGTGTGACATGATTAAAATCACCAGAGATCACGAAGAAAGCCTCAGGGTGTTGTGTCTGCAGCGCTGCGATAGTGGAGTGGATGACGTCACATGCCGCCTGCGCGTCAGCCCGTGGAGGAATGTAAACACACGTAAAGATGGCGTGTGTGAACTCCCTCAGCATGTAATACGGTTGGAGACTCACCGCTATCAGTTCAATGTCCCGACAACAGACAATCTCCTTTATGTTTACATGACTAGGGTTGCACCATCTGTTGTTAATAAACAGTGCGAGTCCCCCACCTTTACGCTTGCCGCTTTGCATCGCGTCCCTGTCCGCTCTCAGCATGGTGAATCCAGGTAGCTCCACGTTAGCATCCGGAGTATCGCTAGTGAGCCACGTCTCCGTGAAACACAGTAGACTACACTCCCTGTACAGTCTCTGATTCTTCACCAGTCCCGCCAGCTCATCGGATTTGTTGGTCAGCGAGTTAACATTCCCCATGACCACCGACGGAACCGAGGGTTTATATTGCCGCTTCGCCATGTTCTTATCCTTTAGCCTGGCCTTTAGCTTAGCGCCGGCTTTGCAGCCCCGATACTTCTGCCTCAGCTCCTCCGGGATTGTGTGGACAATGCCCTCGCGTCCTTTCGGCCATAGGGCCAGCAGTTCTTACTGAGAATAAACACAATATTCTTCGCTGGCCCGCGTGTATGAAATAAATGAAGTGCATATATCCATCGGATATAATAATATATTCACACCAGACGTGTGTACTAACTTACAAAGAGAAAAAAAAAAAAGAAAAAAAATTAAGAAAAGACGCACTTCAGACGGAGCTACTGGATAGGCTGCCGCTCACGTCGATTGTAATATTGTAATATTTGGCACAAGAACTTATGTATCCCATGTGTTTGTCAATACTCACACTCATCCAGCAGCATCTTCTCATGTCGGCAAATTCAGTGCCATTTTGCAAACAACTGGAAACTGGGTCAGGCGAAAGTAGTCCGCCGAGCTCAATCTGTGGGTGAACTATCCCACAATGCCAAAATAGCAGAGATGTCACTCCAACGAGAGTGGCACGCTGAGCAGGGTGTTGTTGCGTCTCAGCAACCAGTATGCGTCTACTCCTCTTTGTAATGTCTATGTTCTTCTGCCGTCGGCCTTGTGAAAGAATCACAATGACTGGTCCAAGATAGCTGCTGCATTTCTTGCATCTCAGCAACCAATATGGCATCTACTCCTCTTTATAATGTCTTTGTCTACCATCAGGGCATTTTACAATGGTTTGTGGCTTTTTCCTCCTGGGGAGATTTTTTGTGCCATTTCCGGTTTGTGCCTTCGTCTACCATACAGCGAGCCCCGCTCCGCTCGTATTATTTGTACCAAGCTTTAAAAATGTTTATTCCTGCTTTCAGGTTGGGCATTTTTACAAGGATTTGAATGGAAACCTGTCAAGGAACTGGTATTTGTTCCTCATCTCTGCCCATCAAAGCTAACCACTTGGAGAAGAGCAGAAAAGGGCAGGAGGAGGAGGAAAACAGCTGCGCTGCTATTGATCCTTGTGACAGCTGCTAGAACACACATTCCCCCTAAGTTTCTATAAATATATTTATGAGAAACAATCCAAGAGCAGGGAATTCTGGGCTGGAAAATATTCCTATTTTTATTGATTCACATATCATGACTCCCAGAATGATTGTAAGAAATACGAGGTCTATTAGAAAAGAAACCGACCGTTTTATTTTTTTTAAAAACTATATGGATTTGATTCATATGTTTTTACGTCAGCCAAGCTTGAACATTCATGCGCATGCGTGAGTTTTTCCACGCCTGTCGGTGACGTCATTCGCCTGTGAGCACGCCTTGTGGGAGGAGTGGTCCAGCCCTCTCGTCGGAATTCCTTTGTCTGAGAAGTTGCTGAGAGGCTGGCACTGTGCTTCATCAAAATGTTTTCCAAAACTGTGAGGCACATCCGAGTGGACACCATTTGACAAATTAAGCTGGTTTTAAGTGAAAATTTTAATGGCTGATGAGAGATTTTGGATTGTTTCTATCTCTGTAAGGACTTCCCACGGAGCGGGACGTTGCGCAGCGCTCCGATGCAACGTCGTCATCCTGTTTCAAGCTGAAAACCTCCAAATTCCGACGAGAGGGCTGGACCACTCCTCCCACAAGGCGTGCTCACAGGCGAATGACGTCACTGACAGGCGTGAAAAAACTCTCGCATGCGCACGAGGGTTCAAGCTTGGCTGATGTAATCACACGTGATTCAAATCCATGTTTTTTTAAAAAATAATAAGGTGGGATACTTTTCTAATAGACCTTGTACATTGTGGCAAATGGAACGATGCAAGAAGTAAAATGCTGACTCAAAACTAATAGTAAAAATGTTGTGGTTCCATTGAATTTTTTTAGTTAACTTGTGTGCATTAATTATAGTTTGTTGCAACACTCTGCTGAATAATATATAGAAGGAGAATGTCTGCTGTCATGATCCTGACTATCTGGGTGATTTATGTGTCTCTTCAGATTCATGTTGAGCTTGTCATAGTGTTTTGCTGATTCATAACCTTTTTTTTTGTCATGTATCATGTATAAACAGGGATAATCATAATTCAGGAAGATGTCACAAAACTGCCAAGGAGCCTCAATACATCATCACAACATGACAGAACACTACATTTCAAAAAATGCTGCATCACATCTTGGGTCATCCTGGCCCACGAAGGCAGATCACAATGGATCAGAGCTTTATGTGAGATGTGAACAGAATATCAACAGGACTCACCAAATCTTGATTTTGGTGTTCATTGTGTTACACATCTTGAAGGTTGGAAGCCCCATTATGGTAATCTGATGGGGTTGAATCAAAGTCTACAGTGACTTGCTGGGCAGAGGGGAAAACAACATTTCCACCCTGGAGCAGCAAAGATCAACCACACAGACACTTTTTGAACCCCGTCTACATTGGGCATTAATGCATGCATCAAAGGGTTTTAGGGCATGTCAACCCATGCATTAGTATGTATATGGTAAGAAGGTCACAGTGGAAGGCAGGACAGTGTGCACAAAGGGCCTCTGTGAATTATCAACAGTAGATCGATAAAGCCCTTTAGGGCAGTGCACACCAATGACGTGTTAGAGAAACCAGAGTGAGTTCCAAAGCAATGGGGTAGTTTACCCCATCCATCCATCTATGTTCTATACCCGCTGACTCCAATAAAGAGTCACGGCGGAGGGGGCAGTGCTAAAGCCTATTTTAGCAGTCGTTCTCCCAGTACCTGCGTGGGTCTTCTCCCACCATCTAAAATATACACATTAGGGTCTGCTCCTTTCTCTGTCCTTGACAAGGCAGCAGCTCCACATGTGGGATTGGGCTCTGGACTATGGCTGACCCACTGCTCCTCATCATTGGATTGTGTCAAACTGTAGTTAGGAGAGTTTAAATGCAACAGACAGATTTCATTGTATATTTATTGACAATAAGGCCCTTTTTCTTCTTCTTCTACCAGGTTGCCTGCAACTGTGGTAGATTTTGAGGCATCTTTTAACTATTTTAGCATTTGTTCGCAGGTGAATGTGACACATTACATTCAAACAAAGTGGTTCACAAAGTTTTTGTCTGACCTGTTTTTCAGTGGATCATTCAAAAGTGGTTTCACAGTGTAGCTGTTTTATATTAATCAATATATTTGTTAGATCATTACAGTCTGTTCCCCACAAGTTTGTTGCTCACAGCCATCATTTGTGTTCAGAACTGCCTGTTTGCTCTCGTTGTGGCCCCCGAAGAAAACAAACAGAATAAATTGAGCTCCTGTTCATAGTAAGAGTAAACTGTATTTTTAATCTTCTCTGCAAGTTGACATTATGTTGATAATATCGTGTGAACGCCACAAAATTCTCAGTTCTCTGTCATGAATGTCATATATCCATCCATCCATCCATTTTCTTCCGCTTTATGCGGAGTCGGGTTGCGGGGGCAGCAGCTCAAGCAAAGCCGCCCAGACCTCCCAATCCACACACACCTCCCCCAGCTCCTCCGGGGGAACCCCAAGGCGTTCCCAAGCCAGCCAAGAGATGTAGTCCCTCCAGCGTGTCCTGGGTCTTCTCCGGGCCCTCCTCCCAATGGGACGTGCCCGGAACACCTCTCCAGCGAGGCGTCCAGGGGTCATCCGGAAAAGATGCCCGAGCCACCTCAACTGACTCCTTTCGACGTGGAGGAGCAGCAGCTCGACTCCGAACTCCTCCGAGTGACCGAACTCCTCACCCTATCTCTAAGGGAGCCCCCAGCCACCCTGCGGAGGAAACTCATCTCGGCCGCTTGTACTCGCAATCTCGTTCTTTCGGTCATGAGCCAAATCTCATGACCACAGGTAAGGATCGGAATGTAGATCAATCGGTAAATCGACAGCTTTGCCCCCCTACTCAGCTCTCTCTTCACCACAATGGTCCAATACAACGACCGCATCACTGCAGATGCTGCACCGATCCGTCTATCGATCTCACGCTCCATCCGTCCCTCACTTGTGAACAAGACCCCGAGATACGTAAACTCCTCCACTTGAGGCAAGGGCACTCCACCGACCTGAAGAGGGCAAAGCACCTTTTTCCGGTCGAGAACCATGGCCTCGGATTTGGAGGTGCTGATTTTCATCCCGGACGCTTCACACTCGGCTGCAAACCGCCCCAGTGCACGCTGAAGGTCCTGATTTGATGAAGCCAACAGAACCAAATCGTCCGCAAACAGCAGAGACGAGATTCTGTGGTTCCCAAACCAGACCCCTTCTACACCCTGGCTGCACCTACGATATACATTCATTATATTATAATTGTATATATGATTTTATGTTAATGTTAATTCAATTCGATTTATTTTATTTGTATAGCGCCAAATCATCAGCTCCAGTGTTCAGGGCAACCCACTCCCACAGCAAGTGGTGGGATCACAAAAACATGATTTAATCTACTACTTTGTGATACAATCACAAAACACAAGTACATTTCATGATAGTTTCACCCCAAATTTTGTGATAGTATCAAAAAATTGGGGGTGATTTGGGGAGTAGGTGTATATTAAGGTCATGGTTAGTGTTAGACTGTCAAATTAGTCAGTGACAGGAGATGGCGTCAGGAAAATGTACTCAGACAGAGAGTTGAGATGTCTTTAGTGAGCTTTGCAAAGGGGAGACGCAGCAGAGCTTGCTATGTGCAGTTCTCCAACTGTGACATCCTCCGCGAGGCTCTTTTATTGTGTGTAAAAAACAAAGATAAGGGTGGGGGCTACATGAGTCCACAGGCGTGTGGTTACAACATGTGCTATTAGTCATGTGCAGATATGTATGCAATCAACTGAAATGTTCTGATCTTAGGTACAGAGTGAGTGGTTTTGCTGAAGCTTGCTAAATGTCAAACCACAAACAGGCTGACCTGCAGCTGTGCTATCTATCTGGGAATATCTGAGAGAAACAGTTTGCAGAATTTAAGATGCAAACGGAACAATATAAAAGAGCAGATGTAATAAATGATAACATGTTTGTACAGTACATTTTATCTAACACAGCCATCACATTAGTGGTTGAATCTATAAGTGAGTGAGTCAGATTCTATTTTTAGACAAGCACCAGCCAAATGCACCCAAACACAGAGGCTCTAGGTGACAGTCACGCTGATCACCTCAACATTGTGAAACTTTTGTCAGTCCGTCTTATGGACACTCTCCTTCTGTTGCAAATAGATTAAAGTGGGAGCTTAAGGTCAACCACGCACTTAAGTCATAAAATTGCTGACTAATCACATGTGTTCTTTCTATATATTTTTTTTATTTTATTGATTGATTAATTATCAGAAACAAACAAAAAAACTCATAAGAAGGGTGGGAAATGCATGTTTTAGTGTGTTTTATCATATAAGATTAGAATTATTTTTAAGCTATTTCCCCTTCTTATTTAAGCTATGTCCCCTTCCCCTTCTTCTGTAGTCAGAAAAATAAACAAATAAATAAATAAACAAACACAATGAATCTGGTTCATGCAGCCTGTGCATCCAGCCCAGCACACACTTCCACTTCTGGCTGCTGCAGAGTGGGGTGACTGTAGGTTGCTGCAGAGCGGGGTGACTATAGGTTGCTGCAGATTGAGGTGACTGTAGGCTGCTGCAGATTGAGCTGACTGTAGGTTGCTGCAGATTGAGGTGACTGTAGGTTGCTGCAGAGTGAGGTGACTGTAGGTTGCTGCAGAGCGGGCTGACTGTAGGTTGCTGCAGAGCGGGGTGACTGTAGGTTGCTGCAGAGAAGGGTGACTGTAGGTTGCTGCAGAGTGAGGTGACTGTAGGTTGCTGCAGAGTGGGGTGACTGTATGTTGCTGCAGAGCGTGGTGACTGTAGGTTGCTGCAGAGTGATGTGACTGTAGGCTGCTGCAGATTGAGCTGACTGTAGGTTGCTGCAGAGCGGGATGACTGTAGGTTGCTGCAGAGTGAGGTGACTGTAGGTTGCTGCAGAGCGGGGTGACTGTAGGTTGCTGCAGAGAAGGGTGACTGTAGGTTGCTGCAGAGTGAGGTGACTGTAGGTTGCTGCAGAGTGGGGTGACTGTAGGTTGCTGCAGAGCGTGGTGACTGTAGGTTGCTGCAGAGTGATGTGACTGTAGGTTGCTGCAGAGTGAGGTGACTGTAGGTTGCTGCAGAGTGGGGTGACTGTAGGTTGCTGCAGAGCGGGGTGACTGTAGGTTGCTGCAGAGCGAGGTGACTGTACGTTGCTGCAGAGCAGGGTCACTGTAGGTTGCTGCAGTCACTCGGGAAAGCCCTCACAATATGTAGGTACCCATGATGGTCCCTGGATAAAGTGCAGAAGTCCCAGAGAACAAAGAGACCAGACAGACAGGAGACGGAGACAAGAAGATGAGTGTCTCTCCATTATTTAGCAGGAGTAGGGGGAAAAACTACAGAGGATCTTCAGACAGCACAAAATCCCAGGTTACTTTAAATCTGTTAACACCTTGAGACAGAAATTAGTTCACCCTAAGGACAGGATCCCTAGTTACAAACAGAGCAATGTAGTGTATTCTATCAGATGTCAGGAAAACTGGAACGAACACTACATAGGTGAGACTAAGCAGCCGTAGTGTGCGTCATTTATGACCACAATGCAGATGCTGTGCATGCGCAACACGTGCCATAATACTGCCGTGATAATCGCAATGCGTCTGATCCGTTTCCTCACTACATGCGTTATCCAACCGTGATTGTTCTTCATATATTCGCTATATATTATTAATATATCCGTAATTCATAGTGGGACATTTGTCATTTTTGTCCATTTTTGTTGCGGACGACAACAAATGCCCGTACTTTGTATACTCATTTCATGCGCAATTAATCCTCTCCCCAGTGGGGCAGGGTCCTTAGTAGGATTACGTCAAAACTACTGCATGGATTTTGACGAAATGTTCACGACAGATAGATATTATGCCATGGAAGACTCTGTTAATTCTTGTAGGTGATCCGGATCCGGACCTAGATTCTGGATCAAGTTTAAATTTAAATAGTCTCTGAAGGTATGTATTTTGATGACATTTTCAAAACAGATACAAAATAGGCCATGGAAGACAAGGATCTGGATTCTGGATCAAGATTTCACTTAATATAGGTGTTGAAGGATTACGTCACAATTACTTCACAGATTCTCACCAAATTTGCATCACAGATACTTATTATGAACTTTTTTGAGGTGATCCAGATATGGATCCGGATTCTGGATCATGTTTCACTTTGTTGCTTTTTAAGGATTACGTCAAAACTGCTGCACAGATTTTGATGGAATTTTAAAAATAGATACATATTAGGCCATGACTTGTTTAAATTTTGGAGATGACCCGGACCCTGATTCTGGGTCAAATTTCACTTTATATAGGCTTCAAAGGATTACGTCAAAACTACTGCAAGGATTTTGATGAAATTTTCAAAACAGATACATATTAGGCCATGGAAGACTAATTTAAATTTTGGAGGTGACCCAGATTCTGGATCAAGATTTCACTTCATATAGGCATTGAAGGATTACTTCAAAATTACTTCACAGATCCTCACCAAATTTGCACCACAGGTAGATATTAGGGAATGGAAGACTCCACTGAATTTTGGAGGTGATCCAGATCCAGATTCTGGCTCAGGATTTCACTTTATATAGGCTTTTAAGGATAACGTCAAAACGACTTCACTGATTCTCATTAAATTTGCACCACAAATACATATTATGCCATGGAAGACTCCATTGAAGTTCTGAGGTGATCTGGATGCGGTTCCGGATTCTGGATAAAGTTTAACTTTATAGGCTTTTCATACATGTCAACCGATACGGATTGTCCGTAAATTATACAGATTTTTCTGAGTTTAAGAGTCATACAGAAGTACAAATAAAGTCTTATGGATATTCAGGGTTTGGTCTGCAGCGGCTCTGTAATCAACCGTTTCTGCAGCGCGACTCACTTTGATGGTGAACCAATGAAGCAGTGCTTTCATCCACTTGTTCGTTGGTTCTTTGATTCGCTGCTCTTCAGAAATGGCAAGTCCGCTTCTTAACCCCTCTCAAAGCCATTAAAATATCGTGATTCACTTTTGTGTGGATTAAAGTCACTAACTGGGACTCTTGTCTTGTTGCAGTCAAGAAACGAGAATCGTCCTCCATTCCGTTGGCACAGCTCCAAACCCTGTGCTGCTGAGAGAGAGTACGATCTGAATTAATAACTTCAAAACAAATTGCTGCTTTAAATAAAATGACACCTCTTTCCAAATGCTGTAATACAGAAAACCTACAATAGGCTAAAACATTTTTTTCCTCCCAAAATGAGACGTGCTGTATTCTTTATGAATTACATCCTGAAGTGCAGCACAGCCAGCTGCAGGAGCTCAGCTCAAAGGTATGGAAAAATATTCATGCCAGTATTGTCTGAAAGGAAATGTTTTTGACAAAAACTACAGATTTTGTTTATTCCTATTTATCTCCAGAGATCAAGGATCCACCATGTAGAGTTTATTATGTCAAACTTTTAAGAATCCAATGACCAATTTCAGATGTATTACTTTAAGACTCAATAAAATGTTGTTAAATTTCAATTCAATTACAATTGAATCAGTTTATAAAGCACCAAATCACAACAAGCGCCGTCTCAAGGCACCTGACATATAACACTTCAACATAAAAATTCAAATAAATAAATACAATTTAAAAAAATTCAAATACATAATTAAAAACAGAAGTAAAAGAATAAAACATAAAAAATTACAACTATTCATAAGAAAATAATAAAATAAAATAAAATAAAATAGAGAATAAAAATAGGCTTTAAATCTTAAAAACCTCCACGGAGTCCAACTGCCTCACGGTCGCAGGAAGACCATTCCACAGAGCGGGTGCATGACAAGAAAAAGCTCTTTGACCCGCTGACATAGAACACCTGGAAAGCTAACTTTTAGTATGCAAAACATTCACAAGAGGTATTGATAAGGGAATCCATAAGGGAATCGATAAGGAATCGGATCGATAAGCGGAATCGATAATGGTATCGATATCGATAAGATCTTATTGATACCCATCCCTAATGAACACATGACGAAGTCGATGATCATCAACATGCCAACATCGGCACTGGCGAGGCAATTTTCGATACACTTGATGAAGTTCTGAGGTATGTTTTATTTTGTTCATTATATATGTTTTTCATGATTTTATTAATGTATTTCCACTAGTGACACACAGTTCTTGTTTCTGTAAAAAATAACTAAATTTGGCACATTCAGTTCGATAAAATTCAGCTTGATGCATGAATACTAGATCTTTATTGTTTGAAATTCAATTGGAGGAGATACTAATGATCCTGACTTTAATGTCATTGTGGCAACTCATAATATGTGGACAAAACCCATTATGTGATCCCGCTATGCAGTTGTGTGTACTGTAATAAAACTGATTTTGGTGCGATTTGGAGGTTATAAGGATTTTGTGTTGATTTTATGGATTTTCTCACTTGGTTATACAGGTGGACCCTCAAAGTGGTTGACATGTATGCCTTTTATGGATTATGTGAAAACTGCTTCATGGATTCTCACCAAATTTGCACCACTAGTGAGGCAGCTTAAGTCAATATAACATAAGAATCTTTCACTTGGTGATACTAGTCCCAAATTTGGTACATAGGTACTTCAGGACCTACTCTTTTAGAAAAGGTCACTATCCAGGTGAAAAAAACAAAATGGCTGACATTTTTCAAGATGGCCACCACGTTAAAGGTGAAAAAGGGTGTTTTCAGCTCAGAATGTCAAGGAATCAAAACATCTGAGTAATGTAAATATCAAAATGTATGTATTCTGACCAGGAGAACTTAATAGTATCAATGTCATTCCAAAATGGCCACCATTTTTAAAAATGGCAGCCAGAGTGATGCCACAGCACAACCAGTGCACACTGGTGGCATCATTGCTGTGAGACTCAGCATGGGATTCAGTGTCGGCTTGTAGTACAGTAGCTGTAGTTGTAGTTTACTAACTATTGTAGTAGTATACTCACTACAGTTTTCAGTATTTCAGTGTCCCAAATGCTATCTAATAAGCCCCTGTATATAGCTTAACTAGAAATTTAGTTAGTTGTAGAATAATAGTTAGATAGCCGCACCTGAATCGAAAGGATGTGCCAGCACGGGACAGCCGAGCCAAGGGTAATGGGGCATCAGTTACCCGGATGGTGTACAGATCGCACGGGACTTAAATGGCACTGGATGAATGATCGGGCTAGGTGTAGGGCACAAGATGCCTGAACCTTGTTGTATCCCATACCTCAATCCCATACCTCAAAATTTCATATGGTTGGGTGGTAAAAGGATAGCCCAAAATTCAAATATACAACCCCTGGCAAAAATTATGGAATCACCGGCCTCGGAGGATGTTCATTCAGTTGTTTCTGTGTAGGCTGAAGTGACTATTTTGAATTTTATCAATGACTTTTCTGTCTTTTTAGCTGAGACCATGCCTAATTATGATTGTGTTTTAATTACAGGACATTTCAATTTCAATTTATTTTCCTTTATATAGCGCCAAATCACAACAGAGTTGCCTCAAGGTGCTTCACACAGGTAAGGTCTAACCTTACCAACCCCCAGAGCAACAGTGGTAAGGAAAAACTCCCTCTGAGGAAGAAACCTCAAGCAGACCAGACTCAATGGGGTGACCCTCTGCTTGGGCCATGCTACAAACATAAATTACAGAGCAATTCACAGAACAATTCATGGACAAATATACAAGAAATGGTTGGTGCACAGGACAGGATGGTCGCCAACAGAAATACAACTCCTATCTCTGGATGGAGCTGCACCTTAAACAGAGAAAAGAAAAACAGAAGAAATACTAAGGTGACCACCGGCCACAAGCCCTAAGCTTCACTAAAAGACCCAGAATTTAGGTAAAGGTGAGGCCGTGACACGCTCCGTGTACTAATAAAATGAATTGAAAGAGTAAAAAGCGTAAAACAAAACTGTACCAGTATGCTAGTGATATGAAAGGGAAAATAAGTGCATCTTAAGTCTGGACTTGAAAGTCTCCACAGAATCACAGGGAGATCATTCCACAGAACAGGGGCACAATAAGAGAAAGCTCTGTGACCCACAGACTTCTTATTCACCTTAGGGACACAAAGTAGTCCTGCACACTGAGAACGTAAAGCCCGGGCCGGTATGTAAGGTTTAATTAGGTCAGCTAGGTAGGGAGGTCCCAGTCCATGAATAATTTTATAGGTTAGTTGCAGAACCTTAAAATCCGATCTCACTGGGACAGGAAGCCAGTGAAGGGATGCCAAAATGGGTGTAATGTGGTTGTACTTTCTGCTTCATGTCAGAAGTCGCTGCAGCATTTTGAACCAATTGGAGAGCCCTAATGCTAGACTGTGGTAAACCAGAAAATAGAACATTGCAGTAGTCCAATCTAGAGAGAGATAAACGCATGGATCAGGGTCTCAGCATCAGCCATAGATAGGATGGGACGAATCTTCCCTATATTTCGCAGGTGGAAGACAGCAGTCCTAGTAATATTTCTAATGTGGAGGCCAAAGGACAATGAAGGATCAAAAATTACCCCAAGGTTCCTCACTTTGTCAGTGTGATGTATGACACACCAGCCAAGGCTAAGCATTAACTGGTCAAATTGATGCCGATGTCTCACTGGACCAAGAACCATCATTTCAGTCTTATCAGTTTAAAAGTAGGAAGTTTCTAGACATCCAATGTCTCACTGCTGCAAGGCAATCTTCTAAGGATCTTATGTGAACGAGATTATCAGCAGTTATTGGAATGAGTATCAACTGCATAGGAGTGAAAGGTAATCCCAAAACGCCGCAATATGTGCCCAAGGGGAGCTATATAAAGGGAGAAAAGCAGGGGGCCTAAGACAGACCCCTGTGGAACCCCAAATTTCATGTCACTAAGGTTAGAGGTAGCATTATAGTACAAAACACAGTGAGAACGACTGGTCAAGTATGACGTCAGCCATGCAAGGGCACTCCCAGTAACCCCAAAATGATTTTCCAGCCTATCAAGTAGAATATGATGATCCACTGTATCAAATGCAGCTGTTGAATATTTGTTAAAAGAAAATGAGTTCATATTTACAGGTTGAATAAATAAGAAAAGGATTTGTAATGTTTCATATTAAAAAGGGTACAGTTAATAATAAGTTTAAAAAAACAGCCTATTTTTATGGCATGAGTTCATTTTGGGTTTAAACAATCTATTTACATTGATATCTATGACATTTTTTTGAACACTAGATGGCGCTTGTGTTGCATGTAAAATGAAAATGCTGTCTTGAACCCACAAAAGGAAGAAGAAGAATTCTAGAAGCGTCTGAAAGTACGTACGATGCAGCAGTTCCTTTATTGTCATGCCTCCTTTGTTTGTTTATTAGTAAAAGAAAAGAACGGAAAACGAAAAGAAGGACAGTCTGGACTGTTTCCTTTCTAAAAATAGATGTTGCAGCTGGGATCTCAACATTTTTTGGTGCCGAAACCTGGGAGATGTAGAAGTAAACAAAGAACTTTGTTGAGATTACCCCCATAGCTGCAACAACGACACCGAGATGAAAGAGAAACATGTCGGAGCAACTACAAAGATTAAAACAGAAACGGACTGTCCTGCGTTCTTCCGTTACAAAGCTGCTGCAACAGATCCAAGATGAAACAAGTAAGGATGCCGTGAACAGCGATCATTTGCTTGAGCTGTTAGCCATGTTGTCTAGCAGCTATGACACAGCTGTTGACATGCTGAAACAAAGATTTGGCAGGAAGGACCTAATTGTGAGTGCACACATGTCAAAATTGCTCAACCTGAGCCCAGTTAAGAGATCCTCAGACATTGTTGCTTTGAGACAACTCTATGATGATGTGGAAGTACAGATTAGAAGCCTGGAGGCTTTAGGTGTGGTGCCCAACAGTTATGGAGGATTATTGTGTCCTATACTGCTCCAAATGATTCCTGAAGACCTTGCTCTCACGTACACACGCAAAACAGATGTAGGGCAAGAGTGGGAAATTGATGATCTTGTTAGCTTTTTGCAACAAGAAGTTGAAAGCAGGCAATGTGCCGTGCATTTGACGAGACCCAGAAATAATAAAGATTCCCATGCTGCTCAAAAACCACATTACAAGCCAGATTCAAGCAGAGAAAAGTGGAGAGGAGCTAATGTGCCATCAGCTGCAGCTCTCCACATGGGCAGCACAAACACCCCCTCCATTCAAAATTGCATGTTTTGTAACAGTCCAAGCCATAAGTCAGAACAGTGCACCGAAGACACAGTCGCAATCAGAATGGAGAAGTTAAAGAAAATGGGAAGGTGTTTTAATATGCCTGAAACCTCGACATCTTGCACAAGACTGTAGATCTAAAAATGTGACCAGTGGTGGGCACACTTCCGATAATCCGATAACAGATAATTATCAAAGATAATGTTTTCAGTATCAGATTATCCTTTTAGATAACTTTAAAAACCATTATCAGACCAATTATCTTCCAATTAATTTTTATCCGATAACTTTTAAACCGATAAACAAAGCTGAACAGCGACAAGCATTTTTAAAATTAGTTCAGCACCCACCTGTTAAAAGTTTTGTAACAGACGCATAGTTATAACCTTTGCAAACAGAAGAGAACTGCTTGTATAAAAAGCATCTCAATCCTCTGCAAACAAAGGAAAAACAGCCCCAAAAAGAAAAAAAAAACATTTCCTTTAACACCATACTGATATATTCGCAATATGACCTAAGTCATCCAGAGGCATACATTTTTAACTTATGGTTCAAATTTTAACCAAACTAATTTTGGACAAGTTATTTAAAATTACTGTCATGTCTGAAGTTTCATAAAGTAAAAATATCAGATATATGTCTTAGTTTTAAAGTAATGTGCTAATTTTTAAGGTTTTGTGAGGACATGCTCTGCCCCGCAGTGCATTTTGGGTAGGATGATGTAATCTCAGTACGTCACGACAGGACAAATGCACTCTGTTCAGGCTCTGCGGACAACAGCATTAAACTCTAGTGCCTAAAACTCTCTTGAATATATTCTCTGCGTTTATAGACGTTGATTTTTTAATTGCATTTGTTAAATTCCACGCATTTTAAATGTGAGCAGACAGGGCCTCTACTGCCATCTAGCATCTGCTGGCCAGTAGTGTTCATGGCAGTGTCTGGGAACCAGTAGATGGCAGTGTTCTATTTATTTTGACCCCGGTTATGTCAGATGATTGTCAAATCAACTTTTTTGCTTTGCAAATGGCTTTTTTTTTTTTTTTTTACAAATGAAGTTTAAAAACAAAACAACTGTAAAATAATAATAATAATAATAATAATAATAATAATAATAATAATAATAATAATAATAATAATAATAACATTATTACACTCAACAAAAATATAAACGCAACACTTTTGGTTTTGCTCCCATTTTGTATGAGATAAACTCAAAGATCTAAAACTTTTTCCACATACACAATATCACCATTTCCCTCAAATATTGTTCACAAACCAGTCTAAATCTGTGATAATGAGCACTTCTCCTTTGCTGAGATAATCCATCCCACCTCACAGGTGTGCCATATCAAGATGCTGATTAGACACCATGATTAGTGCACAGGTGTGCCTTAGACTGCCCACAATAAAAGGCCACTCTGAAAGGTGCAGTTTTATAACACAGCACAATGCCACAGATGTCGCAAGATTTGAGGGAGCGTGCAATTGGCATGCTGACAGCAGGAATGTCAACTAGAGCTGTTGCTCGTGTATTGAATGTTCATTTCTCTTCCATAAGCCATCTCCAAAGGCGTTTCAGAGAATTTGGCAGTACATCCAACCAGCCTCACAACCGCAGACCACGTGTAACCACACCAGCCCGGACCTCCACATCCAGCATGTTCACCTCCAAGATCGTCTGAGACCAGCCACTCGGACAGCTGCTGAAACAATCGGTTTGCATAACCAAAGAATTTCTGCACAAACTGTCAGAAACCGTCTCAAGGAAGCTCATCTGCATGCTCGTCGTCCTCATCGGGGTCTCGACCTGACTCCAGTTCGTTGTTCGTTGTCGTAACCAACTTGAGTGGGCAAATGCTCACATTCGCTGGCGTTTGGCACGTTGGAGAGGTGTTCTCTTCACGGATGAATCCCGGTTCACATGGTTCAGGGCAGATGGCAGACAGCGTGTGTGGCATCGTGTGGGTGAGCGGTTTTCTGATGTCAATGTTGTGGATTGAGTGGCCCATGGTGGCGGTGGGGTTATGGT
Source organism: Thalassophryne amazonica (assembly GCF_902500255.1). Taxonomy (NCBI): domain Eukaryota; kingdom Metazoa; phylum Chordata; class Actinopteri; order Batrachoidiformes; family Batrachoididae; genus Thalassophryne; species Thalassophryne amazonica. The sequence continues at coordinate 145,847,014 of NC_047104.1, read as the reverse complement.
ATGGGCAGGCGTCTGTTATGGACGAAGAACACAGGTGCATTTTATTGATGGCATTTTGAATGCACAGAGATACCGTGACGAGATCCTGAGGCCCATTGTTGTGCCATACATCCAAGAACATCGCCTCATGTTGCAGCAGGATAATGCACGGCCCCATGTTGCAAGGATCTGTACACAATTCTTGGAAGCTGAAAATGTCCCAGTTCTTGCATGGCCGGCATACTCACCGGACATGTCACCCATTGAGCATGTTTGGGATGCTCTAGACCGGCGTATACGACAGCGTGTACCAGTTCCTGCCAATATCCAACAACTTTGCACAGCCATTGAAGAGGAGTGGACCAACATTCCACAGGCCACAATTAACAACCTGATCAACTCTATGCGAAGGAGATGTGTTGCACTGCATGAGGCAAATGGTGGTCACACCAGATACTGACTGGTATCCCCCCCCCAATAAAACAAAACTGCACCTTTCAGAGTGGCCGTTTATTGTGGACAGTCTAAGGCACACCTGTGCACTAATCATGGTGTCTAATCAGCATCTTGATATGGCACACCTGTGAGGTGGGTTGGATTATCTCAGCAAAGGAGAAGTGCTCACTATCACAGATTTAGACTGGTTTGTGAACAATATTTGAGGGAAATGGTGATATTGTGTATGTGGAAAAAGTTTTAGATCTTTGAGTTCATCTCATACAAAATGGGAGCAAAACCAAAAGTGTTGCATTTATATTTTTGTTTAGTGTAGATGGTTGAAACTTGGCCACAATTGGGTGTTCCAACAAGACAATGATCCCAAGCAAATATCAAAACTGGTTGTGGATTGGACAAAGCAGGTTAACATTAAGAGGTTCTGGAATGGACTTTCCCTGATCTCAACTCTGTTGATCATTTATGGAATACACTTTAAAGTCAGGTCCATAAAAGCCAGAACCCAACCAATTTAAATGAAGCTTCCCGATTCTGCCAAGAAGAGTGGTCAAATATCCAGCCAGAATTATGGCAGAAACATTGCTACCAAAATCATCTTGTCGAGGTGCAGCTTGTTAAGGGACCTTTAACCAAACACTGGTGGGGGGTATGTATATATTTGAGCCTGTATGTATCATTTTGAATCTGTGTGGATTAGAGAAGATGCAAAATAAATTCAACTTGTGCACCCAAATCTTTTTTATAAATGCATTGCTGATGTATGCTGTATGGTCGTCCCACCACTGCAAAAGAACAATTCAAAGATGTCATTTAAAGCACCAAATGGCTATTCATTCCCATGATGAGTGAATTTTAAAGTTCTGAAAAAAAAAAATGTATTCATGATAGTTCACTCATTCTCTCAGTTAATGATGCAGGTCATTTCTGGTAGTGACGGTTGGTCACACTGTCACTGCGAAGACTGCCCAAGGTTGAAGAATGTTGTCATATGTATTCACAGCAAACATTCAAATTATCCTGAAGCAAAAACCTACATTTTATTTACACACAAAATATTGACAATGTGGGAAAAAGAAATTAGCACGTCAAAGAAAATGACAAACGTTTTCAGATGAAGAAAAATCTGATTACTTTGTGCATTTATAGCCCAGTATGTGATTCTACATTGACCACAAACATGAAACTAGTCAATCAATAAACTGGCCAATATGATGTTGTTCTAAAATTATAGTAAAATTCACCCAAATGAAATTCAGTTGTAAAAGAAATTGGGACTCAATTATTTTTTTTTTTTTGTTTCACCATCGACGTTTTGATTATGTTATCGCCCCTGTTTGTTTGTCTGTTTGTGATCAGCCTAGAGCCTGCAATTTTTCATATACATATGAAATTTTTACTGGAGATTCATATCTTGATTCAGTTTTCAAGCTCATACACAGTACATTTTCCTGAGTAAAATTTTTCTCTGGTGGGACAACATTTGATCCCAGTCTAATTAGAGTAAAAACAATCTAATGTAGAGTGAAATCAGGTCTACCATTGTCATTGACCGAACGGTCCCCCCCTAAAAATTGGTCTGCCCTGCCTCCACTGTGCATGTGTCATTTCAGAGCTCAACAGCTCCTTTGTATGGACTGTCTTGAAGTGATCAAATGGATTAGTGGGATTATTAATCATCAGATAAGGTAAGACCTCTTAAATTCATATTCTACTTGATAGGCTGGAAAATCATTTTGGGTTTACTGGGAGTGCCCTTGCATGGCTGACGTCATACTTGACCAGTCATTCTCACTGTGTTTTGTACAGTAACACTACCTCTAACCTTAGTGACATGAAATTTGGGGTTCCACAGGGGTCTGACTTAGGCCCCCTGCTTTTCTCCCTTTATATAGCACCCCTTGGGCACATATTGCGGAGTTCTGGGATTACCTTTCACTGCTATGCAGATGATACTTAATTATACATGCCGATAACTGCTGGTAATCTCGTTCACATAAAATCCTTAGAAGATTGTCTTGCAGCAGTGAGAAGTTAGACGTCTAGAAACTTCCTACTTTTAAACTCTGATAAGACTGAAATGATGGTTCCCCCTGTTTACAATGGGGTACTCAGGTCAAAGGAGTTTCCGTCTTTTGTTCATGGTAATGAGTCATTCACGTCATCAGGAAAGTCATCAAGGGAGCCATCAAGAAAGGCATCCATCCCATCATTAGGAGTGACAGCTGCCCTGTCATTAGGAGAGTGCTAAGTAGAGCACAGTAGTTGCTAATTAGAGCTATTGTTTAGTCACTAGCCTATAGAAGTCTGCCTCTCAGTAGGAGGGGGGGGGGGTCTGCTTAGGTTTAAAACTCCAGCTTTTGCTGGCTTCTGTTCATTCGTCTCTACAAGATTGAGACAGAAGTCAGACTTCAAGAGCAAGAATTTTAGCTGAGGAAGCTTCTACGATTTGAAGCGAAATGTCCTCGCGTCAAGCAACCCAGTCCAGTCGAAGATTCAAGCTTCTCTACTATGGAAACCACCTGGACAACTGAGAGCCTACACAGAAACGTTCTGCTACTAACCTATAAAATTATTCATGGACTGGCACCTCCCTACCCAGCTGACCTAATTAAACCTTATGTACCGGCCCGGGCTTTACGTTCTCAGGGTGCAGGACTACTTTGTGTCCCTAGGGTGAATAAAAAGTCTGCGGGTCACAGAGCTTTTTCTTATCGTGCCCCTGTTCTGTGGAATGATCTCCCTGCATCAATAAAACAGTAAGATTCTGTGGAGATTTTCAAGTCCAGGCTTAAGACGCACTTATTTTCCTTTTCATATGGCTATTATACTGGTACAGTTTTGTTTTACACTTTTTACTCTTTTAATTCATTTATTAGTAATTGCACACAGATTACGGAATGTTACAGCCGGTTTAAAGATGACGCACAATGGCGGAGGGCGTGCCGCGCTCCGAGCGGCGATCGACAGGCTGAAACGAGCAGATCATTTCCAAACTGAATGCTGTGTTGATCCGGGACATCGTCTGACTACCAGAGAAATGGCAGAAAAGGTGGACATGGCACTTTTCCGGCACATTCCACTGTTAAAGGAGATTTTGTCATTAAAACAGGAGCGGAGGAATTCGCCACGGAGCTGCTAATGGCGCGGAACGAAAGCACCTCCGTGTTGGTCTCACAGGACATGTGACATGCCCAGATCTTTGACAATTTCTCGGATACTCACTCGACTGAAAAGCCACCCAAAGCCGTCTGAATCTTCCGAATGGTGGAAGAGCTGGGCATGTCCCGTGAGACTTCCAACACGGAGGTGCTTTTTGTTCTGCGCCATTATGCGGCTCTGTCCTGACGCGCGAATTCCGCCGTATGTCTTTCATTACAAAATCTCCTGTAACAGTGTAATGGGCCGAAAAAGTGCTATGTCCACCTCTCTTGCCATTTCTCTGGTAGTCAGAGGACGTCCCGGTTCAACACAGCCTTCACTTTGGAAATGATTTGGTCGTTTCAGCCTGTCGATGGCCGTTCGAAGCACAGCGCGCCCTCAGCTGCTGTGGGCCGTCTTTAATCCGGTTGTAATGCTCCTTAATCTGTGTGATGCCCATGAGATCTTCACCGAAAGCCATCTGAATTTTCCGAATGGTTTCCACCTGGCTGTCTCTCACAGCAGCAGCAGTCGCTCGGCTTTTTTCCTGACAATGAAAATCCGCCGAGGGGGGCTGGCCACTCCTCCCACAAAGCATGCTCACAGGCGAATGACGCAACCGACAGGCGTGAAAAAACTCACGCATGCGCACGAAGGTTCAATCTTGGCTGATGCAATCACACATGATTCAAATCCATATGGTTTTTGCAAAAAAATAAAAAGGTCGGATACTTTTTCTAACAGACCTCGTAGATCTGATCTAGATTACAGATTTTGTGACCATTTAAATTTAACATCGAAAACCCCATTTAATGTATATACATTATATCTCAATCAAAAGTGCCTCAATCACTGTCATTTGTGACAATGAGGTGCAAACGGGCACTGAATAGAATAGACTAATATGTCAATGTGTCAATGAATAAACTAAGTTTGATCCACATTTACGATTTAGCTGATATTTGATTTCTTTTTAACATTGAAAACCCTTTAAATCTAGATTTTCCATTATATTTACCTCTGTCAAGATACTGGTGTGGAGGTATGTTTTCACCCCTATTGTTACCTCTGCCAGCAATGGTGGAGGTTATGATGCCCGGTGAGCAGAGCCGCTCGTGACTGGACTGGGGCACAAGCCGGATATGCAGGCCGCCCCTCTCCTCCCACGCAACTCATGTTTGTGGAGAACCTGGTGCTAAATCACTTGCAGACGACTTGATTGATTGACAACCTGTCACTAAAATTAATATTGAATCGGTGTGTAACTTTGCAAAAACAATGTCGGACTCTGTAGTTTTCTCTGGGCCCCTCCCCAATCGGACCGGGAGTGACATGTTTAGCCGCATGTTCTCCCTGAATTGCTGTCTGTCTGAGTGGTGTCCAAAAAATGAGGTGGGCTTCATAGATAATTGGCAAAGCTTCTGGGAAAACCTGGTCTTGTTAGGAGAGACGGCATCCATCCCACTTTGGATGGAGCAGCTCTCATTTCAAGAAATCTGGCCAATTTTCTTAAATCCTCCAAACCGTGACTATGCAGGGTTGGGACCAGGAAGCAGAGTTGTAGTCTTACACACCTCTCTGCAGCTTCTCTCCACCTGCCATCCCCTCATTACCCCATCCCCGTAGAGACGGTCAAGGTTACAAATGATCTTCTTATGGCCTCAGACAGTGGACTCATCTCTGTGCTTGTTCTGTTAGACCTCAGTGCTGCTTTTGATACTGTTGACCATAAAATTTTATTACAGAGATTAGAGCATGCCATAGGTATTAAAGGCACTGCGCTGCAGTGGTTTGATTCATATTTAGCTAATAGATTACAATTTGTTCATGTAAATGGGGAATCTTCTTCACAGATTAAGGTTAATGATGGAATTCCACAAGGTTCTGTGCTAGGAACAATTTTATTCACTTTATACATGCTTCCCTTAGGCAGTATTATTAGACAGCATTGCTTAAATTTTCATTGTTACGCAGATGATACCCAGCTTTATCTATCCATGAAGCCAGAGGACACACACCAATTAGCTAAACTGCAGGATTGTCTTACAGACATAAAGACATGGATGACCTCTAATTTCCTGCTTTTAAACGCAGATAAAACCGAAGTTATTGTACTTGGCCCCACAAATCTTAGAAACATGGTGTCTAACCAGATCCTTACTCTGGATGGCATTACCCTGACCTCTAGTAATACTGTGAGAAATCTTGGAGTCATTTTTGATCAGGAAATGTCATTCAATGCGCATATTAAACAAATATGTAGGACTGCTTTTTTGCATTTGCACAATATCTCTAAAATTACAAAGGTCTTGTCTCAGAGTGATGCTGAAAAACTAATTCATGCATTTATTTCCTCTAGGCTGGACTATTGTAATTCATTATTATCAGGTTGTCCTAAAAGTTCCCTGAAAAGCCTTCAGTTAATTCAAAATGCTGCAGGTAGAGTACTGACAGGGACTAGAAGGAGAGAGCATATCTCACCCATATTGTCCTCTCTTCATTGGCTTCCTGTTAATTCTAGAATAGAATTTAAAATTCTTCTTCTTACTTATAAGGTTTTGAATAATCAGGTGCCATCTTATCTTAGGTACCTCATAGTACCATATCACCCCAATAGAGCGCTTCGCTCTCAGACTGCAGGCTTACTTGTAGTTCCTAGGGTTTGTAAGAGTAGAATGGGAGGCAGAGCCTTCAGCTTTCAGGCTCCTCTCCTGTGGAACCAGCTCCCAATTGGGATCAGGGAGACAGACACCCTCTCTACTTTTAAGATTAGGCTTAAAACTTTCCTTTTTGCTAAAACGTATAGTTAGGGCTGGATCAGGTGACCCTGAACCATCCCTTAGTTATGCTGCTATAGACTTAGACTGCTGGGGGGTTCCCATGATGCACTGAGTGTTTCTTTCTCTTTTTGCTCTGTATGCACCACTCTGCATTTAATCATTAGTGACTGATCTCTGCTCCCCTCCACAGCATGTCTTTTTCCTGGTTCTCTCCCTCAGCCCCAACCAGTCCCAGCAGACAACTGCCCCTCCCTGAGCCTGGTTCTGCTGGAGGATTCTTCCTGTTGCTCACAGGGGGTCGTTTTGACCGTTGGGGTTTTTCCGTAATTATTGTATGGCTTTGCCTTACAATATAAAGCGCCTTGGGGCAACTGTTTGTTGTGATTTGGTGCTATATAAATAAAATTGATTTGATTTGATTTGATTTGATCACAACACGTTTAAAAACACGGCATTCCCACTACGATTTAAGGTTTTACTTTGTGCATATTGTGTTGTGCTATTTTCCTTTTTACTGTTTGGCAATTTATTCTTTTATCACTTGATCAAATGCATACAAAGTTGATCGTAATATACATAGATATCATACAGGAGTGAGGTTTACTAACTACATCTGCACAGCGACACCTGCTGGCCTCCGTTACACACACACCACACACACACACACACACACACACACACACACACACACACACACACACACACACACACACACACACACACCCACACACACACACACATATATATATATACGTATATATATGGATGCACATTTATTGTTATATTTACATTTATAATTAAGATCCTTTTGTCTTACAATTTGTACATGTTCAATAAAGCCCCTCAATCAATCAGTACTAAGAAATATTTCCATTTTTGAGCTTTTGACAAGAGTGGAAGTTAGCTTTGAGTTAGCAGAAGTTAGCGTACATGCTGATGTCTACATAATGAGATTTAAATCACTCTAGAGTTGTTATCAGTTGACAAAACAGCATTTTCAGTTTTAGAAGTGTGCATTTCTTGCTAGCTTTTACATAATATGTATGACAAAGAAGTTATCTTTATACACAAATGAAATGGAGTTTGCAGATAGCTACCCGTCTATGATGTCACCACGCTAACATCCACCAAATTACTTCAGAGGGTTATTTTTAGAGAGACCTTGCCACTCTACTCTGATTGGCTGCCACCTCCGCCACTCAAAACAAAAAACGGAACAGACTGAAACAGAATGTGTCATTTTAACTTCTTAAAATACCTCTTAACCTAGGTCAAAGTTAGCCATCTTTGAAGGTCTGTGTCCCAAGAATGTTCCCTGTGAATCTGAAGACTCTGGCAGTAATAGGACTGGAGTTATGCTGAGCACAGCGAGAGGGACAGTTGGACAGAGAGACAAATTGACAGACAGACAGACAGATGAATGGATGCAAAGACTTTGCAATACCCAATGGCCATATTTGATGGTCTCCGGTAATAAGCTTGAAGTACTTTGTTTGAATCATGGGTGTTTTATTGAATGTAATGATGCATGTTGTCTTCTGGGGTTAAAAGACCCCAGAGGACAAAGTGGTGCAATGGGGCAAATTGTCACACCATACTGCTTTCCAACACATCTTTGATCTTGCACATCTGATGTGTGGGGTCAAGCAATGTCAGTCTGAAAAAGAACAAATTGTACAGCCAGTGCATGGACAGTTTTATAGGCTAAAAACAGAACTTTAAAAGCTGACCTCACAGAGACATGTAGCCAAAGAAGAAATGCCAGAACAGGTGTAATGTGGTCAAACTTTCTGCTTTGTGTCAAAAGTCTGGCAGCAGCATTCTGAACCAATTGGAGACCCTAATGCTGGACTGTGGCAACCCTGAAAATAGGCCATTGCAATAATCCAATCTGGAAGAAACAAAAGCACGAATCAGGGTCTCAGCATCAGCCATGGACAGAATGGGATAAATCCTCGCTAACCCTTTGCAGATGGTTCCCCAAGGTTCGTCACCTTGTCCGTACTGATAAAAGTAAAATTAGCCATACAGCATCTGAAACATGCACACAGATTCAGAGCTAATTTTAGCCATAAAAGTGACGTAACCTACGGTGCCAACTATTAGCTGAATGAAGGTCACTATTAGAGGTGGGCCGATCAATCTTAATATCGATAATATCAATACCATGGCTGACGATCCTCGTGTAAAAAGATCGATACTTTTTTCTCTCCTACACGCACTGACTGCTGTGCACGCAGATTCATCAAAGTCTACTCTCTGTCTGTAAGAGCAGCGCTGCACTGTGTCACACAGCATGGAGCAGCGCACCCTTGTATTGTGGTTTGTCAGCCCTCTACCTCAGGAGATTTTGTCTTAAGTTGTGTTGAGTGATATTTTAAAAACAAAAATGTTGATTGTGATAATAAAGTATTTTGTTGTCACGTACAATGTTTGTCGAAATTCTATCCTTGGTCTTTTGGATCCTTTGGATCTACGAAGCTTAAATATGAAAAAGTATTGGTATCGATATCGGCAATACTGAGCCTGTATTTACTTGGTATCGGATCAATACCAAAATTCCAGGTATTGCCCACCTCTAGTCACTATACGAGGTCTGTGAGAAAACTATCCGACCTTTTTATTTTTTGCAAAAACTATATGGATTTGAATCATGTGTGACTGCATCAGCCAAGCTTGAACCTCTGTGCGCATGCAAGTTTTTTCACGCCTGTCAGTTGCGTCATTCGCTGGTGAGCACGCCTTGTGGGAGGAGTGGTCCAGCCCCCTCGTCAGATTTTTATTGTCAGGAAATTGGCTGATCGACTGCCGCTTTGCTTCATCAAAATTTTTTCAGAAAGTGTGAGAGACAGCCAGGTGGAAACCATTTGGAAAATTCAGATGGGTTTCAGTGAAGATCTTATGGGGATCACACAGATTAAGGACAATTACAACTGGATTAAAGATGGCCCACAGCGGCAGATGGCACGCCGCGCACTGAGCGACGATCGACAGGCTCAAACGACCAGATCATTTCCAAAGTGAACACTTTGTTGATCCGGTATGTCGTCTGACTACCACAGAAATGGCAAGACAGCTGGACATAGCACTTTTTCGGCACATTCCACTGTTACAGGAGTTTTTGTAATGGAAAGAGGAGCGGAGAAATTCGCCACGGAGCCGCTCATGGCGCGGGACGAAAGCACCTCCGTGTTGGTCTCACAGGACAAGCCCTAACATGCCCAGCTCTTGCACAATTCGGAAAATTCAGAAGGCTTTCGGTGGCTTTTCAGTCGTGTGAGAAATTGTCACATGACTGAAAAGCCACCTTATACTGAAAACCTTATACTGAAAAGTATAAGGTTTTGAATAATCAGGTCCCATCTTATCTATATAAATAAAATTGATTTGATTTTGATTTGATTATAGGATTAGCTTTTCAGATAACTTTGAAAACCACCATTGAACCAATTATCTTCCGATAAGTTTTGGTCAGATAATTTTTAGATCACTAACGTGCAGACAAAATCAGTTGAGTACCTACCTGTTAAATGTTCTGTAGTAGATGTGCAGTTCTAGCCACTGCAAACAGAGGAGAGTTGGTTCAAGAAGAAACCGCTCTATCCTCTGCAAACAAAAGCAAACTGGTCACAGAAAAGAAAAATACTCATTTCTTTTGACCCAATACTAATACGCTGCCAATATAACCCAAGTCATCCAGAGGCATACAGTTTTAACTTATGGTTAAAATTTTAACCAAACTAATTTCAGACAAGTTATTTAAATTAACGTCACGTCTGAAGTTTTATAGAGTGAAAATATCTGATATATGTTTTAGTTTAAAAGTAATGCACTAATTTTGAAGGTTTTAGTGTGGACATGCTGTGCCCAGTGCATTATGGGTAATCTCAGTACATTCACAACAGAAGAAATGCATTTGAGATGCTCTGATCAGGATCCACACGGACAACAATTTAGCGGAAAGCTGTGATCAACCAACCAACATCTTAAGTTTGCACAAACAAAAGCTCTGAAGTTTCTTCAAAGAAAAAGAAAAGAAAAGAATAAGGATAAACTCCATACAGCAAGTCCTGGTATATCTCCAGGTGTCAAAGCAGAGATGCTCCGGCCAGGCACAGCTTGGCTCTGTGTCAAACGCCCCACCACTAATCAGGATTTAAGACTCCCCAAAGTGCATTCCTCACGGAGCTGTGAATTATCTTATCAAGACCCCAAACCAGATGTGTCAGCTCCCTCTACCATAAAAAAACCCTCCACAGAAAGACATACTTTCTTCACCAAAAGTCCTAAAAAGATACATTTCCAACCAGACTCAAAAGAAAACAGTTCACTGAAGGATTACCATCAATCTACTGATTACAGTAAAGCTTCTCTGGTTGAAATCGACCCAGTATTACGCTTTTCACATTTCTGCCAGATAAATACAAAATCCAGCCATGGAACAAGAGTGACTCCTGTTGGGCGATTTTGTGAAAGGGCAGGTGACCAACTCCTGCAGACTTAAGTGTAACCACATTTAAAAGAGGAAAAAATCATTGTATTGTTGTAACAGAAAAGAAAAGGAAAAAAAAAAAACATGACTCTTTTCACCTCATGCATGAAAGTATCATACCTGATGTGTTATGGTTTGGTTTGTTTGTCTATTCCAAGTCAACATAATATATAAACAATAATATAAACAATATAAACAAATAGTACAGTTTTATGTACACACTTGACACTGTTCATAAGATGGTGAAAAGAAAAAAGAAAATTAATAAAGACAAAAAAAGGCATAAATTAATTAACATAACACAAACAGAATCAACTTGGAAAGGAGTGGGATGAAGACAAGCTTATTGACTCCCAATTTCATCCTCAGTTAAATTAAATTACACGGTTGCCATCATTTTGAGCTTAATATTTAATATATAATATATAAAACATATAAATAATACAATTATATATGTATGGGAACATAAACCCACACACATACATATGAACACACACATACATACACATACATACATATCCATATATACACATACACACACACCCATACATATACATATATACACACACTCACTCACACACCCACACACATATATATACATATACATACACATACATACACACATATATACATATATACACATACTATATATACACATACATACATACATACATACACATACACACACACATATATATACACATACATACACATATATACATACATACACACGTGCATACACATATAAATATAAACGTAACATAATACAATACCATAGTAATATAACACAGGAGTGAATAACAATTACACACTGGACAGTATAGACAAAATAACACACAACAGAGGACCAGACAAGACACACAAGGAACACATATCGTTGGATTTATTATGATGATTATTATTACTGTTGTTGTTTACCCTGCTTAGTTTGAGGCACTTGAGGTGAGTGCATTAAAACCACAGGTCCTTGGTGAGGACCTGCTAAAGCATGGGGTCGTATGAGGTGCAATTAAAACCACAGGTCCTTGGTGAGGACCTGCTAAAGCACGGCGTTGTATGAGGTGCATTATGAGGTCGTATGAGGTGCAATTAAAAACACAGGTCCTTGGTGAGGACCTGCTAAAGCATGGAGTCATATGAGGTGCAATTAAAAAACACAGGACCTTAGTGAGGTAATATCCTGAGGTTATTCCAAGACATTACTACCCACCTGTCCTGCTAAAGTTTGATGTTGGTGCATTAAAATGGCAGGTCTGATGGTGAGATGGTCTCTCAAGGCAGGGGGTTACCCTGGAGTACCATCCCTAGAGACCTGTCAGGTGTGAATATAGAGATTTGGATGGTCATGGATACTAAGACAGAACGGAACCAGCAGCATGACAGATAGCTCACAACACCACAGAAGGACAAACACACACACAAACAACAAGGATAAACACACAAACAAACATGTTGGTTATCAATCTAATCTGTGTTATATTCATATTACTAAATAATATCAATAGATATTTCATTAAGCCACTTGGTGATGTGTCGTGTGCCAATGCCATCGCCAGGTACCACAGTGGGCACCAGTGCAACTGGGAGCAGCAGCGTGGAGGCCTCGCTCTTTGGAAAACCTTTATTTGTCTTTGACTGTGTTCACTGCAGCGTTGAAACTGGGCGTTGTGAAGTAGCTAGCCACTGTCATGTTTGTAGTTGTATTCACTGAGTCTGCTCTGTTCATTCTCTTTTTCTCTTGCTCTTTTCCTCTCTTCAGTTTTCTGCATCGTGTGCCATGCGCTTCTTGAGTCTAAAGGCGCGGCCTGGCCATCAAAAGATTTATGACTCTTTGTTTAAAGCCACATGCTACTTTAAGACTTATTCTTGTTTGGCACACCGACAAGAATGTACTTTTCTTTTTCCGACAGATAACTTTTGCAACTTTTGTCAAGTTAAACGCTCAGGCGCATTTAACTTCCTTTTTTTCAAATTAAACCCTTTTTCTTCTTCAAACTCCAGATTCCTTTCGTGAACATTTTTCTTCCAAAGTCAGCTATTTTTCCATTGAGTTTTGATTTGGCCCATCTTCCAAAAGACGACGATAGACGAATTTTTGATTTTTGATAGAGAATAAAGATGCTCAAACCTTTATTCTGATGAACCAGACTCCAGAGCACTGCAGATAAAAACATCCAGGTCAGCTGAGACGTTCAACAGTGACTTGAACCGCCACCGCAAAATCAGCACGTTAACAGCGATCGTCCCCGCCACCGACGAAACCAGGCAGGTCGGATCGGCAGAGCCTCTTTGTCAAGGTCCCTGAAGAAGCTGTTTGGCAGACGGAGTGTCGACTGAACCAGATGGCGTCCACCATCGGACCTCACGGAGACCAGTTGCACTGCGCTAAGTAAGACCAGGCTATGATGTCAGATAAACAGAGTGGCTTTATTTAACTGTATTCAAAATCATTAATCTTCTCTCAATTTAATAAATACCAAAGTAAATTCCCTGTTAAATTAGGACGTTTTTAACTCCTAAAACTCCTGCTACAAAGCCAAATTATCTGAACGTCATTTACTCATTACACATTGAATGTCGTCATCATTAAATTGCTCACTGTGATATGTCCTGTTATTTAACTCCTGCCAGAGTTAAATAAATATCTTAAACATGTGAAGTTGTCTGTGATTTTTGTATGGTCTTACAGAGGGTGTCAGATCTGACCTGCGTAGCTTTGCGTAGAAATTGAGACTGAGTAATTAAATTGAGACTAATCAATTAATGAATGTTTAAATTAGAAGTACCTATACTTAGAACTAGGTGGTGCCTTTTTGAGGTAAAATTATCCACAAGTGATAATTTCAAATATCCCAAACACATTATATTCTTCCTGTGGTTTTGTCCTACAAAAGCATTAAACTAGCCTAAAGCCTAAAACTCTCGTAAACATATTCTCTGGGTTTCTAGACATTGTTATTGTGTTTGTTTTATGTAAAAATGCCAGAAGAAGCCCAGATTGCTTCTCCATTATTTTCAATTGGAATCATTGCAATCAATTCCTGTTTGCTATTTAGAGTCCTGCTTATGTCAAACACTATATATATATATATATATATATATATATATATATATATATATATATATATATATATATATATATATATATATGATGTCTGAAATTCAGTTTGTGTTTATTAAATTCCATGCATCTTAAACGTAGCAGACACGGATTATCTGGAATTTTGTTTTGGCAAGTTTTCATGGTCTCTACTGCCATCTACTGGCCAGTAGTATTCATGGCAGTATTCTCCCTAAGTACTGAGTGTCTGGGCACCAGTAGATGGCAGTGTTCTATTTATTTTGACACCGGTTATATCAGATGGTTATCTAATTACAACTTGGCTTTTTTTTAAATGCCTTTTTTTTTTACAAATAAAAAAACAGCATATTTTACAAAAGCACATTTATATGTAAACACCAACACACACCTCACATTAACATGTTGGTTTGTACATAGAATGAATGAGTCAACCATTCAGTGTTAGCAGAGGCACATTTTACCTATAATCCCTTTTGCATTTGTCTGTGTTTGTTACAAAGCTTCAGAATTAGTGCATTATTCAACATTAAAAGATATATGTTATATTTTAACTTTGTACAAATGACATAATTGACATTAATGGAGTTATTCTATCAGTATTAATTTTATTTCTAAATCAAACCATAAGTCAGCACTGCTTTATTTTCCAAGACCTCTGCCTCACGGAGATGCTGTTATTGTGTAGAGAGTTAAGCTTTGCTGCTCCTCTCAACTGCTTTGCTGCTGGAAGCTATGTAGTAAATAAGAGCTTCCAGCAGCGGGCAGGTTCCTCAAAAACAGAAGTGCTGATTCATTGTTTGGGTCTGTAGTTGACTTTGATGCAACCAGAAGCAATTGTAGCCTTAAAACTTAAAATCAACTTGTTAGTAGTTGCAATTGCACTGGAGACAATACTAGAAGTTATTGGTTAGCTGTAGCTTCCAATAAATATTTGAGTGGTTTATCAGTTTAGCTTTATAAAAGATAACTTTTCAATTAGCTGATTATGAATTAATTAGCTGATTGAACAACAAAAAAAATAAAATAAAAGACATACCTTGAGACTTGTATCCAACTGAATTCTCCTCCTGTAGCCTTGTAGAATCGCACCTGCACTGGCTCCAGGCGTTAAGAACACACAACGGTCAGTAAAGATCCGATCGCTGATTGTCACATTTGTGTTGCTTCCACGTGTCATTTAAGGGTTGACAGATTTTTAGCAGGTAACACTGTTAAATGGCTGGTGGCAGGTCTCCCTCATTAAGTTTGCAGTGACAGTGATTTTATGTTAAAGTCTTTGTGTGCACACTAAAAAACACAATAATATTCTTCTTTCTCTGTGACTCTGGCTCCAAGTAGTTTTTGAAGCGTTTTTCTCGTGCTGTGCTTGACTGGATTTCTCCAATCTTTCTGGAAGCTGTGTACAAAACACTTCCACTTCTCCCTCAAAAATCTTATCTGTGGGAAAACTGTACAACCTAATAAACACCACGAGTGGTTATGATGGACCCTCCCAAAACACACAACTCACCATTTCAATGTATCCACTGTCAAAGACCACCAAAAAACACCCATTTTGTGCTGTAAAATCATCCCACTTTTACCATTCATTTCAACAGATGTGTCTGTCTCTGTGTTTTGTTTTTTTTTGCCTTCTTGCTCTCGGTCGGGACGGTCGCATTTTTCTCTCCTCCTCCCTCCCCAACTTTCCTGCTACTGTAGCGTGTTTTGTCTGTGAGGCTGCCAGCCCTGCTCCTCTGGAAAACGGCAAAATGGATCTGATCAAGTGGTCTCTGAACACAATTGATACTATTTTTTCCACAAGGCATTTGGGAGTGGAGGACCCGACCTGTCCTGCCAGGACACATGTGGCAGGTTACGTGATGGACAGCTGGCGGAGGTGGCAAGTCATGTGCCTGTACACGTTGTCTGTGGAGGACGTTGAAGATGTTTACTTATTTGGAGCTGTGGTGACCGGGTTTCTACTGTGTGGAGCGGCCACAGCACTGGTTTACCAGAAAATTAAGAAGGTGGAGGCGGCATTAATTGGCCCATCCAGGCTGCCCAACATGATTGATTCAATTGGAAGGGCAGTGTCAGCTCAGTCGGCGGGGGTCAACCGCACGTTGGAATCCATTTCAGGGGAGAATGGCTGCACTGGAAAACCACTTTGATCGTCTGTAAGACCACATCTCTCCTCTATTCAGATGTATTTGGGAGCCACTCTGAAATTTCAGACAGTGGAATCTGCCAGGCGTCTGTTAATCTGGATATCTATTTGGTTTCCAAACACCAGCTGTCCTTCAAGGTCGCTGGGATAAAATCCTCCCCCCCGAAGAACACTCCTGATAGCCTCGCTCCTCGTCTCCCCTGCCTCCTTGTCTTCCCCTGCCCCTCCCTTCCCAGTCCTGAGATGTTGACTGTGGGACCTTGAGACTCTGGTGGACTGATTCAGGACTGGGATCCCCCCCCCAGGATGGACAGATAAGGCCCGATGGCGCCTCAAGGGCGGCCTTTCCGGGCTGTCTGTCTGGACACTGGACACATCCAAGTCTCGGCTGTTGTCTGTCGTCTGTTGTGTTTTTTTTGTTTGTTTGTTTTTGTTATGACTGTTTTCTGTGCTATGGGTTTTTTTTTTTTTGCTCTCCAGTGGTGCTGCGGGAGTTCAAGCGCAACGCAATCAAGCTAATTTCCCCATATTTATAACTTAATTTCTCAAGGCATTTTGCACCAAAAATAAAGCACAATCAATATTTTCATAATGCATCATTTATTTAGAATAGTCTGCTCACTTGACATTTCATTTACCAGAGATGCATTTTAAGTTGGAATGGCCATTTTGAATTGAATGAAGATAAATGATTTTGGCCAACAATGCTCTTTGGTGATACTCTGAGTCATTATGTTGGCCACTGACAAAAAAAAAAAAGTAATGGACACTAATGACATGGAGGAGATGCTTCATTTCCCCTCCATCAGCTTTGAGAACTTTGATTACCACCCACTTGATGCTCCACCTGAGATTGTCAGGTGTGATGTAGTGAAACACAGCAGGGTGCTAATAGAACACACACACTCATGCACACACAATAACGATGATGCGGGTAAGCATTCATTTTTAAATCAAATCCACATAGCTGTGCTCACTACTAAAAAGATTATAAACTAATAAATGTTGATGGAAATATAAGAAAAAAGAAAGGCATTAGTGGGGCAATGCACACTCTGCATGCACAGAATACATAATACACAATACACAAATACATAATAATAAGACTACAATGATAGCATTTCAAGATCTCAGAAGAGTGGTAGTAAAGAGAGGAAGAAGACAAATATTGGTAATCTTGGCAAATGTGTTTTTGGAATATACTGATGTCATTTTATGATGTTTTTCTCCATGTATTGAGAAATCATGAGCACCTCCGTGGTCCTATTGGTTGTAGAGATATCCTGGGGGGGGGGGGGGTTGTTTTTCTTTGACAATTATTTCTTGATCAATCAATCAATCAACATTTATTTATAATGGGTTTTACAGCCGCCGGATGGTGTCCAAAGTTCTTTACAGTAAAAACACAGATTCATAAAAATAAAAATTAAACACACATACAACAAAGTAAAAACAGCACATGAAAACAGCCACCTCCCCACTGGGTGTTAAAAGCCAGCTTAAATAAATAAGTCCTTTTCTTAGATTTAAATAGTGCTAGGTCAGGAATAGTGCCCAAGTCAAGAGGAAGCTTATTCCACAGTCTGGGGCCAGCTACCGCAAAAGAACAATCATACCAGAGTTTGTATTTTGACCTCGGAATATCTAAGTAAAGCTGACCAGAGGCCTGTAATGTCCTACTGTAAGTGTGCAGAGTTAAAAATTCAGACAGGTAAGGAGGTGCAAGGCCATAAATAGCTTTAAAAACAAGCATTAAGATCTTAAAATCAATTCTAAAATGAACTGGAAGCCAGTGGTGTGAGTACAAGATAGGTGTAATATTTTCACGTCTAGAAAGGTTTATTAAAAGATGAGCAGCAGCATTCTGCACTAACTGGAGGCGTGCAAGAGAAGACTGATTAATGCCAGTATTAAATACATTACAATAATCAAGTGTGGAGCTGATGAAAGCATGAAAGGCTGTCTCAAGATCACGTCTACTGAAGAAGTGCTTTAGTTTAGCCAGAAGATGAAGCTGGAAAAAAAACTTGCTTTGAAAACAGAGTTTATCTGTTGATCAAATGTCAAACAGCTGTCAAAATATCACTCCAAAATTCTTGACAGCTGGTTTTACATAATTAGCCAGAGCACCAACGTTTGGTGTTACCGCACTTGGCATGCCAGAACATCCAAACACAATGGTCTCAGTTTTACCATCATTCAGGTAAAGGACGTTTAGGGACAGCCACTGCTTTACATCATGAATACAATTAAATAATGAAAACAAAGTATTGCTTCCATTCATCCTCATAGGCAGATACATTTGCAGATCATCCGCACAGCAATGAAAGGACAGGGTGTGTTGAGCTATAACTGACTCCAATGGTAAAATGTACAAAGAACAAAAAATAGGCCCAAGAACAGAACCCTGTGGCACTCCACAACACAGAGGAGCAGTGGATGAGGAGAGGTTGTCAGTCATAACAGAAAAACTCCTTTTGGCCAAATACAATCTAAACCACTTAAGTGCAGTACCCTGAATGTCAATAAAATATCAAACCAGCAAACAAGTACTGTGTGATCCACAGTATCAAAGGCTGCTGTGAAGTCCAACAGAACCAGCACAGCAGGATTCCCTGCATCCACTGACAAAGTGATGTCGTTATGAACTTTCAAAAGTGCCAACTCACTGCTGTGTCACAATCTAAACACGGACTGGAATTTTTCAAATATATGACTGTCTTCTAAAAATGAGTATAACTGTATAAAAATAACCTTTTCTAAAACCTTAGACAGAAATGGCAGATGAGACACAGGTCTAAAATTAGATAAAACTGACGAGTCAAGTTGAGGTTTTTTTTTTTAAGATGCACGAACCACAGCTTGTTTAAAAACAGCTGGAACAGACCCTAAGCTGAGACAGGTGTTAATAAAGTTAGGAGAATCTCCCCAACAGTACTAAAAACCGTTCTTCAGCACCTTAGCTGGAACAATATCCAACGGACAACCTGTAGGTTTTATGTGTTTCACTACTTCACTGAGGGATTAAAGAGAAATGGGCTCAAACTGCTCGAGCACAGCAGAATGTGCATGAGTAACAGACAACTCAACATTGCAGTTCTGATCAGCGTTCTCTCTGACTGATGAGATTTGTCAATAAAAAACTGAAGAAACTGCTCACAGGTCATGGTTGTAGTATCCATTAAAACAGAGGTACACGGGTTTACAACTGAGTTTATAGTCTGAAATAACACTGGGACGATGACAACTGCTAGAAGTTATACGAGACAGATATTGCACTTTTGTCTCCTTTACGGCCTTCTGGTAGTCAGTTAGACTGTCCCTCAGAATACCCAGAGACACCTGTAGTTTGTCCTTTTTCCACCTTCTCTCCGCCTATCTGCAGTGTTGCCTGAGTGCACAGGTCGTGGCATTTAACCAAGGGTCAGATTTTGATTCACTGGATTTGCAACCCATCAGTGCAACAGAGTCCAGAATTAGTGTGCATGTGGAGTGGAAAGAAGAGAGGATGTTTTCTGGGAGTAATGGGGACCAGTCCATTCATGCCATAAAACTGAGAGTCCATGAAGGCAGCAGTTCCCTCCATCATTTAGGATGGTTCACCTGCCTCACCTGTGGCCCCCCCACAGGTGAGGCATCTCTCATCTGATAACAGACATCTTGGTCTGTGCACTGACAGGACAGGGGGCATGGCTGGCTGCCCACAGCTATTGGGACGTCTTGGTTCTGGACATTCCAACTGCGGCACACATCTCATGTTTTGACGGACACGTGTGTGTATGTGTGCTTGTGTGGAAATACATAAAAACATATATAGCTTTTGTGATGGAAGAAGAAATGGGACGTCAGTCTGTTTGGACACGTAGCAGGTTGGATCTGACTGTCACATCTGACAGGACACGAGTGTCTGGCCGTGAGGGCTGTGAGCAGTGCACTGCATGACCAGGACAAGCCAACAGTATAACAAATATGTCACTTTCAGTCACGTATCAGCAGAAATATGCCGTACCAAACAATGTTTAATCAGTTGTCACAGCGTTTTTTTTTTTTTTTTTTTTTTTTTTTTTTTTAGAAAGTACATTTATCTGCTTCTTGATTTGACCTATTTCACACTCTTCTTACAAAGCAGTGGTAAAGTTTCTGTCTGATAATCAAACTGTGTGGGTTTGAATCCCATGACATTTTTTTCTTTTTATTTAATGGCCCCTTCATGTATGTGACCATGGGTCATCTACAGAGGAACAGACAGATCATATTTGTATTGTATAGCTGTGCAATGTGTAACCACATTGCGCAGCTGCTGTGAAAAGCTGCTGTGTTCACATATGCACAAAACCGTCACAGCATGTATTTAAAAAAAAAAAAATTTTCTTGCTGCATGATGTGTAACAAACCATCGCACCGGCATTGTGCATGCCTGCCCGTGTGTTGTGTGGGCCGCTGAAGAGGAGGTACTGCTGGCCCACCACCACCAGAGGGCGCCCTGCCTGGAGTGCGGGCTCCAGGCACCAGAGGGCGCTGCCGCATCATGGGAGTAATCTGGGTGACAGCTGTCACCCATCACCAAACACAGCTGTTTCCACTCAGCACCGAGGTATATCAGGAGGACGGCGTCTCCACCTCAGTGCCGAGATATCACCTAAGACCAAGGTAGTATTCTCTGCAGGTATACTTTGCATTATTCACTAAGACTGTCAAAACCGTTTTTCAGGACTGGTGACTACTAAGAACCTTATTCCTTGGATAAGTACTCACCTTCCTGCTGAACTTTGTCAAGAGGTGGAGGCGGCTTCTCCCCTCTCTGTAACTGGGTGCGTTCATCCACTCCTGTGTGTTGTTGCTCTCTCCTGCCAGCAGTACCGGATCCGACGAGCGGAGGCAGTGGCCACCTGGGAAGTCGGGACTTGGCGGTTCCAGTATTTCCAGGGTTCGGTGGCAGAGGAGATCTGGGTGGTTCCGGTTCGACTGAGACGGACGTCTCCTACCTTCGAGCCTGCCCACACGACACCAGCGGATTCGACCCTAAATTGTGTTTGTTATATTACTCTTGCTTGTTCAGTAGTAAATCTTGTTATTTACTTTCTCCATTGTCCGTTCATTGCGCCCCCTGTTGTGGGTCCGTGTTCCAACACTTTCACAACAGGATATCTCGGCCAGCGTCATGGACCCCGAGGGGCGTCAACCGGCTGTTGAACGGCCAATGGAAGACCAAGACGCGGCGGAGGCTTCGGGAGGGGTAATCGGCGAGTTGCAGCGGATCCTCACCGCTTTCACCTCTCGGATCGATTCAATGACCGAGCAGCACGTTCTCCTAAACCGCAGGGTGGAGGCTCTCGCCGCACAAGTGGAGGCGCGCCCTTCGGGCACCGCTGCGGCTCTCCCTCCCGAGGACCCTGCGCGTGAAAGTGACGTTCCACTGGTCGTTCAACGGTCCCTTCCTCCGTCCCCAGAAGCATACATAAGCCCTCCAGAACCGTACGGAGGCTGTGTGGAGACGTGCGCGGATTTTCTGATGCAGTGTTCGCTCGTCTTCGCACAGCGTCCCGTAATGTACGCGACTGATGCTAGCAAAGTAGCTTATGTAATAAATCTGCTTCGCGGGGAGGCACGCGCTTGGGCTACAGCGCTCTGGGAGCAGAACTCACGGCTCCTTCATACGTACGTTGGGTTTGTACGGGAGCTCAGAACGGTGTTCGACCATCCCAACAGAGGAGAGTCCGCTTCAACCGCGCTACTGTCAATGAGACAGGGGCGTCGGAGCGCAGCTGCCTATGCAGTCACCTTCCGCATCGCGGCGGCGAGATCCGGCTGGAATAGCACTGCCCTCCGCGCCGCCTTTGTAAACGGACTGTCACTGGTCCTAAAAGAGCATCTGGTGGCGAAGGACGAACCGCGGGACTTAGACGGGCTCATCGATCTAGTCATACGACTCGACAACCGGTTAGAAGAACGCCGTCGGGAACGAGGCGAAGGGCGTGGCCAGGCACGCGTCGTCCCTCTCCCTTCCGGTTCCGATCGAGCACCGCCTTCCCCACGCTCCACAGCCCCTGCGCTCCGTGGGGTCACAGCTCCCCCTACTGACGAAGCTAGGGACACGAGTAGGGCAACATTTAGGGCACCAGATGCACAGAGGAGATGGACCCACGGAGCGTGTCTTGTTTGTGGTTCGATAGAGCACCATGTGAGAGACTGTCCCGAGCGGTCAAACGCCAAATGCCCGCCCCTAGAGACTGGGCCAGGGGTGGGTCAAAACATTCACGTGGGACACACCCACATTGCTACACGACTCCCAGTCACGATCCTGTTTGAGGATTCAACCCTGAAGGCCCCAGCACTGGTGGACACGGGCTCTGAGGGGAATCTGCTTGACAGTAGATGGGCCAGGGAGATAGGGCTCCCTCTGGTGGCTCTTACCTCGCCTGTGCAGGTTCGGGCACTAGATGGCTCCCTACTCCCACCAATTACGCACAAGACACCTCCAGTAACTCTGGTGGTGTCAGGTAACCACCGGGAGGTGATCGAGTTCTTCGTGACTAAGGCCACCTCCCGTGTGGTTTTAGGGTTTCCATGGATGCTTAAACACAATCCCCGGATTGATTGGCCGTCCGGGGTAGTGGTTCAGTGGAGCGAAACCTGCCATCGGGAGTGTCTCGGTTCCTCGGTTCCTCCCGGCTCCCAAGCTAAAGAGGAGGTCCGAGTCCCGCCCAATCTGAAGGCGGTGCCAGCGGAGTACCATGACCTCGCTGACGTGTTCAGCAAGGATCTGGCTCTCACGCTTCCTCCCCACCGCCCGTATGATTGTGCCATCGATTTGGTTCCAGGCAGTGAGTTCCCGTCCAGTAGGCTGTACAACCTCTCACGGCCGGAACGCGAATCAATGGAGACCTACATCCGGGACTCATTAGCTGCCGGATTGATCCGGAATTCCACCTCACCGATGGGCGCAGGTTTCTTTTTTGTGGGTAAAAAAGATGGCGGGCTTCGTCCATGCATTGATTACAGGGGGTTGAACGAGATCACGGTTCGCAACCGATACCCGTTGCCCTTGTTGGATTCAGTGTTCACTCCCTTGCATGGAGCCAAAATGTTCACCAAGCTGGATCTTAGGAATGCGTATCATTTGGTTCGGATTCGGAAGGGAGACGAATGGAAGACGGCATTTAACACCCCCTTAGGTCATTTTGAGTACCTGGTCATGCCGTTCGGTCTCACTAACGCTCCCGCGACTTTCCAAGCGTTGGTAAACGATGTCTTGCGGGACTTCCTGCACCGGTTCGTCTTCGTATATCTGGACGATATACTCATCTTTTCCCCGGATCCTGAGACTCATGTCCGGCATGTCCGTCAGGTTCTGCAGCGGTTGTTGGAGAACCGGCTGTTTGTGAAGGGCGAGAAGTGTGAGTTCCACCGCACTTCTTTGTCCTTCCTGGGGTTTATCATCTCCTCTAACTCCGTCGCCCCGGACCCGGCCAAGGTTGCGGCGGTGAGAGATTGGCCCCAACCTACAAGCCGTAGGAAGCTGCAACAGTTCCTCGGCTTTGCAAATTTCTACAGGAGGTTCATTAAGGGCTACAGTCAGGTAGTTAGCCCCCTGACAGCCCTGACCTCTCCAAAAGTTCCCTTCACCTGGTCGGACCGGTGCGAGGCCGCGTTCAAGGAGTTGAAACGGCGCTTCTCGTCTGCACCAGTTCTGGTGCAGCCCGATCCTAGTCGCCAGTTAGTGGTTGAAGTGGATGCCTCGGACTCAGGGATAGGAGCGGTGCTCTCCCAGAGCGGGAAGACCGATAAGGTCCTTCACCCGTGTGCCTATTTTTCTCGCAGGTTGACCCCCGCTGAGCGGAATTATGACGTCGGCAATCGGGAACTCCTTGCTGTGAAAGAGGCCCTCGAAGAGTGGAGACATCTGTTGGAGGGACCAGCCGTGCCATTCACGGTTTCACTGACCATCGGAACCTGGAGTACATCAGAACCGCCAAGCGTCTGAACCCCAGGCAAGCCCGCTGGTCACTGTTCTTTGGCCGTTTTGACTTCCGGATTACCTACCGCCCCGGGACCAAGAATCAGAGATCGGATGCATTGTCCCGGGTGCACGAAGATGAGGTCAAAACGGAACCGTCGGATCCCCCGGATCCCATCATCCCGGAGTCCGCTATCGTGGCCGCCCTCACCTGGGACGTGGAGAAGACCGTCTGGGAGGCCCTGACCCGTGTCCCGGACCCCGGAAACGGACCAAAAAACAGACTATACGTCCCACCAGAAGCTAGGGCTGCAGTCCTGGACTTCTGTCATGGTTCTAAGCTCTCCTGTCACCCAGGGGTGCGAAGGACCGTGGCAGTCGTCCGGCAACGCTTCTGGTGGGCATCCCTGGAGACCGACGTCCGGGACTACATCCAGGCCTGTACCACCTGTGCCAGGGGCAAGGCAGATCATAGAAAAACCTCAGGGCAACTACAGCCATTGCCCGTGCCTCATCGCCCCTGGTCCCACATCGGCCTGGACTTCGTCACGGGTCTCCCGCCGTCCCAGGGAAACACTGTCATCTTCACGATAGTGGACCGTTTCTCCAAGGCGGCCCACTTCGTGGCCCTCCCGAAGCTCCCTACGGCCCAGGAGACAGCGGACCTCCTGGTCCACCACGTCGTCCGTCTGCATGGAATACCATCAGACATCGTCTCCGATCGCGGTCCCCAGTTCACCTCGCACGTCTGGAGGAGCTTCTGCCGGGAACTGGGGGCCACGGTCAGCCTCTCGTCTGGGTACCACCCCCAGACCAACGGGCAGGCAGAGCGGGCGAATCAAGAACTGGAGCAGACACTTCGCTGTGTGACAGCCGCGCACCCGACGGCCTGGAGTACCCATCTGGCCTGGATCGAGTACGCCCACAACAGCCAAGTGTCATCAGCCACCGGCCTCTCCCCGTTTGAGGCGTGCTTGGGGTATCAGCCCCCCTTGTTTCCGGTGGTTGAGGGAGAGGTCGGTGTGCCCTCGGTCCAGGCCCACCTACGGAAGTGCCGTCGGGTGTGGCGGGCCGCCCGCTCTGCTTTGTTGCAGGCCCAGACGAGGGCGAAGAAACATGCAGACCGGCGACGGGCCCCGGCTCCCAAGTATCGTCCTGGGCAGGAGGTCTGGTTATCCACCAAGGACATTCCCCTACAGGTTACCTCTCCTAAACTGCAAGAACGATACATCGGACCATATAAAATCCTCAAAGTCATCAACCCCGCCGCAGTGAGGCTCCAGCTTCCGGCCTCACTGCGGATCCATCCAGTTTTCCATGTTTCCCGGATCAAGCCTCTTCGCACCTCACCCCTCTGCACCCCGGGTCCGGCACCGCCTCCTGCCCGGATCATCGACGGAGCACCGGCTTGGACTGTCCGCCGGCTCCTTGACGTCCGTCGAATGGGCCGGGGTTTTCAGTATCTGGTGGACTGGGAGGGGTACGGCCCCGAGGAGCGCTCCTGGGTGAAGAAGGGCTTCATCCTGGACCCGGCCCTCCTGGCCGACTTCTACCGTCGCCATCCGGATAAGCCCGGTTGTGCGCCAGGAGGCGCCCGTTGAGGGGGGGGTCCTGTTGTGTGGGCCGCTGAAGAGGAGGTACTGCTGGCCCACCACCACCAGAGGGCGCCCTGCCTGGAGTGCGGGCTCCAGGCACCAGAGGGCGCTGCCGCATCATGGGAGTAATCTGGGTGACAGCTGTCACCCATCACCAAACACAGCTGTTTCCACTCAGCACCGAGGTATATCAGGAGGACGGCGTCTCCACCTCAGTGCCGAGATATCACCTAAGACCAAGGTAGTATTCTCTGCAGGTATACTTTGCATTATTCACTAAGACTGTCAAAACCGTTTTTTCAGGACTGGTGACTACTAAGAACCTTATTCCTTGGATAAGTACTCACCTTCCTGCTGAACTTTGTCAAGAGGTGGAGGCGGCTTCTCCCCTCTCTGTAACTGGGTGCGTTCATCCACTCCTGTGTGTTGTTGCTCTCTCCTGCCAGCAGTACCGGATCCGACGAGCGGAGGCAGTGGCCACCTGGGAAGTCGGGACTTGGCGGTTCCAGTATTTCCAGGGTTCGGTGGCAGAGGAGATCTGGGTGGTTCCGGTTCGACTGAGACGGACGTCTCCTACCTTCGAGCCTGCCCACACGACACCAGCGGATTCGACCCTAAATTGTGTTTGTTATATTACTCTTGCTTGTTCAGTAGTAAATCTTGTTATTTACTTTCTCCATTGTCCGTTCATTGCGCCCCCTGTTGTGGGTCCGTGTTCCAACACTTTCACAACACCGTGGGCATGATGTTTCGTGGTTCAATCATATGAGCTAGTTCGCCATGAGTCACCCTGAGTTGTACATTATTCACACTATATGTGAAGGAGCCCCAAACACTGCACACAGACAACAGCATTAAGGGCCCATTCACACATAGTGCGAAGTGTGGTCGAAGTGCACACGAAGTGCACTTGATGCAGGAATCGTGTGCAAACCATGTAACTTTGACCCTGCCTCCAAAGCCTCATACACCTATTGCTACAACTATTTGAGCACACCAGCGCCTGACAGACAGAATGTGCGCTGAGCGAATCCATTGCACCCTCTCGCGGCATTTGTCAGCCAAATTCCAGGTGACACGCATGAACATCTAACACCACTCAGATAGCACTTAGAAAATGTGTGGCCAGTCTCACTCGTGGCATGACAGCAGACTGCAAACAATCACTGTCATACTTGCAGTGAAATTCGTTTCACGAGTGTGACTTTACAAACACACACACTGACAGGTGGGTGTGTGCGCTCCACTCACAGGAGGTGTGGCTTCCGACAGGAGCAGCTGAGGAGATCTGTCATTCTGGACATTCCAGCTGCAGACATTCCACCTACTGTGTTTGGACAGACATGGACTAACAACTGTCCCCTGTGAGGGGCGTGTGTCTGATTGCTGTATTTACATAAATAACATAAATAAAAACATATATCGCTGTGGCAACAAGCTGCATCAAGCGAGCGGTGCACGAAGTAGACAATGACAGCCTGCCAGGTTGAAACGGACTGTCAGATCAGAACACGCAGCAGGTGATCTGACCGTTACGTCACCCACGTGGTATCTTTGCTGTGGCATGCCGTCCACAAGACACACGTGTCAAGCAGAACATGCGCACTTGGCAACTGGATGCACCGGACCAGTAGATGTGTACATCAGAGCACACTGCTTCTCCTTCATGCCATTTCATGACTATGACCATGGGTCATCTACAAAGGAACAGACGGATCATATTTGTATTGCTTACTTGATGAATACAGCGTTTTTATATGGAGTGTGATATTAATTTTTTCTGTAATACTCCCATGTCCTTCCTGATATGAGGCAGATTCCCACAGTTTTCAAAGGACAGCTCCGTAGCTCAGTGGTAATGTTTCTGACTGGAATTCAGAGCTTTTGGAAGGTGCGGGTTTGACTCCTGCTGGTGTTATTTTTTATTTTTTTATTTATTCCACATAAGCAGCGTGATGTGGTCCCACAGGTACCGGCTTTTTTTAAATCCCACATAAGCAGCGCGATGTGGTGCACCTCGCACTGTTCCTGCTCGAAAGACACCAGCACATGCACGACCTCTCGCACCAGGATCATGCACACTTGCCCATCAGCGTGATGTTTCGTGGTGTGCAAATTCAAACTGTTTTGCGCCGTTTCGCTGTATTTGTCCAAACATCACACTATGTGTGAAGGGGCCCTTACATCACAGCATAGAACTCTTTGTATATTGTGCCTAAAGTCTCACAAATGTATTAACTGGGTTTTGAGACATTGTTATTGTGTTCATGTCGTTCTGGGTCAAAGTGAAGTTTGCTCTTTAATTTCCTGCTTTTATATATATATATATATATATATATATATATATATATATATATATATATATATATATAAAATTACTGAATTTGGTTTGTTTATTAAAGTCCATGCAGGTTAAAAGCAGTGTTGTGGAAAGTAACTTTGACAAGTTACTTTTTTAGTTACTTTTTTAGTTGCTTTATACAGGTGCTTTATGCAGTTACTTCATTAGCAGCTTTATGCAATTACTTTATTAGAATCTGCAGAAAACTTGCAACTAATAAGTAATGTAACTAATAAGGTAAGGAGTAATCTAACTTGGTTAGTCGTAAGATTGAGCAATCAGAAAAGTAACTAATCAGCAAAGTAACTAATAGTTACTTTTCTGAGTACTAAATCTTAAAAATAAAAATAAAAATAACCAAATTAGATTATGAGTAACTTTATTAATTACATTCAGCAGCTGCTGACAATGTGTCCGCAGCTGCTAATGAAGTAAATGTAAGAAGTAACTGTAAAATATAACTGTATAAAAAAAAATCACTAACTCACATGTGGAGAAAGATTGGTTGAACCATTTCTTTAAAATCTAAATAGATAAATACATATAAACATTTAAAGATATTATCCACCTGCAATTGAATGCAAAGTAAAACAACAAATATATCAGCATAAGTAGTTTTTATAGCAAACCCAAAGAGAGACAGTGCCATCTGTTTATAATACACATCTTAAGTTAAAAAAAATTGTGTAACTGGAAATACTCCAAGGTTAATAAGATTCAACATTTCTAATATTTAAATGCTTACATTTGAACTTAATTCATTTCAGTTCAATTCAGGCCAGCTGAGAGACCCAAGCCAGCTGAGAGACATAGTCCCTCCAGTGTGTCCTGGGTCTTCCACGGGGCCTCTTCCCAATGGGACGTGCCCGGAACACCTCTCCACTGAGGCGTCCTGGGGCCATCCGGAAAAGATGCCTGAGCCACATCAGCTGGCTCCTTTCAACGTGGAGGAGCAGCGGCTCGACTCCGAGCTCCTCCCGAGTGACCAAGCTCCTCACCCTATCTCTAAGGGAGCGCCAAGTCACCCTGTGGAGGAAACTCATCTTGGCCGCTTATGCTCACGATCTTGTTCTTTCGGTCATGAGCCAAATCTCATGACCATAGGTGAGGGTCGGAACGTAGATCGATCGGTAAATCGAGAGCTTTGCCCCCTACTCAGCTCTCTCTTCACCACGACGGTCAGATACAGCGACCACATCACTGCAGATGCTGCACCGATCCGTCTGTCGATCTTACGCTCCATCCATCCCTCACTCGTGAACAAGACCCTGACATACTTAAACTCCTCCACTTGAGGCAAGGAAACGCCACCGACCTGAAGAGGGCAAGGCATCTTTTTCCGGTCGAGAACCATGGCCTTGGATTTGGAAGTGCTGATCTTCAGCTCTCAGCTGCAAACCGCCCCAGTACACGCTGAAGGTCCTGGTTTGATGAAGCCAGCAGGACAACATCATCCGCAAACAGCAGAGATGAGATTCTGTGGTTCCCAAACCGGACCCCCTCTACACCCTGACTGCGGCTAGAAATTCTGTCCATAAAGGTAATGAACAGAACCGGTGACAAAGGGCAGCCCTGGCGGAGGCCGACGTGCACTGGAAACAGGCTTGACTTACTACCGGCAATGTGAACCAAGCTCCTGCTGCGGTCGTACAGGGACCGGATAGCCCTTAGCAAAGGACGCCGGACCCCATACTCCCAGAGCACCCCCTACAGGGTGCCTCGAGGGACACGGTCAAACGCCTTCTACAGATCCACAAAGCACATGTGGACTGGTTGGGCGAACTCCCATGAACCCTCGAGCACCCGATGGAGGGTGTAGAGCTGGCCCAGCGTGCTGCGACCAGGACGAAAACCACATCAGAGGTTCGAATATCGGTCGAATTCTTCTCTCCAGTACTCTGGAATAGACCTTACCGGGGAGGTTGAGGAGTGTGATCCCCTGTAGTCGGAACACAATGTTTGACAGGACTGTTTTTGTTTTAGACCATTTTTCTTTAAAATTTTGCCTTGCAAAAGCCTAAGGGCTTTTGCATTTCTTATTCTGTATTATTTATTATGTATTATTTTGTATTATTTATTTATTATTAATATTATGTATTATTTATTTTTTGCTTAAAGCTATTTTAATTATACATTTTCTAAGGTGAGAAATGTTTTTTTTTTAACTTCTAAATGTACAGTAATCAGAATTAAACTTGGAAAACAACTGTAAGTACTTTCTTTCAAAAGTGGCTTGACTTCTGATCTGGCTGAGTTCACCCACAGTTCAAGTGTACTCTGTGGTAATGATACACATTTATGCTTGTTGTAGAGATTATTTACTGCATTTAAAAAGGAGCTTTGATTCAGAGCTGCTGAAACACAAAGGACAAAAACACTTGAAGAATTTAAAGAAATAAAAGAAGAAATAGAAGAAGTGGGAATTATCTGAAAGTTACTTTTTAGGTCTACAAAAACCTGAATAATAACTTTAATTGCTTTGATTTTGTAATAGTTGCAATACATATATGAGCTGTGGTATCCCGACCTGCTGGCTGTCAGGTTTTCTTTAACAAACTTTGAGTTTCTCCATATCTCCTCCCTCCTGCTGAGCATGAAGCAGCTGTTGAACATGGGGTGTCCTTTCCTTGGTTACCCGATCGATGTTGAAGCTTAATTAATTTACATAAGATTACATTGAGAGATTTTGAGACTGTAATTAGATGTGCACACATTTCCTGATGACGACCTACAACAAAAAAATAGCTTTACTTGTATACCATTTCCTGGTCCAGATATTTCAAATCACATCAAATCATAATAAAATAAAATAAATCATGAGAAAAAGAAGTATAAGAATCAGTTAGAACAGACAGGTCTTAGTTTTCGCTAAAGCAGCGTTTGTGTTGTAAATAAATGATTCACCAGGTTTTCAAATGTTTCATTATGTGGTACCTTCATCTGACATATGATCGTCTGTTTAGTAGCTGCAAGAAGCAGTTTACTCACATTTTGTGCCCTCATATTGACATTAATGAGCTCGTTAGCTGTGCTCCTTAACACCATGTGCTCCTTATAAATGAGTAATAAGGCAATTAAATTCATTTTTCTTCTTGCCTGAAGTGATAAATGCAACTTATACTCCAGTGCAACTTCTGGCATTTTTGGACCAGTGTGACTTATACTCAGGTAGGTAGGTAGGTGGGTAGGTAGATAGATAGAAAGGAGGGTAGGTAGGTAGGTAGGTAGATAGAAAGGTAGGTAGGTAGGTAGGTAGGTAGATAGATAGAAAGGTAGGTAGGTAGGTAGGTAGGTAGGTAGGTAGGTAGGTAGGTAGGTAGGTAGATAGATAGAAAGGCAGGTAGGTAGATAGATAGATAGATAGATACTTTATTCATTCCCTTTAAGGGGAAATTCATTTGCCCGAGAGCATATATACATACACAATTCATCCATTCAATAAAATACAAATAAAAAAGCCAAATATAAAAACACATAAGAAGTAAAAATACATTAACAAGAGGCCTTAAACAGTCTCGTGGCGGCCAGGACAAATGATCTTCTATACCTCTCAGTCCTGCATCTCAGGGAGAGGAGTCTGTCACTGCAGTTGCTTTTCTGAGCAACCACAGTGTCATGAAGAGGATGAGATTTGTTGTTAATAATAGAGTTCATAATACACCTCATCCTGCTCTCCACCAGTTCACCACAGAGGCCGCCTCCCTCCCCATCACTGACATTAACTTCCTGACAAATTTGTCCAGTCTTTTGCTGTCCCTGAGAGACATGCTGTTCCCCAACACACAACAGCAAACAATACAGCACAGACCACCACAGATTGATAAAAAAGGAAAAGCATATCGCTACAAACATCAAAAGATTTCAGTCTTCTGAG
This sequence comes from Thalassophryne amazonica, assembly GCF_902500255.1. Taxonomy (NCBI): domain Eukaryota; kingdom Metazoa; phylum Chordata; class Actinopteri; order Batrachoidiformes; family Batrachoididae; genus Thalassophryne; species Thalassophryne amazonica. The sequence continues at coordinate 145,815,171 of NC_047104.1, read as the reverse complement.
GAAGAACAGTCTGCTTTGTCTCCTTTTATAAGCAGCATTTACCTGCACCGACCAGTCCAGTCTATTGTCAATGTGGACTCCGAGGTACTTGTATGTGGAGACCACCTCAGTGCCCACATTGTCTATATTGACTGGTAGGTGCCAAAGTCAACTATCATTTCCTTTGTTTTGTTGGTGTTCAACACCAGCCCATTGCACTTGCTCCCTTTCATGAACTCCCTGATGACTGCCCTATACTCCATCTCATCCCCTCCCCTCACACAGGCCACCACAGCCGTGTCATCAGAATATTTCTGCATATGAAATATTCTGTTGACACAATAACGACAAACTCAGGACAATACGGTACAAAAAAGACTCAACTATTGCAATGTTAGACAAATGAAAATGGCAGTGATGGCTCATCCATATGGCCAACTGTGTGATGCACCACCAGAGAAAGTGCAAAATATAGCAGGGGATTTTTCTGCCACATTCTCTCACACCACTTTGGCCAATCTGCGCAGTTTGTCCTACCTCTGAATCATTATGCAATTAGGGTGGATCTGTACTTTGTGAAGTGCCCGCATCTTTAGCAAAACATCAGCTGTGCTGAATGATCACACGATCGACTTAAAAAAAACTTTTGTTGTTGTTTTTTTTTTCAAACTGCAGGATGTCTATGTAAACTGTATTACAGCTCCTAGTGCATGCAGTTAACACCCTTACATCATACGTAACCCGCAGGAGGCTATATTAGCCTGGCAATGAGCAGCTGGTCACACAGCAAAAAAGTGACTAGCAGGCCAACAGTGTTAACGCACAAATACTTTTAAAATGTGTTTAAGATGTGTAAAAGAATAAAAAGAAACACACAAACATGTTGAAATTGTGGGTATGTGTGTCGGTGGGAGGGCAGTATTCATTTGTTCTCTGGGGGGCTCACTCTCCCACACTTTGAAAACCCCTGGTGTAGGCTATTTGGGAAATCACCTTCCCATTACTGGTGACGTTGACTGTGAGATTCATCATCATCTGAAATATGCAGTAGTTGCTTTTGGACATATATAAGAAGAGCAGTCATTCAAAACTGGGACCTGAAGAATAAAACCAAAACCGTCATGTACAAGACAATTAGTCATCTTGCCCACTTTTTTATAAGATCAGAAATGGGGGTCAGAAAACAACACAAGACGTATTCATCATTTAATTAAACAACATAAAATGACAAAAATATTTTCATATCATTCGCAAATTCTCATTGGTTTATAAGTATTCTACACCAATAAGTCACATTTTGAAACAACTCACATATGCTTCTTATTCATTTAAAATAATTGTTATTCTTTATGTTAAAATCAACAGTAAAATGTTTTGAAATGTCGTGTTAGAAGACAATCTTTTTAAAATTTGTGTACTAAAGTCAGACTGGTTTAAAGTGCTGGTGAGCTATGTTAAATCCATTTTAACCCAAATGTTACCTTGTTTTAAGCTCTACCCAAAGGAAAACTAATGTAAAATGTAAGAAAAATGTCCAAAATTAAGAGGAACTGGTTTAGAAAAGTTATACCAACTGCTTTTTATTTGTGGTTTGTTCTTTTGAGCAAAACATGCAGTTTGAAGACAGCTCCTACTACACAAATCATGAATGTTTATGAATGCAATGGTAATAATAAAATGCATGAATTGAAAGATGGAACATACCATGCAGGGGGATATTAACTGAGTTAAATGATACATTCTGAGTTAAATGATACATTCCATCTTTCAAAGAATTAAATTCTTATTATATTTCACTAATGGAAAATATTCAGTATTTTTTATGACACCCAAAAGATGTGCGCCATTTTATTGATATTTCAAATGAAATTTCTTCTCAGAGCAGCAATCGGATGGCAGCAGGACCCAGCTGTTCAATCTGCCCAAGTGACTTGCTGACACACCGAGAGCCACTGAGGAGCTCAGTGGTGTGTGTGGAGCACATGATTGCTTTCTTAAATCCAGCAAAAAATCACAACAAAAACTTGCCTAATTCATTATCTGACAGTGCATCGACAGCCGCTAAAGATTTCCCAGCAAACACTGCAGCTGCTGGATTTCCCTTCCTCATATCTTGGAGATGTTTTTATGAAAGGCTCATTGAGCCATGCAATAGAGTGGAGAAAAATGCACAGTAAATAATGTATATAATACACAATCCACCACTCAAAGAACAAAGATGTATTTATGTATCACATAGGTTCAATAAATGATTTAATTAATTCATTCAGGCCTAATAAACTTGTGGCATTTTTTGTATTTATTAATTTTTTAAGTTCATCAACCAAACTTTTAATTGCTATATAACTACTTAAAATATCAGGCAGGAAAACAATCAGTTGCCACCTGACTGTTGATATTGATATAGTTAATGAATCACTGAAACTTTTAGAGATCAGAGTTGTTAAGTATAAAATATTTTTAATTATCATAATGTGATGTTTCACCATAGGACTAGTGCCAGACCCACTTCCTTTTTTATGATTTCAACATTTATACATTACTGTTGTTACTGATGGCAGCACAATGGCTTAGTGGTTAGTACTGTTGCCTCACAGCAAGAAGGGCATGGGATTGATTCCCTGCTGTGGCCTTTCTGCGTGGAGTTTGCATGTTCTCCCCGTGTTTGCGTGGGTTCTCTCCGGGTGCTCCGACCTCCTTCCACATCCAATGACATGTTAGTTGAATTGGGAACTTTAAATTGTCCTTAGGTGTGCATGCGACTTTGTTTGTCTACATGTGTCCCTGCGACAGACTGGCGTCCTGTCCAGGGTGTACTCTGCTTCATGCTTGCTGGAATAGGCTCCATCCCCCCGTGACTCTTACTTGGAGTAAACCTGGTGTGCCCAACCAATCGATCGTGAACTGTTGTGTTTGAGATTTTATTTTATTTTATTTTGTTGTGTGTTCATTTTGTGTAATGTTTACAAAAGCGAGATGGGTGAGCCCTTTCTGTAACAGCTTATAAATATAATACAGAGATAAAAAATTGTTGCCCAAAATTAAGAAAAAAAATTCTGAAATGTTCAAACCATGCTGAATATGCACAGCTTTTGGATTTACCCTTTCTTATTTCTTGTCTCCTCTCAGTGCCAGAAGTCCCACTAAGGTAGGGAACAACTTTTCCAACTTTAATTAGGTGTTGTGTAATTTGAGTTGTTCACTGTTGTGTTGTTACAGGTCAGTCTGAGGCCTTCCTGTGCTTATTCTTTGCACATTTACTTCAGTAATGCATTATTATTGTTAAAACCTGATCTTTGTGCCAGGAAATTGTGTTATTATATTGGTGCACAGTAAATTGCAGCTACGCTATGGCGTTCGATATGACTTGGTAGATCTCGATACAATGTCAACTTTAAAAGTAGATCTCGGTTCAAAAAAGGCTGGGCACCCCTGGAGTAAGTGGTTGAAGATGTGTGTGTGTTGTTATTGACAGGCAGCAACTACAAAACAACAGTTTGTGAATAAAAAATAACATGAGTGATCCCTGTCAAGATGTTGCTGTATTTAATGAAATTGTCATGTGGGTTTGTTTGACACAGTAAAAATAATTACTGATAAACTGTGTTACTTACTCTGGTTAATGACTCATGTATGTGTTGTAAAATGCTGTTAAAACTCCAGTTGGAGGTCATAGTCTGATTAAGGTGTTTACATATCTAATAGGCACTTTAGTAATCAGACTAAGATTGAACTACTCTACGTCTTTATCGGATTACTGCTTATTTTGAACTTATTTGGACCAAGTTAATCAGAAAATGCTGTTTTACATGACAGTGTCTTATTCAGAATATGGTCTTAATCAGATTAAGATCAGAATATGTACACCTCCACTGTCAGTCATTCTCATTGGCATTTGTGTGTGCAGAATATCATGTTCTAAAATTCATTTTTACAAATAATGCTGTCTGTTAAGAAATGTTTGGTTCATTATCCATTATAACAGCCATATCCGCACTCAGACAGCCCAACATGATGTTATTCTTGAGTCTGCCTTGAAAATTGCATGACCCCATTTAATCTCCCTACACAGACCTGCAGAAATGACACATAATTAATCAGATTATGCAGATGTATTCTCGCACAGCCTCTGCTAAAATTTGGAATAACTAGCTATTGATTGCTGACACAGGGTCATTTCATTTGCACGAGATAAAGTCTTCCAGGGTCAGATTAACACCTTGTCTCAGGGGATAGCAAATACTGTGGCGAGCCACACTGTTTTTCTGCCAAGTAAGAATCAGCAGTTAGCTACTTAGCACAACTTGTCAAATGTTTTCTGAGGCCTACAAGCAAAATGTACGAGGGAGGATTGAGAACTTCTGAGCCTGACCCAGAAAAAAGTTGCATTCTAAGAAACCAACATTTCTCAACATTTCACCCAGTGAGTCAAAACTTCACCCATTCTCAAGTAATGCCTTTCATGTGAGAAACAGTGTGTGTCAAGACTGGGCCTGTTCACTCATCTTGGCATCCACCATCCTGCCCAGGAGTTGATCAAGAGATGATCTTCCTCATCACCAAGGGTTTGCCACAACAACAATGCAAATAACTATTTTGTGATTCAGTGATACAAATATCACGTCTGAGGGCCCATCAGCCCACCCACCCCCTTTTTGAAGAACGTTGATTAAAGGCACACCCAAAATTAAATTATTATTTATTTTCTTATTAAAGTTTATTAAATGGCCACCTAAAACAAATTAATTCCGTGCATCCCAGCATATTGTAAAAAGAAAAAAAATAATGAGTTTTCACAATGTTTTTCTTCTCTTCTGTGTTAGATGTGTGTTGATATCTGTTTGTGCAGTGTTCTTATTGTGAAAGACTCTTGTACAAGAAACAAGAAGGGTTGGATGGCAATGTGGCTAGCTTTGCCAGAGTCACACAGTGAAGGAGCTACTCTGTATTCAATTTTGTCTGACAAATGTTATGTTTCCATCAATCAAAATGTGATTCTTGTCAGCTGATGTCTGCAAAGTTCGTCATTAAGCTTTGTGTATGTTTGGAACTTTGAGGAGAGTTCAGATGGATCTTTTCTGCTACCTGGATGTTTGTTTGCTGTTCTGACAGCAAGAGAATTAGAGAGTGGGTCACAGAGAGCACACGTAGCAGCAACAATCTGCATGTTCCACTGCTTTCAGTGAGCGGCTGATGGGAAAATAATGTATTTTTTATCTTAACAACCCCCCGTCCCCAAGTCCACGTAATATCTGTAATGTGTAGGGCAAAGGACAATGTGGGATCAAAAATCACAACAACGTTCCGCACTTTGTCCGTGTGATGTATGACACACGTGCCTAGATTAAGTGTTAGCTGGTCAAACTCATGCTGATGTCTTGCTGGGCCAAGAACCATCATTCCGAGTTTAAAAGTAAGACATTTCTGGACATCCTGCTTTTCACTTACGCAAGGCAATCTTCTAAAGTCTTTACGTGTAAGAGATTACCCGCAGTTACAAGCATGTACAATTGAGTTTAATCAGTATAGCAATGATCGGTTATCTCAAAACACTGGGTGCTAACGGGTGCTATATAAAAGCAGGGGGCCTAAGACAGACCTCTGTGGAACCCCACATTTTCATGTCACCAAATTTACAGGTATTATTATTCTTACTATTCTTAATTTATGAGAAACTTTTATAGTTTTCATTGTTAATTATAAGTGTTTTTCCACACATTTTAATGTATCTCTGTCTTGTTTTCTTATGTTAATAAAAGGAGAAAAAGCAAAAAAGCCTTATCTTTGAACAAACCTCTTCCAACCAAAGCAGATGTTGAAATACCTCCTGTCAAGAAACTGGCGAGTAGTTGAGAATACCTTCGGTATCTTAGCTGTACATTGGAGGATCTACCACTGGGTAAATATGGTGAGCCCTGAAAATGTGGATGCCATTGTGAAAGCCACAGTTGCCCTTAACAAATTTCAGAGGCGGAACTCCCCAGAAGATGCCCCTATGCCAGTGAATGACCAGTCAGTCCCTGCTCTTCATGATGTAAGTCGAATGGGTGTCAACAACTCCAACCAAGAGGCCATAGCTGTGCAGGAGGCCTTCAGTACCGCTGTCCTTTGTGTGTTTGAACACCCTGAGCATCTTCCAGTGTTTTTTTTTTCTCTGTACTGACTCCAACTTCCTCCCTCATTTCTATTTCCTGTCAATATACTTCACAGTGTACCACGGTGAGAGATGTATTTAGCTGAACTTTGACCATGATGTGCTGAAGACAAGTGGCAGTGCATGTGCACAGCTGAGCACTGCCCATTAATCAGGGGGCGGATCGTGGTGTCAGCCAGCTAAATAAGGTTAATCTCCCAAGCCACATCCTTTACATCCTCCTTTGGGATTCACAATGACTGTCCAGGACAAATGGAACATTCTGTATGTATTCTGAGTGCACCACAGGGTTTGGGGATCCAGAATACCCATGTTAGATGAATAAATCAACTTAACAGACTCTCTTCACGCAGCCAGCCAGCTGGATGAATGGATGAACGGACAGATGGACCGAACTAATAGGATTTGGTTTTTGCCTCAGACATTCTTCCCCCTACTAGAATCGTTGCACAGAATAATGTTATCATTACATGTATGATGGTAATTAGGAACAGGTGTGGTTGGAGTTTCATATACTAGCTTTAAATGAGTTTATTGTTAGATTCTTTAATTCCGATGCCCAAGTCTGGTGACCAGAAATGGCTACTGCTGTTTGTTAAAGTGTTCAACTTATTATTCAGTATACACATCTGGCTTGGGGTGAGCTTTGAGAAATCTCCTGTCTCATTGACTGATCTATCATCAACCCAATCAATGACTTCCTCATAACTCAACACAACTTATAACTACAACAAAAAACTTTTATATGGTATGTGGTTTTATTTTTATTTTTTGTTTTTAACTACGTCAATGTCCTTCTTGATTTCAGGCATTTTCCTGCACCATTTACAGGACAGTGATGGTAGCACACTGGTAAAGTTTCCATCTGGTAATCATAGCTTATGGGTTCAAATCCTGTGAGTGACAATTTTCTTTTTATTTAACCGTATTGCGTCCCTTTTTATGTATTATTTATATCAAACCAGTGACATTCACAAATTATACAGCTGGTTTTTATTTTATTGTTCTCCACATCAGTTACGCAATGTGCTGCAGCTGCTCGCACTGTGTTCCTGCTCAAAAGACACCATCGCGTGCATGAACTGTGGCAGTGGCATCGTGCATGAACTGTGGCAGTGGCATCGTTCATGCCTACCTGTCAGCTCGATGTTTGCGTGGTTCACTCATATGAGCTGTTCTGCCGTGAGTCGCCCTGAGTTGTACTTATTTGTACTATGTGTGAAGGGCCTTAAATATGTACATTTGTTGCACATGCTTCTTATGTCTATCAAAACAAATGAGAATATTATATAGACATGCTGTGATCATGTATATATTCATCATGTAAATCCAAAAGACTCTTTTTTTTTTTCAAATTGGTGGCTTCCCTCACTGGCCCCCTTCATGCACAGTCCATCTATTTTTGAGATTTGTCTTCTCCAGGCAGATCTACCATACACTACCATACTGTTTGCGTTCGGAATGATAGATATAAATAAAGTCAGTCATATTCAGTCACTTAGAAATGATCATGTGCCCACCACCTGAGCTATCAACATAAAGGGGGCTATAAAAGTGATTTCCTCATTTTCAGTGATTCCTCATATTTAGTGTGTATTGACTATGTCTTACTATTTTTGTAAAGCCCCTTGACTTAAAGCTGGCAATCTACAATGCAAGCACATATTCATTGTATTGCATGCATTTTAAATCCATTGTGGTGGTGTATATCAGGAAAATTACAAAAATTGTGTAACTGTTCAACTATCTAAGGACCCTAAGATGTTGCCATTTTGTTGGGAAAAAGCAATTATAAAATACTGTGATACTTACTTCCAGTGTTGGTAATGCACAAAAGAAGAGTGGCTCTATTAATCCAACATTGGGCATCCACCCCTTATTATACCTGTGAAAAGGTTTTGACCCTTTTTCAGTTGTTCCACATGTCACACTTCATTATCTCAGATGTTCAAACAAAATTTAGTTGTCTGATTGTGAGGAGATGCTTTACTGCTTAAGGGCAACTTGCTATAATTCACACTACTTTGAATTCTGCTCTCAACCAGAAAATTCTGAATGTCAGGTCATCAGTCTGTGATCTGAAGCACAAACAGCTGAATTATACAACAAGACACAACAACCCAAAGAACATCAGCAAGTCCACCTCAGACTGATGGAAAATAATGTAAATTAAGGTGTGAGAGTTGCAGAGAACTGGCATGAACCTAAAGACACACGGTGGTAAAACCTTAAAGAGCCAGTTTTCTTGAAATATCTTGTAGTTTGCCAGAATTAAGGGCCTCTTCACACATTGTATGACTAAGTACAAATCAGAGCGAATCATAGCGAAAACATCAAGCAGACAGGCAGGAATGCATGATGCCGCTGCGATGGTTTAGTGCATGCGGGAACACAGTGCAAGCAGCTGCGTGATGTGTAACCACATTGCACAGATGCTGTGAAAAAAACATAAATAAAAAAATAAAAATACCTGCTGTGACGGTTTCGTGCATGCGGGAACAAAGTGTGTAACCACATCTCGCAGTTGTGAAAAAAACAAAACAAAAACATGCCACCCATGGGATTCGAACGTGCACTTTCCAAGAGCTCTGATTGCCAGCCAGAAATGTGTCACTCTGTCTGTTTGCAAAGCCACACTCGTAGGGGCACTTAGACAAACTTCACATCCAGCTTGACAGTGATCGTCTACTGACTTGTCATGCTAATAGTGCAAATGGCCACACATTTTTAAGTGCCAAGCGAGCAGTGTTAGATGTTCGTGCATATCACCTGGAATTTGGCCGGCAGTTGCAGTGAGAAGGTTCGATGGGTTCTCACAGTGCACAGTCTGTCCTTCAGCCGCTGGTGTCCGCAAATAGTTGTAGCAACAGGTGTCTGAGGCATTGGAGGAGCTACAATTTTACATGTATTGCATACGATTCCTGCTTAATGTGCACTTTATGTGCAATCTGACCACATTCATGCTGTTTAAAGGGGCCCTAAGGCAATGCTGTCAGAGAAAGTTGGCCATTGTTTTGAGACAAAAAAAGTTAACACAAGAAAGAAGAAATGTCAATAAATATTTCCAAGGTGCCATCTGTTACTTTGTAAGAATGATGAAAAATAATGTTTGGAAAGCAAACAAATGCCTAAATTGCACTGAAATGTTTCTTTTTTTGTGTGTGTACACATTGAATGAAAGAATGAATGTATTTGTTTTAAACAAGGGCAGCAAAATATGACAACAAAGAAACAATGCTTGAAAAGATGTAGGAAGAAGTATACGCTTATAACAAATCAGACACAGCAACGTATCATGGCTGTTTATCGGTAATATTACATTTTGACGTCAATCAGTATGCTATCAATGTCAATCTCACAATGTTGTAACACCATCAGAATATGACTGTGCAGTCATCCACACAAAATCAGAAGCTCCCACAGTTCACCTACACGGATCAGGACCTATCGATTGATACACACCATCCGATACTACTGAAAAGGAATGATCAGGACACTACTACACAGAGCAGAACACATTCCCACCAGCACACAAGGTGAAAACAAAATAAAACCACCAACTGTAGGCCTGTGGATACCCCTGGTAAGATTTTGCCAAGTTGATCAAATGAGTTAGAGGAAATGATGCAGACAGAGTGGAGATCCTGACGGATGAAGTCAAACGATGTCCAAATATCAATCAGTTTAAAAATCAATATAAAAAATGATGTTTTCAAGATATGTATCTAATGAAGTATGATGAGTTTTGTGCTGTCAGTTGTAATTGTGAACTTGTACAGTAACATTCATTTGTGTATGTGCATGTATGTATATGTGTATGTGTATATATGTATGTATGTATGTATGTGCGTATATATGTATATGTGTGTGTGTGTGTGTGTGTGTGTGTGTGTGTGTGTGTGTGTGTGTGTATTCATGAATACTGTATCTGTATGTAAATATGTATGTAGACGATGACACGGTGTTCACTTGATATGTTTATGATAATGGGATTTGAGTTTGTGTTGTTAAATGTGTTTGTATCATGGCCCAAGCAGAGGGTCACCCCTTAGAGCAGGGGTGGCCAAGTTCGGTCCTCGAGAGCCACATTCCTGACACTCTTCATTGTCTCCCTGCTCCAACACACCTGAATCCAGTGAAAGACTCGTTAGCAGACTTTTAATGAGCCATTCATTGGATTCAGGTGTGTTGGAGCAGGGAGACAACTAAGAGTGTCAGGAAGGTGGCTCTCGAGGACCAAACTTGGCCACCCCTGCCTTAGAGTCTGGTCTGCTTGAGGTTTCTTTCTCAGTACATCAGAGGGAGTTTTTCCTTACCACTGTCGCCTGTGTGCTTGCTCTAGGGGTTGGTAATGTGTATATATGTATGTATGTATATAGGGGGTGGGCGTTTATAAGCTTTGCTTCTGCTCACCCCCTTTTTGGTCACACAGGTCACTGTGGAATTGTCTTGTGTATCAGTTTTTGTCATTGACGAGTTGTGTGCCAAATAAATAAGTTCAAGTTCAAGATCCTGGACAAGAGAAAGAATCTGGCCATTTGTAAATAGATTTTTTTTTAGAAAATCTTAAATGGATTTTTAAGATACACAGCATTCCCGTTTTCTTCAAATCCACCAACATACTGACACAGGGACGAGCCCACCTTAAAGAACCAATTCCACTGTAGAAGAAGAGCCATGTGGTGTATGCCATCCAGTGCAGTAAGGAGTGCTCTGATCACTAAATTGGAACAAACAAACAGGTATTAAAGGGATGTCCATTTCTTGAGGGTAGGACTCAGGGAACAGAGGGGTACAGGAAGCCATCCATTTCAGAACTGAAAGACCTCTCAACAGAGGCAGAGGTCTGAGATTCCTGCAACGAAGGCAAAGGTCTCAGACATTTGCTTATGTTGAGGGAAGGCCTCAACTTACAATGTTGTCATTTCATCCCTTCCCAGAAAAATCAGAAAGGGACATTACCCTAACACCCCACCACAGAGAAATGATCTACAGCTGCAGGTTGTCTTGTGTGCGTCGTGTGGTGGAGAATGCATTTGGAATATTGCCTCAAAGGCAATTATTTGTAATATAGTAATGGATTGGTAAAACAGTTTCATTCCTTCTCATGAGTTAGATAATGTATTTGTAAAATTATGTTTATTATAGATGTAACATCTCCTCATAATCATTCAGATGCCCTGCATGCAATGGTATGCTTTGACATGATGTGTTTTTGAAAAGGCTACAGAATGTTCACGGCTAGTTAACCAAATTAATGCATGCCAGACCTTTTGAACATTTAAAATGCGCACTGGCGTGCAGCTACGCACATCTCATGCACAATTTACTATGAGTTTATTCATTGACATGCAAGATTGCGTGCCAGTGCTGGGATCAAATTCGTGTCAAGGTGCCTTTATGACCATTTGCAGCTAACAATGGAGGAGTACAATATTTAACATTCTCTTGGATGGACTGCATCCTTGGTGTCTGCCTTGAACGGCGCTCTTCTAATTAATACAAGTTTGTGGTTGTTTCTTTTATTTCTGTTACCCCTCTGACACTTCTGTTAGTTTTAACTTGCAATTGCTATGAATTTTATCTTATTTTTTCTCCTGTGTGAATCTTAGGAGTGGTTAACATTTTCATTTGTGGTTAGCTTGCGCTAACGTGGCTACACACTTGACTTTTCTGGTGCACAGATAACATTACACTCCACATTAATGTTGTGTGATGCTGATAGAAAGGCTGGGTCTCTTAGAGAGCCGTGTCCATAAGCTCAAGCAGCTTCTCAGTTCAGTGGGGTTAGATGTCTGGGGCAATCTGGGTAAGACCGGCTAGGATGTCCATTAGGATTACCTTACCAATCTTGGCAAAAAGGATGGCTTTTTGACTGTTAGGTGGAAGAAGTCACATAGGGCTTGGTGCCCGGTTGTGGTACCCAGATTACAGTCACCACTGTGAACTGTGGACCATTTTTCAGCCTTGGACATGCCTGTTGATATCCCTCCAAGTCCACTGGTGACTTCTTACCCTATCTCCAAGCCGAAATACCGTGCATTAATGACAGGGGATTTTATCACCTGCAAAGTTAGATTACAGATGCCAGCTGACATTAAATGTATTCCTGGGACCAGAACATCCGGCATTGCCTCTTACCTTAGGGTGCTGACATTGCACAATAATAGTCAGCTAAAGGAACATGACACTAGATATAGCCACATAGTTATTCATGCTGACACCAATCATACTGGGATGAGACACTTGGAGGTCACAAAAATGGACATAGAGAGGAATTGTGACCTCACCAGAAAAATGTGTCAGCATCAATTAATTGTCTCTGGTCCCCTCCCCTCCCGGGGTAACGATGAGGCACCTTCTTTTTAGGGTCACCATGACCTTCACCCTACTGGGGAATGCGCTGCCATCTTATCTATAAACATAGATAGAGCTCTAGAGCAGGCCATGGAGCAGGTGATTAGAGAAGCTGCAGGGCTTACTACTAATGTGAGCATTGAATCCATTCGCTTAGTGCAGAAATTAGTACAGAAAATCCACTATGGTGACAGTGTAGTTTATGTGGCAGGGAGGGAAATTTGTCAGGTTGAGACTGTGACCTGTTTCCACAGATGTGCCCCATAAGGTGCATATAGGGATATGTTTTGTAAACTTAATACCCATTACTACATTGGATAACATAAAAACTGAGGATGCCCCGCTGGCTGTTCCTGCAACAACAAATATTTTGTGTCTGCTATCTTCAACCCACGTGGAAGTTCTTAAACCCAAGCCTAATTTTAGGCATCTTAAATATACTACTCTGGAACCACTTCCAAATCCCAATAGTCCAATTGTCAACCATGCTGAGGTATAGGTTGGGTCTCATTATCATAAATTCACTGTCCTCAAAATCACTGTTGATAAATGATGTAATTATGGAACACCACTTAGATATGATTAGTTTATGTGAAACCTGGCTTAAATCTACTGCTGTTCTCCCCTTAAATGAAGTCTGCCCACTGGCATACACATTTAGTCACATCCCTCATAATACAATGAGGAGGAGGAGGAAGCTGCTGTCGGACATGGAGGACAGCAGTGAAACTTTTCCCTCTGGTTATGACATTGCATTGGTGTTGCTCTAATTCATAAATCTGGGTTTAGCTTACTAGTTGTTGGGGGTCTCTGTTATGTGATTATTTTCTGTTAGTTATTTGTTATGTAATTGTGTATGTAGGTAGTGTAGTATTTATTAATATACCTGTCCTGACTGTGGTCTCTGTTTGTAATGTGACACGTCATATGGACTGAGCCATCATCCAGCTGTTAGTGTGCTGTGATCAGCTGATAGGCAGGTCGCTGTGCTGTGTGCGCTCTCTCATGGCTGTCCACCCCACATGTGATCATGTCTGTACATACATATAAGCATTTTATGCAAGTATGCCCCCACATGTGTTTCGGGGGGGAGCGGGGTCACAACAAATGTGCACACGTGCGAGACACATGCATCACATGTGTGTTGCATTTTGTAACACCACACTCGTGGGGGTACTTCGACAAATTTTACATCCAGCTCGAAAGTGATTGTCTGCTCAGTGTTTTCATGTTGACAGCATGGCCACACATTTTCTAAGTGTCAAGTGAGCGGTGTTAGATGTTCGTGTGCGTCACCAGGAATTTAGGCGAAACCTGCCGAGGGATCGAATGGGCTCTCACAGGGCACTCTTTGTCTTTCAGCTGCTGGTGTGCACAAATAGTTGTAGTGACACGTGTATGAGGCGTTGGAGGCAGCTAAGAATTTTCACAAATGGCATGCAATTTCTCCTTTGTGCGCTAGTCGTCTTAAATCATGTTATGGTGATTACTGGGAATGTCCTTACATGGTTGACATCATACCAACCAGTCATTATCGTTGTGTTTTGTACAAGACAAACTCCAATCTTGGTGACATGAAATATGGGGTTCCACAGGGGTTTGTCTTAGGCCCCCTGCTTTTCATTGCTATGCTGATGACACTCAGTTATACATGTGATAACTGTTGGTAATCTCATCCACATAAAATCCTTAGATGATTGCCTTGGGTCAGTGAAAAACTGAATGCCCAGCAATTTCTTACTTTTAAACGCGGACAAGACCGAAATGATGGTTCTTGGTCAGCAAGACATTGGCGTAAGTTTGATCAGCTAACATTTAACCTAGGCTCATGTGTCATACATCACATTGACAAAGTGAGGAATCTTGGGGTAATTTTTGATCCTGTGTTGTCCTTTGACCTACACATTTGAGATATTACAAGGACTGCTTTCTTCCACCTGTGAAATTTAGTGAAAATTAATCCCATGCTGTCTATGGTTGATGCAGAGACCCTGATCCATGCATTTGTCTCTTCTAGATTGGACAGAAAAGACAAAACATTGACATTGAAGTGCTCATGTTTGATACCATTCAGCACATTGTGATTGTACATTGTGTTTTTTCTTTCACTCGTAAATATTGTATTAGGGTAGCAATATTTCCTTTAGGGTTGATGTTTTATGGCCCATCAAGATAATCCACTCCTGAATGTTTAATGGCCAATCAGCTATTAATTTTTCATTGCCCTTTGCCCAGTTGAATTATGGCCCATTGCACATCCAAAAGACATCTGGTCAGAGGCTTTAATAAGCCTTGCTCATCAGCCAAAGGTGCTGCAAGTGCTGCTGAAACATAGAAGAGCTAACACACATCATCCTCCATAATAGTCTTTGATGATGTGGTTGTAGTGTATGGGCTAAACACATTTTCAGATATTTTGATTGTTGTTGTTATTGTTTCTGTTTCTATTATATATAATAATGCCAGTATCAATGCTTCACACTAATCCCACATTTTACTCTGTCCTTGGTGGTTTCTTGTTTGAAGAATTTCATTTAATTTAGGATTCATCAAGTATCTACTATAGCCTTTGTTCTAGTACAATGAATGCACATTGATGTTTGTGAGCTCTGCTTTTGTATAACACCTACAAGTCTTTATACATCAGAGGACTGGCACTGTCAAGGAAATTTATTGTCTGTGCATAGTGGTGTTTACTAACCAGTTGGCAATATATATATATATATATATATATATATACACTCAACAAAAATATAAACGCAACACTTGTGGTTTTGCTCCCATTTTGTATGAGATGAACTCAAAGATCTAAAACTTTTTCCACATACACAATATCACCATTTCCCTCAAATATTGTTCACAAACCAGTCTAAATCTGTGATAGTGAGCACTTCTCCTTTGCTGAGATAATCCATCCCACCTCACAGGTGTGCCATAGTAAGATGCTGATTAGACACCATGATTAGTGCACAGGTGTGCCTTAGACTGTCCACAATAAAAGGCCACTCTGAAAGGTGCAGTTTTATCACACAGCACAATGCCACAGATGTTGCAAGATTTGAGGGAGCGTGCAATTGGCATGCTGACAGCAGGAATGTCAACCAGAGCTGTTGCTCGTGTATTGAATGTTCATTTCTCTACCATAAGCCATCTCCAAAGGCATTTCAGAGAATTTGGCAGTACATCCAACCAGCCTCACAACCGCAGACCACGTGAAACCACACCAGCCCAGGACCTCCACATCCTGCATGTTCACCTCCAAGATCGTCTGAGACCAGCCACTCGGACAGCTGCTGAAACAATCGGTTTGCATAACCAAAGAATTTCTGCACAAACTGTCAGAAACCGTCTCAGGGAAGCTCATCTGCATGTTCATCGTCCTCATCGGGGTCTCGACCTGACTCCAGTTCGTCGTCGTAACCGACTTGAGTGGGCAAATGCTCACATTCGCTGGCGTTTGGCACGTTGGAGAGGTGTTCTCTTCACGGATGAATCCCGGTTCACACTGTTCAGGGCAGATGGCAGACAGCGTGTGTGGCGTCGTGTGAGTGAGTGGTTTTCTGATGTCAATGTTGTGGATCGAGTGGCCCATGGTGGCGGTGGGGTTATGGTATGGGCAGGCGTCTGTTATGGATGAAGAACACAGGTGCATTTTATTGATGGCATTTTGAATGCACAGAGATACCGTGACGAGATCCTGAGGCCCATTGTTGTGCCATACATCCAAGAACATCACCTCATGTTGCAGCAGGATAATGCACGGCCCCATGTTGCAAGGATCTGTACACAATTCTTGGAAGCTGAAAATGTCCCAGTTCTTGCATGGCCGGCATACTCACCGGACATGTCACCCATTGAGCATGTTTGGGATGCTCTGGACCGGCGTATACGACAGTGTGTACCAGTTCCTGCCAATATCCAGCAACTTTGCACAGCCATTGAAGAGGAGTGGACCAACATTCCACAGGCCACAATTGACAACCTGATCAACTCTATGCGAAGGAGATGTGTTGCAGTGCATGAGGCAAATGGTGGTCACACCAGATACTGACTGGTATCTCCCCCCCCCCCCCCCCAATAAAACAAAACTGCAACTTTCAGAGTGGCCTTTTATTGTGGACAGTCTAAGGCACACCTGTGCACTAATCATGGTGGCTAATCAGCATCTTGATATGGCACACCTGTGAGGTGGGATGGATTATCTCAGCAAAGGAGAAGTGCTCACTATCACAGATTTAGACTGGTTTGTGAACAATATTTGAGGGAAATGGTGATATTGTGTATGTGGAAAAAGTTTTAGATCTTTGAGTTCATCTCATCCAAAATGGGAGCAAAACCAAAAGTGTTGCGTTTATATTTTTGTTGAGTGTATATATACGAGGGCTGTCCATAAAGTATAGGTCCTTTTTATTTTTTTCAAAAACTATATGGATTTCATTCATATGTTTTTACGTCAGACATGCATGAACCCTCGTGCGCATGCGTGAGTTTTTCCACGCCTGTCGGTGACGTCATTCGCCTGTGAGCACTTCTTGTGGGAGGAGTCGTCCAGCCCCTCGTCGGAATTCCTTTGTCTGAGAAGTTGCTGAGAGACTGGTGCTTTGTTTGATCAAAATTTTTTCTAAACCTGTGAGACACATCAAAGTGGACATGGTTCGAAAAATTAAGCTGGTTTTCAGTGAAAATTTTAACGGCTGATGAGAGATTTTGAGGTGACACTGTCGCTTTAAGGACTTCCCACGGTGCGAGACGTCGCGCTGCGCTCTCAGGCGGCGTCATCAGCCTGTTTCAAGCTGAAAACCTCCACATTTCAGGCTCTATTGATCCAGGACGTCGTGAGAGAACAGAGAAGTTTCAGAAGAAGTCAGTTTCAGCATTTTATCCGGATATTCCACTGTTAAAGGAGATTTTTTTAATGAAAGACGTGCGGACGGGTCCGCGCGTCGGGACGCAGCCGGCACGGAGCGGCGGCACAGGAAAAACACCTCCGTGTTGATAACCATTTGTAAAATCCAGGCGGCTTTTGATGGCTTTCAGTGGAGTGAGTATATGAGAAATTGTTTAACAGCTGGACATGTTCCAACTTGTCCTTAAGGCTTCCAACAGAGGTGTTTTTCCTGTGGCGGAGCGTCGCGGTGGCTGCGAGCCGACGCTGCAATCCGCCCGCACGTCTTTCATTAAAAAATCTCCTTTAACAGTGGAATATCCGGATAAAATACTGAAACCGACTTCTTCTGAAACTTCTCTGTTCTCTCACGACGTCCTGGATCAATAGAGCCTGAAATGTGGAGGTTTTCAGCTTGAAACAGGCTGATGACGCCGCCTGAGAGCGCTGTGCGACGTCTCGCACTGTGGGAAGTCCTTAAACCGACAGTGTCACCTCAAAATCTCTCATCAGCCGTTAAAATTTTCACTGAAAACCAGCTTAATTTTTCTAACCATGTCCACTTCGATGTGTCTCACAGGTTTAGAAAAAATTTTGATCAAACAAAGCGCCAGTCTCTCAGCAACTTCTCAAAGGAATTCCGACGAGGGGCTGGACGACTCCTCCCACAAGGAGTGCTCACAGGCGAATGACGTCACCGACAGGCGTGGAAAAACTCACACATGCACACGAGGGTTCAAGCATGTCTGACGTAAAAACATATGAATGAAATCCATATAGTTTTTGAAAAAAATAAAAAGGACCTATACTTTATGGACAGACCTCGTATATATATATATATATATATATATATATATATATATATATATATATATATATATATATATATATATATATATATATATATATATATATATATATATATATATATATATATATATATATAGGTCTGTCCAAAAAGTAACGGACCTTTTTATTTTTTTCAAGAGAGGGGTGGACCACTGCTCACACAAAGCCTGCTCACAGGCCAATGACGCAACCGACAGGCGTGAAAAAACTCACGCATGCACACGAAGGTTCAAGCTTGGCTGATGCAATCACACGTGATTCAAATCCATATGGTTTTTGCAAAAAAAAAAAAAAGGTCCGATACTTTTTGGACAGACCTCGTATATATATATATCCCTGCTCACTTACTGGTACCCCTAATGTTTTTAGCAGAAAATTTAAAATATCTTCAGAAATAAATATAACTTAATCAAATTTATATTATCAGAATACTTAAGTGTCAACACTTTGTGTACAACCATAATTGCGATAATTTGTAAATTTGTGCTTTTATGTGCAATTTGTGCATTTTTAAATATGCACAAATTGCACATAAAAGCACACATCAAATGTTACATTTAAATAATAAAACTGAAAAACATTAAGTACAAGTAAGATTTAAATGCAATAACTAAAACATGAAACTGAAAGTGAAAATTGGATATGCAACCACACTTAAAATATCTTAATCAAATAATGATACTACTAATCATCATTGTCATCATCATCATCCAAAAATATTCATGTAGTGAAATGAAAGAATAGAATAGACCCTTTACTGTCATTGCACATACATACATACATACATACAACAAAATTTGTCCTCTGCATTTAACCCATCCAAATTACAGTTAGACACAATCCAACCACTAGGAGCAGTGGGCAGCTACACTCCAGCACCCGGGGACCAACTCCAGATGTAGATGCTGCCTTGGTCAGGGGCAGAGAAAGGAGCAGACCCTAAATAAGCATATTGTTGATAATGGGAGGAAGCCGGAGTGCCCGGAGGAAACCCATGCAGGCACGAGGAGGACATACAAACTCCACACAGAAAGGCGTGAATCGATCCCATGACCTGCTTGCTGTGAGGCATCAGTGCAAACCACTAGCCACCATGCCGCCCACCACACAGACATAAAATGTACATACAGTAGTGTTCAGAATATTAGTAGTGCTATGTGACTAAAAAGATTAATTCAGGTTTTGAGTATATTTCTTATTGTTACATGGGAAACAAGGTACCAGTAGATTCAGTAGATTCTCGCAAATCCAACTAGACCAAGCATTCATGATATGCACACTCTTAAGGCTATGAAAGTGGGCTATTAGTAAAAAAGTAGAAAAGGGGGTGTTCATAATAATAGTAGTGTGGCATTCAGTCAGTGAGTTCGTCAATTTTGTGGAACAAACAGGTGTGAATCAGGTGTCCCCTATTTAAGGATGAAGCCAGCACCTGTTGAACATGCTTTTCTCTTTCAAAGCCTGAGGAAAATGGGACATTCAAGACATTGTTCAGAAGAACAGCGTAGTTTGATTAAAAAGTTGATTGGAGAGGGGAAAACTTATACGTAGGTGCAAAAATTATAGGCTGTTCATCTACAATGATTTGCTTTAAAATGGACAAAAAAACAAGAGACGCGTGGAAGAAAATGGAAAACAGCCATCAAAATGGATAGAAGAATAACCAGAATGGCAAAGGCTCACCCATTGATCAGCTCCAGGATGATCAAGGACAGTCTGGAGTTACCTGTAAGTGCTGTGACAGTTAGAAGACGCCTGTGTGAGGCTAATTTATTTGCAAGAATCCCCCGCAAAGTCCCTCTGTTAAATAAAAGACGTGCAGAAGAGGTTACAATTTGCCAAAGAACACATCAACTGGCCTAAAGAGAAATGGAGGAATATTTTGTGGACTGATGAGAGTAAAATTGTTCTTTTTGGGTCCAAGGGCCACAGACAGTTTGTGAGACGACCCCCAAACTCTGAATTCAAGCCACAGTGAAGACAGTGAAGCATGGTGGTGCAAGCATCATGTTTCTCCTACTATGGTGTTGGGCCTATATATCGCATACCAGGTATCATGGATCAGTTTGGATATGTCAAAATACTTGAAGAGGTCATGTTGCCTTATGCTGAAGAGGACATGGCCTTGAAATGGGTGTTTCAACAAGACAATGACCCCAAGCACACTAGTAAACAAGCAAAATTTTGGTTCCAAACCAACAAAATTAATGCCTCGCAGATGTGAAGAAATCATGAAAAACTGTGGTTATACAACCAAATACTAGTTTAGTGATTCACAGGATTGCTAAAAAAGCAGTTTGAACATAACAGTTTTGAGTTTGTAGGGTCAACAGCAGATGCTACTATTATTGTGAACACCCCCTTTTCTACTTTTTTTTTTTTTACTAATAGCCCAATTTCATAGCCTTAAGAGTGTGCATATCATGAATGCTTGGTCTTGTTGGATTTGTGAGAATCTACTGAATCTACTAGTACCTTGTTTGCCATGTAACAATAAAAACTATACTCAAAACCTGGATTAATCTTTTTAGTCACATAGCACTACTATTATTCTGAACACTACTGTATGACAGTTGTTGGCACGCTTTGATGAATTTGCACCAAAGCATCACTTTCACAACCAGTTTGATTCAGACAAGTTAGGGAACTCATACATGAACATTTCATGGACTATATCTTGGAGTTCATTTTCCTCAGTCATAAGGAAACAGAATTGAGAAATAGGAATAGGGTATGGTACTCAGCAAAACTCTATGTGGAAATATAGCGAGGATTCGTCCTATTCTGTCTATGGCTGATGTTGAGACTTTGATTCATGCGTTTGTCTCTTCTAGATTGGACTATTGTAATGCTCTATTCTCTGGCTTACCGCAGTCCAGGATCAGGGGTCTTCAATTGGTTCAGAATGCTGCTGCCAGACTTTTGACACGGAGCAGAAAGTTTGACCACATTACGCCAATTTTGGCATCCCTGCACTGGCTTCCTGTTTCTGCAAGATCGGATTTTAAAGTACTGATTTTAGTTTATAAAATTGTTCATGGACTTGCACCTCCCTATCTGGCTGACTTGATAAGCCCCTATGTACCAGCTCGGGCCCTGCATTCTCAGGGTGCAGGACTTCTGTGTGTTCTCAGGGTGAATAAGAAGTCTGCCGGTCACAGAGCTTTCTCCTATCGTGCCCCAGCTCTTTGGAACGATCTGCCAGCACACATTCGGCAGTCGGACACTGTGGAGACCTTTAAATCACGTTTAAAGACTCATTTTTTCTCATGTTTTCCCTGTTTTATCATTAGTGTTATGATGTGTTTTTAATCTTGTACTTTTTTACTGCTGTTTTTTTCTTATGGTTGTTTTTATTGTGTTTTAAATTTTTAATTGTTTTTATGTTGTGAAGCGCCTTGAGACGATTTTGTCATGAATTGGCGCTATATAAATTAATAAATTTGAATTTGTATTATTTGTTGCAGTTGTCAGACTGCTTCAAAAAAAGGAAATTCTCCCTATGTTCATTTATGTCACACTAGCTGGGGTACCCAGCACTGGCTGGGTTAACCTGTTTTAGACATAAGCCAAATGCCAGTCATTTCAATCAAAACAATTGCCCAACATTTGTTTTTGTAATGCTGATGTCTTATAAATATAATAGTTAATGGACTTAAGTTTGTCCAGCAGAAATATAAGAGGTGGACTCCCCAAACTAAGTGTAAATACATGGTTAAAAGACAAACATATTTGAAGTCCTTCATGCAAGCTTTACTTTGTAATCAATTTTAGAACACAATTACACACCAAAGGTAGGTAACAGTAAATGTAAATATGAATGACTCAAAATTAAGGTAGTGGTGTATTTCACTGTTTTTACATTGCAATTTTACAAACATAAAATGAATGTATTCAGACAGGAAGGCAAACTGGGTTGTACAGGATAGCCAGGTGCTTAACAGTTGGGAACATAAAGTAGCCGAAGAAAGGGATTAAATAAACAGAGATGGCCAACACATATACAGGGCTGGAAATTTGAATCTGTCTGGTCATGCCCACAGTCGGCTATTTTGGGGGTAATTTTCAGTTCAACCTTTTTAAAAAATGGTACCAGTTTGGTCCCCATGTCATGAGGATTCAGAATATATATAGTTTTTAGGGCTACATATTATTGTTTGGGAGTTTATTCCGGACAGACAGACAGACAGATGTAGCCTTTTATGTATATAGATTCACATGAAATAAAACAAAGGCCTTTGGTAAGAAGGTGGATTTTATGTTGTATATTTAAAATTGAATACCTTCAATGTCTTCTGCTTTTTCTAACAAGTGGACTGAGATGTACCTGTACATCAGGGTTCAAGTCAGGTTATCTTGAAATGCAGTTTGCAACTGTTGCAGAGAAAGAAGCCACACAGAACACGTATTACAACAACAAATTGTTCGAAAAATCCAAATGTTACTTTTACACTGTGGTGTTGCTTGCTTTCCTCAAGCAAAGCCTTTGAAAACTTTTTTTTCCCACAGAACATGACACATCGCTCACATTTACCCCTGTGCTGAGAGCTGCAACCTGTCAAAAGCAAATGTCTCTAACATTTACTGATTCACTGTAATCTACTGCAGAACAAATGAAGAAAATTGCAAAGTGCTGTGGAGTCTGTGATGGGTGGAAGTATGAAAGATGTCATGGCATGGTTAGGATCAGTCATGTAAGCCAAGGTATGAATCTGACCTTTTCTTGACCTTTTGGCGGTGGACAGCTATAGCTCTCCCTCAGTCAAGTTAATGACCTGTCACAATGATTGATTTCTGAGAGTGCTGAACTGTAATGGGCATTAGACCTAACACATACCGACACACAAGACCAGGTCAAATTCAGTTGGCAATGTCTTCACAAAATCACCCAGCATGGGTACAAGATGAATCATTTCATACTTTGTTCATAATTACTGTATTTTCCAGATGATATGCCACAGGGGAATATTAGTTGCATCTGGCTAAAAATATGTGAAGAAGAGAGAAAAAAAACACAAGTCACAAATCACATTTGTTTTTGAAACACTTCATGCAACAAGAAGCACAACAAGTATCATCAGTACATTATTTATTACATCTGCCAAGGATGTAATAAAAGCATTGCCGTTTATTTATTACGTCCACTAAGGACATAATAAAATTATTGGTGTTTATTTATTTATTTATTTGTTTGTCTGTCTGACTGTTAGCAGGATTACGTGAAAACTATTGCACGGATTTTGATGAAATTTAAACCAAGGATCTAATAAAACCTTTGCCATTAATTTATAACATCCACTAAGGAAATAATAAAATCATTGGCGTTGATTTATTTATTTATTTATTTGTCTCTCTTTTAGCAGGATTGCGTGAAAACTATAGCACAGATTGTAATGAAATTTACACCAAATATAGATATTAGGGCATGGAAGACTCCACTGAATTTTGGAGGGATCCAAATCCAAATTCTGGATCCAGATTTATAGTTGTATGCTTCACTTTGTCAGATTTTGAACATTACGTCAAAACTACTTAACGGATTTTAAACAAATTTACACCACACATTGGTCTTTGGCCTTGGAAGACTCCATTAAATTTTGCGGGTAATCTGGATCTGGATTCTGGATCCGGGTTTCACTTTGTAGACTTTTAAGGATTACATTAAAACTTCTTCATGGAAACGACATCACAATGTAAAAACCAAGATCAGCAAAACAGTATTTTGTTTCAGCTTGTGAATTAAATATCAGATTGCAACATCTTGATCAGTCAGACCATTCTGGATCAATATGTAATTACTGAACTGCGTTGTGGAATCCGGATACAGGTAAAGTCAGGGTCACGATGTGAATCACATATCTGTTATTTTGAGTCCTTATCAACCCTTGGTGGGCGTCAGAATGCTTGGACTGCTCTTGTTATTTATTTGTCTGTCTGTCTTTTAGCAGGATTATGTCAAAACTACACCATGAATTTTGACAAACGTTTCACCAAAGATAGATATTAGGCCATGGAAGACTCCATTAAATTTTTAAGGTGATCCAGATCCGTATGCTGGATCAAGATTTCTGGATCAAGATTACACTTTTTATGGGCTTTGAAAGTTTATGTCAAAACTATTTCACTAATTCTCACCAAATTTGAACCACAGATATTAAGGCATGGAAGACTACTGAATTTTTGACGTGATCCGGATCCAGATTGACTGATGTCAGAAATCTCTGATTGCTCTTGTTAAACAGTACGAAGTCTGTTAGAAAAGTATCGGACCTTTATTTTTTTTCAAAAACTATATGGATTTGAATCACGTGCGATTACATCAGACAACCTTGAACCCTCATGGGCATGCGAGAGTTTTTTCACGCCTGTCATTTACGTCATTCGCCTGTGGGCTGGCTTTGAGTGAGGAGTGGTCCACCCCTCCCGTCGGAATCTCTTTGTCTGAGAACTTCCTGAGAGACTGACGCTTTGCTTGATCAAAATTTTTTCAAAAACTGTGAGGCACATCGAAATGGACATCATTCGAGAAATTCAGCTGGTTTTCTGTGAAAATTTAACGGCTGATGAGAAATTATGGACTGTTGCTGTCGCTTTAAGGACTGCCCACGGAGCGGGATGTCGCGACGCGCCCTGAGCCGCCGCTGTCTGCCTGTTTCGAGCTGAAAGCTTCCAAATTTAAGCCTCTGTTGACCCAGGACATCGTGAGAGAACAGAGAACTTTCAGAAGAGGTCGGGATCAGCAGTTTATCCGGACATACCACTGTTAAAGGAGATTTTGTAATGAAAGAAAGTGCGGACGGGTCCGCGCATCGGGATGCAGCTGGCGCCGCGCACCACCACAGGAAAAACACCTCCATTGGAAGCCTTAAGGACAAGTTGGAACATGTCCAGCTGTTAAACAATTTCTCAGATACTCACTGAAAGTCATCAAAAGCCGCCTGGTTTTTACAAATGGTTATCAACACGGAGGTGTTTTTCCTGTGCCGCCGCACCGCGCCAGCTGCGTCCCGACACGCGGACCCGTCCGCACGTCTTTCATTAATAAAATCTCCTTTAACAGTGGAATGTCCGGATAAACTGCTGATCCTGACCTCTTCTGAAAGTTCTCTGTTCTCTCACGACGTCCTGGGTCAACAGAGGCTTAAATTTGGAAGCTTTCAGCTCAAAACAGGCAGACAGCGGCGGCTCAGGGTGCGTCGCGACATCCCGCTCCGTGGGCAGTCCTTAAAGCAACAGCAACAGTCCATAATCTCTCATCAGCCGTTAACATTTTCACAGAAAACCAGCTGTATTTCTCGAATGATGTCCACTTCGATGTGCCTCACAGGTTTTGAAAAAATTTTGATCAAGCAAAGCGTCAGTCTCTCAGGAAGTTCTCAGACAAAGAGATTCCGACGGGAGGGGTGGACCACTCCTCACTCAAAGCCAGCCCACAGGCGAATGACATAACCAACAGGCGTGAAAAAACTCACGCATGCGCACGAGGGTTCAAGGTTGTCTGATGTAATCGCACGTGATTCAAATCCCTATAGTTTTTGAAAAAAATAAAAAGGTACATTAGTTTTATCACAGACCTCGTATTTGTGCAATGCAGTGTTTCTCAAACTGAGGCGTGCTCCCCCTGGGGGGCACCAGAGTTCTCCTGGGGGGGGGGGGGGGGGGGGGGGGGGTAGGTGTGAGGGATGGGTATCATGAACTGATTCTTTTCCAGAATCATTAAGAAATGATTCGATCCACCGACATTAATAGCCTTTTTGCTTAACAATTCCCTTATCAGTCCTTCAGAGAGGCCGTTGTTTTTGAGGGTGTTTTATTGGGAAAATTATCATATCTTTACGTGGATTGCAGACCCTGCAGTGAGTCTGTCATCAACCGCGTCTGTAATGGCTCTGTCTTGAAGCTTGAAACAATGAAGCAGTGCTCAGATCCGCTGCTTCGTTGGTTCATTGCTTCAGTGCTTTTCAGAAGTGGCAAGTCCACTTCTTAACCCCTCTCCAAGCCATTTAAAAATGTCAATCGTGAGTCACTTTTGTGCGGATTAAAATCACTAACTGGGACTCTTGTCTTGTTGCAGGAAAGAAAAGAGAATCATCCTCTGTTCCGTTCACAGAGCTCCAAACGCTGCGCCACTCTCCGGTCGGAATTAATAACTTCAAAGTGAATCACCGTTTAAATCAAATGACACCTCTTTCCAAACTTTGTAACACAGACAACAATCTACAACAGACTAAAATGTTTTTTTTTCCTACCAAAATGAGACGTCCTGCATTTTTTATGAATTACATTGATGTTGATGTGCAGCACAGCTGACTGGAAGAGCTCAGCTCAGAGGTATGGAGTGAGATTCATGCCATTTATGTCTGAAAGGAAATGCTTTTGAGAAAAACTATAGATTTAGTTTATTCTTATTTAAGTCCAGAGATCAAGGACCCAGTGACCAATTTCATATTTATTTATTTTACAAACACACAAATACTTTTAAAATGTGTTTGAGATGTGTAAAAGAATAAAAAGAAACACATGAACATATTGAAATTATGTGCATGTGTGTCGTGGGGAGGGGGAGCACAGCTATTCATTTTTTTTCTCTGAGGGGGGAACTCATTCTCCCACACTTTGAAAACCCCTGGTGTAACGTATTCCTAACTTTGAACTGGAACTGAGACATCCTGTCCTCATATAGTGGAGGGCAACATCAGAAACTGAGGAAATGTCTGGAATGTATAGCAAAGATCACTGTAATTTAAAGATAATATCCTAGCAATGTACTTTCACAAGGGCAATTCTATATTATAATAGCCAAGTAACCCCAGTGCGCATGTATGTGTGCATGTGGATGACTTTGATCAAGGAGAAACTGGGGAGAGCTAAAATTTGCTTGAAGCGTCGAAGCATTTTGGTATGCTTATGTATTGTGGGTCAAGGATGAATGCTACAAAAACAGAAAGTTGATGTTTTGGACTAACTGGGGATGTGAGTTAACAACAGTGAACAATGGATGTTGTGCTGCAATGCATCATGGGAGTTATGGGTTTTGGCATTTTAAATGTTATTGTGGTTTATGTTTGCTTAACAGTGTTGTTAGTGTTATTGATTTATTGTATTTTTGTAGTTCAGTTGGTTTAGTCAGTTTAGTTAAGTGTCATGTTGCCGTTACCATGAGTGGGAAGTGTAGTGCCTTTGATGTCTTCTGCCACTGTCTGTTTGTGGGTGTCAGAAATTGTCAGATGGATATGGATGGAGAACTGAACTGTGGGTTTATGCAGGAAGCTCACAGTCTGTGTTGTGTACAATAACTACTTTTATATTCTAAAAAAACAGGTGGACAAATAAGCATGTGATGACCAATATATGGAAATTCATTCATTTCTTATAGTCACTTACTCCAATCAAGGGTCATGGGGATGCTAGAACCTATCCCAGCATGCATAGGGCATGAGGCAGGGTACACCATGGGCAGTACACCAGTCTATCAGACAGCCACATATAGAAATGCACACATTCACATCTACGGACATTTTTGAGCCACCAGAACATACAGAACATACAGACGTCACACAGAAAGGGCCAAGTCTCACACACACAGTTTGACCATGGCAACCTAAGCACAACCCAGAACAATATGGGGAGCAACATGCATACATCTACATACAGTTGTTACCAGTATCTTCAATAACCTTCATGTTGATAGGATTCAAAATCACAAACAAATAGAAACCTCACCTAAATTGTCCTAAGCTTTCCAAAAATATCTCTCAGAAAACTGCTTTCAAGTTTGGCATGATCAGCCAGGAAAGCCAAACAAAGCAATGATGGGTGCTTATTTGCCAAATTTGGTGTCAATATCTTCAATAGCATTTGAGGACACAGGACTCATTCAAGCACATATGCTTTTCCAAACTGAAGTAATGTACTCCAGCCTAGGGAGTGACATCAAGTGTCAACTGCATGTGTTTGGTGCTCTGTCTCTCGAGACACTCATTGGGTACCTCTGGAATGACTGTGTCAAATGAGCAGTGTCTTCGAGAGGGCCAGATGAAGCCTTCCTACTTACATTATGACATTAGGGTATGTGGTGTGTTTTCCACATCATAATGCAGCACCTAGGAGTCTCAGTACTGAGGAACACAGCGATGAGAAAAGGTAGAGGGGATGGCCATGTGTTGCCTGACTGCAGCAGATAGACGGCTACATTCTGGAGTGAAAGCTGGTCTGCCTGGGTGGTTGCCAATCACAAGGCGGGGCAGTTTCATAAAGGGGTGGATGTCGCCATGTGCAGCACCAGTAGATTCTTGGAATTGTAAATAAGTAATTATATGCTTGGCAGTGTCTCTTCATCTCCCACTCTGTAGGAAATCTAAGATTATCATTTGCATTGTGGGGGCATGTCAGAACAATTTGGTAGCTAGTTGGTTACTTGCTAGAGGTAGGCCGGACTCGTTGTCTGCCTGGGTGGTTCCGATTCAGGACTAAAGGTGGTTCTGTGGTGTAGTGGATAAATGGTCTATAGACTGCACTTATATAATGCTTTTCCATCTAAATCAGAAGCTCATAGAACTTTACAATGATGTCTCCCCTTCACCCACACAGTCACACACTGCAACACGTTGGCTTTGTGGCTAGCAATGTTGTCTCACAGCAAGAAGGTCATGGGATGGATTCCCACCTGTGGTTTTTCTGTGTGGAGTTTGCATGACCTCCCCATGTTTGCGTGGGTTCCCTCCGGGTGCTCTGGCTTCCTTCCACATCATCCAAAGACATGAAGTTTGGATGAATTGGAAACGTTAAATTGTCCATAGGTGTGTGTATGTGTAGGTGTGAATGTGTTTGTCTATATGTGGCCCTGCGACAGACTGGCTTCTCATCCAGGGTGTACAGTAGTGTTCAGAATAATAGTAGTGCTATGTGACTAAAAAAATTAATCCAGGTTTTGAGTATATTTCTTATTGTTACATGGGAAACAAGGTACCAGAGGATTCAGTAGATTCTCACAACTCCAACAAGACCAAGCATTCATGATATACGTATGGAAGTCACACATAAATTACATAAAAGGAAAGATAGCAAAAGCCATTGTTGTTTTGCATAAAGTTAAATATTCATTAAATAGTTATGGATTATTAACATTGTACAATTCATTGATTGTTCCATATTTGACTTACTGTGTAGAAATCTGGGGATCAACATGTACAACTTATACACAACCTTTATTTATTTTGCAGAAAAGAGCTTTAAAAGTGATTAGTAACAGTCGTTTTAGAGACCCATCTAGTCCATTGTTCATTAAGTATAGGGTACTTAAATTTCATGATTTAGTTGATTTGAAATTATTACAAACAATGTACCAAGCGAATAACAATACCTTACCAATAAACATTCAAAATATGTTTGAAAAAAGAGTAAGGAGTTATAATCTGAAAGGCATAGAAGTCTTTAAAAAACCAAGATTCAGAACCAAGATAAAGGAACGGAGTATTGCAGTGAATGGTGTAAAATTATGGAACAACCTCAACAAAGAAATCAAAGAATCAAGGTCGCTTAAATTATTTTAAAAACGTATTAAACTAAATGTATTAAATAAGTATGAAACTATGAAATAAGTCAGTGGGCTGTGACAAATCCAAAAATGTAATCTGTTAATAGTGTTTAGAATGTTTGAAGTTTAAAATTTAATCTGTTAGGGATGTAATCTTTTAAATAATGGTTATGAAATAAATCGGTGGCATGTGACAAAGTCATAGAAATGTAATCTGTTAAATTATGTTGATTAATGATGCTTGATATTGCAAGATTGTATTGTAAAAAAAAGGGGCAGAATATATAAGACTTGTTCTTCCAATCTGCTCCTTTTCATTCAATGGTTTGTAATGTTTTGTTATTTCTGCTTTTCTGTTTTTTCTTTTAAATGAATGAAGTATATATATATATATGCACACTCGTAAGGGTATGAAATTGGGCTATTAGTAAAAAAAGTAGAAAAGGGGGTGCTTACAATAATAGTAGCATCTGCTGTTGATGCTACAAACTCAAAACTATTATGTTCAAACTGCTTTTTTAGCAATCCTGTGAATCACTAAACTACACTCAACAAAAATATAAACGCAACACTTTTGGTTTTGCTCCCATTTTGTATGAGATGAACTCAAAGATCTAAAACTTTTTCCACATACACAATATCACCATTTCCCTCAAATATTGTTCACAAACCAGTCTAAATCTGTGATAGTGAGCACTTCTCCTTTGCTGAGATAATCCATCCCACCTCACAGGTGTGCCATATCAAGATGCTGATTAGACACCATGATTAGTGCACAGGTATGCCTTAGACTGCCCGCAATAAAAGGCCACTCTGAAAGGTGCAGTTTTATCACACAGCACAATGCCACAGATGTCGCAAGATTTGAGGGAGTGTGCAATTGTCATACTGATAGCAGGAATGTCAACCAGAGCTGTTGCTCGTGTATTGGATGTTCATTTCTCTACCATAAGCCGTCTCCAAAGACGTTTCAGAGAATTTGGCAGTACATCCAACTAGCCTCACAACCGCAGACCACGTGTAACCACACCAGCCCAGGACCTCCACATCCAGCATGTTCACCTCCAAGATCATCTGAGACCAGCCACTCGGACAGCTGCTGAAACAATCGGTTTTTGCATAACCAAAGAATTTCTGCACAAACTGTCAGAAACCGTCTCAGGGAAGCTCATCTGCATGCTCGTCGTCCTCATCGGGGTCTCGACCTGACTCCAGTTCGTTTTTGTAACCGACTTGAGTGGGCAAATGCTCACATTCGCTGGCGCTTGGCACGTTGGAGAGGTGTTCTCTTCACGGATGAATCCAAGTTCACACTGTCCAGGGCAGATGGCAGACAGCGTGTGTGGCGTCGTGTGAGTGAGTGGTTTTCTGATGTCAATGTTGTGGATCGAGTGGCCCATGGTGGCGGTGGGGTTATGGTATGGGCAGGCGTCTGTTATGGATGAAGAACACAGGTGCATTTTATTGATGGCATTTTGAATGCACAGAGATACCGTGACGAGATCCTGAGGCCCATTGTTGTGCCATACATCCAAGAACATCACCTCATGTTGCAGCAGGATAATGCACGGCCCCATGTTGCAAGGATCTGTACACAATTCTTGGAAGCTGAAAATGTCCCAGTTCTTGCATGGCCGGCATACTCGATACCGGCATACCGGCATATACGACAGCGTGTACCGGTTCCTGCCAGTATCCAGCAACTTCACACAGCCATTGAAGAGGAGTGGACCAACATTCCACAGGCCACAATTGACAACCTGATCAACTCTATGCGAAGGAGATGTGTTGCACTGCATGAGGCAAATGGTGGTCACACCAGATACTGACTGGTATACCCTCCCCACCCCCCAAATAAAACAAAACTGCACCTTTCAGAGTGGCCTTTTATTGTGGCCAGTCTAAGGCACACCTGTGCACTAATCACGGTGTCTAATCAGCATCTTGATATGGCACACCTGTGAGGTGGGATGGATTATCTCAGCAAAGGAGAAGTGCTCACTATCACAGATTTAGACTGGTTTGTGAACAATATTTGAGGGAAATGGTGATATTGTGTATGTGGAAAAAGTTTTAGATCTTTGAGTTCATCTCATACAAAATGGGAGCAAAACCAAAAGTGGTGCATTTATATTTTTGTTGAGTGTAGTATTTAGTTGTATAACCACAGTTTTTCATGATTTCTTCACATCTGCGAGGCATTAATTTTGTTGGTTTGGAACCAAGATTTTGCTCGGTTACTAGTTTGCTTGGGGTCATTGTCTTGTTGAAATACCCATTTCAAGGGCATGCCCTCTTCAGCATAAGGCAACATGACCTCTTCAAGTATTCTGACATATCCAAACTGATCCATGATACCTGGTATGTGATATATAGGCTCAACACCATAGTAGGAGAAACATGCCCATATCAGGATGCTTGCACCACCATGCTTCACTGTCTTCATTGTGAACTGTGGCTTGAATTCAGAGTTTGGGGGTCGTCTCACAAACTGTCTGCGGCCCTTGGACCCAAAAAGAACAATTTTACTCTCATCAGTCCACAAAATATTCCTCCATTTCTCTTTAGGCCAGTTGATGTGTTCTTTGGCAAACTGTAACCTCTTCTGCACATCTTTTATTTAACAGAGGGACTTTGCGGGGGATTCTTGCAAATAAATTAGCTTCACACAGGCGTCTTCTAACTGTCACAGCACTTACAGGTAACTCCAGACTGTGTTTGATCATCCTGGAGCTGATCAATGGGTGAGCCTTTGCCATTCTGGTTATTCTTCTATCCATTTTGATGGTTGATTTCCGTTTTCTTCCACGCGTCTCTGTTTTTTTTTTGTCCATTTTAATGCATTGGAGATCATTGTAGATGAACAGCCTGTAATTTTTTGCACCTGCGTATAAGTTTTCCCCTCGCTAATCAACTTTTTAATCAAACTACGCTGTTCTTCTGAACAATGTCTTGAACGTCCCATTTTCCTCATGCTTTCAAAGAGAAAAGCATGTTCAACAGGTGCTGGCTTCATCCTTACATAGGGGACACCTGATTCACACCTGTTTGTTCCACAAAATTGATGAACTCACTGACTGAATGCCACACTACTATTATTGTGAACACCCCCTTTTCTACTTTTTTTTACTAATAGCCCAGTTTCATAGCCTTAAGAGTGTGCATATCATGAATACTTGGGCTTGTTGGATTTGTGAGAATCTACTGAATCTACTGGTACCTTGTTTCCCATGTAACAATAAGAAATATACTCAAAACCTGGATTAATCTTCTTAGTCACATAGCACTACTATTATTCTGAACACTACTGTACCTCTCATCACACCCTTTGACTGCTGGGATAGGCTCCAGCAACACCCCCGTGACCATTAACTGGAGTAAGCGATTGAAGATAAGTCAGTGAGTGAGACACACAATGGTGTCAGGGTGCTGCCTTGCAAGGCACTCAACTGCACACTGGGAGAAAATGGGCAACTGATGCAGCAATTCATTGCACCAGTGCATGCTTCCACACCTGACCATTTGGTTTCACCTCATTTTGGATTCAGTCAAATTATGAAACAAGATTTGTCTCAGATCTATACATCCTGGGTTTGGATATGATTTCTGCTGATCTGCATGTCTATTGTGACCAATCCCATCAGGTGGGTTTACTTTCCCCTCCAAATTGCACAAACTCACTCACTCACTAACTCATCTTCAACTGCTTAGTCAAATTAAGAGTCATGAGGAGCTGGAGCCTATCCCAGCAGTCATAGGACATGAGGCAGGTTCACCCTGGACAGGACGCCAGTCTGTCACAGAGAAAATTTGCACAAACTGATGTAGCACAGGGCAGCACAGTGGCTTAGTGGTTAGCACTGTTGCCACACAGCAAGAAGGTCGTGGCCTTTCTGTGTGGAGTTTGCATGTTCTCCCCGTGTTTGCGTGGGATTCCTCCGGGTGCTCCGGTTTCCTC
Organism: Thalassophryne amazonica; assembly: GCF_902500255.1. Taxonomy (NCBI): domain Eukaryota; kingdom Metazoa; phylum Chordata; class Actinopteri; order Batrachoidiformes; family Batrachoididae; genus Thalassophryne; species Thalassophryne amazonica. The sequence goes on along the minus strand of NC_047104.1, from coordinate 145,781,453 downwards.
CCACATCCAACGACATGCGAGTTAGGTGGATTGGAATCTTTAAAATTGTACGTAGGTGTGTGTGTGTCTGTGTTTGTTTGTCTATTTGTGGCCCTGCGACAGACTGGTGTCCTGTCCTGGATGTACCCCACCTTGCGCCCTATGACTGCTGGGATAGGCTCCAGCCCCCCACGACCCTTAATAGGACTAAGCGGTAGGAGATGAATGAATGAATGAATGAATGATGTAGCACATTAAAAATACGATTAATAAAAATGCATAAAAAAGCTCTCTCATGACATGGATTCTCATGTCATTCAAGACAAGTTTATTTTGACAAACTGCAATGGAAACAACATTTCTTTCTACCATCACAGGTCACATGAGGAACAGAGATTACATAGCATTCTACAATACACCATGCGGTATGTGTGGATGCAATAAGAGATTCAATTCAATCAATTTTTTTATATAGCGCCAAATCACAACAAACAGTTGCCCCAAGGCGCTTTATATTGTAAGGCAAGGCCATACAATAATTATGTAAAACCCCAACGGTCAAAACGACCCCCTGTGAGCAAGCACTTGGCTACAGTGGGAAGGAAAAACTCCCTTTTAACAGGAAGAAACATCCAGCAGAACCAGGCTCAGGGAGGGGCAGTCTTCTGCTGGGACTGGTTGGGGCTGAGGAAGAGAACCAGGAAAAAGACATGCTGTGGAGGGGAGCAGAGATCGATCACTAATGATTAAATGCAGAGTGCATACAGAGCAAAAAGAGAAAGAAACAGTGCATCATGGGAACCCCCCAGCAGTCTACGTCTATAGCAGCATAACTAAGGGATGGTTCAGGGTCACCTGATCCAGCCCTAACTATAAGCTTTAGCAAAAAGGAAAGTTTTAAGCCTAATCTTAAAAGTAGAGAGGGTGTCTGTCTCCCTGATCTGAATTGGGAGCTGGTTCCACAGGAGAGGAGCCTGAAAGCTGAAGGCTCTGCCTCCCATTCTACTCTTACAAACCCTAGGAACTACAAGTAAGCCTGCAGTCTGAGAGCGAAGCGCTCTATTGGGGTGATATGGTACTACGAGGTCCCTAAGATAAGATGGGACCTGATTATTCAAAACCTTATAAGTAAGAAGAAGAATTTTAAATTCTATTCTAGAATTAACAGGAAGCCAATGAAGAGAGGCCAATATGGGTGAGATATGCTCTCTCCTTCTAGTCCCCGTCAGTACTCTAGCTGCAGCATTTTGAATTAACTGAAGGCTTTTTAGGGAACTCTTAGGACCTGATAATAATGAATTACAATAGTCCAGTCTAGAGGAAATAAATGCATGAATTAGTTTTTCAGCTCTGAGACAAGACCTTTCTGATTTTAGAGATATTGCGTAAATGCAAAAAAGTAGTCCTACATATTTGTTTAATATGCGCTTTGAATGACATATCCTGATCAAAAATGACTCCAAGATTTCTCACAGTATTACTAGAGGTCAGGGTAATGCCATCCAGAGTAAGGATCTGGTTAGACATCATGTTTCTAAGATTTGTGGGGCCAAGTACAATAACTTCAGTTTTATCTGAGTTTAAAAGCAGGAAATTAGAGGTCATCCATGTCTTTATGTCTGTAAGACAATCCTGCAGTTTAGCTAATTGGTGTGTGTCCTCTGGCTTCATGGATAGATAAAGCTGGGTATCATCTGCGTAACAATGAAAATTTAAGCAATACCGTCTAATAGTACTGCGTAAGGAAAGCATGTATAAAGTGAATAAAATTGGTCCTAGCACAGAACCTTGTGGAAATCCATAATTAACTTTAGTCTGTGAAGAAGATTCCCCATTTACATGAACAAATTGTAATCTATTAGACAAATATGATTCAAACCACCGCAGCGCAGTGCCTTTAATACCTATGGCATGCTCTAATCTCTGTAATAAAATTTTATGGTCAACAGTATCAAAAGCAGCACTGAGGTCTAACAGAACAAGCACAGAGATGAGTCCACTATCCGAGGCCATAAGAAGATCATTTGTAACCTTCACTAATGCTGTTTCTGTACTATGATGAATTCTAAAACCTGACTGAAACTCTTCAAATAGACCATTCCTCTGCAGATGATCAGTTAGCTGTTTTACAACTACCCTTTCAAGAATTTTTGAGAGAAAAGGAAGGTTGGAGATTGGCCTATAATTAGCTAAGATAGCTGGGTCAAGTGATGGCTTTTTAAGTAATGGTTTAATTACTGCCACCTTAAAAGCCTGTGGTACATAGCCAACTAACAAAGATAGATTGATCATATTTAAGATCGAAGCATTAAATAATGGTAGGGCTTCCTTGAGCAGCCTGGTAGGAATGGGGTCTAATAAACATGTTGATGGTTTGGATGAAGTAACTAATGAAAATAACTCAGACAGAACAATCAGAGAGAAAGAGTCTAACCAAATACCGGCATCACTGAAAGCAGCCAAAGATAACGATACGTCTTTGGGATGGTTATGAGTAATTTTTTCTCTAATAGTTAAAATTTTGTTAGCAAAGAAAGTCATGAAGTCATTACTAGTTAAAGTTAATGGAATACTCAGCTCAATAGAGCTCTGACTCTTTGTCAGCCTGGCTACAGTGCTGAAAAGAAACCTGGGGTTGTTCTTATTTTCTTCAATTAGTGATGAGTAGAAAGATGTCCTAGCTTTACGGAGGGCTTTTTTATAGAGCAACAGACTCTTTTTCCAGGCTAAGTGAAGATCTTCTAAATTAGTGAGACACCATTTCCTCTCCAACTTACGGGTTATCTGCGTTAAGCTACGAGTTTGTGAGTTATACCATGGAGTCAGGCCCTTCTGATTTAAAGCTCTCTTTTTTAGAGGAGCTACAGCATCCAAAGTTGTCTTCAATGAGGATGTAAAACTATTGACGAGATCCTCTATCTCCCTTACAGAGTTTAGGTAGCTACTCTGCACTGTGTTGGTATATGGCATTAGAGAACATAAAGAAGGAATCATATCCTTAAATCTAGTTACAGCGCTTTCTGAAAGCCTTCTAGTGTAATGAAACTTATTCCCCACTGCTGGGTAGTCCATCAGAGTAAATGTAAATGTTATTAAGAAATGATCAGACAGAAGGGAGTTTTCAGGGAATACTGTTAAGTCTTCTATTTCCATACCATAAGTCAGAACAAGATCTAAGATATGATTAAAGTGGTGGGTGGACTCATTTACTTTTTGAGCAAAGCCAATAGAGTCTAATAATAGATTAAATGCAGTGTTGAGGCTGTCATTCTCAGCATCTGTGTGGATGTTAAAATCGCCCACTATAATTATCTTATCTGAGCTAAGCACTAAGTCAGACAAAAGGTCTGAAAATTCACAGAGAAACTCACAGTAACGACCAGGTGGACGATAGATAATAACAAATAAAACTGGTTTTTGGGACTTCCAATTTGGATGGACAAGACTAAGAGACAAGCTTTCAAATGAATTAAAGCTCTGTCTGGGTTTTTGATTAATTAATAAGCTGGAATGGAAGATTGCTGCTAATCCTCCGCCCCGGCCCGTGCTACGAGCATTCTGACAGTTAGTGTGACTCGGGGGTGTTGACTCATTTAAACTAACATATTCATCCTGCTGTAACCAGGTTTCTGTTAGGCAGAATAAATCAATATGTTGATCAATTATTATATCATTTACCAACAGGGACTTAGATGAGAGAGACCTAATGTTTAATAGACCACATTTAACTGTTTTAGTCTGTGGTGCAGTTGAAGGTGCTATATTATTTTTTCTTTTTGAATTTTTATGCTTAAATAGATTTTTGCTGGTTATTGGTAGTCTGGGAGCAGGCACCGTCTCTACGGGGATGGGGTAATGAGGGGATGGCAGAGGGAGAGAAGCTGCAGAGAGGTGTGTAAGACTACAACTCTGCTTCCTGGTCCCAACCCTGGATAGTCACGGTTTGGAGGATTTAAGAAAATTGGCCAGATTTCTAGAAATGAGAGCTACTCCATCCAAAGTGGGATGGATGCCGTCTCTCCTAACAAGACCAGGTTTTCCCCAGAAGCTTTGCCAATTATCTATGAAGCCCACCTCATTTTTTGGACACCACTCAGACAGCCAGCAATTCAAGGAGAACATGCGGCTAAACATGTCACTCCCGGTCCGATTGGGGAGGGGCCCAGAGAAAACTACAGAGTCCGACATTGTTTTTGCAAAGTTACACACCGATTTAATGTTAATTTTAGTGACCTCCGATTGGCGTCATTACTGCCGACGTGAATTACAATCTTACCAAATTTACGCCTAGCCTTAGCCAGCAGTTTCAAATTTCCTTCAATGTCGCCTGCTCTGGCCCCCGGAAGACAATTGACTATGGTTGCTGGTGTCGCTAACTTCACATTTCTCAAAACAGAGTCGCCAATAACCAGAGTTTGATACTCGGCGGGTGTGTCGTCGAGTGGGGAAAAACGGTTAGAGATGTGAACGGGTTGGCGGTGTACACGGGGCTTCTGTTTAGGGCTACGCTTCCTCCTCACAGTCACCCATTCAGCCTGCTTTCCCAGCTGCTCGGGATCTGCCAGAGGGGAACTAAGGGGAACCAAGCTCCCTTGGTCTGCACCGACAGGGGCCTGGCTAGCTGTAGAATTTTCCACGGTGCGGAGCCGAGTCTCCAATTCGCCCAGCCTGGCCTCCAAAGCTACGAATAAGCTACACTTATTACAAGTACCGTTACTGCTAAAGGAGGCCGAGGAATAACTAAACATTTCACACCCAGAGCAGAAAAGTGCGGGAGAGACAGGAGAAGCCGCCATGCTAAACCGGCTAAGAGCTAGTAGCTACGCTAAGCTAGCGGATTCCTAAAAACACGCAAAGTGAATAATGTGTAAATAATTTAGAGGTGATTCAGCAGAAGGAGTGCTTTAGTTAAGGCACGTAAAGATTACACTGGGAAACAAATCGTAATCTAGATAACTAGATCAATCTAACTGCGCAGATTAAACAGCTAACAGATACAGCAAAACACTGCTGTGCTCCGGAACAGGAAGTGATACAATACCGCAGTGAGAGCCAACCACCAGTAGAGGCAGCAACGAACAAAAGTGAGGAAAGCCAAAAGTGAGATGTTTATAATGTTTAACAAGAAGCTTATTAAACATTATAAACATTAGAAAAAATGCCATTATAATGATAATAGATTAAAAACAGCAGAATTGCAATATTTATCTGGACTTAGCGTCCAGTTGCCATGGCTACTGGATTTCCAGTTACCGCGAGAACCCAGAAGTCATATTCCATTCGTGAATTGAAACGGTTATTTTGCCATTTTACTTTGTTGACATTTGGAAAATACTACGGAACTTTTGTACAAATCTGTAATGGACACCCAGCTATGGTGGTTTGTATCTCTTTCATAATTTCAATGTCCACATCGAAAACATATGGGAATAGACTTAAGAACCCCAGTTGAAGAAAATGGAAATCTTTGTCGCTATCATATGGGAAAAGTGCTCTTAGTCCAACTGAGAATGAACAGCTTTTTTTTTTTTTTTACACACAAGAAAAAGGTTCATCTATTTGAATGAGAAGTGCTACAAATATTGAGACTTGTATACTGAATACGCATAAAAATAGCTACAGTGATTTGAGTGCAGATAACACAGTTGATCAGTTTCTTTTTATCATTTTTGTCAGTCATAGTGTGTAAGAACAAACTTGGTTTGGAACATAGTTTTCATTCAGTCTCATGCTTAAATATTGAGACATGAGATGTCACAAAACAAAAACAGCCACAGCTCCTCCTCAGCTGAGTCAGCAGGCTTCAGTCCCAGAAGAGGAGAAGGAGGAGGAGGGAGGAGATGGAAAGACAAAGAGGCAGAACAGAGGAAACTGCTGTGTCTTGGTTTTGACAACCAGCCAACAAAATCGCTGAACCTTTCATCTGGGGACCTTGGCAAGTGGAATAATGTGTTTTTCCGCTGTGTGTGTTGTGTTTCTCCATCACATTTCTGCTTCCCTAAGACAGACAGGGACGCTAATCCATCTTCATCTGTTACAGCTGCAGCACTGCATGTTAACCAAGACCTGTGTGCTCCACCTCCCATCTGTAGGGAAATACAAGAAGTGCATGTGAGTGCACACCTAAAATTACTGTAACTGTGTCTGCTGCAGGAATGCATTTGTAATGCAGAGTGACTCCCAGTAAAAATCCTAGGCTGCGATGATTAGTCACTGCAACACCATGCAGTGAACATAGCCACAGATACGTCTTTACAGAATAAAATGTTGCCTTAATTTTCCACACTTTTAACAAAGAACTGACTCTCCAGGCATTTATAAGGTTGGAATGTGTGACATTGGACTTATTCAACATTATCATCCTGCACCAAAATCCTCCCTTCTCACAAAACGTCTTTCAAACACTTTCTAGCCAAATTTACAACGTCTCAGGAGAGCTTCAACAAACAGTCCCTATGGATCAAAGATCCTTGTTGAAACTGGTTCAGGCAAACTCAGTTCAAACCGAATTAACTAGACAGTTTAATGAAACCTATCCAAAGTCAGAGAATGTGCAGACACCAACAGTATTCCTATACAGATAACAGCTGAATAAATCTAAAATTCCAGCCAGCTAGATGGCAAAAGATCAAAGTTCATAAAATGGCCAACATTGGAATAGAACCAGAGTGCCTCCTTTTTGATCAGATTAGGAAAAGTATGCTAATATAGTTTCTGTGAACAGAAGAAAGAAATTGTATTAAATTTCTGTTTCTGTTGACCAGAGACAATATTTATATTCCAATTTAATTTGTTACACGTTTTTCATGTGATGTTATGACTTTCCTTTTTTTAAACTCTTGGCACATGTTAAATGTTATCTGTTGAATTATCAATGAATTGTCATGGTGAAAAGTGTTGGTTAATCACTGCCTTGCTTCTTGAATGGTTTATAGGAAACTCAGTCATCTTATATTTTGTTAACCAAAGATGGAAGAAGGTACTGTATATGTCATTTATTGTGTCTGTTGTGTGTTTCAAATAACATTAATTTTTCTCTAAAATTCTGGAAAAGGTGGTTTCATGGCAGCTCGTGGACCACCTTACTGAGAATAATCTTTTCGAGCTACTGCAGTCTGCTTTTAGAAAATATCATTCCACAGTGACAGCTCTCACTAAAGTGGTGAATGATCTTCTGCTTGCAATGGATTTGGACACCACCATGGTTCTGGTGCTGTTAGATCTTATTGCTGCATTTGATCCCGTGGATCATCATATTCTACTCAAAAGGCTGGAGAATCATTTTGGGATTACTAGAACTGCTCTTGCGTGGTTGACCTGACCAGTCGTTCTCACTGTGTTTTGTACAGTAACACTACCTATAACCATAGTGACATGAAATTTGGGGTTCCACAGGGGTCTGTCTTAGGCCCCCTACTTTTCTCCCTTTATATAGCACCCCTTGGGCACATATTATGACATTTTGGGATTACCGTTCATTGCTATGCTGATGATACTCAGTTATACATGCCAATAACTGCTCATAATCTCATCCACATAAAATTGTGAAAAGCTGGATGTCGAGCAACTTCCTACTTTTAAACTCTGGTAAGACTGAAATGATGGTTCTTGATCCAGTGAGACATCAGCATCAATTTGCTAGCTAACGCTTAGCCTAGGCTCATGTGCCATACATCACACTGACAAAGTGAGGAACCTTGGGGTAATTTTGATCCTGTTGTCCTTTGACCTTCACATTAGAGATATTACGAGGACTGCTTTCTTCCACCTGCGAAATATAGTGAAGATTCATCCCATCCTGTCTGTGGCTGATGCTGAGATCCTGATTCATGTGTCTGTCTCTTCTATATTAGACTACTGCAATGTTCTATTTTCTGGTTTACCGCAGTCCAGCATTAGGGGTCTCCAATTGGTTCAAAATGCTGCTGCCAGAC